>NC_058080.1:475851828-476529676 GCF_014858855.1 Bufo gargarizans | reverse complement strand
CGCAATAGGCCTACACTTTGATTAGCAATCGGTCTATGCGATGGGGAGAAACGCTGCGGCAACATCAAATTCAACCAAAGGCCCACATCCTTAACTCCCCAGCGCACAGACGGATACACAGCAAGTTTCTGACGGAAACCCTCATTATAATAATACCAACCGAAACCGGAAAAGTTTTTATATGCCTCCAAAACAATTTCAGGGTTAAAGGAAGGACCTGCTGCTGAACACTGATTCATTAATAGTACATTTTCCTCTAGATGCAGTTGCTCCCTTTGACCACCAGATGGCGCTGAAGACACAGCCTGCGAAGGTGATGCAAGCACAGGAACACAAATAGCTTCCGGCTCCCGAGGCAGATGATCCGGAACAGAAGAAGACCGAGTGAGATCTCCAGGAGCTACCACAGATAAGCCAGCCCGCACTGCCTCCCTGCGTACTTGCTGTGGACAAGATGTATCCCGGCGACCTCTAGCATCCCTGCACCGGGAAGAAGGTGTCTCACGCCGCTCCAATGACTGCAGACGCCTAGGAGGGGAGGGAGAAAAAACTCGGCAATGTCTCTTCTGGCGCACAGAGCGCCTCTCACCTAAAGGAGATGCCACAGTCCTCACTTACACATTAACTGTTTCAGGCAGCGCAGGGCCAGGCGCGGACAGCTCCCTCAGGCAAGACTCCAGCCATTCCCCCTCCGCGACACCCGCTCTTCTCCTCAGCTCAGCAATCAGCACATCCATCAGAAAGGGGGACGGTCTTCAGCAGCGATGCTTCTTCCTTCACAGATGAGGTAACGGACCCCAGCTTCACCTGCGCCCACATATTTATCTGCACCAGCTCAACCCGACTAGCCAATCACAGCCATGACAACATAAACAAAGATATCCATTGGCTAAAATATCAGCCAATAAAAAAAATGGTTGCCACCGCAGGGCAGAATTACCCAAACGGTGGCGACCCAATGAAACCATGTTGCCACCCCAGGCAATCTGCCTGGACATGGCAACAGTAAAAAAGGCAGGAAAAATTCCAACCAAAACTAATAGCATAAACCACCTAGGGATGACCTTAATCCCATGTGGATCCTTCCCTAATGTCCAGGATCCCACCATTGTGGGTAGTGAGGGGTGAGGGCATCGGCGGCCATCTTAACAAGAGAGTGAGATTGTAGTTTTGTGCAGACTGGTTGCTAAGGGCTGAATCTTATTAAATATGGGGTAAGTAAGTCTAATAGTTTATTGATTCGGGATATCCTGTTATAGTAACTACATATCGAAAATGAAATTAGGGTCTAAGTGTGACAGTTATCCTTTAATCTCCAGTTGTAGCTGTAATCACAAATAATGGCGCTACTGGATCTACACTCTGCAAAAGTTCTCTTCATTGTTACAGTATATAGAAATTTGTATATCAGGTGCACTCATCTCTTTGTCATAAACGTCTATTGGTTTGTCGTAATATACATTTTGATTTTCCATCTTTGCTTGCTTCCATAAACATGCCTTCTTAATCTCATCCAATTTTCCTGAAATAAAATGATAGCAATAACATGTACCAAAAACTGTGTATTAGAAACTGAGAACGTTCTTTTGTAATATATTTATGCCCTGCATAAATTTCCTGTATGCAAAATATTTATAGCTTAATTAAAATGAACAGTGGTCTGAACATTGAGAAAAAGCTGGATTAGTAAAAGCTGAATTCCATTATCTGTATGTTTTTTCTCAATAGCATAGACTCTGGAAAAAAAGATAATTCATTGGTAATGTTACAACTTCTGTGAGTATGCTGATGACACTAAACTATCTGTAGCTAACTAAAACGATATAATGGTTCCTATCAAACAAATTTACTGGAGCTGTGCATGAGCTGGGAGGGAGATTTATCTGCGTGGGAAATAAAAAGGCATGTGATGTGAAATAGAATAAGTCACACATTGCGGCATTATACATATTTTAAGGGGGGGAGAAGTATAATCATGCATTTATATTCTTCAGCACAGATCATTGGAGTGGAAATAAAAGACAATAATAAACACACAAATTCTGGCTGATGCAAAAGTAACCAGCCAGCAACAGGAAAAAGAAAAGAAAAGAGACACTATACGGATGTTGAGTCCTCGTGAGGCATTTTTGGAAGCTTATTTTGGTGCCTTTGTGGCCTATTTGACCAAATAGTATGTTTGAGCACCTGACATTTTTAATATCATAATGCAAATTCACATACATGTACCTGTCAGACCATGATACTTAACAACTAGTACTGTATTAAATGTCAAGTTAAAAATAAAGGTCATATCCCCAAATACAGTCCTTTATTACTGTTAAGCCTCATTTACACATCAGTGTTCCACGGACGCGTGTGGTACGTGTTCACCACGGACGCCACATGTACCCATTAATTTTAACCTGTGTATTTACACATCAGTTTTTTTTTTTACCACGGTCCGTGGGTCTGTTTTTAGCACGGATGCATGCTCTATTTTGTCTATGTTTACCGATCCATCACACCCATTATAGTCTCTAGGTCCATGAAAACCACATATGCAACATGGATGCCATCCGTGTTTTATCAGTATTTCACGGATCATTAGGAAGAGATGCTTTGAAAATAATTTTTCAGCTGCGTAGTGTCCATGAAACATGGATGACACACGGACAGCAAAAAGTGGACACACGGATCCGTCACGGACATCTTCACGTAGGCATCACTGACCCCCCTCCACGGATTTGAGTCACCTCAGTTCCGCCAAAATAATATAAAATGTAATCCAAGAGTCATATATACCCCAAAGTGATACCAATTAAAGCTAAATCTTGCCTTTCAAAAAAACAAGCCCTCACACAGCTACCTCAATGGAAAAATACAAAGCTATGAGTTTTAGAATATCAATACAGAGTTGAAATCATTTTTAAGAAAGAAAGTGATATTTATGATGCAAAAATAGTAAAAAGAAAAACTATATACATTTGGTTTTGTTGTAATGGTGTGTAAAAGAAATGTTAGCTCTTAGGACATACAATGATATTTTAAAGTGTCACCAGGATCAACCCTATTAAACCAGATATACTGCCTGGTAGGGTTGATCATGCTGAAAACAAACTGTATTCTCAATATGATAAGGACATTTTTTTTTTCTTCCACATTTATTAAGAAAAGTCTATCTATAGAAAGAAAATATGACATCTCTCCCAGAATTCAAACCTGGGATCTCTAGATGTAAAACCTATCATGTAACCGCCCAGCTATAGCAATACCACATAGCTATATCAGTTTTTTTCTATGCTTATAAGCTGGCACACATTACTGGTATCTGTATAATCATATATTGTGCGGGAATAGTACAGTAATATGTAGATTAGCTTTCTGAGCAGATCTCAGTGTGGAGAAGCTATAGTACATAGTGATATGATATTTACATGCTAGGACACAGCTCTGCCCACAGCCTGATGATCAGGGGGAGTGTGCAGAGCACAGGGGGTGTTACAAAGCAGTGCTCAGACCATTCAGCCCCACCTCCGAGTTCTCTTTTAATTTGCATATCAATGAAAATGCTGATTTCTCTGCAGCTATTTATCACACAGACAAAAGAAAGGTATAGTTTCAATCAGCATGATCAGCCCTACCAGCCAGTATGCCTGGTTTAATAGGGTTGATCCTGATGACAGAGCCTCTTTAAGTATTTGAGACAATATATTTAATAAATCCCAATATAACATAAACCATAAAAAACAATACCAAATGTAATTATGTAACAAAACAGATAAAATATAAAATATTCACAGTCAGGGGCGGGCTGGGAACTTAAAGTGACCCTCGAAAATGCATTGGGGACCGCAAATTGTGGTTGATGCATGTATAAAGTGAACTTACTGTATATCTAATGTAGCTAGCAACCAACCTTTTTACCCTTTAGAGTTTTCTACTTAGACTATGGTGTGCCTGGCGTCTTGTTTCCCACAATCAGTATGTTTTTTTTGCTCTAGAATTAAAAGTCCCAACAATACTCAGACGAAGCGTACAACCTAGTCATAAATTACATGCAGCCTCTAGCAGCCCGTGCGTACACCGCTGCTCTATGATAAAGCAGGGCCTACAGGTAAAACTAGAAAAATTAGAATATTGTGCAAAATTTATTTATTTCAGGAATGCAACTTAAAAGGTGAAACTAACATATGCGATAGACTCATTACATGCAAAGCGAGATATTTCAAGCAGGGGCGTACATAGAAATCACTGGGCCCCATAGCAAGAATATGAATTGGGCCCCCTAACCCCACCCACTACCCATGCCTAGCCCATCCCACCTCCTGTCCTGGCTCCTCCCCCGCCACACCCCCATTTGCCAATAAAGAAATGTATACATACGTTAGTACGTATTCGTACTGACCCAGAGAATGAAGGGCACAGGTCAGTTTTGCGGTAAAGGGAATGCCGTAGGAACAAAACCCTGAGGTATCTGAATCTATGGCACTCCTGTGGATATTCCATAAAAGTTTTATCTGCAGTCCTATGTAACACTACAAATAACACAGTGATAACTATCTAAGTACTGATAATGTAGTAGATGTCACCTGCAGTCCTATGTAACAGCACAAATAACACAGTGATAACTCTCTGAATACAGATAACACAGTGATGGCTCTCTGATTACCTAAAATGTAGTAGTATTACCTGCAGTCCTATGTAACACTACAGATAATACTAGTGTAGATAATGTGGTAGTGTTACCTGCAGTCCTATGTAAGGCTACTTTCACACTAGCGTTCGATCGGATCCGTTCTGAACGGATCCGATCATAATAATGCAGACGGAGGCTCCGTTCAGAACGGATCCGTCTGCATTATTTTAGCATATAAAAGCTAAGTGTGAAAATAGCCTCGTACAGATCCGTCCAGACTTTCAATGTAAAGTCAATGGGGGACGGATCCGCTTGAAGATTGAGCCACATTGTGGCATCTTCAAACGGATCCGTCCCCATTGACTTACATTGTAAGTCTGGACGGATCCGCACGGATCCGCACGCCTCCGCACGGCCAGGCGGACACCCGAACGCTGCAAGCAGCGTTCAGCTGTCCGCCTGTCCGTGCGGAGGCGAGCGGAGCGGAGGCTGAACGCCGCCAGACTGATGCAGTCTGAGCGGATCCGCATCCATTCAGACTGCATCAGGGCTGGACGGCTGCGTTCGGGTCCGCTCGTGAGCCCCTTCAAACGGAGCTCACGAGCGGACCGACGAACGCTAGTGTGAAAGTAGCCTAAAACCACAGATAACACTAGTGTAGATCATGTGCTAGTGTTACTTACCTCCTTAGTGTGCCTCCCTGTGTCTCTCCCACGGGACTCCATGCTGGCGGTGCTGCCTCCTCTTCCATCTTCTTCTTCTTCTTGCCCCGCACAGAATGTCCTGATGCAGCTGTGTCAAGACATAGGAACACTGTGGGCATGGTGATGGTGACACACAGGGACAGAAACACACATACAGGGACAGACAGACACACAGACACAGACACACACACACACACACACACACACAGGGACAGACACACATACATGAAATAAATATGATCACATCACACATCGCTGCTCCTGCCTGTCTGCTTTGGTGAAGCCGGGCATAGATGGGCTATGTTAGGATTTAGCAGAGTGGGCACAGGACAGTGGATACAGGGCACGATATGTATGTGAGCACAGCTGAACGAGTGCAGGGCAGGAGCCCGCATACATATCGCTCCTCCTGTCTGTGTCATAACCCTCCCCCGGGCATTTTGGGGGGCATTAGGGGTTGGATAACCCCTTCAACTCCTTGCTGCTGATGCTAAGTGTGGACATAGCCACCAATCATATCCCCCTTCCCTCCTAAAGGTGACTTATGTGCTGGTGGGGGGGATATGATTGGTGGCTATGTGCACACCCAGCATCAGCTTCAAGGACTTAAAACCCCTATAATGCCCCCCATAATGCCCGGGGGTGAGGAGTAGGAGGAAAGCACACTGGAGCACATTGTCCTCCTGAATCCTCTATTAGCCTACAGACACACCCCCCCCCCCCCTTAAAAAAACACACACAAAAACACTGCTTGCTGCTGCTGCCCTCCCCCATCAAGGATACCCTTATGATCTGAGTACATTGTCCTCCTAAGTCATCTCTACGAGCCTACAGGGCCCCCCTCCCCCTCTTACTGTGGCAGTGTGTTTATGTGCACTGTTCACTGTCCGGACGGAGCGATCCTTCAGTCTAGCAGCAGGAGGGGAGGGGGGGTCGGGCTCGGTGCTGCAGTTGAACTCACTGTAATGATGAATTGAGGCAGACATGAGCGCAGCAGAAGGATACTACTCTGGGCGCACGCCTCTGTCTGTACTTCAGCGGTGCCTGCTCCTGCTGATCTTTGCTCTGCTAAACGGCCAGTGTAAAATGCAGGGAACGAGCGAGCCCGCAGCCTGGATCATGGAGCGGTCGGGGGAGGGGGGAGCAGGACGGCCGGACCCGAGGGAAAACAACTTTGTGAATAAACTGTGCAGAGTAGACAAAGGGGGCGGAGCCTTCCATGCGCTCCGGGCCCCCCTGTGCCGCGGGCCCCATAGCAATGGCGTGGTCTGCCTATATTGGCGGTACGCCACTGATTTCAAGCCTTTATTTGTTATAATTTGGATGCCTATGGCTTACAGTTTATGAAACCCCAAAGTCACAATTTTGAGGTACCCTATGCTCAGGCGGTATGGATTAATTAGCTGACTAGAGTGTGACACTCTGAGCCTAGAATATTGAACCTTTTCACAAATTTCTAATTTTAAGTTGCAATAATGCAATTCCTTTTAATTTGCATTACTGAAATAAATGGACTTTTGCACGATATTAAAATGTTTTGAGTTTCACCTGTATGTGTGACACAAACCCATATCTGACAAACAGTTCCTTTTGTCTGCTTGTCTGTATAACAACTATAGGCTATATTTGTGGTAATGTAATCAACTGCACAAAAGGTGTAAAGGTCATGCTCAGAGACCAAATAATTCATTAAGAATCTCCATAATCATCTGCTAAGATCTATAAAAGTATACTTCAAGAGTTGCTGTTATGGGTGCCAGCTCATCCCTTTAGTGAAGAACACTATGATGTACACTGGATCTCAGGGTAATTGAGATTAAAGGAGATGATTACTGTAATAGGCTTATTTATTAAAGCAGTGGAAGGGCTAAATGTCTTCAGGAAAACCCTTATTACTTCCTTTCTGTACTTAGTAGCTTAACAAGTTTATGAGCTATAAAAGCTTATTAGATATCCTATTTACTAGACATTTCTTACCACTTTTATCCAATATTTACCAGTTTCTCATGATGTTGCTTCACGCTATATATTTGAAACAATTTCTTGGCAACATAAATTTAATAACTATATGGTATAATTACTAAGTCCTAACTTTTTTATTTTTACGTTCACATAGTCTTATGAAGGCGTATTTTTTGCAGGACAAGTTGTGCTTTCTAATAGCACCATTTACATTTGGATATGATGTAGTAGAAAGTGGGGGAGATTTTTTATTTTTTTACAATGTTCATTATGTGGTAAAACTTTACCTTCATTCTCCAGGTCAGTATGGGCAGTTTTGCATGCATTGATGCCCATGATGTGTATTTCTTTCATTGGTTATGTACTTTTATTTTGGTTTTCAGGAAAAGACCTCCCTAAAATATATATATATATATATTTAAATAAAAAAAATAAAAAAGTTAAAATCACCCAGATTTGAACTTAATTTTTTTTAAAGATTTTTTAACTATTTTGAAAAACATTTTCTTACTTTTTTTGTTAGCTTTTTTATAAGTCTGTAACTGTAACTGGCGATAATTAGATTACCCATTGTGTTCTGTGATGGCTATATAGCTGTTAGTTATTGAACACTTCATTTACAATATAACAATACAGTGCTGCCACCTGCTGGCCTATATTGGCATATTTTAGAAATAGCTACTAATGCCTGCTTGAGGCCTTCTGCTATTACTCCGATGTAGCAGGTTCCCCGATCTCAGCCAGGGAAAGCTGTTACGGGAGTGGGAGCGCGTGGTTCCCACCTCCGGACCGTTCAGAGGCATCTGAGGGGTTAAATGTATGCAATGAAACTTATGGCTGATCGCATACATCCACCGCAGGTCTCTGCTGTTTGAAACAGCAGAAACTTGGCAGCTATGGCGCCCACTGAAAGCGCGAGCGGACACCATCTTTAAAACCATCTGTACATAAGGCACTGTCTAGAAAATCACAAATGTAGACACATACGGACAGATTATTATCTAAACATAAAACTATCTTTGTTAGCTATAGGAACCAATCTCAGCACAGCTTTAATTTTTTAAGAGCAGAACAAGAAATGAAATCTGTGCTGTGATTGGTTGCTATTGGCAACAAAAACAGCTTCTCTTTTAGGTAGTTTCATAAATCTTGTTCACAGTGATCTCTTTAGACATTAACTTAACCACTTAGTGACCACAAATTTTTATGGGTCTTCTATGCAGTGAAGAGTATTAAGTAAAAAAAAAATGTGTGTGTATATACAGTACAGACCAAAAGTTTGGACACACCTTCTCTTTCAAAGAGTTTTCTTTATTTTCATGACTATGAAAATTGTAGATTCACACTGAAGGCATCAAAACTATGAATTAACACATGTGGAATTATATACATAACAAAAAAGTGTGAAACAACTGAAAATATGTAGGTTCTTCAAAGTAGCCACCTTTTGCTTTGATTACTGCTTTGCACACTCTTGGCATTCTCTTGATGAGCTTCAAGAGGTAGTCACCTGAAATGGTCTTCCAACAGTCTTGAAGGAGTTCCCAGAGATGCTTAGCACTTGTTGGCCCTTTTGCCTTCACCCTGCGGTCCAGCTCACCCCAAACCATCTCGATTGGGTTCAGGTCCGGTAACTGTGGAGGCCAGGTCATCTGGCGCAGCACCCCATCACTCTCCTTCATGGTTAAATAGCCCTTACACAGCCTGGAGGTGTGTTTGGGGTCATTGTCCTGTTGAAAAATAAATGATGGTCCAACTAAACGCAAAACGGATGGAATAGCATGCCGCTGCAAGATGCTGTGATAGCCATGCTGGTTCAGTATGCCTTCAATTTTGAATAAATCCCCAACAGTGTCACCAGCAAAGCACCCCCACACCATCACACCTCCTCCTCCATGCTTCACGGTAGGAACCAGGCATGTAGAGTCCATCCGTTCACCTTTTCTGCGTTGCACAAAGACACGGTGGTTGGAACCAAAGATCTCAAATTTGGACTCATCAGACCAAAGCACAGATTTCCACTGGTCTAATGTCCATTTCTTGGGTTCTTTAGCCCAAACAAGTCTCTTCTGTTTGTTGCCTGTCCTTAGCAGTGGTTTCCTAGCAGATATTCTACCATGAAGGCCTGATTCACACAGTCTCACTCGTTTTTCTTTCCTTAGCTGCTTTTTTCTTGCCATAATACAAAGTCTAACAGTCTATTCAGTAGGACTATCAGCTGTGTATCCACCTGACTTCTCCACAACACAACTGATGGTCCCAACCTCATTTATAAGGCAAGGAATCCCACTTATTAAACCTGACAGGGCACACCTGTGAAGTGAAAACCATTTCAGGTGACTACCTCTTGAAGCTCATCAAGAGAACGCCAAGAGTGTGCAAAGCAGTAATCAAAGCAAAAGGTGGCTACTTTGAAGAACCTAGAATATGACATATTTTCAGTTGTTTCACACTTTTTTGTTATGTATATAATTCCACATGTGTTAATTCATAGTTTTGATGCCTTCAGTGTGAATCTACAATTTTCAGAGTCATGAAAATAAAGAAAACTCTTTGAATGAGAAGGTGTGTCCAAACTTTTGGTCTGTACTGTATATATACCAGTATTTCGAGAGCGTGAACAGCACAGCAGCATTATGTGATAATGGGTGCCAGTGGCTGATGAAGTGATCCAGACTTCCAATATCAATAATCCCAGAAAATCCACGGCACTTCTTTCAGTAAAACGTATAGTTTTATTCACCAATCGCAATGGGAATGATTACGGAAGTAGCGCTGCGCAAGCGCAGTAGTCTCTGCACCACACCAGCTCTCCATATGCCGCTTGTATCTGAATCAGGTTGCAAATGTTCAACTATTGTTTTTAATCATGTTATTTATTATATCACTTGGGTTTTAATGAGTGGTCTAATTAGTATGAAATATGACTTATAGTCTCTTATGTATATGGATTTTTTAGGATGCATTCATTTATATCACTGATGTGGTTCTATAGGTGTCTGGAATCATGTATAATTACATTTTGATATACACTTTTATGAATTTTATCACAATTATCACTTAATTATGTTATTGATTGATTGACATTGAATATGCTATATATATGTTGTGTGCACTCCCTTTTCTTATCACTGCTTGAGAAAGGTTCCAGGGTACGAACCGAAACGTTGCTATTGGTGAATAAAACTATATGTTTTACTGAAGGAAGTGCTATGGATTTACTGGGATTATATATATATATATATATATATATAAATATATATATATTGTGGGGTTTTGCGCTGGTAGACTGGATTAGCGGACACAGTATAAAGGCAACAACAAGTTCTTTGGATCAAACAGTTCAGTGTTTTATTCACACTTTAGGCAAGTGACAAAACAAGCAGTCATAAACAAGCAAAAAGTCACCTTGCAGTGTTGGTGATAATTCACACCATGCGGCAATTGTGCCTCAAAGAGTCCTTGAGCATAGCAGCACCAACCCGTTTTCACGCCAAACAGGTAGCAAGCCTTCATCCAGACACAAGGCTTCCAGATCCCAAAACAGAGACCTCGCTTCTGAGCCCAGCTGCCTATTTAAGGACAGCCAGGGGCTGCAAAAGCCCAGACAGGCACTTAAAATCCGATCCAGGATTTGACCTCACCTGGCTATAAATCAGCCCAGCAGCACATGCTGGGAGGAAAATGCCTGTTTTCCCAGAGCAAACCTCTCACTGTGTCACTATATATATATATACAGTATATATATATATATATATATAAATATATGTATATATTAATATATATATATATATATATTTTGTAGGCAACCAGCATGAAAGGTACCTAGAGGGCAGATACGGTATGTGTCATTCAGGTTGCTGATCTCAGTGCTCTAATTCCAGAGATTGCAGTGTGGCTGTTGCAGCAATTCATGCTGGGATTTCCACACTACTGGAAAAGAGTCCAGGTGCAGCTCCCAGAGGTAGTAAAAAGGGAATGGCTGATGAGGAAAAGACTCTAATGGAGAGGTCTTGGGAACATTCCTCTCCACAGTGTTCCAGAGAAAGAGAGAGAGAGAAGACTCTGCTCAAGGTGACTCTAGCCTTTCTGCCTATTTAAAAATGGACTGTTATAGGACACGTGAGAGCTGAAGATAAGTGCTTTATGTGTTTGAACTTTAAATGGCTGACGTTAAGCCATCCTGTTGGGATAATTGTGTTGTTTTTTACTCAATAAAACCCTTATGCTGCAACATATGGAGGCCGCTCAGCGAGCCCAGAGTTGGATTTATAATCGGCAGGCTCGGGTCCGGAACTTTAACCCGGGTGATCGGGTTTTGGTTCTGGTGCCGACAGTGGACAGTAAGTTCCTAGCCAGGTGGCAGGGGCCCTACGAGGTATGTGAAAAAATAGGAGAGGTAAATTACAAAGTACACCAGCCGGGGAGGCGAAAGCCAGAGCAGGTTTACCATGTTAATTTGCTAAAACCCTGGAAGGATAGGGAAACCTGTACGGAAGACAGCCCGCGACCGGGCTTTCTTGGACAAGAGGTTCCGGCTCCTAAGTCTGATGCAAGGGAAGCGGTTGCCACAATAAAAATTGCTGACAGCTTCTCCTCTAAACAGGCTCAGGAAACCAGGGAGTTTGTTAGTCGGAACACGGATGTGTTCTCAGACCTCCCTGGACGCACTTCCGTAATCCAACATGACATTGTCACCGAGCCTCAGGCAAAAGTCCGGTTAAAAGCATACCGAGTACCTGAGGCTCGGCGAAAAGCCATCTCGGAGGAAGTGCAACTTATGTTGCGGCTGGATGTCATCGAGGAGTCTAAAAGTGAGTGGGCCAGTCCGATAGTATTAATACCCAAGCCAGATGGGACATTGAGGTTCTGTAATGACTTCCGCAAACTTAATGAGGTGTCCAAATTTGACGCGTATCCCATGCCCCGAGTGGATGAGCTTATTGAAAAGTTGGGCCAAGCCCGGTATTTTTCTGTGTTAGACCTCACCAAAGGGTACTGGCAGGTACCCTTGACAGAGGCTGCCAAAGAAAAAACGGCTTTTGTCACGCCAGAGGGGCTTTATCAGTACAAGGTACTACCCTTTGGTCTACATGGCGCTCCCGCCACATTTCAAAGGCTAATAGATATTATACTCCATCCACATCGTCGATACGCTTCGGCGTACCTGGACGATATCGTTGTCCATAGCACCGACTGGGAAAGTCACCTACCTAAAGTACAGGCTGTAGTGGACTCCCTTAGAAAGGCGGGACTAACAGCTAACCCAAAGAAATGTGCAATAGGGTTAGAGGAGACTAAATACCCTGGGTATGTCATTGGACGTGGAGTCATTAAACCCCAAGTGAGCAAAATAGAGGCGATACGGAATTGGCCCCGACCTGCCACCTCTAGACAAGTTAGGTCATTCCTGGGAATGGTGGGCTATTACATGAGGTTCGTTCCCCATTTTGCCACTTTAGCGGCTCCATTGACAGGGCTTTTAAAGGGACGGAAGTCCGTGATAGTCCGCTGGAATGACCAGGCGGAAGAGGCTTTCTCCGCTTTGAAGTCGGCCCTGTGTGGGTCCCCAGTTTTGGTGACGCTCGACTTCAAGAGGGAATTTGTGGTCCAGACTGATGCCTCCGAAGTAGGCCTCGGTGCGGTACTGTCTCAGGAAGTCAACGGGGAGGAGCACCCCGTTGTCTTCCTCAGCCGTAAGCTCACTCCAGCGGAGACCCGGTACAGTATAGTGGAGAGAGAGTGCCTGGCCATCAAGTGGGCACTCGAGTCTCTCCGCTATTATCTGTTGGGGAGGAAATTCCATCTGGTGACCGATCACTCCCCTCTCAAGTGGATGAGCCAGGCCAAGGAGAGGAATGCTCGGGTCACCAGGTGGTTCTTATCGCTGCAAAACTTTAAATTCACAGTAGAACACAGGGCAGGCCGGTTACAGGGAAACGCGGATGCCCTGTCTCGAGTACACTGTCTGGCGTGCGTTCACCCCCTCAGGGTTGAACAAAGGGGGGAGGTATGTAGGAAGGTGCAAGGGTCCGTCATTGACGGAAGGTACGTGTCACCGAGGTTCCTGCCCTCGGTGAGATAAGAATCGGTTATTTTATGTGTCAGCCGCAGCTAGTGGTCGCTGACACTGTTTATTCTTAGTGTGGCTGAAAAGCCGATCCGGGCCGATTCTTATTGGGAGCAGCCAAAGAGCAGGGTGGGTGGCTGTTCCCCACGTCCAGGCCAGGTTTTGGGCTGGGGTTTAAAAAACCCAGCCAGCAGCTCAGCTGGGTGTGGTATGTTCCTCCAAGGAAAAGTGGTGCTGTGAAGGCTCTGTGTCTTGGGGAGCTGCATGAGAGCCACCAGCTGGAAGCCAGGCACCCTAAAAGCCTGCTGTGGATATTCAGGTGACGTGTTCGTTTTGAGTTCTATGGACTTTGGCCATGTGAAATAACATGAGGAATTTCTGTGGTGTGAATTAACACCAGGACTCTGCCAAGTGTTTGTGTTATTTTTTTCCCTTGTTGTGTGAATAAACACTGACTTTTGCTTTACTACCGTGTTCTTGCCTCTGTACTGCGTCCGCTTACCCTGCCTACCAGAGCGAATCCCCACAATATATATATATATATACACTCACCTAAAGAATTATTAGGAACACCATACTAATACAGTGTTGGACCCCCTTTTGCCTTCAGAACTGCCTTAATTCTGCGTGGCATTCATTCAACAAGGTGCTGATAGCATTCTTTAGAAATGTTGGCCCATATTGATAGGATAGCATTTTGCAGTTGATGGAGATTTGAGAGATGCACATCCAGGGCACGAAGCTCCCATTCCACCACATCCCAAAGATGCTCTATTGTGTTGAGATCTGGTGACTGTGGGGGCCATTTTAGTACAGTGAACTCATTGTCATGTTCAAGAAACAAATTTTAAATGATTCAAGCTTTGTGACATGGTGCATTATCCTGTTGGAAGTAGCCATCATAGGAATGGTACATGGTGGTCATGAAGGGATGGACATGGTCAGAAACAATGCTCAGGTAGCCCGTGGCATTTAAACGATGGCCAATTGGCACTAAGGGGCCTAAAGTGTGCCCAGAACACATCCCCCACACCAATACACCACCAGCCTGCACAGTGGTAACAAGGCATGATGGATACATGTTCTCATTCTCTTTACGCCAAATTCGGAC
This sequence comes from Bufo gargarizans, assembly GCF_014858855.1. Classification (NCBI taxonomy): domain Eukaryota; kingdom Metazoa; phylum Chordata; class Amphibia; order Anura; family Bufonidae; genus Bufo; species Bufo gargarizans. The sequence continues at coordinate 476,515,211 of NC_058080.1, read as the reverse complement.
TCTACCATTTGAATGTCTCAACAGAAATCGAGACTTATCAGACCAGACAACATTTTTCCAGTCTTCAACAGTCCAATTTTGGTGAGCTTGTGCAAATTGTAGCCTCTTTTTCCTATTGTAGTGGAGATCAGTGGTACCCGGTGGGGTCTTCTGCTGTTGTAGCCCACCTTTCTTTCTCATTCTGACATTCAGTTTGGAGTTCAGGAGATTGTCTTGACCAGGACCGCAACCCTACATGCATTGAAGCAACCGCCATGTGATTGGTTGACTAGATAATCGCATTAATGAGAAATAGAACAGGTGTTCCTAATAATTCTTTAGGTGAGTGTATATACAGGTCCTTCTAAAAAAATTAGCATATTGTGATAAAGTTCATTATTTTCTGTAATGTACTGATAAACATTAGACTTTCAGATATTTTAGATTCATTACACACCAACTGAAGTAGTTCAAGCCTTTTATTGTTTTAATATTGATGATTTTGGCATACAGCTCATGAAAACCCCAAATTCCTATCTCAAAAAATTTGCATATCATGAAAAGGTTCTCTAAACGAGCTATTAACCTAATCATCTGAATCAACTAATTAACTCTAAACACCTGCAAAAGATTCCTGAGGCTTTTAAAAACTCCCAGCCTGGTTCATTACTCAAAACCGCAATCATGGGTAAGACTGCCGACCTGACTGCTGTCCAGAAGGCTATCATTGACACCCTCAAGCAAGAGGGTAAGACACAGAAAGAAATTTCTGAACGAATAGGCTGTTCCCAGAGTGCTGTATCAAGGCACCTCAGTGGGAAGTCTGTGGGAAGGAAAAAGTGTGGCAGAAAACGCTGCACAACGAGAAGAGGTGACCGGACCCTGAGGAAGATTGTGGAGAAGGACCGATTCCAGACCTTGGGGGACCTGCGGAAGCAGTGGACTGAGCCACCGTGTACAGGCGTGTGCAGGAAATGGGCTACAGGTGCCGCATTCCCCAGGTCAAGCCACTTTTGAACCAGAAACAGCGGCAGAAGCGCCTGACCTGGGCTACAGAGAAGCAGCACTGGACTGTTGCTCAGTGGTCCAAAGTACTTTTTTCGGATGAAAGCAAATTTTGCATGTCATTCGGAAATCAAGATGTCAGAGTCTGGAGGAAGACTGGGGAGAGGGAAATGCCAAAATGCCTGAAGTCCAGTGTCAAGTACCCACAGTCAGTGATGGTCTGGGGTGCCATGTCAGCTGCTGGTGTTGGTCCACTGTGTTTTATCAAGGGCAGGGTCAATGCAGCTAGCTATCAGGAGATTTTGGAGCACTTCATGCTTCCATCTGCTGAAAAGCTTTATGGAGATGAAGATTTCATTTTTCAGCACGACCTGGCACCTGCTCACAGTGCCAAAACCACTGGTAAATGGTTTACTGACCATGGTATTACTGTGCTCAATTGGCCTGCCAACTCTCCTGACCTGAACCCCATAGAGAATCTGTGGGATATTAGGAAGAGAAAGTTGAGAGACGCAAGACCCAACACTCTGGATGAGCTTTATGCCGCTATCGAAGCATTCTGGGCCTCCATAACACCTCAGCAGTGCCACAGGCTGATTGCCTCCATGCCACGCCGCATTGAAGCAGTCATTTCTGCAAAAGGATTCCCGACCAAGTATTGAGTGCATAACTGAACATAATTATTTGAAGGTTGACTTTTTTTGTATTAACCCCTTAAGGACCAGGCTCATTTTCACCTTAAGGACCAGGCCATTTTTTGCAAATCTGACCAGTGTCACTTTAAGTGCTCATAACTTTAAAACGCTTCGACTTACCCAGGCCGTTCTGAGATTGTTTTTTCGTCACATATTGTACTTCATGACACTGCTAAAATTGGGTCAAAAAAGTTAATTTTTTTGCATAAAAAAATACATTTTTTACCAAAAATTTTGAAAAATTAGCAAATTTCAAAGTTTCAGTTTCTCTACTTCTGTAATACATAGTAATACCCCCAAAAATTGTGATGACTTTACATTCCCCATATGTCTACTTCATGTTTGTAGCATTTTGGGAATGATATTTTATTTTTTGGGGATGTTACAAGGCTTAGAAGTTTAGAAGCAAATTTTGAAATTTTTGAGAAATCTTCAAAATCCCACTTTTTATGGACCAGTTCAGGTTTGCAGTCATATTGTGAGGCTTAGATAATAGAAACCTCCCAAAAATGACCCCATTCTAGAAACTACACCCCTCAAGGTATTCAAAACTGTTTTTTCAAACTAGGTCTTCCACAAGAGTTGATGGCAGATGGAGAAACAATTTTGAAATTTCTATTTTTTGGAAAATTTTCCAATATAATCAATTTTTTCCAGGAGTAAAACAAGGGTTAACTGCCAAACAACACTCAAAATGGGTTGCCCTGATTCTGTAGTTTGCAGAAACACCCCATATGTGGTCGTAAACTACTGTTTGGCCGAACGGTAGCACATAGAAGGAGGGGAACACCATATGGGTTTTGGAAGGCAGATTTTGCAGGACTGGTTTTGTTTATACCATGTCCCATTTGAAGCCCCCTGTTGCACCCCTAGAATAGAAATTTCAAAAAAGTGACTCCATCTAAGAAAGTACACCCCTCAAGGTATTCAAAACTGGGTTTACAAACTTTGTTAACCCTTTAGGTGTTCCACAAGAGTTAATGGCAGATGGAGAAACAATTTTGAAATTTCTATTTTTTGGAAAATTTTCCAATATAATCAATTTTTTCCAGGAGTAAAACAAGGGTTAACTGCCAAACAACACTCAAAATGGGTTGCCCTGATTCTGTAGTTTACAGAAACACCCCATATGTGGTCGTAAACTACTATTTGGCCGAACGGGAGCACATAGAAGGAGGGGAACACCATATGGGTTTTGGAAGGCAGATTTTGCTGGACTGGTTTTGTTTATACCATGTCCCATTTGAAGCCCCCTGTTGCACCCCTAGAATAGAAATTTCAAAAAAGTGACTCCATCTAAGAAAGTACACCCCTCAAGGTATTCAAAACTGGGTTTACAAACTTTGTTAACCCTTTAGGTGTTCCACAAGAGTTAATGGCAGATGGAGAAACAATTTTGAAATTTCTATTTTTTGGAAAATTATCCAATATAATCAATTTTTTCCAGGAGTAAAACAAGGGTTAACTGCCAAACAACACTCAAAATGGGTTGCCCTGATTCTGTAGTTTGCAAAAACACCCCATATGTGGTCGTAAACTACTGTTTGGCCGAACGGTAGCACATAGAAGGAGGGGAACACCATATGGGTTTTGGAAGGCAGATTTTGCAGGACTGGTTTTGTTTATACCATGTCCCATTTGAAGCCCCCTGTTGCACCCCTAGAATAGAAATTTCAAAAAAGTGACTCCATCTAAGAAAGTACACCCCTCAAGGTATTCAAAACTGGGTTTACAAACTTTGTTAACCCTTTAGGTGTTCCACAAGAGTTAATGGCAGATGGAGAAACAATTTTGAAATTTCTATTTTTTGGAAAATTTTCCAATATAATCAATTTTTTCCAGGAGTAAAACAAGGGTTAACTGCCAAACAACACTCAAAATGGGTTGCCCTGATTCTGTAGTTTGCAAAAACACCCCATATGTGGTCGTAAACTACTGTTTGGCCGAACGGTAGCACATAGAAGGAGGGGAACACCATATGGGTTTTGGAAGGCAGATTTTGCAGGACTGGTTTTGTTTATACCATGTCCCATTTGAAGCCCCCTGTTGCACCCCTAGAATAGAAATTTCAAAAAAGTGACTCCATCTAAGAAAGTACACCCCTCAAGGTATTCAAAACTGGGTTTACAAACTTTGTTAACCCTTTAGGTGTTCCACAAGAGTTAATGGCAGATGGAGAAACAATTTAGAAATTTCTATTTTTTGGAAAATTTTCCAATATAATCAGTTTTTTCCAGGAGTAAAACAAGGGTTAACTGCCAAACAAAACTCAAAATGGGTTGCCCTGATTCTGTAGTTTGCAAAAACACCCCAAATGTGGTCGTAAACTACTGTTTGGCTAAACGGCAGGACATAGAAGAAGGGGAACGCCATACGGTTTTTGGAAGGCAGATTTTGCTGGACTGGTTTATTTACACCATGTACCCTTTCAAGCCCCCTGATGCACCCCTAGAGTAGAAACTCCATAAAAGTGACCCCATCTAGGAAACTACGGGATAAGGTGGTTGTTGTTTTGGGACAATTTTTGGGGTAAATTAGATTTTTGGTTGCTCTATATTACTCTTTTTTGAGGCAATGTAACAAAAAAATTAATTCTAAAATTGTTTCTACATTCGCTATTTAGTTTTGTGGAACACCTAAAGGGTTAACATAGTTTGTAAAGTAATTTTTGAATACCTTGAGGGGTGTAGTTTCTTAGATGGGGTCACTTTTTTGGAGTTTCTAGTCTAGGCTACATCAGGGGGGGCTTCTAATGGGACATGGTGTAAAAAAAAAAAACTGTCCATCAAAATCTGCCTTCCAGAAACCGTATGGAGTTCCCTTCGTTCTATGCCCTGCCGTGCGGCTATATAGCCATTTACGACCACATATGGGGTGTTTCTGCAAACTACAGAATTGGGGCAATAAATGTTTAGTTTTGTTTGGCTGTTAACCCTTGCTTTATTACCGGCAAAATGGATTTAAATTTAAATTTTGCCCAAAAATAGGTGTTTTGGCACCGTTTTTATTTTATATTTTTAACACCGTTCATCCGAGGCGTTTGGTAAAAAGTTATTTTTATAGCGACGACTTTTACGCACGCGACGATGCCCAATATGTATGGCTCTCAGACTTTGGAGACACTAAGCAGGCATCCTAAAACTGCGGCCCTCCAGATGTTGTAAAACTACAATTCCCACCATGCCCTGATGATGGCTGTAGGTTGTCTGGGCATGCTGGGAGTTATAGTTTTACAACATCTGGAGGGCCTGCAGTTTGAGGATGCCTGCACTAAAACTAATATTTTTTGGGGAAAGAAAAATTGTTTTCGTGTCTCCAAAGTCTGAGAGCCATAGTGTTTTATGTTCTCTAGTGAACTGTTGGGGATTATAAAAATTTAGTACTCCATGGAAGTGTGATACTCCCTGAAGCAATCGATAATGCAGAGGCCCGGATGATCGGGGCACGTGTCACATTGAGTTGTGGTGTCCTTCCGTATCCCCCTCTTGTGACACACTCTGCACTTTTTTTGGGTTCGTCCCTTCTTTCCAGTATGGGGGACCACACCTGGAAAGTGTTGGCCAGGGACGATCCGGGCGCCTCCAGTTCCCGAGGTACTCCGGCCTGCTCTTTCCCGGTCCGAAAAGATCAGGTCTTTGAGGACTGCCTCATAGAATTGGAGGAATGTCCCTGTGCTGCCAGCGCTTCGGGATAGTACAAAAGAGTTGTACATGGCAACCTGCACCATGTAGACCGCAACTTTTTTGTACCATGCCCGGGTTTTGCGCATGGCGTTATATGGCGTGAGGACTTGATCAGAGAGATCAACTCCTCCCATATACCGATTGTAGTCGACGATACAATCGGGCTTGAGGACCGTTGCCGCGGTACCTCGCACAGGGACTGGGGTGGTGCTGTTACCGTGGATTGTGGACAGCATAAGGACATCCCTCTTGTCCTTATACCTGACCAGCAACAGGTTTCCACTGGTAAGTGCACGGGTCTCACCCCTGGGGATAGGTACCTGGAGGGGGTAGGCAGGGAGGCCGCGTTGATTTTTCCGCACGGTCCCACAAGCGAACGTGGATCTGGCGGCAAGGGACCTGAACAAGGGAATGCTGGTATAAAAGTTGTCCACGTACAAGTGGTAACCCTTATCCAGCAGTGGGTACATAAGGTCCCACACGAGTTTCCCGGTAACACCCAGAGTGGGGGGACATTCTGGTGGTTGAATCCGGGAATCTCGCCCCTCGTACACACGAAATTTGTAAGTGTACCCTGAGGTACTCTCACAAATTTTGTATAGCTTCACGCCATACCTCGCCCGCTTTGTGGGAATGTATTGGCGGAAACTGAGTCTCCCCTTGAACGCAACGAGAGACTCATCAACCGCGACCTCCCTTCCAGGTACGTAGGCCTGCTGAAATGTGGCCCCAAAGTGATCGATGACCGGCCGTATCTTGTACAGCCGGTCATAGGCAGGATCACCTCGGGGTGGACATGCTGCATTATCGGAATAATGCAGACATTTCCGGATGGCCTCAAACCGGTGACGTATCATGACCATACTGTACAGTGGGGTCTGGTACAGGACGTCCCCACTCCAGTATTGCCTGACACTGGGTTTTTGGACTAGACCCATATGCAGCACGAGGCCCCAAAATGTCCTCATTTCGGCTGCACTGACCGGCGTCCAGCCACCGGGTCTAGCCAAAACTGAGCCTGGGTTTTGAGCGACGAACTGTTGGGCGTACAGATTCGTCTGCTCCACCATCAAATTCACCAGTGGGTTACTGAAAAAAAAACTAAAAAAGTCTATTTCAGTAAACCCCACTGTGGGAATCTGGATTCCAGGATTGCCAGCGAAATCCGGAATCTCAGGCTCAAAGTCCACTGGGGGACACCAGCTAAGTTCATCGGCAGGGGGCTCCGGTGAACTTATTTGGTGGGCCGGGAAACCAGTACGAACCCCAGGGCGGCTCGTACTAGGGTGGGCCACAGGATCCCTAGCATGTGTGGCCCCTGGCTCCGCCTGGCGGCGTCTCCGCTGCCTTGGTGGCTCATCGTCATCCGATGATGATGAGGAGGATGCGGATGACAAAAGGAACGTGGGGTCATCCTCATCCTCACTGGGGCTCTCAGAGTCGGAGGCAATCTGGGCATATGCCTCCTCGGCCGAGAACACCCGGCGGGCCATGGGTGTGTGTGTGTGCGTGTGTATGTGCGTGCATGTAAACCTTTATTCTATGTGCGTGTGTGTGGGGGCACGGGTGTTCACGTACTAAAAAGTCCAGGCAAAAAAAAAGTGTTAGGAAAAAAAAAAAAAAAAAAGTTCAAACTTGCTGATCTGCGGTTCAACGCTGATCAGCAGGTCGGTGGGGTGGTGGGGCGGGCGATGCGCTAACAGTGGACGGACGCTAAAAAGTGCCGGCCAGTCAGCGCACGCAGAAAAAAAAAAAAAGTGGTGGTGGGGGAAGGGTCTGGTGGTGGGGGGAGGGGGTTGGTGGGGGGGGGGGGCTGGTGGTGGGGGGGATGCGGGGGGGGGCAAGTGGCAGGGGGGGTCTGGGGTCTGAAAGTTGAAAAAAAAAAGTTTGGAATAAATGTGCTTTTTTTTTTTTTTTTTTTTATAACTTTTCCCTTCTATCCCTGCCTAAAGGTGCCTCTCCCTCACTGACCCTAACCTACCTGGGTGGCGATGGGTGCAGGAGGGTGATGGATGCCGATTTAGGGGGACACAGGAGCTGGTGCTGGACGATGCTGCACGGTCAGGGTGCTGGACAGGAAGAGGAGGGGAGAGAGGAGCGCAGGAAGTTTGAATCTCGCGCCTCTCTCCCCTGCACCAATCAGCACCCTGGACAGCGGCGTTCAGCACCAGGGCCAGCTCCGCCTCTGCAAATCCTCGGACTGCGATTGGTGGTGTAAAATTACGCCACCGATCGCAGTCTTTTTCCGGTTCATCGGGTCACAGGACACCCGAATGGACCGGAAACGCAGAAAACCGCAGGTCTGAATTGACCTGCGGTTTTCTGCGATCGCCGATACGGGGGGTCCAATGACCCCCCCCTGCGTTGTTACGGGATGCCGGCTGAATGATTTCAGCCGAAATCCCGTTTCGATTAACCCCCGCGGCGCCGGAATTCAGATTTTAAGTCAGGACGTACCGGTACGTCCTCGGTCCTTAAGGACTCGGGAAATAGGGCGTACCGGTACGTCCTCGGTCCTTAAGGGGTTAAAAACACTTTTCTTTTATTGGTCGGATAAAATATGCTAATTTTTTTTTTAGATAGGAAATTAGGGTTTTCATGAGCTGTATGCCAAAATCATCAATATTAAAACAATAAAAGGCTTGAACTACTTCAGTTGGTGTGTAATGAATCTAAAATATATGAAAGTCTAATGTTTATCAGTACACTACAGAAAATAATGAACTTTATCACAATATGCTAATTTTTTGAGAAGGACCTGTATATATATATATATATATATATATATATATATATATAATTATATATATATGAAATCGCCTCCTTTATCGGTTTGTAACCACTTTGGCCAGCACTCACTAGCTGGGAAGTGGGGGTGGAGGGAGAACAATGCCATGCCACCCTCTCACTAGTGTAGCTGAGAGCGGCTCCTCTTACACTCACAGTCAACGTCCACATTGAAGCTCTGTACAGGGATGTACAGCATGATGTGGGTGATACTAAGTGGGGTGTGTGTGGGGGTCACTTGCTTTTGTGCAGAGCAGTTCCTACTGCATTTAGCGCCCATATCAAACAGCTGTACAGGAATGCACAGCATGATGTGGGTGCTGGCAAACACAAAGGTGTTCATGCTTAGCGGCTCCTTTGCCAAGTGGTTCCTGCTGTTCAAGCTTGGAGAGGAAGGGGGATGCTCACCTCTCCGATCAGTGGCTCCTGCTGCATTCAGCTCATACATCGAAGTGCTGAGGGAAAGGGTAGAAAATAAGGCCACGTCAACCAATCACACTACATTATTACTATTCGTAATTCTACTATGTAACTTTCCTGAGCATGGATATTTATACATATACAGGATCGGACTGGCCCACAGGGGTACAGGTGAATCCCTCGGTGGGCCCCTGAGCAATTTGGGCCCTAGTCTCCAACTCCCTGCACAAGTGGCACATAACACAGTAGCCTTGCTGCACTACATACATACAGTACAGACCAAAAGTTTGGACACACCTTCTCATTCAAAGAGTTTTCTTTATTTTCATGACTATGAAAATTGTAGATTCACACCGAAGGCATCAAAACTATGAATTAACACATGTGGAATTATATACATAACAATAAAGTGTGAAACAACTGAAAATATGTCATATTCTAGGTTTTTCAAAGTAGCCACCTTTTGCTTTGATTACTGCTTTTCAGACTCTTGGCATTCTCTTGATGAGCTTCAAGAGGTAGTCACCTGAAATGGTTTTCACTTCACAGGTGTGCCCTGTCAGGTTTAATAAGTGGGATTTCTTGCCTTATAAATGGGGTTGGGACCATCAGTTGCATTGTGGAGAAGTCAGGTGGATACACAGCTAATAGTCCTATTGAATAGACTGTTAGACTTTGTATTATGGCAAGAAAAAAAGCAGCTAAGTAAAGAAAAACGAGTGGCCATCATAACTTTAAGAAATGAAGGTCAGTCAGTCCGAAAAATTGGGAAAACTTTGAAAGTGTCCCCAAATGCAGTCACAAAAACCATCAAGCGCTACAAAGAAACTGGTTCACATGCGGACTGCCCCAGGAAAGGAAGACCAAGAGTCACCTCTGCCGCGAAGGATAAGTTCATCCGAGTCACCAGTCTCAAAAATTGCAGGTTAACAGCAGCTCAGATTAGAGACCAGGTCAATGCCACACAGAGTTCTAGCACCAGACACATCTCTAGAACAACTGTTAAGAGGATACTGTGTGAATCAGGCCTTCATGGTAGAATATCTGCTAGGAAACCACTGCTAAGGACAGGCAACAAGCAGAAGAGACTTGTTTGGGCTAAAGAACACAAGGAATGGACATTAGACCAGTGGAAATCTATGCTTTGGTCTGATGAGTCCAAATTTGAGATCTTTGGTTCCAACCACCGTGTCTTTGTGCGACGCAGAAAAGGTGAACGGATGGACTCTACATGCCTAGGTTTTCACCGTGAAGCATGGAGGAGGAGGTGTGATGATGCTTTGCTGGTGACACTGTTGAGGATTTATTCAAAATTGAAGGGATACTGAACCAGCATGGCTACCACAGCATCTTTGTCATGGAACCATGAACCAGACGTACAACAAGAGATAAGTGGAAAATAAGAAGGTTTTATTGAAGAGCAAGCCGTAAGCAAAGTCCGAACGGATGGCTAAACCGAAGCAGGGTCTTGCGGAGACAGAGGTCAGGAACCAGAAGGGTAGTCAGACGAAGCCAGGAACAGGAACCAACGGGGTAGTCAGACGAAGCCGGAATCAGGAACCAACGGGGTAGTCAGACGAAGCCGGAATCAGGAACCAGAAGCAGCAGCAGTCTTGGAAGCATGTGAACACAGGAGGACCAAGCAAGGAACTGAAGCCACAGACCTCCTATATATATGAGCTAGGCATCCAGCTCCTCCCAGTGGGAAGGAGGAGCCGCAGGGTGGGAGGCTACAAGAAAACCCAGAAACCAAGATGGCCGCCAGCACATGTCAAACGAAGGGAACAGCAAGGAGGTAAGACCATGACAGTACCTCCCCCTCAAGGGCCCCTCCTCCGCGGAGTAAGGAACGGTTTCTGAGGGAAGCGTGCGTGGAAGGCTCGGAGCAAAGCAGGAGCATGGACATCTGCGGAGGGAACCCAGGAACGCTCCTCTGGACCATAACCACGCCAATGGACCAAAAACTGCACCCGGCCGCGGACCAGGCGTGAGTCCAGGATATTGCTCACCTCATACTCCTCACGATTGCCCACTTGGACCGGACGAGGCCGAGGAATCGAGGAAGTGAAACGATTACACACCAGTGGCTTCAACAGGGAGACATGAAACACGTTGGAGATCCGCATGCCAGGAGGAAGCGCAAGGGCATAGGCTACCGGGTTTACCCTGCGAAGCACTCGGAAGGGACCAACAAAGCGAGGCGCCAGCTTGGGAGTGGGCACTCGAAGGTTGAGGTTGCGGGTGGACAACCATACGCGGTCTCCGACCTGGTAGGAAGGAGCGGGCGCTCGTCTGCGATCAGCCTGGAGTTTCTGGCGCTGCGCAGAGACCTCAAGGGACCTCTGGATCTGTACCCAAGAAGCACGTAGGACGGAAAGGTGATCCTCCACAGCCGGAATATCCTGGGGAGAGAATACCTCCGGTAACACGGCAGGTTGGAACCCATAATTGGCCATGAAGGGAGACGTCCCAGAGGAAGAGTTCACTGCCGTGTTCCTGGCAAACTCAGCCCAAGGCAGGAGGTCAACCCAATTGTCTTGGTGATCGGAGACATAGCAACGAAGGAATTGCTCCAAGGCCTGATTGGATCGTTCTGCGGCCCCATTGGACTGAGGGTGGTAGGCCGAGGAGAAAGAGAGATGAATCCCCAACTGGGAGCAAAAGGCGCGCCAGAACCTGGACACAAACTGACTCCCCCGATCCGACACAATCTCCTTGGGCAAACCGTGCAACCGGAAGACCTCCCTGGCAAAAATCGAGGCCAACTCTTGTGCAGAGGGTAACTTCTTGAGAGGAACACAGTGGCACATTTTGGAAAACCGATCCACAATCATGAGAATGACCGTATGGCCTCGGGATGCAGGGAGGTCCACAATGAAATCCATCCCCAGGTGTGACCATGGACGCTCCCCGGTGGCTATGGGTTGCAAAAGGCCCAACGGAAGGTGCCGAGGGGACTTACTCTGGGCACAAACGGAGCATGCCGCTACATATGCGGCGATGTCGGAACGTAGAGAAGGCCACCAGAACAGACGTGAAACCGCCCAGGACAGCTGATTCTTTCCAGGGTGCCCCGCGGCCTTGGAGTTATGGTAGGTTCGCAACAACCGAGTGCGCAACTCCTCAGGCACAAAACATCTGCCGTTGGGTCTCCCAGAGGGAGCACCAGATTGAGCCGCCAAAATCTGCTCACCCAGAGGAGAAGTCAGGCTGGTGCGAATAGCGGCCAGGATCTGATTCGGGGGTATGACCGTAGTCGGAATCGACTCCTCCCCGGACAGCTCGGAGTACTGCCGTGATAAGGCATCCGCTCTGATGTTCTTGGAGCCGGGTAGGTAGGAGACCACGTAATTAAAACGTGACAAGAACAGAGCCCATCTGGCCTGACGTGGTGTCAATCTCTTGGCCTCAGAGAGGTAGGTCAGATTCTTGTGGTCCGTCAGGATGAGAACCGGAACCACCGAGCCCTCGAGCAAGTGCCTCCATTCTTTAAGGGCCTGCACGATGGCCAATAACTCCCTGTCACCAATCTGATAGTTGCACTCCGCGGAAGACAGTTTCCGGGAGTAAAACCCACAAGGAAGCAGAGGACCCTCTGGTGTTCTACGCTGAGACAGGAGGGCGCCTACTCCCGTCTCAGACGCGTCCACCTCGAGGACAAAAGGCAACCCAGGGTTGGGATGCGACAGAATCGGAGCCGACACAAAGGCGGACTTTAGAGCCTCAAAAGCTCGGATGGCCTCGAGCGGCCAGACCTGAGGATTACTGCCCTTCCTGGTCAGATCCGTGAGAGGCTTGGCTAGCATGGAAAAGTCCCTGATGAACTTCCGATAATAATTGGCGAAGCCCAAAAAGCGCTGCAGGGCACGAAGCCCACTGGGCTGGGGCCACTGTAAGACAGCCGAAACCTTCTCAGGATCCATGGAGAACCCCTCAGCGGAAATGATGTAACCTAAGAAGGTTACCTGGGATCGGTGAAATTCGCATTTCTCAAGCTTACCGAACAGCTTGTTCTCTCGTAAGCGTTGCAACACTCGTCTGACATCCAGAATGTGGGCCTCCATGGATGCAGAATATACCAAGATGTCATCCAAATAGACCACCACACACTGCTGCAACAGGTCACGGAAAACATCGTTGATGAATTCCTGGAAGACTGCGGGCGCATTGCACAACCCAAAGGGCATAACCAAGGATTCATAATGACCGGTCCTGGTGTTAAACGCGGTCTTCCACTCATCGCCCGCCTTGATCCTTACCAGGTTATATGCCGCCCTCAGGTCGAGTTTGGTAAAGACCGTGGCCCCTTTGAGGCGATCGAACAGCTCGGAAATCAAGGGTATCGGGTAAGCGTTCTTGATCGTGATGCGATTGAGACCCCTGTAATCGATGCAAGGCCTCAACTCGCCGCCCTTCTTTTTCACAAAGAAAAATCCAGCCCCTGCCGGGGACGAGGATTTGCGAATGTGTCCGCGTGAAAGCGCCTCCCTCACGTACTCCTCCATGGCCTCATTCTCCGCTACCGACAGTGGATAGACTTTGCCACGAGGAGGAACGGCACCGGATTGTAACTCTATGGCACAATCGTATGGGCGGTGCGGAGGTAGGGCAACCGCGCGCACCTTATCGAATACATCCCGGTACTCTTCGTATTCAGGAGGCAACAGAGAGTCCGAGGAAGTACACAGCAACTTGACAGGCCCATGGATGCAACTAGCCCCACACTGCGGTGACCACGAGAGGATCTCGACCGATCTCCAATCGAAAGTCGGATTATGCTTCTGGAGCCAGGGGTACCCCAAGACCACCGAGTAGTGTGGAGACGAAATAACCTGGAGACAGACCGACTCTCTGTGAACGGCACCAATGGCTATCCCCACTGGAAGGGTCTCATGAGTCACGTGTGGCGGCAGAAGGGGTCTGCCGTCTATCGCCTCAAGAGCCAGTGGGGAACCTCGAGGCTGCAGAGGAATGGAATTGGCGGCAACGAACACTCTATCAATGAACAAACCACCAGCACCAGAGTCCACCAACGCCTGGGTCGTCACCGAGCCCCCGACCCAGGAGAGGACAACCGTGATCAGTGGTTTGTCAACACGGGAAACCGGGGACGAGGAGACTCCACCCAAGATCTGCCCCCGACAGGACCTCAGGTGCGAGCGTTCTCCCGGACGGTTCGGACATGCCAACCGAAAATGCCCACCGAGACCACAGTACATGCATCGGCCCTCGCGTCTCCGGAGTACCCTCTCCCCCTCAGACAGGCGAGCAAACCCCCGCTGCATGGGTTCACCCCCAGACAAGTCATCCCCAGGAGGCGTGGGAGGAGAGGGAGGCACGGGTGGGACAGCAAACGTAGGCGCCAATCTGTTAGGAGACCTCCGCAGGCTCTCCTTAAAGGAAGGTCTCTCCCTGAGTCTGGTGTCAATCAAAATCAGGAAAGAAATAAGAGACTCGAGCTCCACTGGTAGGTCCTTAGCTGCAACCTCATCCTTCAAGGCATCCGAGAGACCATGAGAGAAAGCAGCGACCAGAGCCTCATTATTCCAGCCCACCTCTGCTGCCAGGGTACGAAACTCAATGGCGTATTCAGCTACGGATCGTGAACCCTGTCTGATGGACATAAGGAGCTTCGCAGCAGAGGCAGCACGAGCCGGCACATCGAATACCTTCCGAAGAGAAGCAACAAAACCGGAAAACTCGGCAACCACCGGATTGTTGTTCTCCCATAAAGGGCTGGCCCAGGCCAAGGCCTTGTCCGAGAGCAGCGAGATCAAGAAGCCCACCCTTGATCTCTCAGTAGGAAAGGCATGTGGCAGCAACTCGAAGTAAATGCCCACCTGGTTAAGGAAACCTCGGCACTGAGTTGGCTCTCCCCCAAAGCGCTGTGGAAGGGGGGCAGAACCGGTCATACCCTGAAACACCACAGGCGCAGCAACAGGTGTCAGGGTAGACTCTGGCGCAACAACCGGAGCGGCAGTAGGAGCGGGCCCAGGAGCGACAACCGACCCATCGGCAACGGAAGCTAAATGAGCCGTGCGTTCAAGCAGGGTTTGCAACGCCACAGCGAACCGACCCAACAGGTGATCCTGCTGATCAAGTCTGGCAACCAGCGTAGGTAGCGAGGGTGGCCCTGTACCGTCAGAATTCATGGCTTGGTCCTAATGTCATGGAACCATGAACCAGACGTACAACAAGAGATAAGTGGAAAATAAGAAGGTTTTATTGAAGAGCAAGCCGTAAGCAAAGTCCGAACGGATGGCTAAACCGAAGCAGGGTCTTGCGGAGACAGAGGTCAGGAACCAGAAGGGTAGTCAGACGAAGCCAGGAACAGGAACCAACGGGGTAGTCAGACGAAGCCGGAATCAGGAACCAACGGGGTAGTCAGACGAAGCCGGAATCAGGAACCAGAAGCAGCAGCAGTCTTGGAAGCATGTGAACACAGGAGGACCAAGCAAGGAACTGAAGCCACAGACCTCCTATATATATGAGCTGGGCATCCAGCTCCTCCCAGTGGGAAGGAGGAGCCGCAGGGTGGGAGGCTACAAGAAAACCCAGAAACCAAGATGGCCGCCAGCACATGTCAAACGAAGGGAACAGCAAGGAGGTAAGACCATGACAATCTTGCAGCGGCATGCTATTCCATCCGGTTTGCGTTTAGTTGGTCCATGATTTATTTTTCAACAGGACAGTGACCCCAAACACACCTCCAGGCTGTGTAAGGGCTATTTGACCATGAAGGAGAGTGATGGGGTGCTGCGCCAGATGACCTGGCCTCCACAGTCACCGGACCTGAACCCAATTGAGATGGTTTGGGGTGAGCTGGACCGCAGAGTGAAGGCAAAAGGGCCAACAACTGCTAAGCATCTCTGGGAACTCCTTCAAGACTGTTGGTAGACCATTTCAAGTGACTACCTCTTGAAGCTCATCAAGAGAATGCCAAGAGTGTGCAAAGCAGTAATCAAAGCAAAAGGTGGCTACTTTGAAGAACCTAGAATATTACATATTTTCAGTTGTTTCACACTTTTTTGTTATGTATATAATTCCACATGTGTTAATTCATAGTTTTGATAGCTTCAGTGTGAATCTACAATTTTCATAGTCATGAAAATAAAGAAAACTCTTTGAATGAGAAGGTGTGTCCAAACTTTTGGTCTGTACTGTATATTCAATGTACAGCACCTCAACCAGCCTATGTTTATATACAAACCGGATTCCAAAACAGTTGGGACACTATACAAATCGTGAATAAAAACTGAATGCAATGATGTGGAGGTGCCAACTTCTAATATTTTATTCAGAATAGAACATAAATCACGGAACAAAGGTTTAAACTGAGAAAATGTACCATTTTAAGGGAAAAATATGTTGAATCAGAATTTCATGGTGTCAACAAATCCCCAAAAAGTTGGGACAAGGCCATTTTCACCACTGTGTGGCATCTCCCCTTCTTCTTACAACACTCAACAGACGTCTGGGGACCGAGGAGACCAGTTTCTCAAGTTTAGAAATAGGAATGCTCTCCCATTCTTGTCTAATACAGGCCTCTAACTGTTCAATCGTCTTGGGCCTTCTTTGTTGCACCTTCCTCTTTATGATGCGCCAAATGTTCTCTATAGGTGAAAAATCTGGACTGCAGACTGGCCATTTCAGTACCCGAATCCTTCTCCTACGCAGCCATGATGTTGTGATTGATGCAGAATGTGGTCTGGCATTATCTTGTTGAAAAATGCAGGTGTACAGGAAGGTGTACAGGAAACAAGACAATGCAAAAATGAATATATGACTCACTGGATCCAAAACTAAGGAACAAAAGGGAGACCCCTGCATAAGACCTGGCACTCTCCCTGACTCTGCTCAGCCTATGCAAACACCCCAATGGTGGATGATCGCATATCCACGAACCTCGACTATATAACACCTGAACACCCTACAATAGTGAGGGGACACGACCACCGGCTCCCTACTCTAGACACGGAGGGAGTCAGGGTCTCCTGGGATCCAGCAAACATAAAATCACAAATGAATGTACACTTATCTTGTAGCAGACTGGAAAATGGATCAGCATGCACACACACTCCAGGAAGTTGTATAAACCGCACACTAATGCATTATGGGGAGGAACTTAAAGGGATGCAATCAGTCCAACTACAAGACAGCTGAGAGAGGCTAACGAGATGAGGAACTAGAAACCAAAACAAAGAAGCTCAAGGAGGAGGTTCTGAAAGGCATCTGTCAGAGCTTCTCAGATGTCTGGTTGTGACAGTACCCCTCCCTCTACGAGTGGACTCCGGACACTCAGAGCCCACCTTCTCAGGATGGGACCTATGGAAAGCCCTGATGAGACGAGTGGCCTTAATGTCCGTCACTGGGACCCACATCCTCTCCTCAGGACCATAACCCTCCCAATGAACGAGGTACTGGAGAGAACCGCGGACAACACGAGAATCCACAATCCTAGAGACCTGAAATTCAAGATTACCATCAACCATAATCGGAGGAGGAGGCAAAGGCGAGGGTACAATGGGTTGAACATGGGTTTTAATAAGGACTTATGAAAAACATTATGGATCTTCCAAGTCTGAGGAAGATCAAGATGGTAGGCAACAGGATTGATGACAGACAGGATTTTGTAAGGCCCAATAGGACCCAACTTCCAGGAGGGAACCTTCAATTTGATATTCTTGGTAGACAACCACACCAGATCACCAACATTCAGGTCCGGACCAGGCACACGTCTCTTATCTGCCACACGCTTATATCTCTCACTCATGCTCTTTAGATTATCCTGAATCTTTTGCCAAATCGATGACAAAGATGAGGAGAATCTGTCCTCATCAGGTAAACCAGAAGACCCCTCTCCCGAGAATGTCCCAAACTGCAGATGAAACCCATATGCACCAAAAAATGGTGACTTATCAGAGGACTCCTGACGACGGTTATTTAAAGCAAACTCGGCAAGGGACAAAAAAGAACACAAATCCTCCTGATTCTCCGCCACAAAACAGCGCAGATATGTCTCCAGATTCTGATTGACGCGTTCTGTCTGACCATTCGACTGCGGATGGAAAGCAGAAGAGAATGACAACCGAACCCCCAAGCGAGAACAGAAAGCCTTCCAGAATCTGGAAACAAACTGCGTGCCCCTATCAGAGACTATGTCTGAAGGAATACCATGCAATTTGACAATGTGATCAATAAATGCCTGCGCCAGCGTCTTAGCATTGGGCAAACCAGGAAAAGGGATAAAATGCACCATTTTGCTAAAACGGTCCACCACCACCAGAATCACAGTCTTCCCAGAGGAACGAGGCAGGTCCGTAACGAAGTCCATGGACAGATGTGTCCAAGGACGGGAAGGAATGGGTAAGGGAAGGAGAGGACCTGATGGCCGTGAATGAGGGACTTTGGCACGAGTGCAAGTCTCACAGGCTGCCACAAAACCCTCAACCGACTTACGAAGCGCAGGCCACCAGAATCTCCGAGCGATGAGATCCACTGTGGCTCTTGCCCCCGGGTGCCCAGCAAGGACCGTATCGTGGTGTTCCTTAAAAATCTTGTGTCTTAAAGCGAGAGGCACAAACAACCTCCCAGGAGGACAAAGATCAGGAGCCTCTGACTGGGCTGCCTGCACCTCTGCCTCCAATTCAGGAAAAAGAGCAGAGACTACCACACCTTCAGCCAAAATGGGACCCGGCTCTTCAAAATTCCCACCTCCAGGAAAACAACGTGACAGGGCATCTGCCTTCGCATTCTTAACCCCAGGGCGGAATGTGACAACAAAATTAAACCTTGAAAAGAACAAAGACCATTTGGCCTGTCTCGGGTTCAGACGCTTGGCTGACTCCAAGTAGGCCAGATTTTTATGGTCAGTAAACACGGTAATAGGGTGTCTGGCTCCCTCTAGCCAATGGCGCCATTCCTCAAAAGCCAACTTGATGGCCAACAATTCCCTATCTCCCACATCGTAATTTCTCTCTGCGGAGGAGAGTTTCTTCGAGAAAAAGGCACACGGTCGCCATTTGGCAGGAGAGGAACCCTGAGACAAGACCGCACCCACACCCACCTCAGAAGCATCAACCTCAACTATGAAGGGTAGAGAAATATCAGGTTGTACCAAGATGGGAGCGGAAGCAAAACTCTCCTTGATATTAGAAAAGGCCTTACGCGCCTCTACCGACCAGGAAGAAAAATCTACCCCCTTTCTGGTCATATCAGTGAGTGGTTTAACAATAGAGGAATAATTCAAAATAAACTTCCTGTAATAATTGGCAAAGCCCAAAAAACGCATCAGCGCCTTCTGATTCTCAGGAAGCTCCCACTCAAGCACAGCGCGGACCTTCTCGGGGTCCATGCGAAAACCAGAAGCGGAGAGAAGAAACCCCAGAAATTGAATTTCTGGAACCGCAAACACACATTTTTCCAGTTTCGCGTATAATTTATTCTCCCGCAGGATGAGCAAGACCTGACGTAAGTGATCCTTATGAGTTTTGAAATCAGGAGAAAAAATCAAAATGTCATCCAAATACACTAATACAAATTTTCCCATTAAATGATAAAAAATGCTGTTCACGAAATGCTGAAAAACGGCTGGGGCATTCATCAAACCAAAAGGCATAACCAAATTCTCAAAATGGCCCTCAGGGGTATTGAAGGCCGTCTTCCATTCATCTCCTTCTCTGACCCTGACCAGGTTGTATGCCCCTCTTAGATCTAATTTGGAAAAGACTTTAGCCCCAACAATCTGGTTAAACAGGTCCGGGATCAGAGGAAGCGGATAAGGGTCACGAATGGTGATACTGTTCAGCTCCCTGAAATCCAGACAAGGTCTTAAAGAACCATCTTTTTTCTTAACAAAGAAAAAACCAGCGGCAACAGGTGACTTCGAGGGTCGTATGTGTCCTTTTCTCAGACTCTCAGAGATATAAGCACGCATAGCGACCCTTTCAGGTTGGGAAAGATTGTATAAACGAGATTTAGGCAGCTTGGCGCCTGGGATGAGATTAATAGGGCAATCGTACTCCCTGTGCGGGGGCAAATCCTGAACTCCACTCTCAGAGAAGACATCCGAAAATTCTGAGAGAAAAGGTGGTACAGTCTTAGTAGAAACCTCAGAAACAGATGTCAATTCTCTCTGCAAAAGTCAATTTAACCATTTATTTGCCTCGCTTGCCAATCAATGGTGGGGTTATGTTTAGTGAGCCAGAGTAGCCCCAACACAAGAGGAGTAGGTAATCCGCTAAGGACAAAACATGACACATCCTCAACATGAGCATCACTCACAATTAAACGAATATTGTGAACTATGCCCTTTAATGATTTCTGACAAAGTGGAGCGGAATCAATAGCAAAAACAGGAATATCCTTTCCCAAAGTACATACCTGGAAACCATGAGTTATCGCAAAATGATTATCAATGAGATTGACAGCTGCTCCACTATCTACAAAAATCTCACAAAAAATGTTCTTGCTCTCTAGCGCCACCCTGGCAGGCAGGACAAAACGGGAACTACAAGCAAACGGAAAACCTTCAATTTCCGCCTCAACCCTGCCAATAGTAACAGATGGAACATTTTTAAAAGATTTTTTCCTTTTTGTTTCTTTATTACTTCCCAGAAAACTGCCTGAATCTCCTAGAGGGACAAACATTTGCCAAATGATTTATACCTCCACAACAAAAACAAACCTTCCCATGCGGGCTGAATCTTCTATTGTCAGAGGCAATCAACCCCAGCTGCATGGGTTCCTGCTCAGAAGGGGCTGACAGCGACTGAGACCCCTGCGCACAGAATGAGACCGCTGCACTGTCCTGGGACTGAGTATGACAGGAAGGAGAGATCTCTCCTCTCTCTCTAAGACGCCTGTCAATACGAACGGCCTGAGACATAGCAGCGTCCAAGGAGATAGGCCTCTCATGAAAGGCAAATGCATCTTTCAATCCCTCTGAAAGACCATGGCAAAATTGACTTCGGAGTGCAGCATCATTCCAACCAGTATCAGCTGCCCATCTCCGAAATTCTGAGCAGTATATCTCTGCGGATTGTTTACCCTGGCATAACAGACGTAGTCTAGACTCAGCCAAAGCAACACGATCCGGATCATCATATATCTGACCCAGGGCTAAAAAGAATTCATCCACTGAACGGAGGGGCCGTGCCCCCTCCGGCAGCGAAAAGGCCCACGACTGAGCGTTACCCCTGAGCAGCGATATAATGATCCCCACCCTTCGTTCCTCATCACCAGAGGAATGGGGAAGAAGGCGAAAATGGAGTTTGCAAGCCTCTCTGAAACGCACAAAATTCTCACTACCCCCGGAGAACGTATCCGGGAGCGAGATCTTAGGCTCAGAGCAAACTCCATGAGCGTAAGCTGAACCGGTCACTAGAAACTGAGAAAGAGTCTTACGGAGATCAGCTACCTCCATTGAAAGACCCTGGAAGCGTTCAGTCAAAAGTGAAACCAGATCCATGCTTGAGACGGTTTTGGCGGTTTATAATGTCACAGAAGGTGTACAGGAAACAAGACAATGCAAAAATGAATATATGACTCACTGGATCCAAAACTAAGGAACAAAAGGGAGACCCCTGCATAAGACCTGGCACTCTCCCTGACTCTGCTCAGCCTATGCAAACACCCCAATGGTGGATGATCGCATATCCACGAACCTCGACTATATAACACCTGAACACCCTACAATAGTGAGGGGACACGACCACCGGCTCCCTACTCTAGACACGGAGGGAGTCAGGGTCACCTGGGATCCAGCAAACATAAAATCACAAATAAATGTACACTTATCTTGTAGCAGACTGGGAAATGGATCAACATGCACACACACTCCAGGAAGTTGTATAAACTGCACACTAATGCATTATGGGGAGGAATTTAAAGGGATGCAATCAGTCCAACTACAAGACAGCTGAGAGAGGCTAACGAGATGAGGAACTAGAAACCAAAACAAAGAAGCTCAAGGAGGAGGTTCTGAAAGGCATCTGTTAGAGCTTCTCAGATGTCTGGTTGTGACAGCAGGGTCTTCCCTGAAAGAGATGACGTCTGGATGGGAGCATATGTTGTTCTAGAACCTGAATATATTTTTCTGCATTGATGGTGCCTTTCCAGACATGCAAGCTGTCCATGCTACACGCACTCATGCTACCCCATACCATCAGAGATGCAGGCTTCTGAACTGAGCGTTGATAACAACTTGGGTTGTCCTTGTCCTCTTTGGTCAGGATGACATGGCGCCCCAGATTTCCAAAAATAACTTTGAATCGTGACTCGTCTGACCACAGAACAGTCTTCCATTTTGCCACACTCCATTTTAAATTATCCCTGGCCCAGTGAAAACGCCTGAGGTTGTGGATCTTGCTTAGAAATGGCTTCTTCTTTGCACTGTAGAGTTTCAGCTGGCAACGGCGGATGGCACGGTGGATTGTGTTCACTGACAATGGTTTCTGGAAGTATTCCTGAGCCCATTCTGTGATTTCCTTTACAGTAGCATTCCTGTTTGTGGTGCAGTGTCGTTTAAGGGCCCGGAGATCACAGGCATCCAGTATGGTTTTACGGCCTTGACCCTTACGCACAGAGATTGTTCCAGATTCTATGAATCTTCGGATGATGTTATGCACAGTTGATGATGATAGATGCAAAGTCTTTGCAATTTTTCGCTGGGTAATACCTTTCTGATATTGCTCCACTATCTTTCTGCGCAACATTGTGAGAATTGGTGATCCTCTACCCATCTTGGCTTCTGAGAGACACTGCCACTCTAAGAAGCTCTTTTTATACCCAATCATGTTGCCAATTGACCTAATTAGTGTTAATTGGTCTCCCAGCTCTTCGTTATACTCAAATTTACTTTTTCCTGCCTCTTATTGCTACATGTCCCAACTTTTTGGGGATTTGTTGACACCGTGAAAATTTGAATCAATGTATTTTTTCCTTTAAAATGATACATTTACTCGGATTAAACGTTTGATCTGTCATCTACGTTCTATTACAAATAAAATATTGATATTTGCCATCTCCACATTGTTACAAAACTGTTATTCACCCTGTTAGTCTGAATGGATGAAGCACATGGTGAGAACAATGGATGGCGGCCATTTTAACTCACAGACACTGTTTGGACTTTTCTACACGGTGCCATCTCGCCGGAATTTGGTGCCCAGAGACATCATTCAGTAGTTTGAAACTACCAAACAAGGGACACGTTTATTAGTGACTATTTTCTGTATAACTTGTATATTTTCGGTGTAACTGGCATAAAACTGTATCTTCCAGACTACTAAACGGATCTGGGTGAATTTCGGATATGTGGTTCACCCAGATCCCCCGGTTCTGAGGATATACTTGTTATGGGGTTATTGCATGTTTTGGGGTTCCTGTGATATGTTTTATAAAACTGTATTTCTCTGCCTGTGATAATTATATTCGCCATTGTATTCAGTAATCTTATCACAGACAGAGAGGAGGATTTTGCGTGGGAGTGTCTGGGTTTATTGTACGGATTGATTGGTTGTATTTCAAACCCCTGTGGGCAGTACTATGTTGGTGGATTGTAAATAAAAGAGTCTGTATGCCCCAGGGCAGTCAGACCTAGTTTGACCTTCAAATCGCAGCCTCGCCTCGTTTTGTGGGGGAAAGATTATCCTAGCTGTAAGATAGCTAGTGGGATTGTTCTACATTTACAGGATCCTTCTGGATATCGAGACGAAGCGGCTCCTCTCTCTCTCCCTAAACAGAGATCCAGACTATCCAAGCGGTCCAGCTTCCAGCTAGCCTGGGAGTAACCGTAACACACATCATTGCATTCAGTTTTTATTCACAATTTGTTTAGTGTCCCAACTTTTTTGGAATCCGGTTTGTAAAAAACTGGGTACATTATTGAAGAAACTACCCAGTTTATTATTATAGACACAAACAGGTAGCTGATATGACTTTTAGGTACAGAGGCAGGACAGCCAGTATCCTCTTTTCCCAGTAATCCACCTTCTCAAAGTTGCTGCAGGAACCCCATAATTAATCATCTTGTAGCGTTTTGCTGCTGTCTGAGCAGGTAATATTTGAATGTAAAAACACAAAATGCAATCGCACACTGCAACCAGCACTCTGCCCTGCCTTTATGCTGGATGTTGAATAAGGCATTGGTGTACATTTTGGCCAAAGCGTAATAAGCCACTCACCACGTCAAGGTCGCCTTCATGAGTGGTCCCTAACACTAGTTCCTACCTTTTATGGGCCATGACAGCCACATAAAGTCCAGGGAGCGCAGGTACAGCATGCACGCCAAGCACACTCTGCTTTTAACCCCGTCCGGTGCCATTACAGCTTTCATCGGATCCAGGGATGCAAGTACTCACATGCATGCTGAGCCCACTTTATACTTCTCCTGGAGCCTAATGGCTACTGGTAAGTGCTGTATAAGCAGACTCAGTTTTATACTGACTTTAAAACCAGCCTCCAGGGGGCAGACTAACTGGACAGGTGTGCTTGACTGCTTGGAGAAGTATAAAGTGGGCTCAGCATGCATGTGAGTACTTGCATCCCTGGATCCGATGAAAGCTGTAATGGCACCGGACGGGGTTAAAAGCAGAGTGTGCTTGGCGTGCATGCTGTACCTGCGCTCCCTGGACTTTATGTGGCTGTCATGGCCCATAAAAGGTAGGAACTAGTGTTAGGGACCACTCATGAAGGCGACCTTGACGTGGTGAGTGGCTTATTACGCTTTGGCCAAAATGTACACCAATGCCTTATTCAACATCCAGCATAAAGGCAGGGCAGAGTGCTGGTTGCAGTTTGCGATTGAATTTTGTGTTTTTACATTTATATCTCTATTTCGCCATAGCAATCTGCACCTGCTAGGGGTTGTGCGGGCTGAAATTTTCCATATTTTTCTCTTTGTAGTACGTCTTGGAGATCGCCACGCCTCCAATACGTACTACAAAGAGAAAAATATGGAAAATTTCAGCCCGCACAACCCCTAGCAGGTGCAGATTGCTATGGCGAAATAGAGATATAAATGTAAAAACACAAAATTCAATCGCAAACTGCAACCAGCACTCTGCCCTGCCTTTATGCTGGATGTTGAATAAGGCATTGGTGTACATTTTGGCCAAAGCGTAATAAGCCACTCACCACGTCAAGGTCGCCTTCATGAGTGGTCCCTAACACTAGTTCCTACCTTTTATGGGCCATGACAGCCACATAAAGTCCAGGGAGCGCAGGTACAGCATGCACGCCAAGCACACTCTGCTTTTAACCCCGTCTGGTGCCATTACAGCTTTCATCGGATCCAGGGATGCAAGTACTCACATGCATGCTGAGCCCACTTTATACTTCTCCAAGCAGTCAAGCACACCTGTCCAGTTAGTCTGCCCCCTGGAGGCTGGTTTTAAAGTCAGTATAAAACTGAGTCTGCTTATACAGCACCTACCAGTAGCCATTAGGCTCCAGGAGAAGTATAAAGTGGGCTCAGCATGCATGTGAGTACTTGCATCCCTGGATCCGATGAAAGCTGTAATGGCACCGGACGGGGTTAAAAGCAGAGTGTGCTTGGCGTGCATGCTGTACCTGTGCTCCCTGGACTTTATGTGGCTGCCATGGCCCATAAAAGGTAGGAACTAGTGTTAGGGACCACTCATGAATGCCTTATTCAACATCCAGCATAAAGGCAGGGCAGAGTGCTGGTTGCAGTGTGCGATTGCATTTTGTGTTTTTACATTTATATCTCTATTTCGCCATAGCATTCTGCACCTGCTAGGGGTTGTGCGGGCTGAAATTTTCCATATTTCAATATTTGAATGTATTTGTACACAATGCCCCCAAAATAAATTTTACTGGTGGGCCCTGGGCAGCCCAGTTCGACACTGTACATGTAGGTTGCAGTCGTTCGTTGTTCTGGGACAAGAACTCTGCCCTTAAGTGGATGCATTTTTTATTACTGTCAGCATCCTGGGATGACCTATCTACTACAGTGCCTCTGTAGTGTCAGAAGGAGCTGTTGCAGTGCTGGAACAGAGAGGCTTGCTGTCATCATTTCAGTCCAGCAGAGGGGGCCAGTTCCCAGCTAGAGATAACAGGGGAAGACAAAGCCTGCTGCACAGAAGGAGGAGTTCAGCCAGGGCTTGGAGAAGAAGAGAAGTGCAGAGCCAGAGATTCTATGAGTAAGAACCAGTGCTACTAGGTTCAAAACATGTCAGCCATGTGACCAGGGCTCTGTGTCATGCATTTTTTTAAAATGGATTTTTCAATAAATAGTGATTTTATTCCTACTGTCAGCTCGAGTGGCAGAATTTTCCCTTTCATTGGAGCGAGTTGTACCTGTCACCAAAACAGCGGTTCCTAGAAACCAAGTTTGATGATTGTTTTTATGGCTACGCTACTGTAATAAGACACGGTGAGCTGAATTTCCTTTAGTTTTTTGTATGCAGTGCCAAAGATCAAGAGCATGGTCCATTACCAAAGCTGAAAGGTGTTGTGATATGGCAACCAAGTAAGGGCTCGTTCAGACGACCGTGTGAAGCCCGTGCCCGTATTGCGGACAGCATTTGCGGATCCACAATACACGGGTCCCATTCCATGGCCATTACGCATCACGAATGCGCACCCATTCATTTCAATGGGTCCGCAAATCCGGAGATGCGCAACGGTGCGGAACGGAACCACGGAATGGAACACTACGGAAGCACTACGGAGTTCTGTCTGAGGTTCCGTTCCATGCTTCTGCACCGCAAAAAGATAGAGCTTGCTCTATCTTTTTGCGAAACGGAGGGATCGCGGACCCATTCAAGTAAATCGGTCCACGATCCCTATGCGGCTGCCACATGGCAGGTGCCCGTGCTTAGCGGACCGCAATTTGCGGTCCACAGCACGGGCTTCACGCGGTCGTGTGAACAAGCCCTAAATAAGTGCATCCCAGACAGGTACAGAGAGGCTGCAGCAACACAAACTAGTGCAAAGGTGATGATTGCGGAGTACATGTGCCAGGCAAACAAGTCCTCAGAAGTGTCCAGCCAGATTATCCACTGCAGCAAAGAGAGGGATACTACCATGGAGAGATCGAGATCTAGCACCAGGATAGTCTATCTCCCGCTAACAGGATTAATAAGTGCGGCCACTGAGCGACTGTATAGAAAGTGTGTATATATGTTTGTATTCAGCCCCCCTGAGTCAATACTTTGTAAGATCACTTTTCGCTGCAATTACAGCTACAAGTCTTTTGGGGTATGTCTCTATCAGCTTTGTACATCTAGAGGCTGAAATTTTTTGCCCATTCTTCAATGCAAAACTGAACAACTCAGATTGGATGGAGAGCGTCTGTGAACAGTAATTTTCAAATCTTTGCTACTGACCCTATCACACTAATGGTACTGCACATGGGGCACTGCCTCTGCTGTGTTTGTTTTTATTACAAAGTCGTGCCACTGATTCTCAATGAGATTTAGGTCTGGACTTTGACTGGGTCATTCTAACTCATGAATATGCTTTGATCTAAATCATTCCAATGTAGATATTCAGAGCTTTGGATATTTTTTTAATAACCTAACCCTGCTTTACACTTCTCCACAACTTTATCCCTGACCTGTCTTGTGTGTTCCTTGGTTTTGCTCTTTGATCACTAATAGTCACTAACAAACCTCTGAGGCCTTCACAGGACTACTATAGTTACACTGAGAATACATTACAAACAGGTGGACTCTATATACTAATTAGGTGACTTCTGAAGGCAATTGGTCCCACTGGATTTTATTTAGAGGTATCAGAGTACAGAGGGCAGAATATAAATGTATTCCGCACTTTTCAGATTTTTATTTATTAAAAATGTTTAAAACATGTATTTGTATTTTTTTTTTTATCACTTTACACACTACTTTGTGTTGGTCTTTCACATAAAATTCCTATAAGATATATTTGTTTGTGGGTGTAATGTGAAACAATGTGGAAAAATACAAGGGGTATGAATACTTTTTCAAGGCACTGTATATTTCTTTGGAATATAAGAATTCCTGGTTTAATTAGTTACTCTGATATGAAGTCATTGAGATGTAATTACCTGACCCCACTAACCATCATTGTCCTCAGTTCCTTGAGATTTAATGATCTGATCTTGTGCACATAATTAAAGCTTGCTAGTCAGACTCAAATGACATTTCATAGTGTAGCTCCGAAGTACATGCTGTACTCATGCTGCCTTTGATTAAGCTGAAGTTTATTTTAACAAGACAATTCCACATCTCTCTACACAATCTTCTATTCTGTTTGCTAAGTAGGACTTAATTATGTTTTTGGGAGTATGATATTTTCTCAGTATGATATCTACAGAAATAAAAGTACTTTTTTTATGTTCAAATGACTATGTTTTTGGAAATTCTAGTTTCAATTGAAATTCCTCAAGTCAAGTTAATTTCCACCAAATGTTTAAAATATTGCACAATGTTTGACACATTTGGTGCCTCTTTAAGTCTAACACTTCTGTCTTGATATGTTACTCCACTTTCTACTTCACACTTTGCTGTAAGATTGCGCCAATGTTTGGGATTTTTTAAAAGCCTTATTT
The DNA here is from genome assembly GCF_014858855.1 of Bufo gargarizans. Taxonomy (NCBI): domain Eukaryota; kingdom Metazoa; phylum Chordata; class Amphibia; order Anura; family Bufonidae; genus Bufo; species Bufo gargarizans. The sequence continues at coordinate 476,487,084 of NC_058080.1, read as the reverse complement.
GATAAATCAGCTTCAGAATCTAAGGCTTGTTTCAGATCTGCAGTAAGTCAATCCAGCATGCTGTTCCAGCCGGGAGTCCGTCGGCTGGATCGGTCACTGCCGTGAGCTGCTGGAATTCCGTCTGGCCCCATTCACTATAATGGGGATCAGCGGAGATGCGGCCACAACATGGCAAATATTCTGGCTGGACAAATACAGATCGGTAGGTGACCAATTCCCAGAACCCCCAGCGAGCAGCTGTCAACATTGCAACTGTCAACATTGCAGCAAAGAGCAGTGTAATTACATTTGCTCCATCCCATTCACTAACAGTGAACGCAGGGCGAGAATGCAGGGCTCACACAAAAAAACGCAGACTCTTCAAACAGTTGATTGGCGGAGGTGACACCGGAAAACATCCTTATGTCACCATATGAAGTTCTAGACATAGTGAGGTGCAATGGTGGATGAATAGTTCATCTGTCAGTATTAGGAAGTTTCCTGACATACAATCTAAACTTGTCCATAGGGTTACACTAGCCAGACTGGATGGAATCTTTTTGGGTGATAGATGCTACTGTATGGAACCCATCAGAGGCATCTATTTAATGTATACATCATGGTGTGTTTGCTAAAGACGGGCCATAGACTTTATGTGAACATAGATTTAAGGGGGTTATCCCATGATTAATGTAAAAAAGAAAATCAGACATCATATAGTACATCAATCTCTTTCTAACAAGGCTAGAACCAGTCCTGTACCACACAAGGATCCAGAGATCTCCCCATTTATTGCTCCAATTGTTCTGCTAGTTTTATTTCAAGCTGCTAGCATAGGGGATAGTTGAAGGATAGAACTGAGCATGTGCTTCCGTCTCAGTGAACAGGACAGAGAAATTAGAAAAAGAGAAACCAGCAGGTGGCGCTATACAGATAGATTTTTTATTTTTTATAACTCAGTAGCTTTAGTTACATACAATTACAAAAGTATTCAGATCCAGGCGTGGGTTTGAAAACTAGAATATTATTTGTGCGACAAACCCTCTAATAGAACATAGGAAACAATTGTTTTAGCACATAAAATTATCACATTTTCCACTTGTATGATTTATTATCATTATATATTTTATAATAATAAAATATATAATATTATATAATATATTTTATGATTACCTTTAATCAGAATTATGCCTCGATAGTACACTTTTGATCCTGAGAAAGAAACATGCAAGGCGTGTAGATGGCTATAGAGAAGTACAGAAGCTCTATTATCGGGATAGTGTGCCTAATGGATACATTCCTCTTTAGTGTAATAACATCTCTAATGTGGAAAATACTTTGATTATGCTTCAGACATTGCTCCCTGCTGGTGAAGTGCATATATATTTCAATTTCTAGGAAATGGAAGTATGGTTCAGTGTCTGACAAAACAGCAGAAGGAATGTCTTTTTCAGTGGTGTAAGGTCAATGGCATTGCTCTGCTACAGCTGGGCAGCAGATGATCACATTTACTTAATGGACCCGGCTTAACACTATGTGCCAAAAAAAGGAACTTTGAACCATATATACAAAGCATATTGGCATGTGACATTAGCAACAGGCGGCGTGCCACACAGACAGATGGGTTTCTATGTAACTATACTTGTAATGTGAATTACAACTGTAACAATTTACCAGTTTTTCTTGCTTCTGTTGAATTTTTACTTAGATTTTGCAGTGCATCAGGACAGAGAATAGTAGAGCATACTAATGCTGTTCGTTGAAGTCATGTATATTTTTAATTATCAATCTATATCTTAGGTAAAAAAATATGAGAGTGTAGAAGCAAGATCATCCATAGCGTTTTCTGAATATGAGATGAAGGCTAACTGAAAATTATTAGCATAGGGACCTATCGACAAATTGTGACAGTATTATTGTGTTTCTTTTGATCTTGATGTTTAAAACATGTATAAACGATTTCAATACAAGAAAGGTGAACAATATTTTTTTTACTTGACTGGAGCAGGTACAGAAACTATACACACTACTCACAAAAAGTTAGGGATATTTGGCTTTTGGGTGAAACTTATGGAAAACATAAAAAGTTCATGCCACAGTGATATTGTATAATGAAAGTAGGGCATTTAAGTAGAAGCATGCAATGATGATTTCCTCATCTCAAACAATTTATTGAAACAAAAGTGATGGTTATACCCCCACAAAAAATGTCAATGTTTCAAAAACTTGTCATGTGGCCTTGAGCATCAATTACAGCTTGACAACGACATCTCATGCTGTTCACAAGTCGACTTATTGTCTGCTGAGGCATGGCATCCCACTCTTGGGGTGGCCCGCAGGTCATTGAAGTTCTGGGGTACAGAGTTACGAGCCTCAGCTGATCCTATAGGTTTTCAATGGGATTCAGGTCTGGAGAAAGTGCAGACCACTCCATTTGAGGTCCCCCAGTCTCCAGCAGCCATTCTCTAATGATGTGAACTCAATGAGCCGGCACATTGTCGTCCATTCACAAAGTGTAAGGCAGTTCTGTATTGACTAAACACACCTGCCCACACTGTAACAATACCACCACCAAAGGCAAACAGTGGCTGATTCTCTCCTTGACGTCTCCAACTTCGTTGGTGGTAATCATTTCTGCTCAGTGTGAATCGACTTTCATGAGCAGCACTGAGGCCCACTGGTCCATCATCCAGCGGAGATGCTGCCTGGCTCATGCAAGACGATGATGCCTGTGCCTGGTGGTGTGGTTAAGTCCCCTTGCAGGTCTTCTTGCTCAGCTGAGCTGAGTATGCATGTGTATGGGGAAGTCAGGAAAGATAATAGCTGAATGAGCATTCGGCTGACAGTTATCAAATGTGCATGGACAGCTTAAGCCACTGCCAGACACCTCTGTTGAAATGTTTGATCCTCCTTATGTTCTTCAATAGAAGAGCAGTCTAGTACAAATTAACTCATTAGTCCTTAGGAATAGGTCATCAATATGTACTGGCTGTACAACCCCTTTAAGTAAACCAGCAAAAAATGTTTTCAGTGTATATTTTTAGTTGGGAAAAACACAAAATCCAGGAAGTTTGAGAGTACACTTTTTATATGTTTGGAGGATATACAGACACTCCTCAACTGTTTTGGATTTTTTGTTTTATCCTGGAGGTGGTCTAGGACTCTAGTGGATACTGTTAAAGGAAATGTGTCACCACAAATGTTATCTGCCTGTTAAAACTAGAAAGCAACACATATACTTTATTTTCTAATTCTTATTTTCTGATTGCAAATTCTTTTTATCCTGTTTGCTTTACAGTTTTTTAAATTTTATTTCCTGAACATGATTATAGGGGTTGCCATCTTGCCTGAGCTGTATTTATCAGCATTTAGAAAGCATTAAAAGTATTGGTTAATGGCAGCCCCACAGGCACAATGGTCAGGAGGGACCTCACTGACTTCTATGGGAGAGTTTTATAGGCATGCTCTGTGACCTGGGAAGAGGTCATTGTACCCGGAATGAATAGATAAGCTTTGACAATCACCTATTTTAAATGGTAGATCCTGTCTTATCTGTCTTTCCAATCCTGTCTGTAATGATATCACCTCTGTGTATAAATAAGCAGGTAACTGCAGTAAGGTGATCTGTACAGACCTAGAAGTGGTGATTTTTTGTTTAAATTTAGATATTGACATGGAAAAATAAAAAATAACATCAAAAATTATTTAAACATGTGTAAAATGTGATTTAAACAATAGGCTTATTCCCTTTAAGATAAAATTGGTTAGATCATTAATATAATAGAAAAAAAAATAACCATATACATTGTCATGTTATAGTTAATCTGGTAATGAACAGGTTTCTTCATAAGTCATTTGCTTTCCTCTTACACGCTGTGCTGTGTGATCTTGTTACAACCTATTATCTAATGGGGCATGTATAAGTCTTTATGAAATTGTACGGCATTGTCCTTTTGGGGCTCTTTATTTCCTTACTGTATCAATTAAATCAAGGTCTAGTAAACAGGGTCTTGTTGAGATAGCAGTTTGGCTAAGATTTTACTACAGGGGGATTTGAATTCATTCACCATCATAATTGATGTATTTATTAAAATGTGTTGGCTCAAACAAAGGTTCCATAAGATGAAAAGCAGAGTTTTATAGAAAAAGTATTGAAAGGAATCTGTCATCAGTTTTACTAATTATAAATTCAGGAGGCCTGAATAAGTGACAGATTTATTTAGAAAAGTATTGGGTCATTTTCTTTAATTAGGTATGTCAGCAGCATTGGGATGAGGAGATCTTGGACATCATAAACATGAGGACTAACCAAGATGCCCTGTTGTATTGAACAGCTCCAGCACTGGTTCTTTTCAGTATGATTTCAGCAAACTGTGGGGTCAATTAAAGAATGTGACACATAGATTTACTAAGGGCATCTGTCATCAGTTTATGCTGCCCTAAGGCTACTTTCACACTAGCGTTTTTGCTCGATCCGACAGGGTTCAGCAAAACTGCTTCCATTCTGATAATAGAACCATTATGAGGTTCGTTATAAAAGGATCCGGTTGTATTATCTTTAACATAGCCAAGACGAATCCTTCATGAACTCCATTGAAAGTCGATGGGGGACGAATCAGTTTTCCATTGTGTCAGATTGTGTCAGAGAAAATGGATCCATCCCCGTTGACTTGCATTGTGGGTCATGATGGATCCGTCTAGCTCCTCATCTCAGGACAGAAAGCAAACCGCAGCATGCAGCTCTCCGGTATGAGAACGGAATGCATTTTGGAGCATTCCGTTCTGTTAAGTTACATTTTGTTCCCATTGACAATGAATGGGGACAAAACTGAAGCGTTTTTTTTCCGGTATTGAGACTCTATGACGGATCTCAATACCGGAAAACATTAACTCTAGTGTGAAAGTAGCGTTAGTTAGAGTGCAGATAAATTCAATGTCTCACATTTGATATCTTCTCTATAGTAATGCATTTTCTCCATCTTTTCCATCTAGGTCAGACCACCATGATGACTTCTTCCAGCCACAGATGTGTCAGCTCAGATATCTTTAGCTCCTAACTTTTCCAGCACTCTCCCTAATTCTCAGCCTGCAAGTCCCCATCCTGTTGTTGCCCCCAAGTCTGTGCCTGTTTCTGTCCTGTTTGCTCCAATTACTTTGCTTGAAGTGTTGCACAGTGCTCCAGATAATGGTGAAATAACTATAGTACCCTACCAGAAACAATAGAGAACAAGAACAATTGAGAACAATAGTAACAGGTAGAGCCGCCCAAAAATAATAGTACTGAGCAGATGCTCATATTGTGCCTCAGATAGTGAAACAAACACTAAAAGTGTCTCCTTTGTGCCCCATAAAATAAAACAACTTTTTGTACACTGCACAGTAATAGTGCCACCACACAGTAATGATATAATAACAGTAATAATGCCAACTGCTGTACCCCATAAAATGATAATGTTCCCTTTATGCACTGACATCCCCTTTGTGCCCACCACACAGTTAAAAACTCCCACCTTGTTGTTACTCACAAAGTGATAATTCCCCTTTATGCCCCCTACAAATGAATAATGCCCCTAGACAGTAATAGTGTACCTGCAAAACAGTAATAACTGCTACTTTTGTGTCCCCTTGACTATAAAAATATCATTTTTTTTGCACCCTAAATAGGTAACAATGTCTCCATAAGGTAATAAAACTTTTTCTAATCTAACCACGATCCTTTGATGAGGCAGCGATGTGAACATTGATGTTGTGTACATGGTACTGTTATCCTGTAGGATGCAGGACAGGGAGTGTATGGTTCCTTGGTCTGCCATAACTATTAACTGTATTCACATTCTTGAGGATGTGAATAGAGCTGAAAGTGGCACTTACCCAATCAGGAAATTGCTACAGATATACTGAGACCAATGTATTTTGTTTCACCTATAAAGATTTTTTCCAGTTAGACTGACTATAAATCAGCCATTTGTAAATACAGGATTTGAAGCACAGTTTAAAAAAAGAAATCTTTAAATACAAATCGGTGAAAATTAAGTTTTCACTTGTTTATGTAATCATAGAGTTATTGGGGCAGATTAACTGACTTAAATATTTAAATGTACACTAGATGGCATAAACGTTGACAGGCTGTCTAAGGATCTGTCATCTTTATCACAGAGTCTCATGCTGTATGACAAGTGTGGTGCATACAGGTAGCTAGACTGCAATCCAGCAGTGGTGGTCGTGCTTGAACACTATAAAAAAAGCACAGGCCTATGTGTGCTCCCATGGTCCCGGCCACCAGATAGGCTGCACCAGAGAACCTGACTCACAGGCTTTGCAATAAATACTCATTTCAATGTTTTAACATTTTTTTTAAAGCAACAGACAAATGTATGTGGCTTAGTACAAAAGCGGCACAGTCATAAGATGTGACATGGTGTGCCAAAATATTACACATCACTGTGTAATATGTTGGCGCTATAGAAAAAAACTAAAATAAAATTGTATGTTACCTCTGTATGGAGTATAATGGAGGTACACTAGATGCGTCTAAAAGTTAATTTATTTCAGTAATGTAAATTAAAATTAGAATATTGTGAAAAGGTTGAATATTCTAGGCTCAGAGTGTCACACTCTAGTCAGCTAATTAATCCATATCCCCTGGGTAAAGGGTACCCAAGATTGCGACTTTTGGGTTTTCATAAGCTGTAAGCCATAATCATCCAAATTATACCAAATAAAGGCTTGAAATATCTCGCTTTGCATGGAATGAGTCTCTCTCATATGTTAGTTTCACCTTTTAAGTTGCATTACTGAAATAAATAAACTTTGCACGATATTCTAATTTTTCGAGTTTCACCTGTATGTCCATAATATGGCATCCAGGTGAAGCATGCCAGAATTTGGGTAAATCCAATACATTGATACATACGCCTTGATTCCTACCTCCTGTGGAGTTTACAGGCTCATTTCCTTGTTAGACACACGCACTAGGGACAATTATCATAATAATTTCATATGGTTATCCATTAGGGAAGGAAATGACACTGCTAATTGACCATAAAGCACATACAAACTGTGTGCTCTGTGTTCCCCGGGAACTTAAAACTCAGCTTCAAGAATGCAAAGCCAAACTACCAGCCACAGTGCATGAGTATGTTCATGACTATGCCATGATTTCATATTATTTTTTGGAACACTCACCCTAATCGATCAAGTTCAACCAAACTGTGTGAAGTGTTTGAATAATCTTCTAACAAGTGCATCCATTCTTTCCTCTCTAACTACCACAATCTAGATCACACAGTGAATGCTTACTGCTATAAAGAATCATTATGTTCCGTCAGCTTTATGCCCGCCATATATCCATCCTTTTCAGGCTATTGTTCTTCTGCATTGCTGCTGTCAAACAATTGTGGGGGAAAATGATTATATGTTCTATAGCGCAGATGTAATTTATTTTCTAATAAACACTCATAAAATATTGGGCTCCATTTAATCATATTTTCTGCACGCTGTGGTCCCTGTTTTGCTGTATTCTGAATCTGCTTATTTCATTTGTAATATGTTCTTACTTTCATGAGGTTGTTGTCTCTAACATATCATCACTATCTGTGGCACATTGTGTGTGTTAAATTAATTGCCTCTACCTCTGTCAGAACTGTCTCCAGGCTGTATACGTTTGTGATATCTTGCTAGTCCAAGCTGATTAAAATATGACCCTTTATCGTATTATTGCTGTCTTGAAGATAAATTGTTTGTTTCTGGAACCGTGTAATACTTTTAATATCAGATTATGTTGCCTACATTTCATACTTTCTCTTTTTGATATCTTGTGTTTAAAGGGAATGTGTCATCATAAAATGAGCTATTGTTTTAAATCAAGTTTTTGTGTTAAACATATTTGTTTTACAATTTTTTGTGAATTAAAAAAAAAAAAGTTTGATGTCGCTATTTATAGTTAATATATAATATATATAAAAATCCTAAAATCCTGCAGTTTAGCACCGGCCACTAAGCCTAATAATATGGCCACACCTCCTGTTCTGTAGGGATCTGTAACAACTTTGTCTGCTTTTGTTCCAGAATCCAGGCAGAGTGGCAGTAGATGGCATAGCCTTTGACTTCTTTCACACGGGCGTCGCGTGTGAGGGCCGGATAGGATGCGGGTGCGTCGCGGGAAAATGCACGATTTTTCCGTGCGAGTGCAAAGCTTTTTAATGCGTTTTGCACGTGCCTGAGAAAAATCAGCATGTTTGGTACCCAGACCCGAACCCGGACTTCTTCACAGAAGGCTAGATTGCTTCTTGCTTGCGGGCCAATTAGCCATTGGCCCACAAGCAACTTAACCCCTTAAGGACATAGGACGTACCGGTACGCCCTATTTCCCGAGTCCTTAAAGACACAGGACGTACCGGTACGTCCTGACTTAAAATCGGCATTCCGGCGCCGCGGGGGTTAATCGGAACGGGACGCTGGCTGAAATCATTCAGCCGGCATCCCGTAACAACGCAGGAAAAAAAAAAAAAAAGTACTTTTATTCCAAACTTCCATCTATCCATCTAACACTAACCCAGACCCCCCCCCTGCCACTTGCCCCCCCCACCAGCCCCCCCTCAGTTTCCGCCAATATATTCCCACAAAGCGGGCGAGGTATGGCGTGAAGCTATACAAAATTTGTGAGAGTAACTCAGGGTACACTTACAAATTTCATGTGTACGAGGGGCGAGATTCCCGTATTCAACCCCCAGAATGTCCCCCCACTCTGGGTGTTAGCGGGAAACTCGTGTGGGACCTTATATACCCACTTCTGGATAAGGGTTACCACTTGTACGTGGATAACTTTTATACCAGCATTCCCTTGTTCAGGTCCCTTGCCGCCAGATCCACGTTCGCTTGTGGGACCGTGCGGAAAAATCAACGCGGCCTCCCTGCCTACCCCCTCCAGGTACCTATGCCCAGGGGTGAGACCCGTGCCCTTACCAGTGGAAACCTGTTGCTGGTCAGGTATAAGGACAAGAGGGATGTCCTTATGCTGTCCACAATCCACGGTAACAGCACCACCCCAGTCTCTGTGCGAGGTACCACGGCAACGGTCCTCAAGCCCGATTGTATCGTCGACTACAATCGGTATATGGGAGGAGTTGATCTCTCTGATCAAGTCCTCACACCATATAACGCCATGCGCAAAACCCGGGCATGGTACAAAAAAGTTGCGGTCTACTTGGTGCAGGTTGCCATGTACAACTCTTTTGCACTATCCCGAAGCGCTGGCAGCACAGGGACATTCCTCCAATTCTATAAGGCAAGTCCTCAAGGACCTGATCTTTTCGGACCGGGAAAGAGCAGGCCGGAGTACCTCGGGAAGTGGAGGCGCCCGGATCGTCCCTGGCCAACACTTTCCAGGTGTGGTCCCCCATACTGGAAAGAAGGGACGAACCCCAAAAAAGTGCAGAGTGTGTCACAAGAGGGGGATACGGAAGGACACCACTACTCAATGTGACACGTGCCCCGATCATCCGGGCCTCTGCATTATCGATTGCTTCAGGGAGTATCACACTTCCATGGAGTACTAAATTTGTATAATCCCCAACAGTCCACTAGAGAACATAAAACACTATGGCTCTCAGACTTTGGAGACACAGAAACAATTTTTCTTTCCCCCAAAAATATTAGTTTTAGTGCAGGCATCCTCAAACTGCGGCCCTCCAGATGTTGTAAAACTATAACTCCCAGCATGCCCAGACAACCTACAGCCATCAGCAGGGCATGGTGGGAATTGTAGTTTTACAACATCTGGAGGGCCGCAGTTTTAGGATGCCTGCTTAGTGTCTCCAAAGTCCGAGAGCCATACATATTGGGCATCGTCGCGTGCGTAAAAGTCGTTGCTATAAAAATAACCTTTGACCAAACGCTTCGAATGAACGGTGTTAAAAATATAAAATAAAAACTGTGCCAAAACTTCAATTTCAATTTGAATCCATTTTGCCGGTAATAAAGCAAGGGTTAACAGCCAAACAAAACTAAAAATGTATTGCCCTGATTCTGTAGTTTGCAGAAACACCCCATATGTGGTCGTAAATGGCTATATAGCCGCACGGCAGGGCATAGAACGAAGGGAACTCCATACGGTTTCTGGAAGGCAGATTTTGATGGACAGTTTTTTTTTTGACACCATGTCCCATTAGAAGCCCCCCCTGATGTAGCCTAGACTAGAAACTCCAAAAAAGTTACCCCATCTAAGAAACTACACCCCTCAAGGTATTCAAAAGTTACTTTACAAACTATGTTAACCCTTTAGGTGTTCCACAAAACTAAATAGCGAATGTAGAAACAATTTTAGAATTAAATTTTTTTGTTACATTGCCTCAAAAAAGAGTAATATAGAGCAACCAAAAATCAAATTTACCCCAAAAATAGTCCCAAAACAACAACCACCTTATTCCGTAGTTTCCTAGATGGGGTCACTTTTATGGAGTTTCTACTCTAGGGGTGCATCAGGGGGCTTGAAAGGGTACATGGTGTAAATAAACCAGTCCAGCAAAATCTGCCTTCCAAAAACCATATGACGTTCCCCTTCTTCTATGTCCTGCCGTTTAGCCAAATAGTAGTTTACGACCACATATGGGGTGTTTCTGCAAACTACAGAATCAGGGCAACCCATTTTGAGTGTTGTTTGGCAGTTAACCCTTGTTTTACTCCTGGAAAAAATTTATTATATTGGAAAATTGATTCATTGGCCCACAAGCAAGAAGCAGGGAGGAATCATGTTTTTACTCGGCAATTGAAAATTCACATTACGAAAATTCGCAATACTCCTAAAGTCAAAGATACTGCAGTCTTCTCATTAGCCCACAAGCTAGAAGCAGGGAAGCAGGGAGGTATCATGTACACTGATTTAAAAAAAATCTCAAATATATATCACTATATTCTAAATATTCGCGAATTCTCAAAGTGCCTATATTCGCAATAAAAATTTGCAATTCGAATATTCGTGATCAACACTACTTACCATTCTGAATAGGAATCATTGACCACCACTCTCTGGACACGGTCCTTCAACCAGTTTTCAATCCAATTACAAACTATACTTTCCAAGCCTATAGACCTTTCTTTACCTATTAAACGTTTATGAGCGACAGTATCAAAATCCTTTTGCCCCTCTGTCCAGGCTACTACTCACCTCCTCATAAACCCTTGGTAAACCCATACTGGTTATCACTTATAATATTATTTATAGTCACACACTCCTGTATATAGTCCCTTAAGAGTCCTTCAAACATTTTCCCCATGACAGAAGTTAAACTAACTGGTCTATAATTATCTGTGGAGGACCTAGATCCTTTTTTGAATATGGGCACCACATTTGCCTTGTGCCAATCACTTGGCACTGTACCAGTTCCTAGAGAATCTTACATTTTTTTAAACAGGGGCATATCAATGATTGAACTGAGAGCTTTAAGAACTCTTGGGTGTGATCCATCTGGACCCAGAGCCTTGTTCACATTTACCTTATTTAACTTTGCTTGGACCATCAGTTAGCCAATTGTGTTTATTACCGGATGTACTAACAGACCTCAGCTCCGTTTTCTTCTTTTGTATATACAGAGCTAAAAAAAACATTTAGTAACTCTGCCTTTTCCTTACCTTCCGTGACTAACCCCCCCTTTACCATCATTTAGGAGACCTACCTTGTTTATTTTAGCATTTATATATTTAAAGAATTTTGGGGGATTTTGGGGGATTTCTTTTGCTCTCTACTTTGGAGAGAGTTCAGAGAAGAGCTACTAAACTAGTACATGGATTGCAGGATAAAACTTACCAGGAAAGATTAAAGGACCTTAACATGTATAGCTTGGAAGAAAGACGAGACAGAGAGGATATGATAGAAACTTTTAAATACATAAAGGGAATCAACAAGGTAAAAGAGGAGAGAATATTTAAAAGAAGAAAAACTGCTACAAGAGGACATAGTTTTAAATTAGAGGGGCAAAGGTTTAAAAGTAATATCAGGAAGTATTACTTTACTGAGAGAGTAGTGGATGCATGGAATAGCCTTCCTGCAGAAGTGGTAGCTGCAAATACAGTGGAGGAGTTTAAGCATGCATGGGATAGGATTAAGGCCATCCTTCATATAAGATAGGGCCAGGGGCTATCCATAGTATTTAGTATATTGGGCAGACTAGATGGGCCAAATGGTTCTTATCTGCCGACACATTCTATGTTTCTTTTGCCACCTGCTGTTCGTTTTGTACTTTTGCAAATTTCATCTCCTTTTTACAGATTTTGTTAAGCCCTTTGTAAACTTCAAAGGCTACATCTGACCCCACATTTTTTTATTTTTTTAAATGCTCTTTTTTTCATTTATTTATTTAATTTCTTACCTGAAGGAATACATTTTTTAGTGCAATTACTCAATGTGGATTTAAAGCTCTCCCATTGATCCTCAATAGTATTATTATGTGACAGTAGCTGCTCCCAGTCTATGCCCTTAAATGCTGCCCTCGACCCAGTGAAATTAGCCTTTTTTTAAATTCGTGTTTCTTGAACAGTAACATTTCCAACAAGCTCTGCACCATTAGAGATTACCAGATCCAACTGAGCATTGCCCCTAGTGGGAGCTTCTATAAACTGGCCCATAAAGTAGTCCTGCAGCAAGTTGAGAAATGTTCTCCACTTTGTGGTTGAGGCAAAAAACCAAGACCCCAGTCAATGTCTGGGAAGTTAATATCTCCCATTATGACCACTGTACTAGCTTGTGCAACCGGCTCTATTTGGCTATACAGTTGCATTTCTATCTCCTATGGGATGTTAGGGGTCTATAGATTACACCAAGTATTATTTTTTCAGTGTTTATATCCCTTTGAATTCCCACCCATAAGGTTTCAACATCCTCATCACCCGCATCCACAGTTGCCTCTTTCATACTTGTTTTCAGATAACTCCTCACATACAGGCACACACCATCAGATTTTCTGTTGACCCTGTCTTTCCTAAATAGTGTAAAACCCTTAATATTTACAGCCCAGTCATGCAAAAAATCCAACCATGTTTCAGCCACACCAACGACATCTTCATGTTCCAGCAACCCCATTTTGCTAGCTAGACTTCTGGCATTTGTGAAAATACATTTTAAATTACTATTACCTGTAAAGTGAATATCTAGGATTTTTTGGTTACCTTGGTTGATGTTTATATGTAACAGGTTCTTGTTACCAGCAGCTCTATTTTTGTATCGGTGTATAGTTCTGCCCAGTCTTCTCCCCACTTTCCTCACTAACCCCAGCCCCTACTAAATTCCCACTATCCCCTCCTATATCCCACTGTCTATCTACACTATCTACCCCCTTAGTATGACCCCCCACCCTCCCCAGATCCTAGTTTAAAAGCTCCTCCAGCCATCTTACCATTTTTTCCCCCAGAGCAGTTGCACCCTTACCATTAAGGTGCAGCCCGTCCCTACTGTAGAGCCTGTAACCAACACAGAAGTAGGCCCAGTTCTCCATTAACCCAAACACTTTCTTTTCTGCACCTAAGCTCCCGTTGTCTCTCTGGTGACGCTCGTGGCACTAGTAGTATTTCTGAAAACACTACCTTGGAGGTCCTGGACTTGAGCTTCTATCCTAGTTCCCTAAAATAATTTTTAAGGCTCTTCCATCTCCCCCTGACTTTGCCAATGTGTACCATGACCCCAGCCCCACCCAGCAATTGGTCAATCCAATCCGCAATATGCCGAACTCGAGCACCCGGAAGACAACACATTGTTTGGCATTCACGGTCTCGGCGACCGATGACCCTGTCTGTCCCCCTAATAATAAGACTCCATGGAAGTCACAGCAAGTAAAAAAGAAGAGTTAAAAAGATTATTTTCAGAATTTAATGTCAGAATATTGTATGTACTGAGAGAATTTAACTGGGTTTCTATAGTAAAGGAAAATAGTTATTTCTTCTATGTGCATATATTTCTACGCATTAAGTAGACTAAATAAAACATATTTTCTTCAGTGTTGGACTGCCTCTTTCTTTAAGTACATCATTATACGTTAGTTTGGAACACTAAACATTTGCCAAGCTAAATTCTGGTGCAAATTGTGCCAAAAGAGTATCATACATGCCATGCGCCAAATTTATCATGTTTTAGATACTTTTAATGCCTTTTAATTTTGCAAAGTCTCTATGGCAAAGATTAGTAGGCCATATTTATTAATAGCTTGAGCGATTATTTGGACACAAATTATTGGTGTAAGCCAGCCATAAGGTGGTGTAAGGAAGAGACAAATCTCTAATATGTCTAGCAAGATATGCCGAATGTGTCATACAGTGTGTACCATTGTGATAAATCTGGCACATTTATGCTTGTTAATCGTGTTTTATAATCTGTAACTTTATGGTGGTAATAACAAATCTCCCCCATTGTCCAAAAAAAAAAAAAATTCTGAGATATATAAGTTCTAGTAGACCTAATAATATTGTATTTCAGTGTTTCTGATGTCAACATTAGAGGCAATTTGAGTCAAGGAGATGTCACTCGGCAAGGGGAAGGTATGCTGACAAAGATGACTCTGCAACCCTGTAAGGCTTCTGCACCACCACTCTCACTTAGGAATCTTATTTGCATATATCACACGCCAGTATTACATTTATCTTTTTGATCAAAGGAAATCTACAGAAAGTAACAGGACCATGATTATAATGCTGTTTCACTGTATTACTGGGTTACCGAGTCAGCTGTATTCCCAAAAAGCTAATGAAAGGTTCTCTTTATACTGAGTCTTTCAGCAGTTTTGACTCTGCAAAACTGCTGACAGAGCTAGGTAGGGGCCAGGTGGGTTATCATACCTTTATATCATCTTTAGGGATGAGCGAACTCGAACTGTATAGTTCGGGTTCGTACCGAATTTTGGGGTGTCCGTGACACGGACCCGAACCCGGACATTTTCGTAAAAGTCCGGGTTCGGGTTCGGTGTTCGTCGCTTTCTTCGCGCTTTTGTGACGCTTTCTTGGCGCTTTTTGAAAGGCTGCAAAGCAGCCAATCAACAAGCGTCATACTACTTGCCCCAAGAGGCCATCACAGCCATGCCTACTATTGGCATGGCTGTGATTGGCCAGAGCACCATGTGACCCAGCCTCTATTTAAGCTGGAGTCACATAGCGCCGCCCGTCACTCTGCTCTGATTAGCGTAGGGAGAGGTTGCGGCTGCGACAGTTGGGCGAGATTAGGCAGATTAACTCCTCCAAAGGACTTGATTAACTGATCGATCTGCAGCTGTGGATCATTGAGCTGCTGATCCTCAATTGCTCACTGTTTTTAGGCTGCCCAGACCGTTTGTCAGTCACATTTTTCTGGGGTGATCGGCGGCCATTTTGTGTCTTGTGGTGCGCCAGCACAAGCTGCGACCAAGTGCATTTAACCCTCAATGGTGTGGTTGTTTTTTGGCTAAAGCCTACATCAGGGTGAAGCTGTCACACCAAGTGCATTTAACCCTCAGTAGTGTGGTTGGTCAAGCTATCACACCAAGTGCATTTAACCAGCAATAGTCTGTTCATTTTTTGGCCATATACTAAATCAGGGGCAAGCTGCGCCCGTCACCAAGTGCATTTAACCCTCAGTAGTGTGGTTGGTCAAGCTGTGACACCAAGTGCATTTAACCAGCAATAGTCTGTTCATTTTTTGGCCATATACTACATCAGGGGCAAGCTGCGCCCATCACCAAGTGCATTTAACCAGCAATAGTGTGGTTATTTTTTGGCCATATCCCAGTCTAATTCTGTCACTAAATCCATACCGGTCACCCAGCGCCTAAATACTAGGCCTCAAATTTATATCCCGCTAAATCTCTCGTTACCGCTGTCCTGTTGTGGCTGGGAAAGTTATTTAGTGTCCGTCAAAGCACATTTTTTGTTCTGGGTTGAAATACAATTCCCAATTTAGCAATTTAAAAATTTAGTGGTTTCTGCTGTATCAGAGCTATTTGAAATCTATCCCTAAAAGGGTATATAATATTCAAGGTGCACATAGGGTCATTCAGAATAACTTCACACACCCGCTACTGTGTATTTCCAAGTCTAATTCTGTCACTAAACCCATACCTGTCACCCAGCGCCTAAATACTAGGCCTCAAATTTATATCCTGCTAAATCTCTCGTTAGTGCTGTAGCTGGGCGAGTTATTTAGTGTCCGTTCAAGCACATTTCTTGTTCTGGGTTGAAATACAATTCCCAATTTAGCAATTTCATAATTTAGTGGTTTCTGCTATATCAGAGCTATTTGAAATCTATCCCTAAAAGGGTATATAATATTCAAGGTGCACATTGGGTCATTCAGAATAACTTCACACACACCCGCTACTGTGTATTTCCAAGTCTAATTCTGTCACTAAACCCATACCTGTCACCCAGCGCCTAAATACTAGGCCTCAAATTTATATCCTGCTAAATCTCTCGTTAGTGCTGTAGCTGGGCGAGTTATTTAGTGTCCGTTCAAGCACATTTCTTGTTCTGGGTTGAAATACAATTCCCAATTTAGCAATTTCATAATTTAGTGGTTTCTGCTATATCAGAGCTATTTGAAATCTATCCCTAAAAGGGTATATAATATTCAAGGTGCACATTGGGTCATTCAGAATAACTTCACACACACCCGCCACTGTGTATTTCCAAGTCTAATTCTGTCACTAAACCCATACCTGTCACCCAGCGCCTAAATACTAGGCCTCAAATTTATATCCTGCTAAATCTCTCGTTAGTGCTGTAGCTGGGCGAGTTATTTAGTGTCCGTTCAAGCACATTTCTTGTTCTGGGTTGAAATACAATTCCCAATTTAGCAATTTCATAATTTAGTGGTTTCTGCTATATCAGAGCTATTTGAAATCTATCCCTAAAAGGGTATATAATATTCAAGGTGCACATTGGGTCATTCAGAATAACTTCACACACACCCGCTACTGTGTATTTCCAAGTCTAATTCTGTCACTAAACCCATACCTGTCACCCAGCGCCTAAATACTAGGCCTCAAATTTATATCCTGCTAAATCTCTCGTTAGTGCTGTAGCTGGGCGAGTTATTTAGTGTCCGTTCAAGCACATTTCTTGTTCTGGGTTGAAATACAATTCCCAATTTAGCAATTTCATAATTTAGTGGTTTCTGCTATATCAGAGCTATTTGAAATCTATCCCTAAAAGGGTATATAATATTCAAGGTGCACATTGGGTCATTCAGAATAACTTCACACACACCCGCTACTGTGTATTTCCAAGTCTAATTCTGTCACTAAACCCATACCTGTCACCCAGCGCCTAAATACTAGGCCTCAAATTTATATCCTGCTAAATCTCTCGTTAGTGCTGTAGCTGGGCGAGTTATTTAGTGTCCGTTCAAGCACATTTCTTGTTCTGGGTTGAAATACAATTCCCAATTTAGCAATTTCATAATTTAGTGGTTTCTGCTATATCAGAGCTATTTGAAATCTATCCCTAAAAGGGTATATAATATTCAAGGTGCACATTGGGTCATTCAGAATAACTTCACACACACCCGCTACTGTGTATTTCCAAGTCTAATTCTGTCACTAAACCCATACCTGTCACCCAGCGCCTAAATACTAGGCCTCAAATTTATATCCTGCTAAATCTCTCGTTAGTGCTGTAGCTGGGCGAGTTATTTAGTGTCCGTTCAAGCACATTTCTTGTTCTGGGTTGAAATACAATTCCCAATTTAGCAATTTCATAATTTAGTGGTTTCTGCTATATCAGAGCTATTTGAAATCTATCCCTAAAAGGGTATATAATATTCAAGGTGCACATTGGGTCATTCAGAATAACTTCACACACACCCGCTACTGTGTATTTCCAAGTCTAATTCTGTCACTAAACCCATACCTGTCACCCAGCGCCTAAATACTAGGCCTCAAATTTATATCCTGATAAATCTCTCGTTAGTGCTGTAGCTGGGCGAGTTATTTAGTGTCCGTTCAAGCACATTTCTTGTTCTGGGTTGAAATACAATTCCCAATTTAGCAATTTCATAATTTAGTGGTTTCTGCTATATCAGAGCTATTTGAAATCTATCCCTAAAAGGGTATATAATATTCAAGGTGCACATTGGGTCATTCAGAATAACTTCACACACACCCGCTACTGTGTATTTCCAAGTCTAATTCTGTCACTAAACCCATACCTGTCACCCAGCGCCTAAATACTAGGCCTCAAATTTATATCCTGCTAAATCTCTCGTTAGTGCTGTAGCTGGGCGAGTTATTTAGTGTCCGTTCAAGCACATTTCTTGTTCTGGGTTGAAATACAATTCCCAATTTAGCAATTTCATAATTTAGTGGTTTCTGCTATATCAGAGCTATTTGAAATCTATCCCTAAAAGGGTATATAATATTCAAGGTGCACATTGGGTCATTCAGAATAACTTCACACACACCCGCTACTGTGTATTTCCAAGTCTAATTCTGTCACTAAACCCATACCTGTCACCCAGCGAATACAATACATTGGGCCAAATAATATATTTGTTGTTGTGGTGAACCATAACAATGAGAAAAACATCTAGTAAGGGACGCGGACGTGGACATGGTCGTGGTGGTGTTAGTGGACCCTCTGGTGCTGGGAGAGGACGTGGCCGTTCTGCCACATCCACACGTCCTAGTGTACCAACTACCTCAGGTCCCAGTAGCCGCCAGAATTTACAGCGATATATGGTGGGGCCCAATGCCGTTCTAAGGATGGTAAGGCCTGAGCAGGTACAGGCATTAGTCAATTGGGTGGCCGACAGTGGATCCAGCACGTTCACATTATCTCCCACCCAGTCTTCTGCAGAAAGCGCACAGATGGCGCCTGAAAACCAACCCCATCAGTCTGTCACATCACCCCCATGCATACCAGGGAAACTGTCTCAGCCTCAAGTTATGCAGCAGTCTCTTATGCTGTTTGAAGACTCCGCTGGCAGGGTTTCCCAAGGGCATCCACCTAGCCCTTCCCCAGCGGTGAAAGACATAGAATGCACTGACGCACAACCACTTATGTTTCCTGATGATGAGGACATGGGAATACCACCTCAGCATGTCTCTGATGATGACGAAACACAGGTGCCAACTGCTGCGTCTTTCTGCAGTGTGCAGACTGAACAGGAGGTCAGGGATCAAGACTGGGTGGAAGACGATGCAGGGGACGATGAGGTCCTAGACCCCACATGGAATGAAGGTCGTGCCACTGACTTTCACAGTTCGGAGGAAGAGGCAGTGGTGAGACCGAGCCAACAGCGTAGCAAAAGAGGGAGCAGTGGGCAAAAGCAGAACACCCGCCGCCAAGAGACTCCGCCTGCTACTGACCGCAGCCATCTGGGACCGAGCACCCCAAAGGCAGCTTCAAGGAGTTCCCTGGCATGGCACTTCTTCAAACAATGTGCTGACGACAAGACCCGAGTGGTTTGCACGCTGTGCCATCAGAGCCTGAAGCGAGGCATTAACATTCTGAACCTGAGCACAACCTGCATGACCAGGCACCTGCATGCAAAGCATGAACTGCAGTGGAGTAAACACCTTAAAACCAAGGAAGTCACTCAGGCTCCCCCTGCTACCTCTTCTGCTGCTGCCGCCTCGGCCTATTCTGCTGCTGCCGCCTCGGCCTCTTCCTCCGCCTCTGGAGGAACGTTGGCACCTGCCGCCCAGCAAACAGGGGATGTACCACCAACACCACCACCACCACCTCCGTCACCAAGCGTCTCAACCATGTCACACGCCAGCGTTCAGCTCTCCATCTCACAAACATTTGATAGAAAGCGTAAATTCCCACCTAGCCACCCTCGATCCCTGGCCCTGAATGCCAGCATTTCTAAACTACTGGCCTATGAAATGCTGTCATTTAGGCTGGTGGACACAGACAGCTTCAAACAGCTCATGTCGCTTGCTGTCCCACAGTATGTTGTTCCCAGCCGGCACTACTTCTCCAAGAGAGCCGTGCCTTCCCTGCACAACCAAGTATCCGATAAAATCAAGTGTGCACTGCGCAACGCCATCTGTAGCAAGGTCCACCTAACCACAGATACGTGGACCAGTAAGCACGGCCAGGGACGCTATATCTCCCTAACTGCACACTGGGTAAATGTAGTGGCAGCTGGGCCCCAGGCGGAGAGCTGTTTGGCGCACGTCCTTCCGCCGCCAAGGATCGCAGGGCAACATTCTTTGCCTCCTGTTGCCACCTCCTCCTTCTCGGCTTCCTCCTCCTCTTCTTCCACCTGCTCATCCAGTCAGCCACACACCTTCACCACCAACTTCAGCACAGCCCGGGGTAAACGTCAGCAGGCCATTCTGAAACTCATATGTTTGGGGGACAGGCCCCACACCGCACAGGAGTTGTGGCGGGGTATTGAACAACAGACCGACGAGTGGTTGCTGCCGGTGAGCCTCAAGCCCGGCCTGGTGGTGTGTGATAATGGGCGAAATCTCGTTGCAGCTCTGGGACTAGCCAATTTGACGCACATCCCTTGCTTGGCGCATGTGCTGAATTTGGTGGTGCAGAAGTTCATTCACAACTACCCCGACATGTCAGAGCTGCTGCATAAAGTGCGGGCCGTCTGTTCGCGCTTCCGGCGTTCACATCCTGCTGCTGCTCGCCTGTCTGCGCTACAGCGTAACTTCGGCCTTCCCGCTCACCGCCTCATATGCGACGTGCCCACCAGGTGGAACTCCACCTTGCACATGCTGGACAGACTGTGCGAGCAGCAGCAGGCCATAGTGGAGTTTCAGCTGCAGCACGCACGGGTCAGTCGCACTACAGAACAGCACCACTTCACCACCAATGACTGGGCCTCCATGCGAGACCTGTGTGCCCTGTTGCGCTGTTTCGAGTACTCCACCAACATGGCCAGTGGCGATGACACCGTTATCAGCGTTACAATACCACTTCTATGTCTCCTTGAGAAAACACTTAGGGCGATGATGGAAGAGGAGGTGGCCCAGGAGGAGGAGGAGGAGGAGGAAGAGGGGTCATTTTTAGCACTTTCAGGCCAGTCTCTTCGAAGTGACTCAGAGGGAGGTTTTTGGCAACAGCAGAGGCCAGGTACAAATGTGGCCAGCCAGGGCCCACTACTGGAGGACGAGGAGGACGAGGATGAGGAGGAGGTGGAGGAGGATGAGGATGAAGCATGGTCACAGCGGGGTGGCACCCAACGCAGCTCGGGTCCATCACTGGTGCGTGGCTGGGGGGAAAGGCAGGACGATGACGATACGCCTCCCACAGAGGACAGCTTGTCCTTACCCCTGGGCAGCCTGGCACACATGAGCGACTACATGCTGCAGTGCCTGCGCAACGACAGCAGAGTTGCCCACATTTTAACCTGTGCGGACTACTGGGTTGCCACCCTGCTGGATCCACGCTACAAAGACAATGTGCCCACCTTACTTCCTGCACTGGAGCGTGATAGGAAGATGCGCGAGTACAAGCGCACGTTGGTAGACGCGCTACTGAGAGCATTCCCAAATGTCACAGGGGAACAAGTGGAAGCCCAAGGCCAAGGCAGAGGAGGAGCAAGAGGTCGCCAAGGCAGCTGTGTCACGGCCAGCTCCTCTGAGGGCAGGGTTAGCATGGCAGAGATGTGGAAAACTTTTGTCAACACGCCACAGCTAACTGCACCACCACCTGATACGCAACGTGTTAGCAGGAGGCAACATTTCACTAACATGGTGGAACAGTACGTGTGCACACCCCTCCACGTACTGACTGATGGTTCGGCCCCATTCAACTTCTGGGTCTCTAAATTGTCCACGTGGCCAGAGCTAGCCTTTTATGCCTTGGAGGTGCTGGCCTGCCCGGCAGCCAGCGTTTTGTCTGAACGTGTATTCAGCACGGCAGGGGGCGTCATTACAGACAAACGCAGCCGCCTGTCTACAGCCAATGTGGACAAGCTGACGTTCATAAAAATGAACCAGGCATGGATCCCACAGGACCTGTCCGTCCCTTGTCCAGATTAGACATTAACTACCTCCCCATAACCATATATTATTGGACTCCAGGGCACTTCCTCATTCAATCCTATTTTTATTTTCATTTTACCATTATATTGCGAGGCTACCCAAAGTTGAATGAACCTCTCCTCTGCCTGTGTGCTAGGCCTAAATATATGCCAATGGACTGTTGCAGTGGTGGCTGACGTGAAGCCTCATTCTCTGCTATGACATGCAGACTAATTCTCTGCTGACATGAAGACAGATTCTCTGTTACGGGACCTCTCTCCTCTGCCTGTGTGTGCTGGGCCTAAATATATGCCAATGGACTGTTGCAGTGGTGGCTGACGTGAAGCCTCATTCTCTGCTATGACATGCAGACTAATTCTCTGCTGACATGAAGCCAGATTGTCTGTTACGGGACCTCTCTCCTCTGCCTGGGTGCTGGGCCTAAATTTATGACAATGGACTGTTGCAGTGGTGGCTGACGTGAAGCCTGATTCTCTGCTATGACATGCAGACTGATTCTCTGCTGACATGAAGCCAGATCCTCTGTTACGGGACCTCTCTCCTCTGCCTGTGTGTGTGCTGGGCCTAAATATATGCCAATGGACTGTTGCAGTGGTGGCTGACGTGAAGCCTCATTCTCTGCTATGACATGCAGACTGATTCTCTGCTGACATGAAGCCAGATTCTCTGTTACGGGACCTCTCTCCTCTGCCTGTGTGTGTGCTGGGCCTAAATATATGCCAATGGACTGTTGCAGTGGTGGCTGACGTGAAGCCTCATTCTCTGCTATGACATGCAGACTGATTCTCTGCTGACATGAAGCCAGATTCTCTGTTACGGGACCTCTCTCCTCTGCCTGTGTGTGTGCTGGGCCTAAATATATGCCAATGGACTGTTGCAGTGGTGGCTGACGTGAAGCCTCATTCTCTGCTATGACATGCAGACTAATTCTCTGCTGACATGAAGACAGATTCTCTGTTACGGGACCTCCCTCCTCTGCCTGGGTGCTGGGCCTAAATATATGCCAATGGACTGTTGCAGTGGTGGCTGACGTGAAGCCTCATTCTCTGCTATGACATGCAGACTAATTCTCTGCTGACATGAAGACAGATTCTCTGTTACGGGACCTCTCTCCTCTGCCTGTGTGTGCTGGGCCTAAATATATGCCAATGGACTGTTGCAGTGGTGGCTGACGTGAAGCCTCATTCTCTGCTATGACATGCAGACTAATTCTCTGCTGACATGAAGCCAGATTCTCTGTTACGGGACCTCTCTCCTCTGCCTGGGTGCTGGGCCTAAATATATGCCAATGGACTGTTGCAGTGGTGGCTGACGTGAAGCCTCATTCTCTGCTATGACATGCAGACTGATTCTCTGCTGACATGAAGCCAGATTCTCTGTTACGGGACCTCTCTCCTCTGCCTGTGTGTGTGCTGGGCCTAAATATATGCCAATGGACTGTTGCAGTGGTGGCTGACGTGAAGCCTCATTCTCTGCTATGACATGCAGACTGATTCTCTGCTGACATGAAGCCAGATTCTCTGTTACGGGACCTCTCTCCTCTGCCTGTGTGTGCTGGGCCTAAATATATGCCAATGGACTGTTGCAGTGGTGGCTGACGTGAAGCCTCATTCTCTGCTATGACATGCAGACTGATTCTCTGCTGACATGAAGACAGATTCTCTGTTACGGGACCTCTCTCCTCTGCCTGTGGTGCTGGGCCTAAATATATGCCAATGGACTGTTGCAGTGGTGGCTGACGTGAAGCCTCATTCTCTGCTATGACATGCAGACTAATTCTCTGCTGACATGAAGACAGATTCTCTGTTACGGGACCTCTCTCCTCTGCCTGTGTGTGCTGGGCCTAAATATATGCCAATGGACTGTTGCAGTGGTGGCTGACGTGAAGCCTCATTCTCTGCTATGACATGCAGACTAATTCTCTGCTGACATGAAGACAGATTCTCTGTTACGGGACCTCCCTCCTCTGCCTGGGTGCTGGGCCTAAATATATGCCAATGGACTGTTGCAGTGGTGGCTGACGTGAAGCCTCATTCTCTGCTATGACATGCAGACTAATTCTCTGCTGACATGAAGACAGATTCTCTGTTACGGGACCTCCCTCCTCTGCCTGGGTGCTGGGCCTAAATATATGCCAATGGACTGTTGCAGTGGTGGCTGACGTGAAGCCTCATTCTCTGCTATGACATGCAGACTAATTCTCTGCTGACATGAAGCCAGATTGTCTGTTACGGGACCTCTCTCCTCTGCCTGGGTGCTGGGCCTAAATATATGCCAATGGACTGTTGCAGTGGTGGCTGACGTGAAGCCTCATTCTCTGCTATGACATGCAGACTAATTCTCTGCTGACATGAAGACAGATTCTCTGTTACGGGACCTCTCTCCTCTGCCTGTGTGTGTGCTGGGCCTAAATATATGCCAATGGACTGTTGCAGTGGTGGCTGACGTGAAGCCTCATTCTCTGCTATGACATGCAGACTAATTCTCTGCTGACATGAAGACAGATTCTCTGTTACGGGACCTCTCTCCTCTGCCTGGGTGCTGGGCCTAAATATATGCCAATGGACTGTTGCAGTGGTGGCTGACGTGAAGCCTCATTCTCTGCTATGACATGCAGACTAATTCTCTGCTGACATGAAGACAGATTCTCTGTTACGGGACCTCCCTCCTCTGCCTGGGTGCTGGGCCTAAATATATGCCAATGGACTGTTGCAGTGGTGGCTGACGTGAAGCCTCATTCTCTGCTATGACATGCAGACTAATTCTCTGCTGACATGAAGACAGATTCTCTGTTACGGGACCTCTCTCCTCTGCCTGTGTGTGTGCTGGGCCTAAATATATGCCAATGGACTGTTGCAGTGGTGGCTGACGTGAAGCCTCATTCTCTGCTATGACATGCAGACTAATTCTCTGCTGACATGAAGCCAGATTCTCTGTTACGGGACCTCTCTCCTCTGCCTGGGTGCTGGGCCTAAATTATGACAATGGACTGTTGCAGTGGTGGCTGACGTGAAGCCTCATTCTCTGCTATGACATGCAGACTAATTCTCTGCTGACATGAAGACAGATTCTCTGTTACGGGACCTCCCTCCTCTGCCTGGGTGCTGGGCCTAAATATATGCCAATGGACTGTTGCAGTGGTGGGTGACGTGAAGCCTCATTCTCTGCTATGACATGCAGACTGATTCTCTGCTGACATGAAGCCAGATTGTCTGTTACGGGACCTCTCTCCTCTGCCTGTGTGCTAGGCCTAAATATATGCCAATGGACTGTTGCAGTGGTGGCTGACGTAAAGCCTCATTCTCTGCTATGACATGCAGACTGATTCTCTGCTGACATGAAGCCAGATCGTCTGTTACGGGACCTCTCTGCTCTGCCTGTGTGCTAGGCCTAAATATATGCCAATGGACTGTTGCAGTGGTGGGTGACGTGAAGCCTCATTCTCTGCTATGACATGCAGACTGATTCTCTGCTGTCATGAAGCCAGATTGTCTGTTACGGGACCTCTCTGCTCTGCCTGTGTGCTAGGCCTAAATATATGCCAATGGACTGTTGCAGTGGTGGGTGACGTGAAGCCTCATTCTCTGCTATGACATGCAGACTGATTCTCTGCTGACATGAAGCCAGATTGTCTGTTACGGGACCTCTCTCCTCTGCCTGTGTGCTAGGCCTAAATATATGCCAATGGACTGTTGCAGTGGTGGCTGACGTGAAGCCTGATTCTCTGCTATGATATGCAGACTGATTCTCTGCTGACATGAAGCCAGATTGTCTGTTACGGGACCTCTCTCCTCTGCCTGGGTTCTGGGCCTAAATTTATGACAATGGACTGTTGCAGTGGTGGCTGACGTGAAGCCTGATTCTCTGCTATGACATGCAGACTGATTCTCTGCTGACATGAAGCCAGATCCTCTGTTACGGGACCTCTCTCCTCTGCCTGTGTGTGTGCTGGGCCTAAATATATGCCAATGGACTGTTGCAGTGGTGGCTGACGTGAAGCCTCATTCTCTGCTATGACATGCAGACTGATTCTCTGCTGACATGAAGCCAGATTCTCTGTTACGGGACCTCTCTCCTCTGCCTGTGTGTGTTCTGGGCCTAAATATATGCCAATGGACTGTTGCAGTGGTGGCTGACGTGAAGCCTCATTCTCTGCTATGACATGCAGACTAATTCTCTGCTGACATGAAGACAGATTCTCTGTTACGGGACCTCCCTCCTCTGCCTGGGTGCTGGGCCTAAATATATGCCAATGGACTGTTGCAGTGGTGGCTGACGTGAAGCCTCATTCTCTGCTATGACATGCAGACTAATTCTCTGCTGACATGAAGACAGATTCTCTGTTACGGGACCTCTCTCCTCTGCCTGGGTGCCGGGGCCTAAATATCTGAGAATGGACTGTTCCAGTGGTGGGTGACGGGAAGCCAGATTCTCTGCTATGGAACCTCTCTCCAATTGATTTTGGTTAATTTTTATTTATTTAATTTTTATTTTAATTCATTTCCCTATCCACATTTGTTTGCAGGGGATTTACCTACATGTTGCTGCCTTTTGCAGCCCTCTAGCTCTTTCCTGGGCTGTTTTACAGCCTTTTTAGTGCCGAAAAGTTCGGGTCCCCATTGACTTCAATGGGGTTCGGGTTCGGGACGAAGTTCGGATCGGGTTCGGATCCCGAACCCGAACATTTCCGGGATGTTCGGCCGAACTTCTCGAACCCGAACATCCAGGTGTTCGCTCAACTCTAATCATCTTTTATTATTGGCAGGACTGAAAATTTGAACATTTCTTCCATTGGATGAATAGGTAGACTATAGGCGGCACAGCTCTTGTTCCAACAGTCTGATTCAATAGTCCCTGCACATGCACATACAACACAGGCAATGTGGTGCCTCAGCCTCAAGATGATATGTATAATAATTGTGGAAAAATAGACGTGTGGCACTCACCAGCTGTATAACAAACAAAGTCCTTTATTTCTTCCAGGGATAAAATGTTACATGGCACTGGGCAAGACAGCTCACACACACTGCACCAGAGTAGCGACGGCCGTTTCGCGCAAACACTCTCGTCTTCAGGCCACTGACGTCAGCACCCATCTACATACTATATTTACACGTCACCATGCGGGGTCACCATGGAGTTCATGAACGTAACCCTGCCCCGACTCGATACATGCTGCATCATTATACATAAAAACATAAATGCATTAAACAATAAACCCAAATTAAAGAAATACACTTAAATTGTTTATATCATTAAGCCCTAGAGGGCCCATGGCTTCAGTGCGCAAAATCCACATTGCTTCTCTTTGTAACAGGAGACGATGTCTATCACCCCCGTAGCAGATTCAATACTAACTCAATGCCTGCAAATCTAAGAGATTTGCAATCTCTACCATGCTCATTTCTTATATGGTCAATTAGTCTAGGGCATCCTTTACCTGATTTTATTGAGTTAACATGTTCTCTAAACCTTTCATACATACATCTAATTGTTTTCCCATTATAGAAACGTCCACATTGATACTTCCATTGGGTGCAGTTCCCACAAGTGGCAAGAAGGTTCAGTGAGCAGCTTCACAACTCCTCCTCTCTAGTCTGGAGGATAACATTATGTGAGGAAGGCTAACCTTCTTCTGAAAGCAAGGAAGGGAGTATAGCAAAAACATGGTACAAATAAAAACTTTGCACAGTGGCGCAATCATACAAAAAAACTACCGTATAGATGATCACAAACTGTACCATACTGTGTCCAAATGATTTCATGGTGTCTGGCATCTTACCTAACATTATAACATTCATGTTGCGTTAGGTAGCAGCTAGAATGTTCCTTTGAATGCTGTAATGATTGCTTATTCCATATGTCCTTCACACAGACAGCCATAACGATCAGTAAGTTAAAGTCAGCAATACTTGCTTTCATGAATGTGTCATGTTAAGTCAGATAGCACTACAGCTGGGCAATGTAATAAAATGTATTTTTGGGCTGCTGTCTAGTTTAACAGGACATTACTGAAGAATCTTTTATCCCAAATTAAACCTGACATCTAGTCTGTTCCCCTTTAAATCACATGGGTAGGATTAAGTTTCCATAGCATATGCATTACGATAGTGTTGTCCTTGAATGTTTAGCTTGTGTTACTAAAATTAATCTGTGAAAACATATATGTTTCTATTATAACTTAATTAGCACCTTCAGGTCAGACAACTCCAAATACCATGTAGACGTAACATAGACCATGGCTAAACACTCAAAGTTAATTCATAGCAAATCCTACATTAGTTTAGTAGATTAAGTCTAAAGTTAAAATAATCAAAAACCTAATATCTTGTTCATTATTGATAAGTAAGGCTGCTTATCACTTTCATAAGGCATTTTCTGAAGTCCGTTTTGATTGCCTCTTTTTTCTACTGTTTCACAAGGGATACTAAGACTAATATTATATCTATATACATATGTTTGGTAAGTGCATTTTATTAAAATTCTTTTCAGTGTTTCAATTATTTTGAATGTGCTACTACTTACAGTATGCTTTATAAGATATAATAATTATGGAAGGTAAGGTATAATTATTTAAGAACATAGTACGATTATGATCTAAGCATACCTTGACTGAGTAACATAAGTGCTATATATCTGTGTGGCATGTACTATACTGCTACAATATGTACATATATTGTACTGCTAAATACCTGTGTTGCAGTAAGTCAGATAAGGCACTACACAGCGTACAGAGCTTTCTGCTTCCGATTTTGTCCACTGTGTTGTTCCAGGTGCTCGTGGCTGCTGAAAACAGCTGATCATTGTGGTGCTGGGTGTTAGACTCCCACTGACCTGATAATGATGACCTACCTTAGAGATAGAGATCAATATATTGACACTGGTAAACGGCTTTAAGGATGCAGCCTAGTTTGGCACTTAAGGACACTGCGATTTAATTGTTTTGTATTATCCAAGAACCATAACTATTTAATTTTTCTATCAACATAGTTCTATGAGAGTTTGTTTTCAGTGGACTGAGGTGCAATTTTTATTGGAACCATTTTGGGGAACAGTACGTCTTATTGTATAACAGTACTTGTATATTATTAAAACTTTTAATTTTGGGTTGATTGTGTGAAAAAACTGATCAGAGGTCCATTTCAGAACTTACCGCCTAAGACATACTCATTATCTAAACTCCTTTATATGCAGCCTACAAATGGACCCCATATCTTTGCCACATTCCTTTTTCTCAAGAGTAAGCCACTTGTTTTGCTCACTCGTGTGGGGGGTAAAAGTCCAAGAATAGTTCTTTCAAGTAAAGGAGACCAAGTTGGCTTTGTTTTTCTTGACCTATATGCCTATTATACAGCGATACATAACTTTCCCATAGCTTTTTTATTATCTGCCAACGGAGCTGTGTGAAGCTCATTTTTTTGTGGGTGAGCTGCGTGTGATATTGCGTGTGATATTGTGACGCAAACATACTTAGTATTTACAACTGTGAGCCTAAGCTGTACGTTTTATTGATTCCATTTTGCGATACATGCAATTTTTTTTGATAATTGTTTATTAATATTTGTCAGCACCAGACCAAAAAAATTCAATTCTGCCATTTTTTATGGCATTCACAGGTGATCAATAACATCATATTTAAAAATTTCCTGAAATTTATTATCATTATTTATTTTATTTATTTTTTACAGGAAAATATAAAAAACCCTTTATTCAAATGTTTTTTCTTTTTAGTTCCCTAAGGAAATGTGAGCCTGTGATCTTTTTATAGCTTTTACTATAGACTGCAATGCTTCTGTATTGCAGTATATAGGGATTTATTTTATAGAGAGTGTAATAGGGGCAGTAACATGGGTTTTAATTATTGCTAAAAGGGTTAATTTAATGTTGCTGAGTTAAATGTTCTTTCGTATACCTAATAGCAATGTATGGACAATATATAGTTAACACTGGCAGATTTCTTTAGTCTACCAGGTTGATTGACTTTGCCCACCCACTGGTTAGTGGAGTCTTAGCAGAGCTCAGCTGCCCACAAAGCCAAAAAAACAGAAATCTCTGAGGCTATAGCTGCCAGAGAAGATACTCTATCATCAGAGTACCCCTGAAGGACAGAGAACAGCCATTTTAGAAGGTCCAGAACCATGCAGGTTATACAAGATAACGTCAGTAAGGTACCGCTCGTGCCAAGAGACTTTACTGATGTGGAAACAGTTTACTTCCTCTGACACCTACCATAGTTTGAGGCAGACTGGCAATCCGAATCTACTGTATGTACATTTTCACCCCTCAGCTCGAGAATTGCAGAAAGAGTTAACAAGAACAGGATAGCTCGTCTGTGGTTATTTGGAGAGACGGTAAAGTGTCCTTAGAAGGAAAGTCAGTCTCATCATTGCTGCTGCCCATGCACAGCTATTTGGGAGAAGTAAGCTCTGTGATATACCTCAGGACTGCACCAATTGCTGCAACTCTCATAATTGATTCAGTAAAAATAGACTTTATGTATTGCAACCAACGGGCATGGTTATTGCCTTAATCCATCCCCTGCTCCTGCATCCGTACTTCTGCCTTACACCCTGCCTAAGATCAAGGATACCCCAACTACAATCAGACACGGGCCCAAGAAAGTCAATGAGTTCCCCTATGTTGCACCCTCCATTCACTGTGCACTATGATAACTATAATTACAGTCAAAGTGTGAATCTATTCAAATTTTTCCTTTTTAATAGAGGTTAATTATTTATGAAAACCAAAATCTAAAAAGGGCAGTAGTAAAATGTAACTTTTAATGATTTGTCTAAAAGGTCAAAAAGCCCATAATGTAACCATAAAGCCACACCAATTAGACAATAAGCATCACAAAATCCATATCAGACACGTGTATGTTAGATACTTAAATCAACCAGTGTTCTGTAATATACACACTGCTTACCCGAAAAGATGTATAGATAGACAGAATCAACGTCCAACGTTACGTATTACATTGACCCCAGCTACACACTGTAGAAATCCTGATCTTATGCGTAAATGGGAGAAGGAAGCAACAAGCAGCTCTCTCTGCTTTATGCAACTTCTATTAGAGAAGGAGAGGGTGACGTTTGAACAGGCAGAGACTTGTAGAACAAATTGAAATCACTAAGAAATTTTGCCAGGAGCCTGAGTTTAGTACTAAAGAGAAAAATTTTGAAAGTACGATTGAACGGTTCCAATACCATCTTAAGGAACGAAAACATCGATTGTTTGCTAAAGACTTACAGGACTTTAAAAGAGAATAGGGCTTATGTGTTTATCAATAACTCTGACCTAATGCAGGAAAAAAAGTCAGAACTCTCCTCAACGGAAACGGACAACTCTTACCTTGATAGAGATAAATAATCCAGAGTAAGGGGTACGGTTTCATCCAAACAGAGAAGAAGGGGTGGACGATATACATCAAATCAACCTACCCTTCCCCATTTTTTGCATCAGAGAGTAAATTACTCCTTGCGAAACCGGAACCCGCAGCCATCATCGATAGTATAACCACGGATGAAAGACTGGTTATCAATCTTTCAGCCCGAAAGTTGACACCGACTGTCTTTTGTCCCCACGTGTAGATTTAACATCTTTGAGTGGATTAAGGATCTCCACCTGTTCGCCAGGAGATTACAGTGGCATAAACATTTTAAAACCATGGCCAAAAAAGAGAGTCGCAAACTAGGGGTGCAGGTGGAGATCCTTAAGGATATAAAACTGCTGTACAGTTTGGATAAACCACCTGTGAATGCAGAGGGGGAAGGACCATTTACAGACCTGAGGACTAAAAGCAAAAAAAATGCTCCCACAGGGTGATGTATCATGTGTAGATGTGTTTGTGAAACAAGTAACCTCCGATTTGGCTTTATTGAGCCCGACTCCCAAGAGGTTCAATTGTAGCAGGGTGGAATGGAAGGCAATTCATTGCTTGAGATGGATAAATCCATCACAATTAAACCCTCCAATAAGGGGGGCAATATTGTTGTGATGGATTCATCTATGTACAAGGATATGTGCCTAGACATACTACAGGACAAGGGGTGATATGAGATTTTACCTAATGACCCCACTGTACAGTTTCAGAAGGAGCTGAGGGAGATCCTGGTTAGAGCAAAGAGGGATCTCCTCATTAGTGAAGATGAATCTAAATTCTCGTATCCACGCTACCCAGTTACTGCGACATTTTACTGCCTGTCCAAGGTACATAAGGGCATCACCCCCTTGAGGGGATGCCTGATTGTATCAGGGGTGGGCAGTTTGTCCCAGAACGGTTTTTCCCCGCGGTATCTATATCGATAAGATCTTATGTACATTCGTACAGAGTTTACCCTCATATATTAGGTACACGGGGGATCTTTTGACCAAATTGGAGGGCATATCTGTCGAGCCAAAATCGTTTTTGGCTTCGATAGATGTTGAGGCCCTCTATTCATCGATTCCACACGATATCGGCATTATGGCCACTGAATATTTCTTGAGGGCAAGAGGGCAACAATTTTTGCCCCATAATGCATTCGTATTGGAACTTCTTAGACTTGTTCTCACCAGAAACTTCTTTCTCTTATTAAACAACAATACTTCCACCAGCTCAGGGGCACAGCGATGGGCAGTTTGTGTGTGCTGTCGTATGCGAATTTGCTCCTGGGCTGGTGGGAGGAGACTTTTTTTTTTTTTGAGACCCCGTTAAAAGAACTGGAGATGACATTTTTGTCATATGGAGCGGGACCAAGGCTGATTTTGAAGATCTTGTGACAAAACTTAATGTCAATCAGATTAACCTTCACTTCCCTTCTGTAATAGTGGAGGATAAATTACATTTTCGTGATGTCCTAATCTCAAAAAACTGTCGAGGAGGACTCGATACTACCATTTACCGAAAACCCACTGCTACTAATTCCCTACTTAGGTGGGAGAGCAACCATCCAACTTCATTGAAGCGTGGGATCCCAAACAGACAATATTTAAGATTGAGACGGAATTGTACCGATTTAAGAGAATGCAAGCAAAGAGCTAGGAACTTGAGAAATAGGTTACGGGCTTGGGGCTATCCAGATAGAACCTTACGTGCTGCGTATCAACGTGCGCTATCACAGACGCGTACAACACTATTACATCCAAGAAGTGGATGATGATATACGTGATTTCATCACTTGCCGTACCCTGGGGGTTGTCTACCTGGTTATAGAGATACTTCGATAGCCAGACATGTGAATATTGTGCACAGTGGACGATTGATGGTGCTCAAATTCACAGGGATTGAACGAGTCCAAAAACCCATACGAGAAGGGGAATGGGATAGACGCATCTTGCAAAAAGAATCCCGCTGGATTTTCGAGCTTGATACGTCTAACCCCTGTGGCCTTAATGAACAATTGAATTTCAGTTGTTTAATTTAAAATACTATATCTCTTTAGTGCTCTTTGATATGACATGGTTAAAAACTAACCTTGAATGTTCATTTGTATTTGTTTCTTGTATTTATTGACTGTTTGTCCCTTGAGGACAATAACCTATTGAGGTATTCCGTTTATCTAGTCCCTTACACGGACGACCATTTGCAGTGACTTATGACAGACTGCTTTTGTTGTTACGCCCCTTACTGCTACCGGTATGATTTGTGGATACAGGTGAAGTGCCGACCTTCTAGGACCTAGGAGGGGGCGGCACCCGACGGACGTTTGGTGGCGTAGTGACCTTTCAGGACCTGGGAGTAGGCAGGATTAGGCAGAACCTGATTAGCTAGGTCCCCGCCCTCCTCCCCGGACGTGTATTGCAAATCCATGTGACGCTCTCCACGTGCGCGATGACGTGACACATAGACGTGGAGTAATGACGTCAGGACGCTAAGGTCGGCGGAGGTTGAA
This sequence comes from Bufo gargarizans, assembly GCF_014858855.1. Classification (NCBI taxonomy): domain Eukaryota; kingdom Metazoa; phylum Chordata; class Amphibia; order Anura; family Bufonidae; genus Bufo; species Bufo gargarizans. Next base: position 476,453,273 of record NC_058080.1, on the reverse strand, counting down.
TTGAAAAGGACGCGCGCTACGGTGCTTGATTGCTATGACGTCACACTGGATAGGGGATGCCACATATCTATAGTGGCTTTTACCCTATGTTATAATACCCTTAACGTTTATGGGTGAACATTGCTGGAGGTGCAACCATACACCCCCCAGGACGACTATTCTAGGAATTGACTATCCTGCATAGACGTAAGTGAGAGGTCTATCGGCTGCCCTGAATGGTGATAATGGGTGGCTTGATTACCTCCTGTTTTAAATACACATACAGTCATGTGAAAAAATTAGGACACCCTTTGAAAGCATGTGGTTTTTTGTAACATTTTTAATAAAAGGTTATTTCATCTCCGTTTCAACAATACAGAGAGATTAAAGTAATCCGACTAAACAAAGAAAACTGAAGAAAAGTCTTTTCAAGATCTTCTGTAAATGTCATTCTACAAAAATGCCTATTCTAACTGAGGAAAAAGATAGGACACCCTTGCCCCTAATAGCGAGTGTTACCTCCTTTGGCTGAAATAACTGCAGTGAGACGGTTCTTGTAGCCATCTACCAGTCTTCGACATCGGTCTGAGGAAATTTTACCCCACTCCTCAATGCAGAACTTTTTCAGCTGTGAGATGTTTGAGGGGTTTCTTGCACGTACAGCCCTTTTCAAGTCACCCCACAGCATCTCAATGGGATTCAAATCTGGACTTTGACTTGGCCATTCCAGGACTCTCCATTTCTTCTTTTTCAGCCAATCTTTGGTTGATTTACTAGTATGTTTTGGGTCATTGTCATGTTGCATGGTCCAGTTCCGCTTCAGCTTTAATTTTCTAACTGATGGTCTCACATGTTCTTCAAGCACCTTCTGATACACAGTAGAATTCATCGTGGATTCTATGATGGTGAGCTGACCAGGTCCTGCTGCAGCAAAGCAGCCCCAAACCATGACACTTCCACCTCCATGCTTCACAGTTGGTATGAGGTTCTTTTCTTGGAATGCTGTGTTTGGTTTACGCCAAACATGTCCTCTGCTGTTGTGTCCAAATAATTCAATTTTGGACTCATCTGTCCAAAGAACATTATTCCAGAAGTCCTGGTCTTTGTCAACTTTATCTCTGGCAAATGTCAGTCTGGCCTCGATGTTTCTCTTGGAAAGAAAAGGTTTCCTCCTTGCACACCTCCCATGCAAGTTAAACTTGTACAGTCTCTTTCTGATTGTAGAGGCATGTACTTCTACATCAACAGTAGCCAGAGCCTGCTGTAGTTCTCGAGATGACACTTTAGGGTTTTTGGAGACCTCTTTTAGCATCTTGCGGTCTGCTCTTGGGGTGAACTTGCTGGGGCGACCAGTCCTGGGCATGTTGGCAGTTGTTTTGAAAGCCCTCCACTTGTAGACTATCTTCCGGACAGTGGAATGGCTGATTTCAAAATCTTTTGAGATCTTTTTAAATCCCTTCCCAGACTCATAGGCTGCTACAATCTTTTTTCTGAAGTCCTCTGACAGCTCTTTTGCTCTCACTATGGTGCTCACTCTCACTTCAACAGTCAGGAGCACACCAAACTAAATGTCTGAGGTTTAAATAGGGCAAGCCTCATTCAACATGCAGAGTAACGATCTACTAATTATGTGCACCTGGTGTGATATACCTGTGTGAGATCTGAGCCAATTTAAGAGGGAATACATGTGAGGGTGTCCTATCTTTTTCCTCAGTTAGAATAGGCATTTTTGTAGAATGACATTTACAGAAGATCTTGAAAAGACTTTTCTTCAGTTTTCTTTGTTTAGTTGGATTACTTTAATCTCTCTGTATTGTTGAAACGGAGATGAAATAACCTTTTATTAAAAATGTTACAAAAAACCACATGCTTTCAAAGGGTGTCCTAATTTTTTCACATGACTGTATATATTTATCTTTGGTTTTTTTCTTCGCTCCCCACTTTAGGTTGCACTAGCCCCATGTCCCCTGATGAGTTTGGGGCTATATAAATAAATGAAACGCGTAGGAACATTATTTTCTATTTACCTGAGCACCTGTGGGTAGGTTTCTTAGCACCCTTTTGGATTATCAATGGTAGGGTTCTATCTCTGTACTGTCCTTTCAAACACTACACACTATTAAATTAGACGATGAAGGGGTGACGTGTTTAAGGATTGTGAAAACAACAGAATCCCAATTCATCTATCTGTGAGGACATGAATTAAATGTTGGGGACGAAATATTCTGTCTACCTCTACCTATACATCTATTTGGGTAAACGGTGTGTATATTACAGAACACTAGTTGATTTATGGATTTTGTGATGCTTATTGTCTAATTGGTGGGGCTTTATGGTTACATTATGGGCTTTTTGACCTTTTAGACAAAGTTACATTTTACTACTGCCCTTTTTAGATTTAGTTTTTTTTGTATACTGTGGTAGCCTTGTAGGACTAAACCTATGAGTAGGAACAGTTCCTGTGGTGGATGTATTTGATTGTATTTTCTATTTATTTATGAAACAGCAGTTGATATACCAATTAGATATAATTCACACAGTGATCATCTAATCTTCCATTAGCAGCAGTTGACACTTTCCGTGTTATTAGAGACTATTCCCACCATAATTTTTTTAAAATTTTAGTATGGGGACTCGAACATGCAATTTTCTATGGCACATATAGTACAATGCAATACTGGTATTGCAATGTATTATGTCAGTTGCAGTAAAAAAGGCAATGCCTATTAGGTCGACACTGTACATGGCAGACCCGAAGTCCATTGATTAGCCCCTGACTGCCATAGCACTCTGCAATTGAATTACTGTGAGGCTAATGGGGTGAAGGTAGTCACCTGAAATGGTTTTCACTTCCCAGGTGTGCCCTGTCAGGTTTAATAAGTGGGATTTCTTGCCTTATAAATGGGGTTGGGACCATCAGTTGCGTTGTGGAGAAGTCAGGTAGATACACAGCTGATAGTCCTACTGAATAGACTGTTAGAATTTGTATTATGGCAAGAAAAAAAGCAGCTAAGTAAAGAAAAATGAGTGGCCATCATTACTTTAACAAATGAAGGTCAGTCAGTCCGAAAAATTGGGAAAACTTTTAAGGGGCCCCAAGTGCAGTCACAAAAACCATCAAGCGCTACAAAGAAACTGGCTCACATGCGGACCGCCCCAGGAAAGGAAGACCAAGAGTCACCTCTGCTGCGGAGGATAAGTTCATCCGAGTCACCAGCCTCAGAAATCGCAGGTTAACAGCAGCTCAGATTAGAGACCAGGTCAATGCCACACAGAGTTCTAGCAGCAGACACATCTCTAGAACAACTGTTAAGAGGAGACTGTGTGAATCAGGCCTTCATGGTAGAATATCTGCTAGGAAACCACTGCTAAGGACAGGCAACAAGCAGAAGAGACTTGTTTGGGGTAAAGAACACAAGGAATGGACATTAGACCAGTGGAAATCTGTGCTTTGGTCTGATGAGTCCAAATTTGAGATCTTTGGTTCCAACCACCGTGTCTTTGTGCGACGCAGAAAAGGTGAACGGATGGACTCTACATGCCTGTTTCCCACCGTGAAGCATGGAAGAGGAGGTGTGATGGTGTGGGGGTGCTTTGCTGGTGACACTGTTGGGGATTTATTCAAAATTGAAGGCATACTGAACCAGCATGGCTACCACAGCATCTTGCAGCGGCATGCTATTCCATCCGGTTTGCGTTTAGTTGGACCATCATTTATTTTTCAACAGGACAATGACCCCAAGCACACCTCCAGGCTGTATAAGGGCTATTTGACCATGAAGGAGAGTGATGGGGTGCTGCGCCAGATGACCTGGCCTCCACAGTCACCGGACCTGAACCCAATCAAGATGGTTTGGGGTGGGCTGGACTGCAGAATGAAGGCAAAAGGGCCAACAAGTGCTAAGCATCTCTGGGAACTCCTTCAAAACTGTTGGAAGACCATTTCAGGTGACTACCTCTTGAAGCTCATCAAGAGAATGCCAAGAGCGTGCAAAGCAGTAATCAAAGCAAAAGGTGGCTACTTTGAAGAACCTAGAATATGACATATTTTCAGTTGTTTCACACTTTTTTGTTATGTATGTAATTCCACATGTGTTAATTCATAGTTTTGATGCCTTCAGTGTGAATCTACAATTTTCATAGTCATGAAAATAAAGAAAACTCTTTTAATGAGAAGGTGTGTCCAAACTTTTGGTCTGTACTGTAGCTATCCAAAGCATAACTTGGATAATAGCTAAGCCAACATCTCATCTGCACACAACTCTTTCCCAGTCTCTGAGAAAGATATTCAAATTAGTTTTCCTTCCAAAAGGAAAAGAAGGATAAGCCTGTTTGATGCCACTAGTTATAATATATGCTAATTTGCATGTATTTTCCTCAGAAACCTAGAGAAGCTTGTACTGGCCTACAATACTCCTCGTGTATTCTAGGCACTCTCCAAAATGAAAAGGAGTACCCCCCAAACTTGACAATGCTCTCATCAAGAGTAAACACCCGGAAATAGCTGTGTACAGATGAGATGATTGTTTGACTATTATCTAAGTTAATCTTTAAAGGATAACTGTCACACTTAGACCCTAATTTCAATTTTCATATATGTAGTTACTAATAACATGATATTCCAGAATCAGTTACTATTAGACTGACTCACCCCATATTTAATAAGATTCAGCCCTTAGCAACCAGTCTGCATAAAACTGCAATTTCTCTATTAAGTTAAGATGGCCGCCACTGCCCTCACCCTGAGGCTAATCCCGCTTGCCCTCACTAGCCAGTAACAATAGCCCCCCAAAAGTGTCAGTAACCAGAGCCCTCCACACTAAAGGGTTAATCTCCTGCAGCAGAAAGGGGTCCTCTTACCACATGTTGCTTTCATGTATACACTGAGCAGATGGCAGATCTCCCTTCCCTGGTCTGCGCTGGTTCCACTCTGCATTGTCCCAGTCTGCTGAGTGAGGGAGCGTCTGCCAAGCGCAGGGACAGGGAGAAGTGCACACAGCCCAGGCAGGCTGCTGGGGAGGACCTGGCTTTAATAATTTACTTACAGTTCCTAGCTGTCAGCAATCTGACCTTGCAGGCTGCGTGCTTCTGCGTCCTCCGTCCTTCAACACAGAGGACGGACCTGACCTGCATAGCAACCTGATTTTAAGCACAGATAAAAATAGGCAGTACAGGGAACAAAACTGTGGAATTAAGGGGTAATTGAATACACAGTGAAAAGTTGAAATAAGGCCACCAAGGTGATATTAATCACCACAATCTATACTTTAAGTCCTGTTTGAAAGGCTGAGCATTTACTTTCGATAGCCGCATTACACATAGTGTGAGCTACTTAGTTTTCCTTTCCATTTTGAAAAAAAACTAATTTTTTTCCTAGGGAATGTTACTTGTTGGCTGGCCTGTTCTGTCCTTCTGATTCATATAGAATAAATTTAGATCCAAGTTGATATTTTTTTTATTTGGCGAGTTGGACAAAAAATGAATTTCAAAAAATGTTCTTTTTTTTCTTTTGGTCACAAGAACATGTGCTCATTTATGTAAATATTAACATTTTTGTAATGTTTATCTGTGATCTTAATTCTTATTACACTGTAATAGGATGCATATTTGTATTTCTTTGAAAGAGCTTATAATCTGTGTTTTTAAAGTAGGAAAATGCACTAAAAAGGGCTAAAAAATGCAACGAAATTACACAAAACAAAAAATACACCATGTTTATCAAAATGTTATGTGTGAAAACACCCAGAATGTTATTTTTCCATATACTGCACAACAAAAGTAAAACATATTGTATTAAATTAATAAACTCTTGGTCATTGGCTGTGTCTGGTATTCCAGCTCAGTTACAGTGCTTTTAAAAAGTACAGTATTCATACCCTTTGAACTTTTCCACATTTTTTCATATTACACCCACAAAGTTAAATGTATGTTTTTGGCATTTTATGTGATAGACCAAAACAAATGAGGAAGTATGTGTGAAGTGAAAATAAACTGTTACCTGAAAAGTGTGGTGTGCATTTGTATTCAGCCCCCTGTACTCTGATATCCCTGAATAAAAGCCAGTGTGACCAATTGCTTTCAGAAGTCACCTAATTAGTAAATAGAGTCTATATGTGTGTCATTTATTCTCAGTATAAATACAGCTGTTCTGTGAAGGCCTCAGAGGTTTGTTTGTTGGTTGTAGGTTGGTTTTCTAGGTTGTGAACATTATTGATCAAACAGCTTCATGAAAACCAAGGAACACACCAGACAGGTGAGGGATAAAGTTGTGGAGCACTGTAAAGCAGGGTTCGGTTATAAAAAATTATCACAAGCTCTGAACATCTCATGGAGCACTGTCCAATCCATCATCCAAAAATGGAAGGAGTATGGCACAACTGCAAACCTACTAAGACATGGCCGTCCACCTAAACAGCTTAGGAAAGGAGAGCACTAATTAGAGAAGCAACCAAGAGGCCCATGGTCACTCTGGAGGAGCTGTAGAGATCCACAGCACAGACTCTGTCCACAGGACAACTATTAGTCTATTCAGAAATATGGCCTTTATGGAAGAGTAGCAGGAAGAAAGCTATTTTTGAAAGCAAGCCATAAGAAGTCCTGTTTGCAGTTTGCCACATGCCATGTAGGGGACACAGAAAACATGTGGAAGAAGGTGTTCTGGTCAGATGAGACCAAAGTTTAACCTTTTGGCCTAAATGCAAAACTTTATATGTGGTAGAAAACTAACCCTGCACATCACCCTGAACACGCCATCCACACTGTGAAACATGGACAGGGACAGGGAAATGGGAAGATGGATGGAGCTATATGCAGAGCAATCCTGGAGGAAAACTTGTTAGAGGGTGCAAAAGGCTTGAGAGTGGGGCAGAGGTTCACCATCCAGCAAGCCAACAACCCTAAACATACAGCTAGAGCCACAATGGAATGGTTTAGATATCACATACATTTAAGTTTAGTGGCGTACACACAATCCATGGGGCCCCGGTGCCTGATCCATGGGGCCCCCTCCCCGTCAACCCCCCCCAACCCACCGCCGCCCCCCCAACCTGCCTCCACCCCCACTACCTCCCCTACCATTCACCCAATATGCCTCCCAACAGTACCGCTTTGTGCGGGATAGGCCGATTTTGGATGGCAATCCTGCTATACTGCCATGTGTGGAGGACACTTTTATGGGATATCTGTGGATAACACACTTATGGGGGATCTGTTGATGACACACTTATGGGGATCTGTGGATGACACACTTATGGGGGATCTGTGGATGACACACTTATGGGGGATCTGTGGATGACACACTTATGGGGGATCTGTGGAGGGCACTGTTATGGGGATATCTGTAGAGGGCACTGCTATGGGGGATCTGTGGAGGGCACTGTTATGGGGGGATCTGTGGAGGGCAATGTTATGGGGATATCTGTGGAGGGCACTGTTATGGGGAGATCTGTGGAGGGCACTGTTATGGGGAGATCTGTGGAGGGCACTGTTATGGGGAGATCTGTGGAGGGCACTGTTATGGGGAGATCTGTGGAGGGCACTGTTATGGGGAGATCTGTGGAGGGCACTGTTATGGGGAGATTTCTGGAGGGCACTGTTATGGGGATCTGTGAAGGGCAATGTTATGGGGATATCTGCGGAGGGCACTGTTATGGGGATATCTGTGGAGGACACTGTTATGGGGATATCTGTGGAGGGCACTGTTATGGGGGGATCTGTGGATGACACTTATGGGGATATCTGTGGATGACACTTATGGGGATATCTGTGGATGACACTTATGGGGATATCTGTGGATGACACATATATAGCATCCTATGCTATATATGTGCCATCCACAGATATCTCCATAACAGTGTCATCCACAGATCCCCCATAACCAGGGGCGGATTAAGTGTATCATTGGCCTGGGGCTGTTTACTCATCTTGGGCCCCCTCCCTCCATTTGCCTCCCAGAATTCTGATAGTCGTGCAGACCACATGTGGTTGTAGTAGTTGAATGACATAAAATCTCCAAGCAGGCCAGGTATTATTCATACAGACATTCATTTCAATCAATTGCCAAAAATGCGGAAGGCACACTGTGTGTTGTCCGCACCCTTTGTACGATCGGTCTGACCACAAAAAAAAATGGAACATGTATTCTTGTCAGTTTTGCAAACATGGATAGGACATTTCTATAGCAGTTTAAAGGGGTTTTCCCAAGTGTTTTCTCTTTTACTAATGACCTATTGTCTAGATAGGTCAGCAGTATTTGACTGGTGGGGTCCAACACCTCACAGTAGCGCCGCAGCCTTCTGGCAGCTTTTCCTAAGCCATGTAACATCACATTCACTGGTCACATGGCCTAGGTGCAATGAATGGCGCTGAGCTGTGACACCAAGTAGAGCCGCTATACCATGTACTGTACAGAGCTGTGTTTGATGAGCAGAGATAATATACTACAGGGGATTACAGAAGTATTGCTCATGTAGTAGTACTGTGCACACTGTTACACCAGACTCTTGTATCGCTCATAAACGGTACCAGGGTTTACCTAATCCAGCCTAGGGTCAGTAAATTACAAGGTGTGATATAATGCACAGGACTACTTTCCATAGATAATGGAAGCACTGGCCTGTGTATGAAGTAGCACTGTGCACACTATAGCCATTGTGGGGGATTTATCAAAACTGGTGTAGAGGAAAGGTGGCTTTGTTATCCATAGCAACCAGTCAGATTCCACCTTCCATTTTTCAGAGCTCCTTTGGGAAATTAAAGGTGGAATTTGATTGGTTGCTATGGCAAACTAAGCCAGGTTTCCTTTACACCAGTTTTAATAAATACCTCATTGTCTGTTATCAGCTGCCACGTATCCCAGATACCAAGAAGTGAATAAGCCTCCCCTGCCTCCCATTACTGGAAGGACACAATCAGGAATCCTTCAGTGTCTGCAGTGCACCCTCTCCTCCCCTGACCACAGCAGTTGCAGGCTGTGCAGAGTATTGCACCTCACACTATCCCATGTCCTGCAGACCAGCCAGCTGCTACAGTGTGCCTGTTATGGGTATTATACAGGCTTGCTGGTACCTACCTAGTGTAAATCTAGTACTCTACAGTTCATTATGGGATGCAGCTGCCAGGCTTCAGGTTTCAGCAGGAAGCAGATCACAAGAACTTCTGCCGGCAGGTGAAGACAGGGGGCGGAGCCAGTGCTCTAGGGACAGCAGACAGTGCCACAGACTCCATATGGCCAGTCCAGGCCTGGTATGAGGTAACTGGGAGCAGTGGGGATAATGGCAAGGAGGTAGGGAGGGGGAACCTAGACCGGAGGCCAGCCAGAAGAGAGCACAAAAGGGAAGCTGAGACTCTGAGGAGTTTCCAGGTCAGGTCTCCTATGTCAGGCCTGCTCTTCTATTCCTGTCTTACACAGACAGGAATAAAAGATCTTCGAGTCATCTCACAGGGTTTGCCCTATGGTTACAGCGGCCCTGGGAAGAAGCGTAGCAATTACTCGAGTCCCTCCTCACTCCCCTCTCCCTCGCTCATTTTGGCCTGCTGTTGCAATGTATATATATCAGTGGGGGAGGGAGGAGGCGGGGACACTGGCGGGGCCGGTGCAGTGACTCTACTCTAATACACCGACCCCGCACACAGCTGGAAAGTATATTCATAAAGTTTAATCTTTGTACTTAGTTACTAACTAGGGTGGCATGCAGACTCACCGCCGGCAGCTTGAGCTTAACATCTCTCCCTTCGTCATGTGACTCCTGCCCCGCCTGCCTGCTTCATTCATAACGTGGGAGGAGCAGGCAGACGGGGCAGGAGGCGCATGACAGAGATGTTTCTGACACTGACTGCTGGCCTTTTGCTTGAGCGGCGCGATGGCTGAGCGAGGATTATAAAGTTGTGAGCGGGGCCATGATAATTGCTGTGCGGCTGCCCACCCGCACACAGCTTGAAGGGAACACTGACTGCAGGGTCAGGAGGGTCCACAGGCGGCCTGGTCCTCTGGAGTGCCAGGCCCGGTCGCAACTGCGACCCCTGTATGTACGCCACTGTTTAAGTTTGTGGGTGTAACATAAAAAAATGTGGGAAAGTTCAAGGGGTATTGTCATGATCCCTACTCTTGGGTCACGTCACTGGGGTGAATTATACTAGTGAGCTCATCAAGTTACCACAGAAATTCCCACCCACCTATTCTAGATGACGGAATTATTCTTACTCCCCTAGATTCTAATACCCCAATATTTTCTATCCCACTGCTGCCACCACCTATACTATAAGGCAATAGGGGCCTATACTCAGATATTCTCTCATCCCAAATTTAACACTGTAACACAAGTTATCTATATGGGACCTAAAATCCTCTGAAACACTACTGGTAACGTTATTCCCTCCGAAAGAGAAAGTTCTATAAGACCACAAGGAAGGGACTTATCAATTTTAAAATGTAATACACAATAGTGTAGTGCAATACAAAAAGAAAGGGTCAGATAAAAAATAAAAATATACATACAATAACAATGCAGTAAAACAGATAAAATAAAAGGGATAAAATACAGAATATTGGCTTACTGAGATGTAGCAGTTATATTACGGCTGTGGGGACAGCTGAAGATATGGTCAGTCACTCCAAACTATGTGGATCTCCAAAATGGCTGACAATTACCTGCTCCCAAACACCCATTTTTATCCCTCCCCTCAGCCGAGGGGTGGGCTGTGAGGGAACCTCCCTCCTTTCGGTCCGGCCTTCTGGGACGTCTGATATTATTCAGGTTTTTGACCCACCTTCCCACAAGGCTGACCGATGTGGCAATATGAATAACTGTGATTTCTTGCCGTATGACAGGGACTGTGAGTACAGGTACGATCCCCTAATCTGAGTCGCCTCGCCCCGGTCATACAGACACCAAATATGATCGAGTTATGACTTCCAGAAGGCCAGATCCTGAATACCGAGAAATGTTCAGTATGGCGTGTATAGACTCTCCCCGAAGCCCATATCAGGCTGAACACAATTATTTGGGTTCTGAGGATGTGGGTGTTATGAGGTCGGAGTTATGGTTTCTGATATTATTTCATACATCTATTGAATGGGTTAGACCACCTGCTGCTCTAGCAGACAACATGTCTGGGGTTGCTCCGCATTTTTAATATCTCCCTTCCAGGTCATCATTAGTGTGCCCAAATGGCTTGTAATTAGCCGGCGAGTGTTAAATAGAGCTTCCTCTGAGAAGGTGGACTGTCTCACCTAGTTTTCAGACTGGCTGGCACCTGGAGGTACAATTTGCATTAACTTAATAGATCAACAGCCACTGCTATACAATCAACTATTGATAATACGTTTAGGAAAATATGAAATCTATCTGTCTGTCTATTACCTCGGATTTCGTTACAGGTATGAATACTTTTTCAAGGCACTGTACATGTATGTAAATGGAATTAAACTACAACAGTAGACACAAGAGTGATGGTGTATCTGTAAGAAAGCAGCCAACTTTTTCCAACCTCATAAACCCTTATTAATAAAGCTACATTCTTTTTTTTTAATGCATGGAAGTGTAAATGTATTGCCAATGCAGTACTAATCATGTTATTCATGGCATTAATCAGGCTATTGAAAGACATAAAATTCTGGGAAAAGCGATGCATATTTCAGTAAAAGAAAATCACAGAAGTCACAAATAGCTTATTAAGTCTGGCTCAGTAACAATGCGATAACTGTCTATGAAAGATTCTACTGTCTCTTCATTTGTTCATTATTTGTAATGAGGCTAGACTATGTACATTCTGGTTGATATAATCCGCCATTAAAAGGCAGCTCTTTGGCATTTCCATGCATTGTAACTCAAAATACATTTGATAATAAGCTGTTTTTCTGGTACCCAATATTGTTGAGGAACTAGATACTCAAATATTCTAAATCATTATAGGCTTCAACTGGCATTTTCACTACATGGATCTGCCCATTAATTATTCCTTAAGTAGGATTTTACAGAATACATGAGACAAGAGGAGAACTGGAGTCAAATGTGATCCATCCTCTGCCAATTAAGTCTGAGTGAGAAGTCTTTGCATAAGTCAGACATTACTGAGACGCAATAATTAGATTTCGGTCTGTGTCATTATTTATATATATATCGAGAACATTGTGCACAGATGTCATTCAATATAAAGAAAATAATGACACTGCTTGTCATTTACAGACAGGTCAAGTTTAATCCCCTCAAATCTCCTGTGGAGCATTCTGACCTGTATAAGTAATGCTCTAAACCACGGGATTAGCAAGAGAGATTTATTTTTTTATCTCAGATACTGGTGGAGATTAGAGATGAGCAAACTATTCAAAATTCACTTTGCTGTTAATTTGGACTTTCGTCTTGTATGGCAGTCAGTAACCAATTATCAAATCTCAATACCTAGAGATATGAGTATCTTTAGAAACTGGGGTAATTTATGGAGCAAATCTATGCCAGCTCATAGGTTGCAGATTTGCTTTTGAGAATTTGTTATTAAATTTTACTCCAGGGCACTTCTGATTAAGACCGATTTATAAAACACCTTAAAGTTACAGTGGTGGCTTGCAGCAATCTCTGCCCTGATGTACTTACCACTATGTTCCCCCATGTAGACTGAAGGCTGCTCAGTGGCAAGGCCTCCCCTCCTCTGCCCTTAGGGCACATTTGCGCTCTCTGGCTCTTAAAGGTTCAGTGCACGCCCTAATTGTCAGTCAATTGCTGGCAACCTTAGGATATGTTTGCCACCTTCCCTGTAGAAAGGTGCCTAAGCAAAAAGTTCCTTAGCTTGCAAAGATGTGCTGATCTATTGTTTGCCCATGTACTAAACTCTGCCTGTTTACTTCATTCTGACCCTCCACTGCCTGATCTGACCTGGGCCTGTTATCCATATTTATTCAACACTGCCTACCATGACCTCAGACTCATTTCTGAATTGCATGTACTCTGCCAGCCCTGCCCCCAGCCTGTCTCTGTCTACGATTCTTCTTGACCCCTTAGTGTCCTACACCGGTGTCTCTGACTCCAAGCCTGGTAATTTCCCTGCAGCAAAGTCCAGATCTAGGGGTTAAACAGTTAATACCAGGGTACTGTCAGGATAGTCTCCTTCAGATTCTAAGCTAAGTCTGTTGGTTAACACAGTAGTTCCACAAGCATTGCCCTGACTCAATACATTCCCCCATAGTTTTTAAACACCACTTAATCCTGCGTGAAACAGTAATTGCCCTTTATTTACTTAGTCAACCTGCTAATTAAATTGAATTAATAATAGAGTTCTAATAGACTTGGCATACATTTGGTAGACTTGCAATTTTGTTTTTAAGGGACACCAGTCTGCAGGTGTTGGTAGTGGGGTGGAGAGGTGTGTTCCTTGTAGATTCCAAAATAGACCACAACACTCTTCTTCTTTTAATTTCCCATTTAGGGCGGGTTCACACTAGTGTTAGGGATTCCGTTATGGCTTTCCGTTATAACATGGTTATAATGGAAAATAACGGAATCTATAAGATGGAAGGACGGATCCGTTCTTCTGGCCATAGACTTGAATTATGACGGAATGCAAAACTGAAGCCTTTAAAAGGCATTCCGTTTGCTCTCGGTCCTAAGAGAAGTCTATGGGAATCAAAATGTATCCGTCTGGGTCCAGTAATGCAAGACGGAAAAGAAAGTCCTGTGGACAGGACTATGTTTTCTGTCTTGCATAACGGGACCCAGACGGATCCGTTATGCTTTCCCATAGACTTCTATTAGGATGGAAAGCAAACGGAATGTCTTTTAAAGGCTTCCGTTTTGCATTCTGTCTGGGCATTCCGTTATTTTCCGTTATAACCATGTTATAACAGAAAGCTAAAACCTAATCCCTAACGCTAGTGTGAACCCACCTTTACTCGTAATCCACGCATGAGAGGATGAATAAAGACAGTCCTTTGCAAAATCTTATCTGGTTAGATAAAACTTAAACCACCTGCAAAAACTTCACAAATACTATGATAAAATAAAAAGAGCCTGTAGAAAACTGTAGTCTATGCCATTTAAAACAATAGGATTCACAACAAAGATCATCATAAAATGCCTGTTTATTAAAGATGTTTAATAGCCCATACATTTACAAAACTATGAGGAAGAGAGCAAAATCAGCTACATGGAAAAATTTGATACAGAACAATAGCATGGGTCTGTATACAACAATAATATGAAGTAATATAATCAATGTCTATTTGCTATCATAATACAGTAAGTAAAGTTCAGGGTTGGCACTATCACGTGTTTTCAGACTAGACCAGAGTCAGCATACTAAGGTAGTGTAACCTCAGTGGTGCTACGCTAAAGTAGCGCTTCAATATATAGTCGTATAGAATCAAATAGCGGCACTCACCAACTCATTTTACAGCTTTTATTTCTTCCTTTGATAAAAGTTATCGGGATGCAGGTACAAGTACAGCTTCAGGCAATGGCCGTTTCATGCGTGCTGCTCTTTGACAGGTCTCATACACATACATACATAAAAACACCATGGAGCCACTCTTTGCTTCCTGGGTCACAGGTCAGGGTTGATTAAGCTCCTTCAAGTAAGCACAATGTAATAAAACATTTCAAGGGTGGATAATATAATTTATTTGAATAAAATAAAATTTAAATCATGCTTGTAAAAAGCATGTTTATAAAAACGGAAAACTATGAATAAAGAGATACCCAGTATATACCACATAAGTGCCTAGAATATGAGGAAAAAATCTCAGGGGAAGATTGCATTAATGCCTTTCCAGCTGGCTTAGGTCACATAAAGCTGAAGGAAGAGGGTTGCTTTAACCACTCATAGATCTGAATGGCTGAATTGGGAGCAACTATAGAAATGCTGATCTTGTTTCAAAGCTGAAAGTCTAAGCTTCAAAACAAGATCAAATTCACATCATTATCTCCACTACATCAAGAGATATAGCTGTTAGAAATCAGGTCGGGAATGATAGCAGGTGAAAGTCAAAGTGAACGCAGTGTTAAAATACTGCTGAGGGGCCCTGCTGATGAAAGCCAATACACAGTGACTTCTGACTATAAGACTAACTATGCCTTCTTTGGGGGAGGAGCTGTGTGGCTAGATTGTATCAGTTAGCTCAGTTTTAGCTCTTCCTGTGAGAGAGGCAGATGCTTATGAGCTTTTCTCAAGGGGAATCCCTGAGGGAAAGAGGAACAGCTGGCAGCAGAGTGTTTAGGATCACAAGAGACTTTACCTGTTAGAAAGGTATTCGCTTGTTTATGGCCCATAGAAACTATTGGAAGGATTTCACTTAGTCGAAGTTTGACAATCTGTATTCCTCATTCTGAAAATTGAAGATCTGATTGTGAGACTTTTTGCATGTTGCTGGTTTGTAGTCTCTGGCACCTAACACACTTTGCTATGTGGATGGTTTGTAATCTGGGGCGCTGTTTTGCTGATAAGAAAAATACTTTAGGCTCAGATACTCTTTAAAGATAGACCTTTAACTGAAATAACAGCTACACTTCAAAGGAAGGTTTATAATATGATTTTGGTAAATATAATAAGTAATATATACTGTACATATAGCAATATAATGTCCCTTTTGTGAACTTATCTATATACAAAGGAAAAAGAACATAATACACAAAACTGGTTAGCGATGATCTGCATAGCGTGGCCCAGTAGAAGACCAGGGAGGGTGAGTAGAGCCAGTGTTTTCCTTACTGCTCTCCACGCCTCACGAATGCTGATGAGAGATTGCATAATGGAAGTGGTTATTAGTCTTCAGACTATAAGATGCACTGTTTTTCCTCTGTTTTGGGGGGGAAAGTGTGTCTTATAGTCTGAAAATACATTACATAGATGCACTGAATGTCACAATATGTTCACAATATTGTAAAGAAAATCTCAGGCTGGCAAATTAAAGTTCAAGCTAATTTCTTTTGGTGTGAGCTACTGTAAAGTGTGGATCCAGTAAGAGTCACATGATTTCAGAATTGGATATTTTTGGGGTACCTTGTACAATTATTTGAAACCATAGTTAGAAAAAAATGATAAATTGATCAGGAAGTGTGGGACATTTTACCCACATCTAAAAGTGGACTTGTGACAAGATATCCTGTCTCAGATTTAATGCAAGGTTTCCCCAACAATATGAGGCCAAACAGATATTTGATTAAATACAAACACTGCAAGTGAAGAAATCTCTAGTTGGGTATGATCTACCTATATGAGGATGTGTGAAGCTGTCAACGTTAAAGGGGTTGTCCCATGAAAAATATTCTACAGTTTTCAAACCAGCACCTGGATCTGAATACTTTTGTAATTGCATGTAATTTAAAATTTTGTATCGCCAATAGGATATTCAATTAAATGTATCTGTACAGTGCCACCTGCTCTTTGTTCTTTTTCTTCTGTGTACTTCTCACTGAGATGGCCGCACATGCTCAGTTTCATCCTTCAACTGCCCTTGAGCTGTGCTAGGATGACAGCTCCAGCAGAAAAGACACTCCCCTTAAGCTGCCAGCGTCATATAAATCTAGAAGAGCAATGAACGGCCAGATCTCTGGATCTATATGAGGTACATGGCTGGTTCTAGCTTTGTTAGAAAGAGATTGTGATGTACTACATGATGTCTGATTTTTATTTTTTATAGTAATCATAGGATAATCACTATAAAGGAGTTGTGCACCTTTGAGGTCGTTTTTGTCAAAACTCCCATTTCAGCATAAATGCAAAGGGAAACGTACTGGCTCCCCCCTCCTTTTCTCCCTGGCCTTGGCTGCTCTGCAGCGCTCCCAGGATGTAAACTTCTGCTTTAACATGGCTGCAGCCAATCGCTGCCCACAGTGCTACAACCAATGATTGGCTGCAGTCGCATCAAAACGGGAGGTACAACCACCACATGCACTATATCACAAAAGAGTGTCTAGTCATTAAGGTCTTTTTAAGCCTGGTCATTGAAGGGTTAGCCAATGTGTAATGCTAGTAAGGGAAAGTGCTTACTGGTTATTATATAGAAAATAATATAATATGATTTGTATTCAAGGTGAAAAGGTATCAAAAATATTTAATGATAAATGATAGAAAATAATTTAACTAGTGAAAATAAAACATAAAATATATATAAAATTCTAATATTACAAAAATGTAGTCTCTTACATTCCATGTATCACTTTAAAACAATCATATGTCGACAAATTCAATTTACTATACAAAAATTACTCACCCCGATATGATGCAATAAAATAAAACACTTCAGCAATACATTATTGTAAATAGGTCATATAGTCTGTTTTTACTGGACTAATGTTGATAAATGTCAGGTTAACTGGTCCCACAGTAACAGTCCACACCGATGCAAGTAGTGCGCCTGTGCAGCGATCCAACTGGACAGCCGGATCAGACATTATTTTAAAGCGATACAGTATATGGAATGTACAACTCCTTTTTTTATGTAATATTTTTTGATTTATTCACATTAAAGAGCTTATCCAGCCCCTGAAATGCTGCACCATATACCCGGGCCCCTCATACACAATATACTTACCTGGTCCCCATACGGCCGCCACTGCTTCTCTCCATGCGCGGATGACAACATCAGTTGTCGGGGGCAGCCAATGGCAGGCAGCGACGGGGATGAGCCTCCCTAGCATCGCGGGTGCCGCGGAGCAAGGTAAGGGTACTTTCACACTAGCGTTTTTCTTTTCCGGCATAGAGTTCCGTCACAGGGGCTCTATACCGGTAAAAGAACTGATTAGGCATATCCCCATGCATTCTGAATGGAGAGTAATCCGTTCAGTTTGCATCAGGATGTCTTCAGTTCAGTCGTTTTGACTGATCAGGCAAAAGAGAAAACCGTAGCATGCTACGGTTTTTTCTCCGGCGAAAAAAACTGAAGACTTGCCTGAACGCCGGATCCGGCATTTTTTCCCATAGGAATGTATTAGCGCCGGATCCGGCATTCAGAATACCGGAATGCCGGATCCGTCGTTCCGGCATGCGCAGATCGGTAAAAATGCGAAAAATGTACAAGACGGATCCGTCGGTCCGCATGACAAGCGGAGAGACGGATCCGTCCTTGCAATGCATTTGTGAGACGGATCCGCATCCGGATCCGTCTCACAAATGCTTATAGGCAGCAGCAGATCGGCGGATCCGGTGGCCAGTTCCGACGACGGAACTGCCCGCCGGATCACACTGCCGCAAGTGTGAAAGTAGCCTAAGTATATTGTGTGTGAGGCATATGGTGCAGCATTTCAGGGGTTGAATAACCCCTTTAACGCTAGTGACAGGGTCCTTGCAATTAGTGGAATATTTACTTTCAGAAATATTCTAGGTGTGTTTTCACAGTAAACCATTGGCAATAAAATAAGTAAAGAGTTAACTGTTTAATAGACAGAAGAAGTTATGGTTTCAAATTTTCCAACAAAATGAAGGCAAAATGATATTTCATCCTAAATCTGTGTCCTAGATACTAAACAGTATAGTAAAACATATGTTTTGAGAAATGTTTCCTTCAGTGACCTGCAGTCAGTGAGACAAATTGTGTTCTCTGACTACCCGGTGTGCCTCAAGCACCAGTGACACAGCATGGGTCCGAGCTTTTTCTGTTAACTTCAAAAGATATTTATATTTTTTTACCCCAGCCTACAATTGTGCATTAATAGACGCTCAGTCTGGACTTCAGGTGCCTTGATATAATTAGTACAAATGTACTTTTACTGTTCACTTCTCTCAGTTCTATTGCTGCTCTGCTTACTTTAAATATAAAAGATAATTTGCGGCATTCAGATGCAGTGAAACGAAAAGAAGAGTTGCCATAATTTGCTATTTTTAGAAAATATATTCAATACATTTCATTAATGAGTTTTCAATGTACTATTCTTTCTTCTTGTTAAATACCAAAGAACCATTTACAGGGTCTAATATTATTTGTGTAAAAAATAATGATGACCTTTTTTTTCCCAGAGTCTCATCTGTTCTTTGGTTGAGTTGATGTCGGTAGATAATTTCAGATGGCATGTCACAAAGTAATTATCTTTTTATTTTTGTCACGTTGATCCCTTGTCACCATGAACTTTATAATGGGAAATTAAAGGTTATTCAATCCAATTTGCATTTCTTAAAACCATTAACTTTCATATTAGTCATATAATGAGTGTTTACCACTTCAAGTGAAGAAAAAAAAAAAAGAAGAAGACTGTACATTAGAAGTGGGAATAGTGAGACAATGCTTGAAAGACAGCAAAAAAATGACTGCGGCACTGCGTTTCTAACTTTCAAGGCTGCTGAACTGGATTGTGTTAAAACATTTAAACTTTAAAGGATAAGATATTATGTTTTATCAGACCATCTGCATTTCCAAATACCATTAAGAAGGTAATATTTGCCAGCTGCATGACTATTTTTGCTCTCGGTAGATGTAATAACTGCATTGAAGTAAAGGTTCCACTTTACACAGTTGTTTACTAGTAGACCCTGTAGGAAGAGATTGGTAAGAAGGAGACATAGTTATGATAGTCTTTATCAACATATGCAATATGAATCACAGAATATTAGAGTTGTATTATGTACAATTGTCTTCACTTTCCTCCAATTTGCAGTAAGTGGCGGTAAAGTTAGAAGTAAAAGGTGAAAAACAAGTCAGTAGCTCCCTAAAGTTTTGAGTAATTATTGAGATGTTTAGATCAGACGAGAAGTTCAGTTTCTATCAATGATTTATCACTTATAGTACAGATGTGTTGGTTATTTGTTTCAATTATCAACTTAAAATATTTGAGGGAAGACTCTTGCTTGTTTGTCAGTGAATCAAATCTTTTATGCTGGCTAAAATTTTATTTTTAAAATGTGCTGCTGCCAATATGCAAACTGTATAGGGGATGAACAATTGTAGTAACAATCATTCACCCCCATTCAGTTTGAATTGAAAATATGAAGCTCCAGTTCCGATATTCCCACCCAAAAATTTGCCCCCAAAAAACAGGAGTGAATCCAAAACAGAGATGACACATGAACTGAATATTTGCAAGTCTTCTGTGTTTTGTACCCACAGCCAATTCTGATGGTACCATACAGGCCTTATAGGCCTGTATGCAGGCCTTACAGCTGCTACACAAAGAGGATCCGTTGTACGTCTCATTTTACCTTCCTTCTGACAGATCAGAGAAAGGGTCAAATAAATAATGATGTCAGCCAAACCAAAAAGGCTAAATAGTGCCCAAGTCATGAAGTAGGGAGGGTAGGAACAGCATGAAAAGTCCTCAGAATGGCCCTATGACATAATGGCGAGGTGATAGCAGCATGAGGAGACCACAGAGTTGCCCAATGAAAGAGTCTGTAGGTGGCGGCAGCATCAGGAGTCCGCAGAGTGGCACAATGACAGAGTGTGGAGGTGGTGGCAGCATCATGAGGCCACAGAGTGGCACAATGACAGAGTGTGGAGGTGGCGGCAGCATCAGGAGGCTGCAGAGTGGCACAATGACAGAGTGTGGAGGTGGCAGCAGCATCAGGAGGCCACAGAGTGGCACAATGACAGAGTCTGTAGGTGGCAGCAGCATCAGGAGGCCACAGAGTGGCAAAGTGGCATAGGGGTAAGGTGGAAGCAGCATGGGGAGACCACAGAGTGGCCCAATGACAGAGTCTCTAGGTGGCAGCAGCATCAGGAGGCCACAGAGTGGCACAATGACAGAGTGTGGAGGTGGTGGCAGCATCAGAAGACCACACAGTGGCAAGGTGACATAGTGCTGAGGTGGAATAAGCATAAGGAGACCATAGAGTGGCACAATGACAGAGTCTGTAGGTGGCAGCAGCATCAGGAGACCACAGAGTTGCAAGGTGACATAGTGTGGAGGTGGCGGCAGCATCAGGAGACCACAGAGTGACAAGGTGACATAGTGTGGAGGTGGGTGGCAATACCAGTACCCGCTGAAGATGGTGGGTGAAAGAAAGATGGCATCAAATGTGTGGCATTAGGCAGGTGGCAGCATCAGAATAGTAGCTGAGGCAGGTAGCCAGAAGAAATCAGTCTCTTTTGTCAAAGTGTTGGTGTGGCACCATGGATGATCTAGTCTGATGCATCAGGAATTGGTGGGTGGAAATCCTGGCTGATCCATGCCTGATTCATCTTGACAAAGGTCAGTCTCTCCACAATTTTGGTGGACAGGTAAGTTCTTCTTGGGATAACTATGGCCCCTAAAACACTAAACACCCGCTCTGAGGCCACACTACTGGCCTGGCAGGACAGTTTTTCCAGGGCAAACTTGGCCAGTTGCGGCCAGAAATCCACTTTGGCTGCCCAGTAGTCCAGCGGATCTTCGATGACGGGGTGGCAGGGTGCACTCCAAGTATGCCACCACCTGCTGGTTCAGGTTCCGCTCTATATCTAGCTGCTGGTGAGTAGTTTCTTCACTATGCAGGTCAAAAAAGCTGCTCCTCAGCGACTCTAGACTCAGGCTACTGCTGATGGAGCTGGTACTGCTCCTGCTGCCCCCTCCCCCTGCAGCCGTGGTCAGACCTGCGAGAGAATGGACGATGATGCAGATAGACAGCGGCCAACTGACTACATAGGATGTTTCTATAGTAGTTAAATTTGTCCTCCCTTCTCAGCGGGTGTAAAAAAGGCCCCCCCTTTTGGAGCGATAGCGAGTGTCCAACAATGTAGAGAGCCAGAAGTCATCCATCCGCCAAATGGTGACAATTCGTCTGTCACTACCCAAGCAAGTGAGCATGCAGTGGGCCATTTGCACAAGTAACTCGGAGGGACTCCCTGCCTCCATCTCCACTACATACTGCCACTGTGTGTCTGGGTCCTCTGCTTCATCTTCCTTATAGCCCTGTAGCTCCTCTAGCAAAACCACCCATTTTGATACACATTGCTTGTGCTCCAATGTCCTCCTCCTCCATTTCAGCCCTCACAGGGCTCATGTGGCCGTGAGATCTAAGCTCCACGTCTCCAGTCCCCTGAACAGACAGATTTACCATCATCTGTTCCAGGACATGTAGCATTGGAATGGCATCGTTCATTCCGTAGTCCTGTACATATCAAACAGCACTTGCACCCCGATAACAAGAATGGTTTTCTGGAATGACAGAGCTGTATAATGGCAATTTGGATCCCCAGTCAGTGCACCAAGGTGTAATAGGATTGTTCCTATTACCCAGTCTGTAACCTCCCCTACTGGACCTAGTTCTACACAAATGCTGTGGAACGATTCCTCCCTATCCTTTCCCTGCACTTATAAATCGTTTCTTCACCACAATCAAGTCTTTGCCATCACTGTCCCTAGCGCGTGCTGACGTCTCTCCCTGCACTAAGTACACTGGTAAATGGCAGAATCTAAGATGGGTGCTGCTATTTATAGGGTTGTGACATCACAGGGCTGTCTGGCTGCTGATTGGCTGCATGCATGGTATTATGGGTGATCCCGCCTTCCTAGAGTTCCGTTCTCCATCTCCTCACACGTGCAGCATCCATTTTAGGAAAATATGCGATTCGTTACCATGAAGAGCGAGGAAATTCGTCTTTCGGTGCGAATACAATTTTTCGTCAGCTTCGATTTGCTCATCTCTATTTATTATCCTATATATCACACTGAAAGGGAGTGATTGCCAGCTGTAGTCAGGGGCTATATATCATTGATAGAAAGGAGTGGTTCTTGACAATGGAAAGCTGGTCACAGGGTAGAACCAGGTGTTGGTTTGGCAAAACATTTTTTATTTATAAAATTATTATTATTTTATTTTAATTTTTTTAATTTTGTAGCCAAATAAATGCTTTCCAAGTCCAGGGACAAGACATTAAAAGTAGCCCCTCAATATGTGATAATGTTATTAGGGAGGGGAAACTAAATTTTTTTTTCTCGCAAGTCTCCACTTAACTTCATGTGGTCCTGCATGTGAATGAAGATAATACCAAGAAAAATATAGAAATCTGGGATATAAACAGACACAAGATGCTAGTATACAGTACAATGATCGTCCTTGTATTCTTATAGGTATGTAGTCACTTGTGTTTTATTAGCCTTTTATCCTCTATTTTAGGCAATTTTAGTGTTGGGCGCGAATATTCGAATCGCTAATTTTAATCGCAAATATTGCCACTTGGAGAATTCGTGAAGATTTAGAATATAGTGCTATATATTTGTATTCTCGATTTATTTTCATCAGTAACCTCCCTTCTTGCTTGTGGGCCAATGAGAAGGTTGCAATGTCTTTGTCTGAGCTTAGCAACATCCCTAGCAACCAATAGGAAAGTTGCCTACCCCTTTACTATATAAGAACCTCCCCAGCAGCCATTTTCTGTAGTTTTATGGAGTTCTGAGAGAGAACAGTGTCATTGCTGTGCTCTGTGCTTTACTGTTTAATTACATTATATATTATTTAGTAGTGTTGAGCGCTAATATTCGCATTACCAATTTTTATCGCCAATATTAGCACTTTGAGAAATCGCAAATATTTAGAATATAGTGCTATATATTCGTATTGACGAATATTTATTTATTTATTTTTCTTTTTTTTTTTAACACAGTACACATCAGGAGATCATCCCTCCCTTCTTCTAGCTTGTGGGCCAATGAGAAGGCTTTGTCAGAGCTTAGCAACATCCCTAGCAACCAATAGGAAAGTTGCCTACCCCTTACTATACAAGAACCTGCCCAGCAGCTAGTTTCTAATGTTTATTGCAGTTATGAAAGAGACAGCAGTGTCATTGCTGTGCTCTGTGCTTTGTTGTATTACATTAGACAGTTAACTAAGGGTACTTTCACACTAGCGGCACGATGGGTCCGACAGGCTGTTCACCCTGTCGGATCCTCCCTGACGCTATTTTGCTGTGCCGCCGGACTGCCTCTCGGTCCCCATTGACTATAATGGGGACGGGTCGGAGCTCTGGCGCAGCACGGCGAGAGGCCGCCGGACTAAAAGTACTGCATGTCCGACTTTTTAGTCCGGCGGCCTCTCGCCGTGCACTGCCGTGCTGCGCAGGAGCTCCGCCCCCATCCCTATTACAGTCAATGGGGACCGAGAGGCAGTCCGGTGGCACGGCAAACTAGCGGCAGGAGGGATCCGACAGGGTGAACAGCCTGTCGGATCTGTCCTGCCGCTAGTGTGAAAGTAGCCTTATATATATAATTCAGATTGTTAGGGGGAGATAGTCAGTGTAGGTTATATTGATATATAGTGTAGCTGATAGGTTCCAGTGCAGGGTGTTAGGCAGTGTAATAGGTTCTGCTGTCCATACATACATGCTACAGACATAGTGCTGTGATGTCACAAGCTGCACGTATTGCGAAAAAATATGTGCATTATTAATTGCCGAAAATTAGTAAGCGCAAATATATTGAAGCACTTTATCAGCATATAAAGCTATTCTAATTTTCTGCCATGCCAATCATTTTCTCCAGTCTCAGGAAACTTATACCAGCTTGAAAATTTTTGCATAAGTGACCCAAGCCTGTATTTCGCTCGCATTACGCGAAAATTACATTGCCAAGTTTCACAATCAAGAATATGATCTCGAATTCTCGAATATATGACAAATATTCTACTAAAATATTTGGGAAATATCGCAAATTCAAATATTGCCCCTGCCGCTCATTACTATTAGTTAGCTTATATATATATATATATATATATATATATATATGTGTGTATAATAAAGATAGTTAGTGGGAGATAGTAGGTGTAGGTTAGATCGTGATATAGTGCAGCTGGTTCCAGTGCAGGGTGTTAGGTAGTGTGATAATACTTAGTGCACCAATCAATAATATGCAGTCAGACCTGCTAAAATATGAAGTTGCATGTATTGCGCCAAAATATGTGCATCATTAATTGCTGATTTGCACGAATATATTGGAGCACTCTATCTGCATATAAAGCTATTGTAATGTTCTGCCATGCCAACCATTTTCTCCAGTCTTATGAAACTTCTAGCAGCTTGAAAAATTTAGCAATAGTGACCCACGCCTGTATATACGCGCATATTACATGCCGATTTTCGCAATCAAGAAGAAAATCGCGACTTCTCGAATTTGCAAATATATGATGAATATACGCCCAAATATTCGCGAAATATCGTAAATTCGAATATTGCCCCTGCCACTCATCACTAGACATTTTTTTACTGGGTTTGGATCAAGGTGCACAATACAATAGAGAACAGCTAATTACTTGTAATATTGTCACGGAAGTACCAAGACATATGGGCATCCCGACGACAGTGAGTGACAGGAGATCTGTGAGACTGGCAACACGTGGTTTGATCTGACAGGTTTTTCTTTTGGATCAATATGCGTCTGTGTTGTTTATGGTAATGGCCACATCCCTTGCCTCCAGGTGTTGCTTATGTGGTCGTTTAACCTTCCTTACTTATAGTTGCTTCTCTCACTATGCTGTTCGTTTTATAGCTTCTGTCCCTGTGGATTGTTTGTGGTTGGATCTCGGCTGAGTTCCTGGTGCTTCCATAGTCTATTTAAAGTTAAGTCTTTCCTTTCCCTTTTGTATTTTGTTTGGGTTCTGTGTCTTGCATTTCCCTATTGCTTATATTAAGCCTGAAGTAGACTCCTGTTCATCCTTCCTTTTGGAGGAACAGGTATTCTCATCCCTGCCATTAGTACCAGGATCCTATAGGGCTAGATAGGATTCTAGGTATTCCTTCGTATGAACTCACCTACCTTTGGGGTCTGTTCATACTGGTAGTCAGTCAGGATTTTTGTTAGGGTTTTCACTAGGAGGTATCCATCTTCCTTTCCTATTTCTCAGGCCTGATTCCCTGTTCCACCCTTCCCTCCTATGCTCAGTGTGGTGTTTCACTCCCATACTGAGGCGTGACATTATAAACCGCCAAATCTGTCATTTTTGTTTGTTTGTGTGGGATTCTATTGCTGCACTGGCAGGTCAGCAGCAAGGGCTGGTTTCTGAGGTAGCTGACCTCAGCATGACCGTCTCGCAGATGAAGAGATCACAGGCTGTTGGTTCTGGTGGTAGTGGTGGAGAACAGGCCTATCTGGAGCCTAAAGTTGCCCTCCCAAACAGATTCTCTGGACGTTATAATTTCATTTTGTTTAGGGAGGCATGCAAACTGTATTTTAGGCTACGTCCACACTCATCTGGGGATGAGAAACAGTGAGTTAGTGTTGTTATTTCCTTGCTTAAGGGGGATGCACAGTCACAGGCTTTTTCTCTGCCGACTGGATCCCAGTCTCTCTGGTCAGTAGATTAATTTTTCGAAGCTTTGGATTTTATCTATGATGATCCGGATCGGACCTCTCTAGCTGAAACTAAGCTGCGTGGCCTTTGTCAGGGTGATAGTTCCACTGTAATTTATGGCTCTGAGTTTAGGAGGTGGGCTACTGATACGGAGAGGAACGATCCTGCCCTCTGTAGCCAGTTTTGCCAAGGGTTATCAGAGAGGCTTAAGGATGCTTTGGCCTTTCATGAAACCCCAGTGTCTCTGGAGGCTGCTATGTCTCTGGCTATATGCATTGATAGATGCCTGAGAGAGAGATCTAGGGTTCCCCACTCTCAGGACGTATTATAACATGATGTATCAACCTCCTCTGACACTTTATGTGAAGCAACTCCTGGTTTTTATGTCTGGGGACAAACCCATTCAATTAGGGGGAGTGACTCCTGGATCTGCTTTTAAGCATACTGGCAATAGGAAGGGAGTGTCTTTTTTCTGTGGACAGAAGGGACATTTTATCAGATTATGTCCATGCATTCAACGGCAAAAAGAAAAAAGAGGGACATTTAATTCCCATCTGAGTGAGAGGAGAGTCAGAAAATGTACATTTGTCTTTGGCCTCATGCACATGACCATTGTGTGCATCCATGTCTGTTGTCCCGTTTTCCGTGATTTTCTGCGGGCCCATTGACTTTCAATGGGTCCGTTGAAAACTCGGGAAATGCACCGTTTGTCATCCGCGTCCGTGATCCGTGTTTCCTGTCCGTCCAAAAAATATGACCTATCCTATTTTTTTTACGGACAACGGTTCGCGGACCCATTCAAGTCAATGGGTCCGTGAAAAAACACAGAGGCACACAAGATTGTCATCCGCGTTCGTGATCCGTGTCCGTTTTTTTCCTATAATTTTCAAGGCAAACTTGACTTAGATTTTTTTTTTTCACTTTTCTGGTCTGGTGTTCCTCCAAAAATCAAGGAATACACACGGAAGAAAAAACGGAACAACAGAACCCCGTTTTGCGGACCGTGAAAAAATACTTTTGTGTGCATGAGGCCTTTGACTGGTAGTACCCGATTTCTCCTGACTGCTGAGGTGGCGCTAGAGTAAAAAACTATGGGGATTGATGTGTTTATTAACAGCGGGGCCAGGGTGAACTTTATTGATGCTCAGTTCGTCCGAAAAAAAGATTTCCATTTTTGCTATTGATTCTGCACCTCTAACTCAGAAGTGTTTATCTCATGTGGCGAATGATATCAGATTAAGAGTGGGAGACTTTCATCAAGAATTTATGTCATGTTTTGTGTTGGAAGGTTTCCCTGCTCCGGTGATTCTGGGTTTACCGTGGTTAAGCAAGCACATTCCAACCATCGGTTGGCAAGCTAGACAGATTCTGGATTGGGGTGATTATTGCATTGACAATTGTCTGAATACATATTTTTCTATTTTAACTACTAAGACATTACCCTCTTTTATATCTGATTTTGCCGTAGGATTTTCTGAGAGTGGATGCCAGGTTTTACCTCCGCATCGTGAATATGATTGTCCTATCAACCTTATTGCCGAAAATAAATTGCCAAAATCTAGGTTGTATAACCTTTCTGAACATGAAAGACTGGCCAAGAGAGAGTATATTAGGGAGAGTTTGGCTAAAGGACACATAAGACCTTCCAAGTCTCCAGTGGCAGCAGTGTTCTTTTTTTGTTAAAAAAAGGACGGAGGTCTACGGCCATGTCTGGATTTCCGTGAACTCAATTGGATTACTGTCCATGATCCTTACCCTCTTCCTTTGATTCCCGATTTGTTTAACTAGATTGTTGGTGCCAAGGTGTTCTCCAAGTTGGACTTAAAGGGATTCTGTCACCAGGTTTCACCCCTGTCAGCTAAACATATGCTAATGTTCAGGGCCTCATCAGGATTCCTAATGTGGGCTTCTAAATGTGATCCGTAGCCTTATTTTGCTAAAAAAACAGGTTTTACTAACCTGTCACTCAAAGAAATAAGGTGCCCAAGGGGATGTCAAGGGATGCAAGGTGCCGGCCGCACCCACCGCTGTTCGTGCCCAGCACCGCCTTTCCAGACTTCTGCACCGCCTCCTAATCCTCTGTGCCGCCTCTCGCTCTCCCTCCCTCCCCCCTCCTCCTGCTGTAAGATCTCACGCGTGCGCACAGGGCTCTGCCTGATGCACCCGTGTGGACTTCTTGATTTGGCTTCTTAAAGCGAAGTGCGCATGCGCCGGCACTTCGCTCAACCCAGGTATGACCTGCACTCTGGCACCAGCCTCTCAGAGCCCTGTGCGCACGCGCGAGATCTTGCAGCAGGAGGAGGGGGAGGGAGGGAGAGCGAGATGCGGCACAGAGGATTAGGAGGCGGTGCAGAAGTCTGGAAAGGCGGCGCTGGGCACAAACGGCTGTGGGTGCGGCCGGCACCTTGCATCCCTTGACATCCCCTTGGACACCTTATTTCTTTGAGTGACAGGTTAGTAAAACCAGTTTTTTAGCAAAATAAGGCTACGGATCACATTTAGAAGCCCACATTAGGAATCCTGATGAGGCCCTGAACATCAGCATATGTTTAGCTGACAGGGGTGAAACCTGGTGACAGAATCCCTTTAAGGTGGGCATATAATCTGGTTAGCATCAAGGAAGGGGATGAATGGAAGATGGCTTTTAATACTCCTGAGGGGAACTTTGAGAACGGGGTCATGCGGTTTTCTAGCATTTTGTGAATGACATTTTTCATCACCTTGTGGGGAGGTTTGTATTTGTGTGTTTGGATGACATTCTAATTTATTCTCCAGACGTGGAGATACATCGGGATCATGTTAGACAGATCCTAAGAGATAATAAATTGTACGCAAAATTAGAGAAGTGTGTATTTGCTGTACATGAGGTGCAGTTTTTGGACTACCTGCTGTCATCTTTTGGATTTTCGAATGAATCCAGAGAAAGTCCGTGCTGTATTGGACTAGGATCAACCCGAAAATCTGAAGGCTCTTTGCGGTTTTTAGGATTCACCAACTATTACTGACAATTTATTTAGAACTATTCGACAATAGTAAAACCCTTAACTGACATGACTAAGGCCTCTTTCACACTTGCGTTGTCCGGATCCGGCGTGTACTCCACTTGCCGGAATTACACGCCAGATCCGGAAAAACGCAAGTGTACTGAAATCATTTGAAGATGGATCTGTCTTCAAAATGCTTTCAGTGTTACTATGGCACCCAGGACGCTATTAAAGTCCTGGTTGCCATAGTAGGAGCGGGGAGCGGGGGAGCGGTATACTTACAGTCCGCGCGGCTCCCGGGGCGCTCCAGAGTGACGTCAGAGCGCCCCATGCGCATGGATGACGTGCCATGCGATCACGTGATCCATGCGCTTGGGGCGCCCTGACGTCACTCTGGAGCGCCCCGGGAGCTGCACGGATGGTAAATATACTGCTCCCCGCTACACTTTACCATGGCTGCCAGGACTTTAGCGTCCCGGCAGCCATGGTAACCATTGAGAAAAAGCTAAACGTCGGATCCGGCAATGCGCCGAAACAACGTTTAGCTTAAGGCCGGATCCGGATCAATGCCTTTCAATGGGCATTCATTCCGGATCCGGCCTTGCGGCAAGTCTTCAGGATTTTTGGCCGGAGCAAAAAGCGCAGCATGCTGCGGTATTTTCTCCGGCCAAAAAACGTTCCGTTCCGGAACTGAAGACATCCTGATGCATCCTGAATGGATTTCACTCCATTCAGAATGCATTAGGATAAAACTGATCAGGATTCTTCCGGCATAGAGCCCCGACGACGGAACTCTATGCCGGAAGAAAAGAACGCAAGTGTGAAAGAGCCCTAAGAAAGGGACAGATGTTTTAGTGTGGTCTGATTTGGCATTGTAAGCCTTTTCTGCATTTAAGGAATGATTCTCTTCTGCCCCTATATGGGTGCAGCCGGATGTATCACAGCCTTTCTTTGTGGAAGTGGACACGTCTGAGGTGGGGGTAGGAGCAGTTTTATCAAAGGGCCTGTCACCTGGTAAATGGCATCCATGTGCCTTTTTCTCTAAAAAAAACTCTCTTCCGCAGAGAGAAATTATGATGTGGGTAACAAAGAGTTACTGGACATTAAGTTGGCTTTTGAGGAATGGTTTCATTGGTTGGAAGGGGTGATTCATGCGATCACGGTGTTCACAGATCACAAAAACCTGGCTTACCTGGAGTCGGCTTAATGGCTGAACCCATCTCAGGCCATATGGTCTTTGTTTTTTACCAGATTTAATTTCACTTTCACTTATCGTCCTGGGGTTAAGAACATCAAGGCAGATGCATTGTCACATAGTTTTCCTGCAGGTGGTGATTTTGAAAATCCGAGTCCTATACTGTCAGAAGGGGTGGTAATATCCGTTCTTTACACTGACCTAGAGGTGAAGGTGTTAGAGGCCCAGGGAGACGCACCGGATTCTTGTCCCTCTGGGAAACTGTTTGTGCCATCGGAATTGCATCACAAGGTGTTTGAGGAACATCACTGTGTGGTTCTTACAGGACACCCAGGGAGCAGATCCACTTCTGACCTCATCTCTCGTAGATTCTGGTAGCCAGGGTTGCATAAGTGTATTGAGGACTATGTGTCAACCTGTAGCACTTATGCACGCGCTAAGGTAACACATACTCGGCCTTCTGGATCTCTACTTCCGTTGCCCATCCCATGCAGACCATGAACTTACTTATCCATTGATTTTATCACTGATCTACCTAATTTTTCAGGAAAGACAGTTATTCCGGTGGTAGTTGATCGCTTTAGTAAAATGGGCACTTTTATAGCGTTGTCGGGCACAGTGTTTATTGACAACATTGTGAAACTCCATGGAGTTCCCTCTGATGTGGTCTTGGATTGTGGGACTCAGTTTGTTTCCAGTTTCCAGTATGGAAGGCATTCTGTACTCGACTGGGGGTACAACTATCCCTTTCTTCGGCTTTTCATCCTCAGTCGAAAGGACAGACGGAGAGCACAAATCAGAGTCTGGAGACTTACTTGAGATGTTTTTTCTCTGAGAACCAGAAGGAGTGGTCTTCATTTTTGTCTTTGGTGGACTTTGCCATAAATTATTGTAGACAGGAGTTCACTGGGAAGTCGTAGTTTTTGGGGGACATATGGGTTTCACTCGCAGTTTGGCACATTTTCTGGTTCAGATACTTCTGGTATCCCTGAGGAGGAATATTTTTCATCATCATTGTTATCTACAGTGGATATAAAAAGTCTACACACCCCTGTTAAAATGTCAGGTTTCTGTGCTGTAAAAAAATTAGACAAAGATAAATCAGTTCAAAACTTTTCCACCTTTAATGTAACCTGTAAACTGTACCACTCAATTGAAAAACAAACTGAAATCTTTTAGGTGGAGGGAAGAAAAAAAAAACTAAACTAAAATAATGTGGTTGCATAAGTGTATAATTGGGGATGTAGCGGTGTTCAGAATTAAGCAATCACATTCAAAATTATGTTAAATAGAAGTCAGCATACACCTGCCATCATTTAAAGTGCCTCTGATTAACCCCAAATAAAGTTCAGCTGCTCAAGTTGGTCTTTCCTGAAATGTTCTTAGTCGCATCCCACAGCAAAAGCCATGGTCCACAGAGAGCTTCCAAAGCATCAGAGGGATCGCATTGTTAAAAGGTATCATTTAAGAGAAGAGTAAAAAAGAATTTCCAAGGCATTAGATATACCACGGAACACAGTGAAGACATTCAAGTCGAGAAAATATGGCACAACAGAGACATTACCAAGAACTGGACTTACGTCCAAAATTTATAAAAAGACGAGAAGAAAATTCGTCTGGGAGGCTACCAAGAGGCCTACAGCAACATTAAAAGAGCTGCAGAAATATCTGGCAAGTACTGGCTGTGTGGTACATGTGACAACAATCTCACGTATTTTTCATATGTCTGGGCTATGGGGTAGAGTGGCAAGACGAGAGCCTTTTTGTACAAAGAAAAACATCCAAGCCAGGCAACATTTTGCAAAAACACATCTGAAGTCTCCCAAAAGCATGTGGGAAAAGGTGTTATGGTCTGATGAAACCAAGGTTGAACTTTTCGGCCATAATTACAAAAGATATGTTTGGCGCAAAAACAACACTGCACATCACCAAGAGAACACCATAACCACAGTGAAGCATGGTGGTTGCAGGATCATGCTTTGGGGCTGTTTTTCTTCAGCTGGAACTGGGGCCTTAGTTAAGCTAGAGGGAATTATGAAAAGTTCCAAATTCCAGTCAATATTGGCACAAAACCTCCAGGCTTCTGCTAGAAAGCTGAACATGAAGAGGAACTTCATCTTTCAGTATGACACTGACCCAAAGCATACATCCAAATCAACAAAGGATTGGCTTTACCAGAAGAAGATTAAAGTTTTAGAATGGCCCAGCCAGAGCCCAGACATGAATCCGATTGAAAATCTGTGGGGTGATCTGAAGAGGGCTGTGCACAGGAGATGCCCTCGCAATCTGACAGATTTGAAGTGTTTTTGCAAAGAAGAGTGGGCAAATCTTGCAAAGTCAAAATGTGCCATGCTGATAGACTCATACCCAAAAAGACTAAGTGCTGTAATGAAATCAAAAGGTGCTTTAACAAAGTATTAGTTTAAGGGTGTGCACACTTATGTAACCATATTATTATTTTTTTATTTTTTTTCTTACCGCTACCTAAAATATTTCAGTTTGTTTTTCAATTGAGTTGTACAGTTTATAGGTCAAATTAAAGGTGGAAAAAGTTCTGAAATCATTTATCTTTGTCCCTTTAACAGGGGTGTGTAGACTTTTTATATCCACTGTACAGTATATTGCAGAGAATTCAAAATAACTTGATGAATATGGGCAACAAGTATAAACGTGTGGCTGATAGGAAATGTATAAATTGTCCAGACCTAAGTGTTGGTGATTCTGTGAAGGTACCTTCTTGGAAGTTGGGTCCAAGGTTTATTGGTCCATATAAGATCACTGCCACTATTAAGTAGTTTGGAATTTCAGAACGCCAAGATAATTGACTCTTGGATTCTCGGTAGATCTCTTCAGTATCTTGTTTACTGGAAGGGTTATGGACCAGAGGAGATGATGTGGGTACCGGCATCTGACGTGAATGCCAGTCGTTTGGTAATAGCTTTTCACAAGTTTCACACGGATAAGGTTGGTCCTGGGTTCCCGGAGGTCACCCGTAGAAGGGGGGTACTGTCACGGACGTACCGAGACATACGGGCGTCCCGGCAACAGTGTGTGGCAGGAGATCTGTGAGAATGGCAACACGCGGTTTGATCTGACAGGTTTTTCTTTTGGATCAATAGGTGTCTGTGTTGTGTATGGCCGCACCCCTTGCCTCCAGGTGTTGCTTTGTGGTCATTTAACCTTCCTTATTTATAGTTGCAAATGAAGGGTGGGGGGACAAGTTGGGTGAACAGCCCTGGGCCTATAATGCACTTAATCCACCCCTGCCAGCAGGCATTGAAAATGTCTGCTTCCTGATGGTCTAGGTTACTTTCTAATTAGATCAATGTCCTTAGGACGATTGAAATCAGAGACTGTTGGCCTAGTAAACCCATGGCAGTTGTGAAAGAATAAAAATATTATTCTACATTATTCTACACTATTTCTACATTTTTTATTTATTATTTGTCATAAAACATTAGTTTTTGTATTTGGTAGTGGTGTTTTTTTTTGTTTTGCCACATGAGACACATGCAGTAAATCAGCTAAAAATTCACCTTGGAAAGAATCACCCTATCACTTGAGCAGTGCCGACTCCTGCACTGAGGAAACTATTGTGAGAAAGCTAAACTATTTGTGAAAATACCCAAAACTCATGAGAAGCATATAAAGAGAGTTCACATCCACAGTAGAGTGCAGATGATGGCAATGCACATGAAGAAAGTGGAAACATGGGAAACATCCAGACACAAGACACTTGTATAAAGTAATCGTCCTTGAATTCCTATGGGTATGCGCTTAATTGTGTTCTATGAGCCGTTCACCCCTCTACTTAAAGACTTTTTCATTTTATTGAGTTTAGTGAAAACAGAGCAAAAAAATAAAGAGCTAAAACAGTAATTCCTTGTCTTCTTCCATCACTATTATTTCCATGCGAAAAAGGAAGAAAAAAAACAATCCTTTAGGATTTCATTTTACCTTTCTCCTTGCCAATCTCAAGATTATATTTTTTATTAAAATTAGGGTATATGCACATTCAGAAAAAGTTTTCTGAAATTTTTACAGCTACAATTACTTCCTTTCAGAAGATTAAGGTTTCTTTGGCAGCAAGCACATGGATTTCTGAATAGGACAGTAGCAGAAATGTCTGCAACAATTCTGTCATGTGTGAATACAGTATAACCTTAAAGGTACAACGAAGAGTTCAAGTAAGCAGCATCCAAAACGCCATCCTCAACCGTTTATGTAAGTTTTACCACTTTCATTGCCATAATAGTAAGGAGCCCTTATGTCAACATAAATTGCTGGCAGTAGCATACCTTCAGTGGAAGTATATAATGTAATGCTATGGGATCCAGGGGTAGGGGATAGGAGTGGGCACTGAACCACTCTTCTTCCTGATGTGAAATCACTGCATTTTCATGCAGCTACCAGGGTTGAGTGAACCCATTGAAGTTCGGGTTCGCCGGGTTCGGCCGAACTTCAGCTCAAAGTTCGGGTTCGGGACCCGAACTTGACCCGAACTTCACCCTGAACCCGGACCCCATTTAAGTCAATGGGGACCCGAACTTCACTTTATTATTTTCCGTTATAACCATGTTATAACGGAAAATAATAAAATCATCTGAACACCGAACCTGAACTTCAGTGGAAAAGTCCGGGTTCGGGTACCCGAACTTGCAAAGTTCAGTACGAACCCAAACAAAGTTTGGGTTTGCTCAACTCTAGCAGCTACCACTAGAGGGATCACATTGCAAAGAGATTTATCACAGCATTCATGGTTATTGTAAAACTTGAGCTTTCCCTAGTGGTGGCATCAGGCAGCCAGCTTTGTAATATACAGGAAGCTGGAGATTTATCAATGTATTTAGTCCAGTCATCTGGCATAAATACATTGAGAGATGTGCTCAGAATGAGTGCCATATTTATGAGGCATCTGTTCCACTTTTTTCTACATAAAAGTCAGATGAAGTAAGTGAAGTCAAAGCTGACTTTTTTTTATTACAGTTTAATTTTAATTAAAATGTCTTCCACTTGATTAAAAAAAAGTTACTACTTCAGAAATCTGGGGCAATGCACTTTGCATTGTGCATTGCCTAGGCTGATGGATGCCTTCATAGTTGAAAACTGGGTGGAGCAGAGGAGCCCATACTAAGTTTTATTTGGGACCCCACGATTGCTGGACGAGCAAATTTAAATTAATAGTCAATAATAGTCATAATTTAATGAAATTCCACAGAGGGTAGGTATTCTTCAGACTACTCTCATTTTTGCCTCCTAAGCTCTTGCCACATTATCTTATAATTATAAGGCTGAGTGAATACTGTCCTACTTTGGTAGATAACCAGCTGCTTGATTTACACTACATTTTGCCAACATTTTCAGTTGATGAATCTGTAACTGAAGTCTTGCTCCCTTTAAAGGAGTTGTCCAGGTTCAGAGCTGAACCCGGACATACCTCCATTTTCACCCAGGCAGCCCCCCTGACTTGAGCATCGGAGCAGTATATGCAAGGGCTCTTTTGTTTACAATAACACACTGCCAGGCGGAGGCTTCCGCCGGGCAGTGTGATCAGTGACGTCACTGGCTCTGATGGGCGTGCTTTAGCTCTGCCCTAGCCTTTTTACTGGCTAGGGCAGTGCTAAAGCCTGCCCATCAGTGCCGGTGACATCACCGGGCTTCCTGTCAACCCTATGGAGAGCCCGGTTCTTCATGGGAACTCTTGAAAATGCCTTTGCCCTGCGCAATTTAGAGCAGAGCAAAGGAGAGCATGAACTGCTCCGATGCTCAAGTCAGGGGGGCTATCTGGGTGAAAATGGAGGTATGTCCGGGTTCAGCTCTGAACCCGGACAACCCCTTTAAACACTCATAGCTAGTAACTGGGGCTATTAAAAGCTATGGACTACTTAGCATTTTCCAAATTTGGGACTAAAGATATTTTTTTTTTCAATTGGTCACTATTAAAAATGTTCAAGTATTTTTTCTCTACAACTGTCGGTCTTGTGCATCTGCAGACTATTGCATTCTACTTTACAGTAAATACATCAGAGAGCCCCTCTGATGGCTGGATATGTAGCCCGTATCTCTGTACTCCTGCTCACATATAGTGTTGAGCAAACCCAAACTGTAAAGTTAGGGTCCGTACTGAACTTTACAATTTTTGGTAACTGGACCCGAACCCGAACTTTGCCAGAAAAGTTCGGGTTCGAGTTCGGTGTTCGGGCATTTAATAAAGCTGCAGGGTAGACAATCAACAAGCTTTTAAGCTGTGTTCCCTTAAAAGACACCACAGCCATGCCTACTAATGGCATGGCTGTGATTGGCCGGTGCATTATGTGACCCAGCCTCTATATAAGCTGGATCACGTGTAGCACCGCCTATCAGCTCTCAGTAGTGAATGGACAGAAAGCAGGCAGTTGAAGTGAGGGACATTGTTAGTGCGATTTTTTGTGGGTGCAATGCACCATATTTGCACCCCTGATACAGAAAGATAATCATAAATCTGGCTGTTAATTCTGTGGGTGACCTACAGCAATTTTTTTTGAGGGTGCAATGCAACATTGTACTTTGTACCCCTGACACACAAATATAAAAGTTAATCCCTGAGGAAGTAATTTGTTAATTCTAAAACACGTCAGTGAATTTGTGGTCCAAGGAGGCACCCATACCTGGTGTGACGTCACACAGAAGATTTGCTCCCTAAGATTACCAGCGCGGCTTCCCTCGTGCGCACCAGCCACCTGCCGGGGCCACGCGCACTAGTAGGAGAAGCCGAATACAGAAAATCCACAGCGTGGAATCGTTACTATCTCAGCAAAGTTTTTCACTTCTTACAGCGCGACTACCCTTTTGAAGTTTGACATCCCGTAACACCACTGGCAAGTACTTATATATTAGTAATGTTAACATTTTATCTTATAATCAAGGAACTGGCAAAACTACATCAATATTGAGCACTAGCAGTCAGCGTGTGTCTAGCTCTTTATTTTCTCTTGTTCTAAATTAAAACGACGGCTTGGGCAATTAACCCTCTCTAGACCGGCAGAAGCGCACTCCACGTAGTGTTATATAGTGCAACTTATTTCCTCTCCTGCTACGGTAGCGTGGGCATCATTAATCTTTGATAATAGTTAATCCGTCTGTTAGGTGCATGTCATATACCCATTTATTGCGTGAAGTACACCTGCACTGCAGACGCGACAGGGAAATTTATATAGTTAATCCGTCTCTTAGTTAGTTTCCGCCTAATTTTATACAGTTGCAAGAATAAGTATGTGAACCCTTTGGAATGATATGGATTTTTGCACAAATTGGTCATAAAATGTGATCTTATCTTCATCTAAGTCACAACAATAGACAATCCCAGTCTGCTTAAACTAATACACAAATAATTAAATGTTACCATGTTTTTATTGAACACACTATGTAAACATTCACAGTGCAGGTGGAAAAAGTATGTGAACTCTTGGATTTAATAACTGGTTGAACCTCCTTTGGCAGCAATAACTTCAACCAAACATTTCCTGTAGTTGCAGATCAGACGTGCACAACGGTCAGGAGTAATTCTTGACCATTACTCTTTACAGAACTGTTTCAGTTCAGCAATATTCTTGGGATGTTTGGTGTGAATCGCTTTCTTGAGGTCATGCCACAGCATCTCAATCGGGTTGAGGTCAGGATTCTGACTGGGCCTCTCCAGAAGCCGTATTTTCTTCTGGTTAAGCCATTCTGTTGTTGATTTACTTCTATGCTTTGGGTCGTTGTCCTGTTGCAACACCCATCTTCTGTTGAGCTTCAGCTGGTGGATGATAAACTTGGGAATGTGTTGATAAACTTGGGAATTAATTTTTCCTTCGATGATAGCAATCCATCCAGGCCCTGGCGCAGCAAAGCAGCCCCAAACACCATACTTCACAGTTGGGATAAGGTTTTGATGTTGGTGTGCTGTGCCTCTTTTTCTCCACACATAGTGTTGTGTGTTTTTTTCAAAACAACTCAACTTTGGTTTCATCTGTCCACAGAATATCTTGCCAGTACTGCTGTGGAACATCCAGGTGCTCTTGTGTAAACTGTAAACGTGCAGCAATGGTTTTTTTTTTTTAGACAGAGTGGCTTCCTCTGTGGTATCCTCCCATGAAATCCATTCTTGTTTAGTGTTTTATATATTGTAGATTTGCTAACAGGGATGTTAGCATATGCCAGAGACTTTTGTAAGTCTTTAGCTGACACTCTAGGATTCTTCTTCACCTCATTGAGCAGTCTGCGCTGTGCTCTTGCAGTCATCTTTACAGGACGGCCACTCCTAAAGAGACTTGGCTATGTGATGGCAATCCCGCCTCCACGTTCTCAAGCTGTGATTCCTATGCCCATGTCCTCCTTTGCCTCCTCATCCTCAACCTTGTTCTCAGCCTAGGCACAGTTCTGAGTGGTTCTCCAGCATATCACCTATGTAGAACAGGGAGGTGTCACAATGTTCTGCACCTGGCCTGTCTTGGCGAACTGAGTCACAAAAGGGAGGAACTACTCTGCGTCTACCAAAAAGAAATTGAATCCTGGCTGTATCTTTGCAAACTGAAGATCAGAACCATGGTCACCAATAATGGGAAGAACATTCTGTTGGTGCTGCATCAAGGAGGGCTGGTCCATCCACCCTGCATGGTGCACATCTTTAATTTGGTTGTAAAGCAGTTCCTGAAGTCTTCCATCCAACTGTAGGACATGTTGAAAATGGCCAGGAAAGTGTGCATGCACTTAAGCCACTCTTACACTGCAAAACACGCCCTCCTTGAGCTGCAAAGGCATAAGAGCTTACCCCAACATCACCTCACATGCAACATTTCCACCCATTGGAACTCCACCCTCCACATGTTGGACCGACTATACCAGCAGAGGAAGGCGGTGAACAAATTCTTGATGATGCTGACGGACAGGGGTATTCCCCAGTGTAACTTTGACGTTAGCCAGTAGCAGTTCATGTGTGACACCTGCCATTTGCTTGATCACCCCCCTGTTAGGCTCCATTCAGACGTCCGCATGATTTTTACGGATCCATGGATACATGGATCGGATCCGCAAAACACATGCGGACGTCTGAATGGAGCCTTACAGGGGGTGATCAATGACAGGCGGGTGATCACCCATATACACTCCCTGATCACCCCCCTGTCATTGATCACCCCCCTGTAAGGCTCCATTCAGACGTCCGCATGTGTTTTGTGGATCCGATCCATGTATCCATGTATCCGTAAAAATCATGCGGACGTCTGAATGGAGCCTTACGGGGGGGGGGTGATCAGTGACAGGGGGGTGATCACCCTGATCACCCCCTGTCATTGATAACCCCCCTGTAAGGCTCCATTCAGACGTCCGCATGTGTT
This sequence comes from Bufo gargarizans, assembly GCF_014858855.1. Lineage (NCBI taxonomy): Eukaryota > Metazoa > Chordata > Amphibia > Anura > Bufonidae > Bufo > Bufo gargarizans. The sequence continues at coordinate 476,413,581 of NC_058080.1, read as the reverse complement.
TTGTGGATCCGATCCATGTATCCATGGATCCGTAAAAATCATGCGGACGTCTGAATGGAGCCTTACAAGGGGGGTGATCAGTGACAGGGGGGTGATCACCCTGATCACCCCCTGTCATTGATAACCCCCCTGTAAGGCTCCATTCAGACGTCCGCATGTGTTTTGTGGATCCGATCCATGTATCCATGGATCCGTAAAAATCATGCGGACGTCTGAATGGAGCCTTACAGGGGGGGTGATCAGTGACAGGGGGGTGATCACCCTGATCACCCCCTGTCATTGATCACCCCCCTGTAAGGCTCCATTCAGACGTCCGCATGTGTTTTGTGGATCCGATCCATGTATCCATGGATCCGTAAAAATCATGCGGACGTCTGAATGGAGCCTTACAGGGGGGGTGATCAGTGACAGGGGGGTGATCAACCTGATCACCCCCTGTCATTGATAACCCCCCTGTAAGGCTCCATTCAGACATCCGCATGTGTTTTGTGGATCCGATCCATGTATCCATGGATCCGTAAAAATCATGCGGACGTCTGAATGGAGCCTTACAGGGGGGGTGATCAGTGACAGGGGGGTGATCACCCTGATCACCCCCTGTCATTGATAACCCCCCTGTAAGGCTCCATTCAGACGTCCGCATGTGTTTTGTGGATCTGATCCATGTATCCATGTATCCATGGATCCGTAAAAATCATGCGGACGTCTGAATGGAGCCTTACAGGGGGGGTGATCAGTGACAGGGGGGTGATCACCCTGATCACACCCTGTCATTGATAACCCCCTGTAAGGCTCCATTCAGACGTCCGCATGTGTTTTGCGGATCCGATCCATGGATCCGTAAAAATTATACGGACGTCTGAATGGAGCCTTACAGGGGGGTGATCAATGACAGGGGGGTGATCAGGGAGTCTATATGGGTGATCACCCCCCTGTCATTGATCCCCCCCCCTGTCATTTATCACCCCCCCCTGTAAGGCTCCATTCAGACATTTTTTTTGGCACAAGTTAGCGGAAATTTTTTGTTTGTTTTTGTTTTTTCTTACTAAGTCTCATATTCCACTAACTTGTGTCAAAAAATAAAATCTCCCATGAACTCACCATACCCCTCACGGAATCCAAATGCGTAAACATTTTTAGACATTTATATTCCAGACTTCTTCTGACGCTGTAGGGCCGCTAAAATGCCAGGGCAGTATAAATACCCCACATGTGACCCCATTTTGGAAAGAAGACACCCCAAGGTATTCTGTGAGGGGCATATTGAGTCCATGAAAGATTGAAATTTTTGTCCTAAGTTAGCGGAAAGTGAGACTTTGTGAGAAAAAAACAAAAAAAAAATCAATATCCGCTAACTTATGCAAAAAAAAAAATTTTCTAGGAACTCGCCATGCCCCTCATTGAATACCTTGGGGTGTCTTCTTTCCAAAGTGGGGTCACATGTGGGGTATTTATACTGCCCTGGCTTTTTAGGGGCCCGAAAGTGTGAGAAGAAGTCTGGGATCCAAATGTCTAAAAATGCCCTCCTAAAAGGAATTTGGGCCCCTTTGCGCATTTAGGCTGCAAAAAAGTGTCACACATGTGGTATCGCCGTACTCAGGAGAAGTTGGGGAATGTGTTTTGGGGTGTCATTTTACATATACCCATGCTGGGTGAGAAAAATATCTTGGTCAAATGCCAACTTTGTATAAAAAAATGGGAAAAGTTGTCTTTTGCCAAGATATTTCTCTCACCCAGCATGGGTATATGTAAAATGACACCCCAAAACACATTGCCCAACTTCTCCTGAGTACGGCGATACCACATGTGTGACACTTTTTTGCAGCCAAGGTGGGCAAAGGGGCACATATTCCAAAGTGCACCTTTCGGATTTCGCAGGCCATTTTTTACACATTTTGATTGCAAGGTACTTCTTACACATTTGGGCCCCTAAATTGCCAGGGCAGTATAACTACGCCACAAGTGACCCCATTTTGGAAAGAAGACACCCCAAGGTATTCCGTGAGGGGCACGGCGAGTTCCTAGAATTTTTTATTTTTTGTCGCAAGTTAGTGGAATATGAGACTTTGTAAGAAAAAAATAAAAATAAAAAATCATCATCATTTTCCGCTAACTTGTGACAAAAAATAAAAAGTTCTATGAACTCACTATGCCCATCAGCGAATACCTTAGGGTGTCTACTTTCCGAAATGGGGTCATTTGTGGGGGTTTTCTACTGTTTGGGCATTGTAGAACCTCAGGAATCATGACAGGTGCTCAGAAAGTCAGAGCTGCTTCAAAAAGCGGAAATTTACATTTTTGTACCATAGTTTGTAAACGCTATAACTTTTACCCAAACCATTTTTTTTTTTTGCCCAAACATTTTTTTTTTATCAAAGACATGTAGAACTATAAATTTTGCGAAAAATTTATATATGGATGTCGTTTTTTTTGCAAAATTTTACAGCTGAAAGTGAAAAATTTCATTTTTTTGCAAAAAAATCGTTACATTTGGATTAATAACAAAAAAAGTAAAAATGTCAGCAGCAATAAAATACCACCAAATGAAAGCTCTATTAGTGAGAAGAAAAGGAGGTAAAATTCATTTGGGTGGTAAGTTGCATGACCGAGCGATAAACGGTGAAAGGAGTGTAGTGCCGAAGTGTAAAAAGTGGCCTGGTCATTAAGGGGGTTTCAGCTAGCGGGGCTGAAGTGGTTAAGATCCCGCAAAATCCCATGTGCGGTGACATATGATGTTACCACCCCAACCGACGTGATGACATCATCACAGGCTGCGTGAGACTTTGCGCTGGATCTTCAATCAAGATGGTGGTGGAGGGCTCTTCGCGATTAAATGGATGCGGTAAGTATGATTTTATTTCTTTTTTGCATTATAGACTTAAATATTAAAGTTAACTGCCGCAATTAGCGATGAACGCGGCATCTGAGGGGTACAATGACGGGGAGCGGCATAATCGCCATTCCCTGTCATTGCACCTGATATTTACAAAGAAGTGCGCTCTGTGACGAAGGGGGCATGGAATGGGTGAGGAAGGGGGCAGGCTAAGTGGCCCATCTCATTAATCATTTAATGACTTAAATCTATGACAGCAAGGGAGCTGGCATAGATTTAAGAAAGTTACATGGCTGCTGATAAATTGCTTAAGTTATGTAGAGGCTAGCGCCTCTACATAACTTAGGCTTATCAAGCGGCAGTGGACATGGACTAAGACTAGCCGGTCTTAGTAAATGTCCCGCTTGGTTTTTGTTTTTTTTTCATTTTCAAGAAGGACTGCTGTGCATCTCTTGTTCAGAGAACAGTTATGTGGAGAGGTATAGTTTTCTGTTCTTTTAGAAGGAGGACTGAGTTGCACATCTTTTTTCCAGGGGACCATTATGTGTTGTCTCTTTGATTTATGTAGAATTGATTTAGGCTTGAATCAAATTTTTTTCCAATTTTTTTTTAATTGAGCCTGAAACGAATTTTAAGAAATGTATTCATCTTTAGTACCTGTGAAAAAGAAGATATGGACTTGAGATAGAAACACAACTAGAATGTCCAGTTTGCTTTACAGGTGTAACAAGTCTAAGGCCTCATGCACACGACCGTTGTTTTGGTCCGCATCCGAGCCGTAGTTTTTGCGGCTTGGATGCGGACCCATTTACTTCAATGGGGCCGCAAAAGATGCAGACAGCACCCTGTGTGCTCTCCGCATCCGTTGCTCTGTTCCATGGTCTGCAAACAAATATATAACCTGTCCTATTCTTGTCAGTTTTGCGGACTAAAATAGGCAGTTTTTTCAATGGCTGTCCGTGCTGTTCCACAAATTGCGGAACGCACACGGATCGCAAAACACACAACGGTCGTGTGCAAGAGGCCTAAGGTGGAGATTTATCATCCATTGCACCACTTTTTTGGTTTATACCTTGTGTTTGCAACAGTTTAAATACCAATTGTGACAAATTTTGTCAAAAGTGACATTTCTGCACCACCCTCGTCACATGTATCTTTATTTATGCCAGTTTTCATGCGCAAGTTAAGACAGAAATTTCATTGTGGTATAGACAGTGACCTGTAAATTAGGTGCACCCTCCGGCAGTCTTTGATAAATCTCCCCCTAAGCCAGGGTTTCTCAACTCCAGTCCTGGGGACCCACCTACTGGTCAGGATTTGAGAATAACCCACAGAATGAATACCTGTGGTAAGTCCTGATGTATGGACACTAATTATATCACCTGCTCAATGCTAAGGAAATCCTGAAAACATGACCGGTAGGTGGGTCCCGAGGACCAGAGTTGAGAAACCCTGACCTAAGCGCACACCAATGAAAGATCAGTTCAGGTGCATTATTGTATAGGGAGTGTGGTTCAATGCGGTAGCCAGCTGTGTGGGAGCACCCCCTTACATTAAATCACAATAAGTAAGCAGGTCTGTATATTATTACTGTATCACCAATATGAGTAATTACATATATAAAGCTGTGCATATGTCAGCCATTATTTTTTGTTGTGCAGCAAAATAATGTCATAATCCTAATCAAGAGGAAACCAGACCACCCGAGCTACACAGAACTGCCACATATTGCATATATTTTTACCTGCAGGACTTGTGAAAGAGAATGATAGGAGTCCTCTTTATACATTTAAGAAAATGGCTCTATTTGCCTCAGGATGAAATAAACGTAGGTCTTCACAGACTGCTAAAGGTGGCACAACGTAGTTATGTCCTTAGGCAGCTACAGACTAATGAGTAGGGAATTAAAGTAAAATAAATAATTTATATGAAATCATTTTGACATTTGTTGTTTTAGGGACCGAAATAATAAATATGTCAGTTTTCTTCAATTCTTCTCATTGTGTCATGCAAAGTCAACCTTTCAAAACGGTAATGAAAAAAACAAAAAAAATCGGCATCGTAACTTTGCAAAATCTTTTTCTACTTGATATACTGACAGAACCTCTCCTGAATGTAATTGTCAAGTGCTCCACATAAACATTTGGTCTGCTGTGCCGCTATTTCAAAGAGATAACCTTTGCTTTTCACCCTGCGTCTTCTTACAGCCAAATGTTATGAATAGCAAAACCTAGAACAGGGAGCAATGTGTCTTCACATTTTATTAGCAGATATAAATTGGGCACAACGCACAAAAATAATTGCAGTCAGTGCCAGGGAGCTAACAGAATATCTGTTGACTGCTTTAGAAAGAAAAACAGCCACATAAAAATTAAAGCTGCTAATTCTCTTCCACGTCATTTCAATACATTTGTTTGGCATATAGTCGTTTCTTACTACATTTTTTAAAATTCACGTTAAATGTGCTGTGCCATTCAGTAATATTTTTTTTTAATTGTCTTATGAGAAACAGTGGCGGGCCTACCATAGAGGCGGACTACGCGACTGCTATGGCGCCCCGGAGCAGGGGGACTTGGACCTAAAGGTTTTCTTCTCTTCCCGACATAGATCCACCGCATTTTCTTGCAGTTGCCATTAAGGGGGAGCTTAGGTCATAGAGATTTTTACAGCTTCCAATGATTTAAACGCTAGCTATAAAACATTGAATGCATTGAACTCCCCCTAGTGGTGGCTGCAGGCAGACAGTTTTATTATACGCGGTGGGAAGTTGGATAAAGTGGGAAGGAGTACAACTTTGTTTTTGCTATTAAAAGTTTCTTCTACTTTTTTTTTTTTTAAAAGATAGAAATCTACAATCTTCCAATTCAATATCAAAAGCAGTCTAGTACAATACAACATAATCTCATCTTATGCTAAATCTCCCTCTTATTTTTTACCCTCCCACCCCTCCCTCCAACCCCCTTTTTCCGCGGAGCTACCGTCATCACACCTAGTGTTATAATTTCCAATTACCCCATATCCGCAGCCAGGCTACTTTCTTTCCCGCTGTTTGGGCAAGACTGTGTTCATACTGCTTTACCCTATTCATACCCTCTATCCATTCCTGAAAATTGGGATATTTCATGGAGCCCCAATATTTAACTATTGTTATTTTGGCCAAGGCGATGCCCCGAAGCCAAAGTAGTTGCTCAGTTTTATTTTTATCTGTCTCTGGGAAAGTACCCAGAATCGCATAGTCAATACATGCTTCATATTTCATAGGGGAGCTATTCTGCAGTTTCCGAAATATTTGGATCCAGTAATCTTTTATCCCCGGGCATTCCCACAACAGGTGTTTGTAATCTCCTCTGTCTTTGTTACATTTATAACAGTTCTGTTCTCTGGCTTTGTAGATAGTGTGCAATAGTACTAGTGTATAATAGAGACGGTGTATAATTTTCAAAAAAATCCATGTATGGGCAAGGGAGACCGTAGACCTTTTAATATTTCTATAAACAATGTTCCACGAAATGGGTTCCACATTCTGCAGGTCTTTTTCCCATTTAGCCTCACCTCTAAATGTAATCGATTTTGTGTATTCATATTTTAACTTTGCATAGATGTGCGATATAGCGGAAGTGTTTAATGTCATGTCGTGACAGAAATCTAGAAAGGTGTTCCATACAATATTTAAATAGTTCTTGTTTTCCGTGTAGTGTATGGCGTGTCGTAGCTGTTCATATCGGAATTTATTAATAAATCCTAGTGTAGTGTCAGAAAGGATTTCGTTTAAAGGCTTAATCTGTCCTTTATGAAAAACTTGTGCAATTAAGTGAATCCCATGTTTTTCCCAGTATTCAACATCACCCAGTTGCCTAACTTGTGGTAAGTGTGCATTCCCCCACAGGGGGGTGTACTGAACCGCTTGGGATACTCCAACCATAAGTCTAACTTGTTGCCAAATGTACCCAAGCATTCTACTAAATGGGTTTGTTGTTGTTTTCTTCTCAATAGGGCCAGTTTCGACAATGAAGAAAAGATCCTCCCAGGGTCTACAATGCTCCCAAAAAATAAGCCGTATACATTTATTCTTTCGATTCCTCACACACCATCTCAATTGTGCAGCCACATAATATCCTTTTAGGAAAGGGACAGAGATTCCACCCTCTTCTTTATACAAGTATTGTATTTTAATTCTAACTCGTTTGCGCCCCCATATTAATTCATTTAAAAGGGTCTCTAGCTTATTGAAAAACATGTCTTCTATCGTTATTGGGCTTGCATTAAGTACATATAATAGCATTGGTAGAAATGTCATTTTTATAAGGGCTATGCGGTTAATTTGTGACAGGGGGAGTTTTAACCATGTTCTAATTTTTTCCTTAACTTTATCTATTATTGGGAGTATATTCAGCTTTGCATAATATTCCAATTTGGTCCCTATAAGGATGCCCAGATATAATAAAGAGTCTGATGGAGTCAATATGCTAACCCGGAAATTGTAGCCTGGTGGAACTGGGCGTCTTAATGGGAGAAATTTCGATTTTTCCCAGTTAATCTCATATCCAGATAAACATCCAAATTCGTCCACGCTTTCCATAACCCTGGGCAAGTTCATATACCCTCTCCCCAAAAAGAGTAGAGTATCGTCCGCATATAGACTTATTTTGTCAACTTCTCCCTCGCACCCGAAGCCCTGTATTTCCTCATCTGCTCTAATTTTACATGCCATTTGCTCCAGGAACAACGAAAAGAGCAAGGGTAGAGGGGGCATCCCTGACACGTTCCTCGGGTCAGGGGAAAGGGGGCAGAATATTCCCTATTAACTCGGACTCTGGATACCGGGTTTTGATACAGAATGCGAACCCATCTGGAGAAATATTCACCTATCTTCACCGTGACATCACTCTCCAGAGGAAGGGCCACTCCACCCTGTCGAAAGTCTTAGCCGTGTCCCCATCCCCCATCTGGATATTCAGGAAGGCCCTCCTTACATTGTCCTGTATATTCCTTTTGGGAATGAACCCAGTTTGGTCCGCATGGACGACTTTGTGAATAACAGTTTTTTATCTGTTGGCTAACAGTTTGGCAAGGATTTTATAATCTCTGTTCAACAGAGAGATGGGACGGTAAGATGTGACTGACAGCGGGTCTTTCCCCTTTTTGGGGATTAATGTAATGGTTGCTTCCATCCATGAGGGGGGTAGAGAGCCCAATATCCATGATTGGTTTAATACTTCCAACATTTGGAGAAGGATAATTCCCTCATGTTTTCGGTATACTTCGAATGGGAAACCGTCCAACCCTGGGGACGTATTGCCCTTAATGGATTTCAGCGTGGTTTGTAACTCGGTCAGTTGGATCGGTCTATTCAGCCAATCAATATCTTTTTTGTCAAATTCCGGAATATTAATGTTGTCTAGGTATTGATCTATTTTTCCTCCCTGATCTATGGGCCCAGCCTGGTATAGCATGGAAAAATATCTAGTGAATTCCCCTAGGATATCGTCGGGGTCTCGTAAAATGTTTCCTGCCTCTGTCCTACTTCCCATTATATTATTACTCCCCCTTTGATTTTTTACTATTGTGGATAACAATCTACTTGGTTTGCCGAATTCGCTAAAGGTCCTCAACCCTGTGAAAAACATTTTATTCTGTGCTTTTTTATATAGATATTGTTTATATTCGTCTCGCACTTATTTTAATTGAAGTTGTTTTTCTGGGGTGTTTACCTGAGTAATCTCATTCATTATCTGATTGAGCGTACCTTCTATTTCTTTTTGAGTTTGAGCAAAGACATTTTTCTGTTTCCTAATTAGGTGTGAATATAAACCTCGAAGGTATGCCTTGAGCGAATCCCAAACCATGTGAATGTGTGTTGAGTTAATATTGTCGCTCCAGAAGAGCTTTATTTCTTCATTAATCTTATCTACATCCCTTATTAATGTCATCCAGTGGGGGTTAAGTTTAAAAACTCTATTTTTGTTTGGTTTATTATAGCTATCCAATATTACCATAACCGGAGAGTGGTCGGAAATACCGTGACTTTCATAATTCATTTTTTTAACCCTGTTAATGAGCCCGGGGCTGGCGAGGGCCAGATCAACTCGAGACATGGACCTATATGTATTACTAAAGCAAGAAAATACTTGCTTATTTCCATAGAGAGATCGCCATATATCGACCAATGCCATTTCTTTAAACATTCTAAATAGTAAAGTACTTGAGCTGGAATTTTGTTCATAGTTAGTTATGGTGGATGTCCAGTCTATTTTAATGTCCATGACAGAGTTGAAGTCGCCCACCACCAGCAACGGGCACTCCCCTCGTACTGAAATATAATCCATCAGTTTACATAACACAGTTGTCGTGAAAGGGGGTGGAATATATATAAAGGCAATAATACTCCTTTGACCCTGCCAATGAAAATGGAGAAAAATGTACCGACCCTCTTGATCAATTAACTGTTCTATTGGATTATAGTCTACCTGTCTGTAAACGTAAACGCTAATTCCACGTGAGTATGTGGAATAACAGGAGTGGTATTCGTGAGAGGCCCATCTCCTTCCGCCAAGCGCTGCCACTTTTTCTCCTGATAGGTGTTTTTCTAACAAGGCCACTATAGCTGGTAAATGCCTAGAAACTAAGTCAAACACTGCGCACCTCTTAATTTTATCCGCAAAACCGCGAATATTCCATGTCAATATTCTTGACATTTTTAATTTTTTTTTTTCCTTTCTTAAATTTAAGACAGCGCCGGGTGGAAGGGCAGGGGCATCCCCAACAACACACCCTCAATACCTCGACAGTTCCCCGCGGAAAAAAAAAAACTCCCCCCCCACCCCTACTCCCATGCTGACCTGTGAGTCGCTGCGTGTGACTCAAAGGTCTCTAACTATAGGCTATGCCCCCCTCCCCCCACCGTCGACATCCCCAGCTCCCCCCTGTATTATTGTGAGTAGGTTATTTAATGCCCTTAGAGTCCATCCAATCGGCTGCATCACTTGGGTTAGAAAAGAATTGAACAGTTTCTTTGTAGATAACCCGTAGTTTCGCAGGGTACATCATGGAGTATTTTAGTTGGGCTTGTATCAGTCTCTTCTTTACATCTTTATATTCTCTTCTTTTATCTTGCGTAACTTTAGAAAAGTCCGGGTATATCTCTATATTGGCGTCATTATATTTCACCGTTTGTATCTCTCTTTTCCACCTAAGGATGTCATCCCGGTCTCTTGAAGAAACCATTTTGATTAACACTGGTCTTGGTGCTGACCCTGGTGGTAATTTTCTTATTAGAATGCGGTGTGCTCTCTCCACTGTATGTGTTGGAGCTGTTTATAAGGCTATTACATTATCTGATAACCATTTTGAATGAAACCTGTTGGGTCATCTCTTTCTGCTCCTTCCGGGAAGCCCACTAGTTTGAGATTATTTCTCCGGGACCTGTCCTCCAAATCCGCCATTTTTTCCTTCAGTGCCTTATTGTCACTTTCTACTATTTCAATCCTTTTTTTTATTAGATTGGTTTCTTTTTGCAGTTCTGTAGTCAGCATTTCATACTCTTTTATGCGTTGTCAGGGTACTTAATGATTGGTTAGTTGTTTTAACTGCCTCCAATATACCCGCTAATTTAAAGAGGACCTTTCACCTAAAAAAAAAATGTAAACTAAGACCATAGCTTTACTTACATGCCCCCATGAAGTGTTGATCGTTTTTTCTTTTTTCAAACTGTGCCCCCGTTTGTCCGCTATGCCCCCCCGGAATAATTCCCGCCGTCTATGCTAATGAGCCAGCCTCAAATGGGCTGGCTTTAAAAGTTCTCCTCGGCGTGCCTTCTCTCTTCTCCCTGGCACGGAGCACATCCAATCAGCGCGCTCCGCTCTTAGCCGGATAGACGAAATCGCTCCAGTTCTCTGAAGTCTCGCGAGAACTGGAGCGTCTTCTCCCTGGCTAAGAGCGGAGCGCGCTGATTGGATGCGCTCCGTGCCAGGGAGAAGAGAGAAGGCACGCCGAGGAGAACTTTTAAAGCCAGCCCATTTGAGGCTGGCTCATTAGCATAGACGGCGGGAATTATTCCGGGGGGGCATAGCGGACAAACGGGGGCACAGTTTGAAAAAAGAAAAAACGATCAACACTTCATGGGGGCATGTAAGTAAAGCTATGGTCTTAGTTTACATTTTTTTTTAGGTGAAAGGTCCTCTTTAAGATCAATATTGCTCATCTGATTGTCTGCTTCTAATGCCCTGTTTTCTCCTGCCCTGTTTAGCAAATTTTCCATATCTTCATTATCCTCCATCTGTAATAACTGTTTCTGATTGCTCCTCATCTTACTTGGTGGAGGTGGGGATTTGAGATATTTATCTAACTGCGTCATGGTGTTCCGTGCTGTACCACCTTTTGGTGAAGAAGCTCCCACCGACTTTCTATTTTGTAGTTTTGGTGCCATTTTTTTTTAATTTATTATTATTTTTATTTTTTTTCCCCTTTTTCCTCCCCCCCCCTCCCCTCCTTCCCTCCTATTACGAAGTTACTTTCAAACTTTATATTGCACAGAAATACGCAGATCCCTGTACTTCTAAACAAACATTCATGAATGTCTTATAGTACAGGTAAGTAAAGCAGGTCTTACTTTCCTCGATCTCCTGGTTTCCTGGATCATGAATAATTTTCAGGATGAGGTGCTCCCGGTGTCTCCAGCGCGGCCCGCCTGAAGTTCGGGAATCGGAGGGATGAAGTTCGGAGGTTAGGGAATTGGAGGGATGATGGAACGGCGTCTTACGACAGAGCAGGGCCACGTCAGTATGGCACTAAGGACGAGACTTCACCGTTAGATGGTCCCCACAGCTTCAAGGCGACTGGACAGGTGAGGCAGCAGACAAAGTGCGGCTCAGGGCAGACAGGGCTTCCCAGGGGGGCTCAGCGGGTAAGGTGGCAGAGAGGTAGATCGTCCGCTTTCAGTGCAGTCTGGGGCAGACTAAGCCTCCGGGCATATTGCTCCATATGAACTGACACATGCGCAGGCTTCTGACTTCTGAGGCTCGGCGGGTATGGAGTGGAGTTAGTCCAGCAAACTCAGCTGGTACGGCGGCGTCTCAACAGGGATTTAAGCAGCTCTGCAGCGTGTCAGCGACGGCATGTCAGGGACAGCATGTCTGCACTGTATCAGGGGCCGGAGCTGGAGCCGGCGTTGGGGGCCCGTTGGTTACGTCATGCTGCTGCGCCTCCTGACTCTTTCTTCTACTAAGTTTCTTCTACTTAATAAAAAAATATATACATTTGTCAGAAATCTTGGGAATTACACTCTATGCGTTGTTTTTGGGAAGTTTTTGATGCACATATACTTGAAAACTAGGTGGGATTATACTAACTTATGCTGTAGGGCCCTGTGAAACCTGATGAGAAATGAAAAAAAAGTAAAAAAATTGACAGTTTCCAAGTGCAACCAAATGATGAAGAAAAGTGGAGAAACCTTTTCATCTCCTAGCTATACTTTGGGAACAAATTAAGGCCTGCTTTAAAAGCTTCACTGAATCATTTTTAACATAAATAATTGGTATGTAAAATCACAGAAAAAAAGTTTCAACAGTTCATACAGTCAAAAACTAAGCCTATTATCAAGAATGAATCAAAACCATTCAAACACCTGCATACATTAATAAGTCCTTGTTCTATCATTGCTCCAATAATCACTGAACATGAGAAAGAGAAAACCTTGATCATTATTTTTACAGTTAGAGCGACTATACTAGATTTTTCTAAATTAGATTCAAGCCCCAGCAAACATAAAGGCTACTTGTTTTAATGCTGATTTTTGTGGAAAGCATCTTTAGTGTTTTTTCCAATTAACGTCACAGGTGCATTCAATAGCTGAGTGTTGGTAACATAAGGGCATGCAGGTCCCGTATCACATAGTACAACTAATTTGTGCGTCCATGTGTAGAAATCAAACTCTGTTTCTAACATAAAAACATAAAAGAACAACAGAAGTGGCAAATCTGTAATAAGACAGGAGGAGTGGTGAACAGTGATAGTAAATAGATAACGTAATAGTCATTTCTATAAGGGCTCATGCACACATATTTATTTTCTGTGTACATTCAGATTTTTTTGCAGCCCATATGTGGAACCATTCACTTCAATGGGTCCCACAAGAAACGGAAATTACTCCGTGTGCACTCCATTTACGTATGTCCGCATGGCCGTTCCTCAAAAAAGATAGAACGTGTACTATTATTGTCTGTTTTGCAAACAAGGATAGGCATTGTTACAATGGATCCACAAAAAACAGATGCAATACGGATGTCACACGGACGCCATGCGTATTTTTTGTGGGTCCGTGTTTTGCAGACCGCAAAACACATATGGTCGTGTGAATGAGCCCTAAGAGGGCCATGAGTTTTATATGTCCAAAAACTTAGGTCTGGAGTTGTTTTCTCAGGGTAGCATTTCCTTGAATCTATAAAGTTGATCAACCTTCATAATCCATAGTTTTTTGAGTAGGAGGGTCTTGTGATCACCAAAGAGGAGACACGTTGCAGTTCACTGGGACTCTGCTTGCCGTGTGTACTCGTTTTAGTCACTCTGGCGTACTGGCTGCAGGCTCTTCCTGTGTAAGCTGGTTGTTTTGGGCTATGTGTAGTGTGCAGCCTCCTGTATGTGAACTGTGGCTTGTGTACGCATGCTCCCCGTGTCCATATCACTGTGTAGTTCCTGCGTACTGGCATGCTGGTTTATGTGACGTGTGCTGGCTGCAGCCTTATGTGTGTGAACGTCGGACAGTGTATATGGATGCTCTATGTTCTTGTTTGTCTTGGTTTATGTGGGGTTAATGTTCCCTGGTCTGGGTGTGGTTTACCAGGTGGTGGGGTGCTCATAGTACGCTATTTAATACCTGTGACCCTGTGTCTTGTCTGTCTCCAGCTTTGCTGGGTGCAGGATCTATGCACCTGACCTAGGGTTTTGCCGTCTGACCTTTATGTGTGGTTGCCTGGTAAAACATTGATGTGACCCTGTTTCGATGTCACCTTGTAGCTATTTCTCTCTGAATGATGTCTTCCTAAATTGATGTTACCTTGCTCTATGTTACTTTGGCCTTTTTATGTTTGGTATCCTTGTCTTGGCCTAGTCTCTGTGTGCAGCTCTGCCTGCGACTGCCATGTAGCGGAGTACGCATGGAGTCCAGGTATCTGCTAGTCCTTGTGTGCAGCTCTGACTGGGACTGCCATGTAGCAGTGTTCACATGCTAGTTCTATGTCAGTGCTTCCTTTGTTCTGGGTTATGTCTGGTCTGAACAGTGTCCTGTGTTCCAGTATGTTAGGGCTCCAGTATTGTTTGCCATTCCAGTCCTTGTTTGTGTTTGCCTGGACCGCTGGTACTTGCACCAGCATTTGTCCCTTGCAAGTAAGTGGCCAAGTGCGCCATCCCGGAGGTGTGACTGGTGGGCCTTTGGTAAAGTCTATCCCCACCACCAGGGGAATTGTGAAGAACGGGGCTCACTTAGACTATGCCCTTTGGGTTTGGCCCTAAGTCAAACTGGTGCACTTAGTCCAGTGGTGTTCCATCTGCCTATTAGTCAAGGTCTTACTGTCATGTTTCCTCATGTCCTGTTTAATAAAGTATCCTGTTTGTCTTCTGGTGTATGTTTGGTTTCTGTATGCCTAGATGTTATGGGGTCCATATGACCCTTGGAACATGACTGCGTTGCTACAGGTATCAGCCAAGTTGGTAGCTCACGTTTGTTGGGTGTAGAATATGACGAATGTGCTCATACTAATGTAATTTCTAGGGTAAACTGGATGTCAATCAAGCAAACATCTGCCTGGGCAGGATAAGCTGAGTATGAGATAATGAAGTGGGGGAGGATAAATATCGCCAGCCTACATCTATTGGGGCAAAACCGATACAATTAAACAACCTAGCAAGATTGAATGTCTGCAACACAACATAAATAAATACCAAAACCAAGACACACATATAATATATTAACACATTTTATAACAAATCAAATAATTATTACATATCACATGATAATAAAACTAGCAGCAATGTTGGAGATGCTGATGATATGGCTCTGATTCTGGATCTGACCCAATAGTCAGGGAAGGTTGATGTACTGCTCCGAATGGTATGAAATGATAGGCATACGTACGCCACGAGAGATCACACACAGACTGTCACAGAGAAGTCAATGCTAGATGTTCCGTTTGTTATTCAGATTACATGATTTTTTATAGCAGGAAAAGGGGAACTTTATGACTCGGCTAATTTGATCTAATTGTCACATTACTAAGTCCCATGATAACGTATCACATTATCACTCCATACTTTAGCAAGAGTCAGCATTATGTCAGCAATATGTCAGCAATTTCAATATCATAAAGTGATTAGTAAGGGATTATTAAGGGAGCTGGCTGCTACTTCAGGGGCCATTTTGTTAAGCAAACTGTTAGATATAATACAAGCAAGTATACATTTGATACTAGATATATGATTCCACAACAGTCCCCCCTTGTAGACTTGATTGTAGACTTTCCCTAAACCTAGCGAATCCCCTGGCATACCATTCGTATCCTCTTCACCCACAGTGGCGACAACTTATCCCTTGTGAATAAGTTCCCGATTGAGCGGACTTCTGGTAATACCCTGGGATTCATTTGTCCCTAATTCTCATCATCTCTTGGATCTTCAGGCCTGGGTAGAGGAGCTTCATCAGCGGGAGTTGGAGAAGGCGGGGGTGTCGGGAATGCAGGGATCACATCCACATCTATTGCGGTGCTAGCCATTTGTTCATAGAGAAGTAGTATGGTTTCCTCAGCAGGCTTCTTTCTGTTGGTGATGCGGTTAATGCAGGAAACAACAACTTTGATAAATATGTAGATTACCATCAATATTAGGGCTATCTGTAATATTCCCTGAATTATTCCCATCGTCCATCCACTAATTCCCTTGAACCAGTTACTGGGATTAAGGAATGAGAAAGTGTCAGACCACCATGTTGACTCATCTGCACTGTGAGCCTCTAGCCATTCATCACGTATCTCACTCATCTTTTCCAAACCAGCTTTTACTTGTAGATTACCTTGTGGATCGATATAATGGCAGCATGCAGTACCTACTACCTGACACATACCTCCATCCTTTGCAGTCAAATAGTCTAATACTAAAGTGTGTTGATTAGTGACTATGATGAGCTGATTCTGGACAACATTAGATGTATTCATCAGTTTCATAATTTCCCAAATCTGATCATCCAAGTAGTCGGTAGCCATTACTAGTTTGTCATATGTTTGTGTAAGCATAGGATAGATTAATAGAGTACTAAAGAACTTGTTGGCACCACTCATTTCTACAAGATGGGGTTTTCCATTTGGTCTAGGAATGTTATCTGCGGCTCTTTTATATAAGGTGTGTTTGGGGATAGTATTGACATTTAATTTTCCATGAGGCAGTGTAAAAGTGGCTGGTGTGAGCCTAGCAATTGTACATAAACCTTTGAAATCCGAAGGGAGCCATTTATATGCCCTGTGTCCACATACTAGGTATATATTTTTTGGGACCGAAACCACTGTACTATTGAACAAACGAGTGATTAAGTGGGCTAATATGATACCTTCTGCTAGTTTTTGACCCTTTTCTTGACCCTCTGTGGTTTTACTAGTTATCCCTATTGTCAAGTCCCTTACACTGCGCCGGGCGCAGGCCAGATCACCACTTGCTTCAGCATATATACCAATGCACTGTACTGGACTGTCTGGGTTGGAATCATTACAGCCTGATCTGTTATGGGAACTGAAAACCATACCATGGGTTTGTACCTGTAGGCAGTAACAGTGGGTCCAATTTGGGAAGCAGGATACATTGCTCCACATATAGTCATTCCAGGGCATATTGCTATTCTGAGCTGAGGGTCCTGTTCTGTTTATCATTAGCCATGGGGACCCATCCCATGCTGCTACTATTAGGGAAGCTTTTCTGTTGCCATTTTTGGTATTAACCTCATTTATGCTAGAAAGGAAAACAGCTGATCCTGCCAAATCTTTTATCTCTTGGAAGGTTAGGGGCACAGCTAAATAAGGCATAGCTCTAGCATTTACTGGGCCATGTGTACATATCCAACAATCTTTTAGTGAAGAGGTGGTGGTGTCAGAATCACCTTCCTTCAGGCTTTTATACAACACTTGATGATGTTTGACAAACTTATTGTCCCACCCGTCATCATCCATTTCTGCCGGGGGAGGAATGTATGCACTGGTGAGTGTCACCAGTGCTAGCAGATAAAAGAAAATCATTTTGTTATTTCTGAATCTGGCGGGTTCCTTATCCTTTTGCAGTGAGAGGCGTGGATCCAGGTGGATCTCCCTTCGAGCTTTACAGAAGTTGGAGTGGTCAGTAGTACTTGGTAAGGCCCCTCGAAGCGTGGTTCTAGGGTACTTCTGACGTGTTTCTTGACCACTACCCACTCTCCTGGTTTCAGAGTGTGGCTGCCTTCTAGGGAGTCAGGATCTGGAATGGAAGAAAAGACTTGTACATGGATGTTAGACAACTGTTTGCTCAAAGCTATCACATACTTTGCAACAGATTCATAATGCATTTGCAACTGTTGAGGGAAGTACAGCCCCATCCGGGGTCCCGACCCAAACAATATCTCATGTGGAGTCAGCTTATGGGGAGGTTTGGGAGTGTGTCTGACTGCAAAGAGTGCTATTGGTAAACACTGAACCCAATTGAGCCCTGTCTCCCTAGTCATTTTCAGCATTTTTGACTTTAATACCCCATTCAGTCTCTCGACTTTGCCGCTACTTTGGGGTCTGTAAGGGGTGTGGAATGCCAGGTGTGACCCTACCATCTTCCAGACCTCTTGGGTTAGGTTAGCAGTGAATGCTGGGCCCTGATCACTCTCAATGACCTCAGGTACCCCGTACCTACAGACAGTTTCCTGTATCAATTTTTTAGCAGTAGTTGTTGCTGTCTGATTCCTGACGGGGTAGGCTTCTGGCCACCCAGAGAACATGTCTACCACTACTAACACGTATTGAAACCCTTGGCACATTGGCATCTGGATATGATCAATCTGGATCCTCTGGAAGGGGTATAAGGCTTTTGGGAGACATTTTTTGGGCGTGGGCTCAGTCCTACCTGGATTGCATTGGGCACAGATTAAACATGACTGGACATATTTCACTAGTACAGGAGTGATTCCTGGGGCTACCCATATTTTATCGATGAGTTCTTTCATTATTGTCTTAGATTGATGAGTGGGCCCATGGGCCACAGAGGCTATTACAGGATAGAGTGCTCTAGGCAAGCACACTTTCTTCCCTTGTGTCCAAAGTCCGGATTCTTCTTCCAGGGCTGACTCCTTTAGCCAGGTTTCCTTTTCTGAGCGGGTGGCTTGCTTCTGCATCTGTTTCAGTAGATCCCATGATACTTCTTGTTGCTTGACATCCGGTTGTGCTAACATGATTTTATCTGGCTGTGCTCTTTCCTCTTCCATTGCTGCCTGTTTGGCTGCTTGGTCAGCCAATGCATTTCCTTTGGCTTCTGGTGTGTCAGCACGGGTATGTGCCTTTACTTTGATTACTGCTACTTTGGTGGGCAGGAGTACTGCAGTCATCAAAGCCTCCACTGCTAAAGCATGTTTAATTGGGGTTCCTGCTGCTGTAATGTAATCTCTGGCCTTCCATATTATTCCGAAATCATGAACTACTCCAAAAGCATATCTGGAGTCTGTGTAGATGTTAGCAGTGGAGTCTTTTGCTATGAGGCAGGCCTCAGTAAGGGCTATGAGTTCAGCCTCTTGTGCTGACTGGTCTGGGCGCAATTGCCTTGCACACAGTACTTCATACTCACTAGTAACTGCCATGCCTGTATGGAATTTCCCTTTGTCATCGGCATACCTTGAACCGTCTACAAAGAGTGTCCAGTGTGGGTTTTGCAAAGGAGTATCCTGTATTGATGGTGGAGTTCCTACTTCAGCTTCCATCATTGTAATGCAATCATGTTCTTGTTCTTTGTAAAGAGAGTCGGTTGAGGCCCATAGTTCTTCTTCCTGAAGATCTTCTTCAGCACGTAGATCAATAAAATCTTCAGAATCTCCATCTGCAGTATACTCCCCCCTTGGGAGAGGAAGGAGTGCAGCAGGATTGAGGATGTGGCATCTCTGGATGGTGACATTATCTGGCAGAAGCAGACTACACTGGAGCCTGAGGTGGCGTTGTGCAGTGAGGTGTTTAGGTTGTGTTTGTTGCAGGATAGCTGAGATGTCATGGGGAGCCATGATGGTGAGTGGGTGTCCCAGGACGATGTCAGCGGTAGCGTTCAGGAGCGAACTAGCAGCATGAACGGCCCTGACACAGGAAGGGGTGGTTCTGGCTACAGGGTCTAGACGTTTTGAGAAGTAGCCTAGAGGTCTACTACGACCCCCATGGCTCTGGGTGAGAACTCCAGTGGCATGACCCTGACGTTCCATGACATAAAGGCGAAAGGGAAGCTGATAGTTAGGGATGCCAAGAGCTGGGGCAGTGACAATGATTTGTTTGAGAGATTGGAATGCTTTTATGGCTTCTGCAGTCATTTGGAAAGGGACAGTAGCAATACGGGGTATGCAATCAAACAGTGGCTGCATCAGAACGGATGCATCAGGGATCCATGGTCTACAGTATGAAATTAGTCCCAGAAAGGTTTGCAGTTGGTGAGGGGTATCTGGCAGTGGGATGCCTGAGACTGCTATCTTTCTGGCATCCGTAAGATGCTTACTGCCTTGTGAGATGCAGTGACCTAGGAAAACAACTTTTGGAAGACACAACTGTAATTTAGAACGTGAGACTCTGCACCCAGCATCCGCCAGGTAGGCAAGAAGTGAGGCAGATGAGTTCAGGCAGACGGGGTGTGAGTCAGCACAGAGGAGTAAATCATCGACATATTGTAAGAGTTCCACCTCTGGGTGATCTGCTTGCCATGGTTGTAAGATGGATGCCATTGCTTTGCTAAAGCAGGAAGGACTATTATGAGCTCCTTGAGGCAACACCGTCCAGGTGTATTGTTTTCCATCATGTGTAAAAGCAAAGAGAAATTGGGAGTCTTCATGTAATGGGACAGAAAAAAAGGCATTTGCTAGATCAATGACAGTAAAGATAGCAGCCACAGGAGGAATGCTAGCAAGCAAAGTGTGGGGATTTGGTACAATGGGGGTTTCAAAGACTGTAGCCTCATTAATTGCTCTGAGGTCTTGTACCATGCGATATACAGGAGGCTGTCCCTTCACACTCTTCTTTTTAATTGGGTATAAGGGAGTGTTACATGGTGAGGTGGTAATTTTAATAGCTCCATTTGCAAGAAGAGCCTGTATCTGGAGGGTGATAGCATCTCTCTGGGAAATGGAGAGAGGGTATTGTGCTTTATATGGCAGTAAGTTAGGATTCTTCAAGGTTACAGTGACTGGCGGGACTTTGAGACGCCCAATGTCTTGGGGACCTTTGGTCCAAAGGGTATCAGGGATGAGGTGCAAAATGCTTTGCAGCGAATCCCCTTGTTCATGTGATTCAAGTGACTGGGATTTTAATGCCATTAGGAGGCAGGTTTCTTCAGGACTCAACGCCGTACCTAAAACAACTGTACCATTTTCCTTGAACTGGATGTTGGCCCGTATTTTCTGAAGAAAATCTGAGCCTAATAGGTTATAAGGACATGTCTGGCTTACAACAAATTGTGACATTACTCCAGTGGGCAGATGTAACTGTGGAGATTGGCTTTGGGACTTAGTGGAGGGAGTAATCAAGAGAGGCTTAGTAACAGGGTTGTGCTGGGTGACCCCTTCTAAACCAGAGCAGGGTAAATGCATATCTGTGAGCCAGGAAGGGAGTATGGCGGTCTCACATAACACACTGCGGGCTGCACCAGTGTCTACAAGGAATGAGAGTTCCTTCCCTGCCACATCGAGGGTGATTCGAGGGGCGGGGCCTGCAGGAGGGGCAGAGACTGCCATACACAGGGGTGTCCCCTCCCAGCAACACTGGTTTGCCAACGTCCTAGTGGGATGGAGCTGGCCATGGAGGAGGAGTTCCTCTTTGGCTCTGATCTGCTGGCCACAGATGTTTGGAGCGACAGTTTCTCTTAATGTGCCCTGGTTTGCCGCACCCATAACAGACACGGGGCGGGGGTCTTTCCTCTCTTCCTTCTCCCGTCATGACTGCCATGACTGATATGCGGGATTTCTTTGTACTACTCTCCAGCCCTTTTGCAACTTGTTCTAAGATTTCCAATGTTAATGATTTCCATTCTGGGCGACAGGTTACAAGAGCTTTGTTCAGATCTGGCCTAAGGCCATCTACAAATGACCGTGCTATCACCCTCCAGATACAGGCTCTTCTTGCAAATGGAGCTATTAAAATTACCACCTCACCATGTAACACTCCCTTATACCCAATTAAAAAGAAGAGTGTGAAGGGACAGCCTCCTGTATATCGCATGGTACAAGACCTCAGAGCAATTAATGAGGCTACGGTCTTTGAAACCCCCATTGTACCAGCAATTTCAATATCATAAAGTGATTAGTAAGGGATTATTAAGGGAGCTGGCTGCTACTTCAGGGGCCATTTTGTTAAGCAAACTGTTAGATATAATACAAGCAAGTATACATTTGATACTAGATATATGATTCCACAACACTGATACACAAGATGTGCACCTCAGACCCACTCATTCAGGAAAATGACACAAAAGAAAGATACACTAAATATGGTAAAAGGCATGTGCCACAATCACTATCTTATAAAGATACCAATGTCCTAATACAGCTACTACAGTCATGTGAAAAAATTAGGACACCCTTTGAAAGCATGTGGTTTTTTGTAACATTTTTAATAAAAGGTTATTTCATCTCCGTTTCAACAATACAGAGAGATTAAAGTAATCCAACTAAACAAAGAAAACTGAAGAAAAGTCTTTTCAAGATCTTCTGTAAATGTCATTCTACAAAAATGCCTATTCTAACTGAGGAAAAAGATAGGACACCCTCACATGTATTCCCTCTTAAATTGGCTCAGATCTCACACAGGTATATCACACCAGGTGCACATAATTAGTAGATCGTTACTCTGCATGTTGAATGAGGCTTGCCCTATTTAAACCTCAGACATTTAGTTTGGTGTGCTCCTGACTGTTGAAGTGAGAGTGAGCACCATGGTGAGAGCAAAAGAGCTGTCAGAGGACTTCAGAAAAAAGATTGTAGCAGCCTATGAGTCTGGGAAGGGATTTAAAAAGATCTCAAAAGATTTTGAAATCAGCCATTCCACTGTCCGGAAGATAGTCTACAAGTGGAGGGCTTTCAAAACAACTGCCAACATGCCCAGGACTGGTCGCCCCAGCAAATTCACCCCAAGAGCAGACCGCAAGATGCTAAAAGAGGTCTCCAAAAACCCTAAAGTGTCATCTCGAGAACTACAGCAGGCTCTGGCTACTGTTGATGTAGAAGTACATGCCTCTACAATCAGAAAGAGACTGTACAAGTTTAACTTGCATGGGAGGTGTGCAAGGAGGAAACCTTTGCTTTCCAAGAGAAACATCGAGGCCAGACTGACATTTGCCAGAGATAAAGTTGACAAAGACCAGGACTTCTGGAATAATGTTCTTTGGACAGATGAGTCCAAAATTGAATTATTTGGACACAACAGCAGAGGACATGTTTGGCGTAAACCAAACACAGCATTCCAAGAAAAGAACCTCATACCAACTGTGAAGCATGGAGGTGGAAGTGTCATGGTTTGGGGCTGCTTTGCTGCAGCAGGACCTGGTCAGCTCACCATCATAGAATCCACGATGAATTCTACTGTGTATCAGAAGGTGCTTGAAGAACATGTGAGACCATCAGTTAGAAAATTAAAGCTGAAGCGGAACTGGACCATGCAACATGACAATGACCCAAAACATACTAGTAAATCAACCAAAGATTGGCTGAAAAAGAAGAAATGGAGAGTCCTGGAATGGCCAAGTCAAAGTCCAGATTTGAATCCCATTGAGATGCTGTGGGGTGACTTGAAAAGGGCTGTACGTGCAAGAAACCCCTCAAACATCTCACAGCTGAAAAAGTTCTGCATTGAGGAGTGGGGTAAAATTTCCTCAGACCGATGTCGAAGACTGGTAGATGGCTACAAGAACCGTCTCACTGCAGTTATTTCAGCCAAAGGAGGTAACACTCGCTATTAGGGGCAAGGGTGTCCTATCTTTTTCCTCAGTTAGAATAGGCATTTTTGTAGAATGACATTTACAGAAGATCTTGAAAAGACTTTTCTTCAGTTTTCTTTGTTTAGTTGGATTACTTTAATCTCTCTGTATTGTTGAAACGGAGATGAAATAACCTTTTATTAAAAATGTTACAAAAAACCACATGCTTTCAAAGGGTGTCCTAATTTTTTCACATGACTGTACATACTACTAAGTACGATACCTAAAGGGTGCTATCATGGATACAGTACAACAAGGAACTAACATCCTAAACAATAATTGATCCAATATAACCCACCCAATGGAACAACCATATCTATACATCATAAACGCAATAGTTGTAATGTCATACAGACCAGGAGTACCACGGGACACACCAACACCGAACACCTTTTTCACTCGAGCAGAACACTGCGTGTTAGGCAGAACACCGCGTGTGCTCGAGCGCGATGCTCGAGTCTCCTCCCCGCACTTGTGTTGGCTGCGAAGCAGCCAATAAACTTGCTGGGTAGTAGTGCCACTCACTGTAATGCCGTAGCCATGTTGGTTACTGGCATTACAGTGATTGTGTGGCCAGAACGCATCATCAGGTGCTATATAGCACCCGATGACAAGTGGTTTGGCTCAGACTTAGTCAGGGCGAGCTGCAGCAGAAGGGACAGATAGTTATGGGATGGGAATTGTGTTGTTTTTTAAGGAGTTTTGAGTGTTGAAAGGTGTAAGAGACCCAACAGTCCTTTTAAGGACTATTGTTTTATCTGGCTGCAAAATAAATTTGCGCAACGTGTGCTAAAATTGAGTGCAATTGTTTGGCTGCTGGTGACAGCAGCAACATTACCTGCGCTACATCTTCTGTATAACGTTAGCCGCTGGTGACAGCAGTGACATTACCTGCCTAACTGTATAACATTTGCGTATCATAAATATCAGTGACATTCAGTATAATTTTTCCGCCACTGGTGACAGCGATATTACCTGCGCTACATCGCCTGTATAACATTTGCACATCCTAAATATCAGGGACATTCAGTTAAATTTTTTCGGCGCTGGTGACAGCGACATTACCTGCTCTACATCTCCTGTATAACGTTTGAGCATCCTAAATATCTGTGACATTGAGTTTAATTTATTTGCGCATACACTCACAAAACATGCGCTACTGTACGTGTGACATACTTGCAAGCATATATACCATTTAATATGCTCAAGGCGAGCAGTAAGGGACGTGGCCGTGCTGCTGATGGTGCACGCAGAGGCCGTGGCGAAACTGTGCTTTCTGCCAGAGCACAAGAAACACACTCATCCACGACACCTAACTTCATGTCCTAGTTTGCAGGGCGGCGCAGGACACGACTCTCGAAGTCACACCAGTGAAACCAGGTGGTCGGTTGGATTGCAGCAGATAATGATTCCAATCGGTTAAGTACCATTCTGTCTTCCACAAAGTCCAGTCTCAGTAGCCAAGAGTCTGGTCAACAGAATCCTCACCATGATCCTCCTTCCTCCCGCCATGGAGAGTCTTGGCAAACAAGTGATCCCACACACAAATATTCCGAGGAGCTCTTTTCATCGCCATTCCTTTGGGGCTCTCACTAGGCCCGCTTGAAGAGGGACATGAGGAGATCTTGTGCACTGACTCCCAAACTCTTGAACTAATTCCAAAACTCTTGAGCATCAACACTCAGAAAAAGATGACGGTGGGGACCGGCAATTAGTGTTTCACGAGGTGGATGATGATGATGAGACACAGTTTCCAATAAGTCAACCGCAATTAGTGTCTTAAGAGGTTCATAATGAGGATGAGACACAGTTGTCAATAAGTGAGGTTCTTGTTAGGTCAACAAGTCAGGAGGATAACCAGAGTGAGGAACCTGGGAAGGTGGCATGCCGAGCAAGGACAGCAGAAAGGGGAAGGGATCCACAGCACTGCAAAAGCTGGAAGAGGCAGTGGGGTGGCAAAAGGGAGAAGGTAAGCCACACCAAACAGGCCTGCAACTGTTCCCTGGAGCACCCCCTTGTGGCAATCTCCCTTGCCAAGGGGTAGGTGTTCCGCAGTCTGGCACTTTTTTTAGGAAAGTGTGGACGATAAAAGAATTGTCATTTGCAACTTGTGGCATACTAAAATGAGCAGGTGCGTGAACAGTAGCAACCTCACCACCACCAGCATGATCCGCCACATGGCATCAAAGCACCTTTATAGTGTCTGCGGGTCACACCACTGGCTCCTCTTTCTCTGTGTTACTTGCTGACCAATCCCCGGTCCAAGACGCAATGCCCGGATGCCTCCTGCCCTGCACCTGGACCTTCGCAAGCACCATCAGCTAGCACATCCACTTTTGTGTCCCAGCGCAGCATACAGATGTCCATACCCCAGGCCTTTGAATGAAAGTGCAAATACCCAGCCACCCATCCACAGGCCATAGCACTAAATGCGCACCTTTCCAAATTGCTGGCCCTGGAAATGTTGCCATATTGGCTTGTGAACACTGAGGCTTTCTGCAGCCTAATTGCGTCGGCGATCCCTCGTAACTCAGTCACCAGCCCCCCGCTATTTTTCCCAGTGTGCCGTCCCCGCCTTACACCAGCATGTGTCCCGTAACATCACCCGTGCCCTGACCAACGCAGTTATTGGGAAGGTCCACTTAATGACTGACATATGGACAAGTGATTTTGGCCAGGGGCGCTAGATTTCCCTGAGGCACACTGGGTGAACGTTGTGGAGGCCGGGAGCGAGTTGTACCCTGAGATGGCACAGGTGCTACTGATGCCAAAGATTGCAGGCCCTACTTCCATCAGGATTTCCGCCACCACCTACATTAGTGGCTGCAACCCCCAATTCTCTTCCACTTCCACCTCTGAATTCTCATCTTGCAGCACCAGTCAGCCATCAGTCAGTAGCTGGAAGCAGTGGGGAAGCGGCAACAGGCTGGGCTGAAACTAATTTGCTTAGGTGACAACCAGCACACCGCCGCAGAGCTGTGGCAGGGCTTAAGGGACCAGACTGAGCTGTGGCTCTCGCTACTCAACCTACAACCAGGCATGGTTGTGTTTGATAATGGCCGTAACTTGGTGGCAGCTTTGGAGCTCGGCAAGCTCACACACATACAATGCCTAGCCCACGTGTTCAACCAAGTGGCTCAACGGTTTCTCAAAACCTACCCCAATTTGCCTGAGCTACTGGTAAAGGTGCGCTGCATGTGTGCCCATTTCCAAAAATCATCTGCAGCGGCCGCCGGTTTGGCAACACTGCAGCAGTGCTTGCAATTGCCAGCTCACCGACTGTTGTGTGATGTGAGCACGCGCTGGAACTCCACGTTTCACATGTTGGCCAGGCTTTGTGAGCAGCAAAGAGCAGTAGTGGAATACCAGCTGCAACATGGTCGTTGCCTTTCCAGTCAGCTTCGGCTCTTCACAAGCAAGGAGTGGGCATGGATGTCTGACCTTTGTAAGGTTCTATTCAACTTTGAGGAATCAACACAGATGGTGTGAGCAGCGATACCACTATTATCAGCGTAACCGCTTGCTGCTCACAATGAAGGCGGACGCTTTGCATGTGGAAGAGGTGAAAATGGGGGAAGACAGTACACAGAGTGGTAGCCAGACCACCCTCCGTTTGTCTTCTCAGCGCAAATTGGATGATGATGACACACATGGCTGACATGGCTGACTTTATGTTATGCTGCCTTTTCTGTGACCCTCACGTTATACATTTTGGCCAACACAGCAATTACTGGTTGTTTACCCTTCTCGACCCCTGCTACAAAGAGAACTTCTCATCTCTCATTCCTGTGGTGGAGAGGACTAGCAAAATGGTGCAATACCCGAAGGTTCTTGTGGAAAAATTGCATTTTCATGACACCCCGCCAGCACCCTCACCCTGATGCATGGCCTAGTGTCACAAGGAGGGAAAGTTTTGGAAGATGGTGAAGGAGTACGTAGCAGACTGTGTCAGTGTCCTCAGTGATCCCTCTGTGCCTTACAAATATTGGTGTCACGGCCACGGTTATGGTCGTGACTCCTCAACCGCATGCGGTTGCCTGCGGCTTGGTTTTGGTGTTCAATCACAGGTGAGGACCGCTGGTGTGTGGCCTCACTTGTGGTTGCCGCGGGCAACTAATTGTTAGGTGTGCACTGCGTTTTGTGTTGTGTTATGCACTTTGTATGTCTGGTGTGCACTTGGTCTTATGTTAGGTGTGCACTGTGACACTTCTCTTCACTGTGGCAACGTTTGGTATTATGTACATGTGGTGGCAGTGTCTCGGCCTTCTGGCTGACTCCCAGGACATGGTTGCCACCCATGTCGTTGCCAGCGGTAACAGCCGCAGTGTGATGTGCTTTTGGACACTTCCCCTTTAAATGGTTTCACTCCCTGTTAGTCTTGGAAGGGTTAATTCCCTCTCCTTGTGTGTCTGTGTGGGTGTGGCCACTTTGGGCTATAAAGCCTCTTTGCATATCAGTTGCTGAGGGGTTCTTCAGCCATGCTTTGCTGGAGACACTCTCCTGGTATGTACATCTGCCAGTGGGGGCCACCCTTGTGGTCATAAACAAACTGGGACTCTTAAGTTTATGTGATGTTCAGTTGATGTTTTCCTTTTGTTATGTTATGCACCTATGGATCTGGGTTCCTGTGTGTTTGTGTGTGTGCTGTGTCTATTGGTGATTGGGTGTGGACACTAGCTTGTATTGCACGGGATCCACGTGTGTCTGTGGCAGGTAGGTGTGGAAGTGCTTTTCATCCTCCTGCCATATCCATAGGCTGTTTATGTTCTCTTCTCTTTGCAGCTTGGCTAGTGAGACTCCTGTTCCTCCGTGCCTAGGAGGAACAGGTCGTCTTACCCTGCTCCTTGTTCCAGGGCAATCCTGAGGGCTAGCAGGGACCCCAAGGCATACGGTGTATGACTCCTCCCACCTTCAGGGTTGACTCATATGGTTAGGAGTCAGGGTCAGGTTAGGGACGCGATAGGAGGTGACCTGCTCCCTAATTCTGTCGTCCTGGCCAAGCAGCACTTTACATCTCTGGGCATCGCACGGCTGAGGATTTTCCCCATCCTCAGCCGTGACAATTGGGTGTCCAAGCTGGACTTGTGGCACGAACTCTACGCCTTGGAGGTGATGGCCTGCCCTGCCACCAGCGTTTTGTCAGAGTGGGTATTTAGTGATGCTGGGTGCATAATAACTGATAAGCGCATCAGCCTGTCAACTGAAAATGCTGACAGGTTGATTCTTATAAAAATGAACAAAGCCTGGATTGCCCCTGACTTCTCTACTCCACCAGAGGAAACATAAAGGCACTTTAAATGTGGCTTTTATGGTGTATTGAATACATTGTATTCCTATACACCCCTTCGGTTCAATCTTCCTTTTCTCCTCCATCTCCATCATATCAACATGCTTATTAGACTGCCCTCGCTCCTAATGTTTTAGAGGGTCAGCTCAGCAGCAGGCCCTTGCTCCTAATGTTTTAGAGGGTCAGCTCAGCATCAGACCCCTCACCCTTAATGTTTTAGAGGGTCAGCTCAGCAGCAGGCACTCACCCCTAAAGTTTTAGATGGTCAGCTCAGCAGCAGACCCTCACCCCTAATGTTTTAGATGACCAGATCAGCATCAGACCCTCACCCCTAATGCTTTAGATCAGGCATGCTCAACCTGCGTCCCTCCAGCTGTACAACTCCCACAATGCCCTGCTGTAGGCTGTTCGGGCATGCTGGGAGTTGTAGTGTTGCAACAGCTGGAGGGCCGCAGGTTGAGCTTGCCTGCTTTAGATGTCTGATCAGCAGCGGATCCTTACCCCTAATTCTTTAGATAGTCAGCTCAGCAGCAGGGCCTCGCCCTTAATGTTTTAGAGGGTCTACTAAGCAGCAGACCCTCACTCCTAATTTTTTAGATGGTCAGCTCAGCAGCAGACCCTCATCCCTAATGTTTTAGATGATCAGATGAGCAGCAGGCTCTTGCCCCTAAAGTTTTAGATGGTCAGCTCAGCAGCAGACCCTCACCCCTAATGTTTTAGATGACCAGATCAGCATCAAACCCTCACTCCTAATGCTTTAGATGTTAGATCAGCAGCAGACCCTTACCCCAATTTTTTTAGAAGGTCAGCTCAGCAGCAGACCTTCAACCCTAATTTGTATAGATGGTCAGATCAGCAGCAGGCCCTCGCCCATAATGTTTTAGATGGTCAGCTCAGCAGCAGACCCTCACCCCTAATGTTTTAGAAGGTCAAATCAGCAGCAGACCCTCACCCCTAATTTTTTAGATGGTCAGCTCAGCAGCAGACGCTCGCCCCTAATGTTTTAGATGGTCAGATGAGCAGCAGGCCCTTGCCCCTAAAGTTTTAGATGGTCAGCTCAGCAGCAGACCCTCACCCCTATGTTTTAGATGACCAGATCAGCATCAGACCCTCACTCCTAATGCTTTAGATGTTAGATCAGCAGTAGGGATGAGCGAACTCGAACTGTATAGTTCGGGTTCGTACCGAATTTTGGGGTGTCCGTGACACAGACCCGAACCCGGACATTTTCGTAAAAGTCCGGGTTCGGGTTCGGTGTTCGTCGCTTTCTTGGCGCTTTTGTGACGCTTTCTTGGCGCTTTTTGAAAGGCTGCAAAGCAGCCAATCAACAAGCATCATACTACTTGCCCCAAGAGGTCGTCACAGCCATGCCTACTATTGGCATGGCTGTGATTGGCCAGAGCACCATGTGACCCAGCCTCTATTTAAGCTGGAGTCACATAGCGCCGCCCGTCACTCTGCTCTGATTAGCGTAGGGAGAGGTTGCGGCTGCGACAGTAGGGCGAGATTAGGCAGATTAACTCCTCCAAAGGACTTGATTAATCGATCGATCTGCAGCTGTGCATCATTGAGCTGCTGAAATTCAAATGCTCACTGTTTTTAGGCTGCCCAGACCGTTTGTCAGTCACTTTTTTCTGGGGTGATCGGCGGCCATTTTGTGTCTTGTGCGGTGCTGCGACCAAGTGCATCCAAGCTGCGACCAAGTGCATTTAACCCTCAATGGTGTGGTTGTTTTTTGGCTAAAGCCTACATCAGGGTGAAGCTGTCACACCAAGTGCATTTAACCAGCAATAGTCTGTTTATTTTTTGGCCATATACTACATCAGGGGCAAGCTGCGCCTGTCACCAAGTGCATTTAACCCTCAATGGTGTGGTTGTTTTTTGGCTAAAGCCTACATCAGGGTGAAGCTGTCACACCAAGTGCATTTAACCAGCAATAGTCTGTTCATTTTTTGGCCATATACTAAATCAGGGGCAAGCTGCGCCCGTCACCAAGTGCATTTAACCAGCAATAGTCTGTTCATTTTTTGGCCATATACTACATCAGGGGCAAGCTGCGCCCGTCACCAAGTGCATTTAACCCTCAGTAGTGTGGTTGGTCAAGCTGTGACACCAAGTGCATTTAACCAGCAATAGTCTGTTCATTTTTTGGCCATATACAACATCAGGGACAAGCTGCGCCCGTCACCAAGTGCATTTAACCCTCAGTAGTGTGGTTGGTCAAGCTGTCACACCAAGTGCATTTAACCAGCAATAGTCTGTTCATTTTTTGGCCATATACTACATCAGGGGCAAGCTGCGCCTGTCACCAAGTGCATTTAACCCTCAATGGTGTGGTTGTTTTTTGGCTAAAGCCTACATCAGGGTGAAGCTGTCACACCAAGTGCATTTAACCAGCAATAGTCTGTTCATTTTTTGGCCATATACTACATCAGGGGCAAGCTGCGCCCGTCACCAAGTGCATTTAACCCTCAGTAGTGTGGTTGGTCAAGCTGTCACACCAAGCGCATTTAGCCAGCAATAGTGTGGTTATTTTTTGGCCATATCCCAATCTAATTCTGTCACTAAATCCATACCGGTCACCCAGCGCCTAAATACTAGGCCTCAAATTTATATCCCGCTAAATCTGTCGTTACCGCTGTCCTGTTGTGGATGGGCAAGTTATTTAGTGTCCGTCAAAGCACATTTTTTGTTCAGGGTTGAAATACAATTCCCAATTTAGCAATTTCATAATTTAGTGGTTTCTGCTATATCAGAGCTATTTGAAATCTATCCCTAAAAGGGTATATAATATTCAAGGTGCACATATGGTCATTCAGAATAACTTCACACACACACGCTACTGTGCATTTCCAAGTCTAATTCTGTCACTAAATCCATACCGGTCACCCAGCGCCTAAATAGTAGGCCTCAAATTTATATCCCGCTAAATCTGTCGTTACCGCTGTCCTGTTGTGGATGGGCAAGTTATTTAGTGTCCGCCAAAGCACATTTTTTTGTTCTGGGTTGAAATACAATTCCCAATTTAGCAATTTCATAATTTAGTGGTTTCTGCTATATCAGAGCTATTTGAAATCTATCCCTAAAAGGGTATATAATATTCAAGGTGCACATAGGGTCATTCAGAATAACTTCACACACACGCTACTGTGCATTTCCAAGTCTAATTCTGTCACTAAATCCATACCGGTCACCCAGCGCCTAAATACTAGGCCTCAAATTTATATCCCGCTAAATCTGTCGTTACCGCTGTCCTGTTGTGGATGGGCAAGTTATTTAGTGTCCGCCAAAGCACATTTTTTGTTCTGGGTTGAAATACAATTCCCAATTTAGCAATTTCATAATTTAGTGGTTTCTGCTATATCAGAGCTATTTGAAATCTATCCCTAAAAGGGTATAAAATATTCAAGGTGCACATAGGGTCATTCAGAATAACTTCACACACACGCTACTGTGCATTTCCAAGTCTAATTCTGTCACTAAATCCATACCGGTCACCCAGCGCCTAAATACTAGGCCTCAAATTTATATCCCGCTGAATTTGAATACAATACATTGGGCCAAATAATATTTTTGTTGTTGTGGTGAACCATAACAATGAGGAAAACATCTAGTAAGGGACGCGGACGTGGACATGGTCGTGGTGGTGTTAGTGGACCCTCTGGTGCTGGGAGAGGACGTGGCCGTTCTGCCACATCCACACGTCCTAGTGTACCAACTACCTCAGGTCCCAGTAGCCGCCAGAATTTACAGCGATATATGGTGGGGCCCAATGCCGTTCTAAGGATGGTAAGGCCTGAGCAGGTACAGGCATTAGTCAATTGGGTGGCCGACAGTGGATCCAGCACGTTCACATTATCTCCCACCCAGTCTTCTGCAGAAAGCGCACAGATGGCGCCTGAAAACCAACCCCATCAGTCTCACATCACCCCCATGCATACCAGGGAAACTGTCTCAGCCTCAAGTTATGCAGCAGTCTCTTATGCTGTTTGAAGACTCCGCTGGCAGGGTTTCCCAAGGGCATCCACCTAGCCCTTCCCCAGCGGTGAAAGACATAGAATGCACTGACGCACAACCACTTATGTTTCCTGATGATGAGGACATGGGAATACCACCTCAGCATGTCTCTGATGATGACGAAACACAGGTGCCAACTGCTGCGTCTTTCTGCAGTGTGCAGACTGAACAGGAGGTCAGGGATCAAGACTGGGTGGAAGACGATGCAGGGGACGATGAGGTCCTAGACCCCACATGGAATGAAGGTCGTGCCACTGACTTTCACAGTTCGGAGGAAGAGGCAGTGGTGAGACCGAGCCAACAGCGTAGCAAAAGAGGGAGCAGTGGGCAAAAGCAGAACACCCGCCGCCAAGAGACTCTGCCTGCTACTGACCGCCGCCATCTGGGACCGAGCACCCCAAAGGCAGCTTCAAGGAGTTCCCTGGCATGGCACTTCTTCAAACAATGTGCTGACGACAAGACCCGAGTGGTTTGCACGCTGTGCCATCAGAGCCTGAAGCGAGGCATTAACGTTCTGAACCTGAGCACAACCTGCATGACCAGGCACCTGCATGCAAAGCATGAACTGCAGTGGAGTAAACACCTTAAAACCAAGGAAGTCACTCAGGCTCCCCCTGCTACCTCTTCTGCTGCTGCCGCCTCGGCCTCTTCCTCTGCCTCTGGAGGAACGTTGGCACCTGCCGCCCAGCAAACAGGGGATGTACCACCAACACCACCACCACCTCCGTCACCAAGCGTCTCAACCATGTCACACGGCAGCGTTCAGCTCTCCATCTCACAAACATTTGAGAGAAAGCGTAAATTCCCACCTAGCCACCCTCGATCCCTGGCCCTGAATGCCAGCATTTCTAAACTACTGGCCTATGAAATGCTGTCATTTAGGCTGGTGGACACAGACAGCTTCAAACAGCTCATGTCGCTTGCTGTCCCACAGTATGTTGTTCCCAGCCGCCACTACTTCTCCAAGAGAGCCGTGCCTTCCCTGCACAACCAAGTATCCGATAAAATCAAGTGTGCACTGCGCAACGCCATCTGTAGCAAGGTCCACCTAACCACAGATACGTGGACCAGTAAGCACGGCCAGGGACGCTATATCTCCCTAACTGCACACTGGGTAAATGTAGTGGCAGCTGGGCCCCAGGCGGAGAGCTGTTTAGCGCACGTCCTTCTGCCGCCAATGATCGCAGGGCAACATTCTTTGCCTCCTGTTGCCACCTCCTCCTTCTCGGCTTCCTCCTCCTCTTCTTCCACCTGCTCATCCAGTCAGCCACACACCTTCACCACCAACTTCAGCACAGCCCGGGGTAAACGTCAGCAGGCCATTCTGAAACTCATATGTTTGGGGGACAGGCCCCACACCGCACAGGAGTTGTGGCGTGGTATAGAACAACAGACCGACGAGTGGTTGCTGCCGGTGAGCCTCAAGCCCGGCCTGGTGGTGTGTGATAATGGGCGAAATCTCGTTGCAGCTCTGGGACTAGCCAATTTGACGCACATCCCTTGCTTGGCGCATGTGCTGAATTTGGTGGTGCAGAAGTTCATTCACAACTACCCCGACATGTCAGAGCTGCTGCATAAAGTGCGGGCCGTCTGTTCGCGCTTCCGGCGTTCACATCCTGCTGCTGCTCGCCTGTCTGCGCTACAGCGTAACTTCGGCCTTCCCGCTCACCGCCTCATATGCGACGTGCCCACCAGGTGGAACTCCACCTTGCACATGCTGGACAGACTGTACGAGCAGCAGCAGGCCATAGTGGAGTTTCAGCTGCAGCACGCACGGGTCAGTCGCACTACAGAACAGCACCACTTCACCACCAATGACTGGGCCTCCATGCGAGACCTGTGTGCCCTGTTGCGCTGTTTCGAGTACTCCACCAACATGGTGGCGACCAGTGGCGATGACGCCGTTATCAGCGTTACAATACCACTTCTATGTCTCCTTGAGAAAACACTTAGGGCGATGATGGAAGAGGAGGTGGCCCAGGAGGAGGAGGAGGAGGAAGAGGGGTCATTTTTAGCACTTTCAGGCCAGTCTCTTCGAAGTGACTCAGAGGGAGGTTTTTGGCAACAGCAGAGGCCAGGTACAAATGTGGCCAGCCTGGGCCCACTACTGGAGGACGAGGAGGACGAGGATGAGGAGGAGGTGGAGGAGGATGAGGATAAAGCATGGTCACAGCGGGGTGGCACCCAACGCAGCTCGGGTCCATCACTGGTGCGTGGCTGGGGGGAAAGGCAGGACAATGACGATACGCCTCCCACAGAGGACAGCTTGTCCTTACCCCTGGGCAGCCTGGCACACATGAGCGACTACATGCTGCAGTGCCTGCGCAACGACAGCAGAGTTGCCCACATTTTAACGTGTGCGGACTACTGGGTTGCCACCCTGCTGGATCCACGCTACAAAGACAATGTGCCCACCTTACTTCCTGCACTGGAGCGTGATAGGAAGATGCGCGAGTACAAGCGCACGTTGGTAGACGCGCTACTGAGAGCATTCCCAAATGTCACAGGGGAACAAGTGGAAGCCCAAGGCCAAGGCAGAGGAGGAGCAAGAGGTCGCCAAGGCAGCTGTGTCACGGCCAGCTCCTCTGAGGGCAGGGTTAGCATAGCAGAGATGTTGAAAACTTTTGTCAACACGCCACAGCTAACTGCACCACCACCTGATACGCAACGTGTTAGCAGGAGGCAACATTTCACTAACATGGTGGAACAGTACGTGTGCACACCCCTCCACGTACTGACTGATGGTTCGGCCCCATTAAACTTCTGGGTCTCTAAATTGTCCACGTGGCCAGAGCTAGCCTTTTATGCCTTGGAGGTGCTGGCCTGCCCGGCGGCCAGCGTTTTGTCTGAACGTGTATTCAGCACGGCAGGGGGCGTCATTACAGACAAACGCAGCCGCCTGTCTACAGCCAATGTGGACAAGCTGACGTTCATAAAAATGAACCAGGCATGGATCCCACAGGACCTGTCCGTCCCTTGTCCAGATTAGACATTAACTACCTCCCCTTAACCATATATTATTGGACTCCAGGGCACTTCCTCATTCAATCCTATTTTTATTTTCATTTTACCATTATATTGCGAGGCTACCCAAAGTTGAATGAACCTCTCCTCTGTCTGGGTGCCGGGGCCTAAATATATGCCAATGGACTGTTCCAATGTTGGGTGACGTGAAGCCTGATTCTCTGCTATGACATGCAGACTAATTCTCTGCTGACATGAAGACAGATTCTCTGTTACGGGACCTCTCTCCTCTGCCTGGGTGCTGGGCCTAAATATCTGACAATGGACTGTTGCAGTGGTGGCTGACGTGAAGCCTGATTTTCTGCTATGACATGCAGACTGATTCTCTGCTGACATGAATCCAGATCCTCTGTTACGGGACCTCTCTCCTCTGCCTGTGTGCTGGGCCTAAATATATGCCAATGGACTGTTGCAGTGGTGGCTGACGTGAAGCCTCATTCTCTGCTATGACATGCAGACTGATTCTCTGCTGACATGAAGCCAGATTGTCTGTTACGAGACCTCTCTCCTCTGCCTGGGTGCTGGGCCTAAATTCATGACAATGGACTGTTGCAGTGGTGGCTGACGTGAAGCCTGATTCTCTGCTATGACATGCAGACTGATTCTCTGCTGACATGAAGCCAGATCCTCTGTTACGGGACCTCTCTCCTCTGCCTGGGTGCTGGGCCTAAATTTATGAAAATGGACTGTTGCAGTGGTGGGTGACGTGAAGCCTGATTCTCTGCTATGATATGAAGACTGATTCTCTGCTGACATGAAGCCAGATTGTCTGTTACGGGACCTCTCTCCTCTGCCTGGGTGCTGGGCCTAAATTTATGACAATGGACTGTTGCAGTGGTGGCTGACGTGAAGCCTGATTCTCTGCTATGACATGCAGACTGATTCTCTGCTGACATGAAGCCAGATCCTCTGTTACGGGACCTCTCTCCTCTGCCTGGGTGCTGGGCCTAAATTTATGAAAATGGACTCTTACAGTGGTGGGTGACGTGAAGCCTGATTCTCTGCTATGACATGCAGACTAATTCTCTGCTGACATGAAGCCAGATTGTCTGTTACGGGACCTCTCTCCTCTGCCTGTGTGCTGGGCCTAAATATATGCCAATGGACTGTTGCAGTGGTGGCTGACGTGAAGCCTCATTCTCTGCTATGACATGCAGACTGATTCTCTGCTGACATGAAGCCAGATTGTCTGTTACGGGACCTCTCTCCTCTGCCTGGGTGCTGGGCCTAAATTCATGACAATGGACTGTTGCAGTGGTGGCTGACGTGAAGCCTGATTCTCTGCTATGACATGCAGACTGATTCTCTGCTGACATGAAGCCAGATCCTCTGTTACGGGACCTCTCTCCTCTGTCCTGGGTGCTGGGCCTAAATTTATGAAAATGGACTGTTGCAGTGGTGGGTGACGTGAAGCCTGATTCTCTGCTATGATATGAAGACTGATTCTCTGCTGACATGAAGCCAGATCCTCTGTTACGGGACCTCTCTCCTCTGCCTGGGTGCTGGGCCTAAATATCTGACAATGGACTGTTGCATTGGTGGCTGACGTGAAGCCTGATTCTCTGCTATGACATGCAGACTAATTCTCTGCTGACATGAAGCCAGATTGTCTGTTACGGGACCTCTCTCCTCTGCCTGGGTGCTGGGCCTAAATTTATGAAAATGGACTGTTGCAGTGGTGGGTGACGTGAAGCCTGATTCTCTGCTATGACATGAAGACTGATTCTCTGCTGACATGAAGCCAGATTGTCTGTTACGGGACCTCTCTCTTCTGCCTGGGTGCTGGGCCTAAATTTATGAAAATGGACTCTTACAGTGGTGGGTGACGTGAAGCCTGATTCTCTGCTATGACATGAAGACTGATTCTCTGCTGACATGAAGCCAGATTGTCTGTTACGGGACCTCTCTCCTCTGCCTGGGTGCTGGGCCTAAATATATGCCAATGGACTGTTGCAGTGGTGGCTGACGTGAAGCCTCATTCTCTGCTATGACATGCAGACTAATTCTCTGCTGACATGAAGCCAGATTGTCTGTTACGGGACCTCTCTCCTCTGCCTGGGTGCTGGGCCTAAATTTATGAAAATGGACTCTTACAGTGGTGGGTGACGTGAAGCCTGATTCTCTGCTATGACATGAAGACTGATTCTCTGCTGACATGAAGCCAGATTGCCTGTTACGGGACCTCTCTCCTCTGCCTGGGTGCTGGGCCTAAATTTATGAAAGTGGACTCTTACAGTGTTGGGTGACGTGAAGCCTGATTCTCTGCTATGACATGAAGACTGATTCTCTGCTGACATGAAGCCAGATTGTCTGTTACGGGACCTCTCTCCTCTGCCTGGGTGCTGGGCCTAAATATCTGACAATGGACTGTTGCATTGGTGGCTGACGTGAAGCCTGATTCTCTGCTATGACATGCAGACTAATTCTCTGCTGACATGAAGCCAGATTGTCTGTTACGGTACCTCTCTCCTCTGCCTGGGTGCTGGGCCTAAATTTATGACAATGGACTGTTGCAGTGGTGGCTGACGTGAAGCCTGATTCTCTGCTATGACATGCAGACTGATTCTCTGCTGACATGAAGCCAGATCCTCTGTTACGGGACCTCTCTCCTCTGCCTGGGTGCTGGGCCTAAATTTATGAAAATGGACTGTTGCAGTGGTGGGTGACGTGAAGCCTGATTCTCTGCTATGATATGAAGACTGATTCTCTGCTGACATGAAGCCAGATTCTCTGTTACGGGACCTCTCTCCTCTGCCTGGGTGCCGGGGCCTAAATATCTGAGAATGGACTGTTCCAGTGGTGGGTGACGGGAAGCCAGATTCTCTGCTATGGGACCTCTCTCCAATTGATTTTGGTTAATTTTTATTTATTTAATTTTTATTTTAATTCATTTCCCTATCCACATTTGTTTGCAGGGGATTTACCTACATGTTGCTGCCTTTTGCAGCCCTCTAGCCCTTTCCTGGGCTGTTTTACAGCCGTTTTAGTGCCGAAAAGTTCGGGTCCCCATTGACTTCAATGGGGTTCGGGTTCGGGACGAAGTTCGGATCGGGTTCGGATCCCGAACCCGAACATTTTCGGGAAGTTCGGCCGAACTTCTCGAACCCGAACATCCAGGTGTTTGCTCAACTCTAATCAGCAGCAGATCCTTACCCCAAATTTTTTAGAAGGTCAGCTAAGCAGCAGACTCTCAACCCTAATTTTTTAGTTGGTCAGATCAGCAGCTTGCCCTCGCCCATAATGTTTTAGATGGTTAGCTCAGCAGCAGACCCTCAACCCTAATGTTTTAGAAGGTCAAATCAGCAGCAGACCTTCACCCCTAATTTTTTAGATAGTCAGCTCAGCAGCAGACCCTCACCCCTATTTTTTTAGATAGTCAGATCAGCAGCAGGCCCTCGCCTATAATGTTTTAGATGGTCATTTCAGCAGCAGACCCTCACCCCTAATGTTTTAGAAGGTCATATCAGCAGCAGACCCTGACCCCTAATGTTTTAGATTGTCAGATCAGCAGCAGACCCTCGTCCCTAATTTTTTTGATGGTCAGATCAGCAGCAGGCCTTCGCCCATAATGTTTTAGATGGTCATCTCAGCAGCAGACCCTTACCCCTAATGTTTTAGAAGGTAATATCACCTGCAGACTCTGACCCCTAATTTTTTAGATGGTCTGCTCAGCAGCAGACCCTCACCCCTAATGTTTTAGATGGTCAGATCAGCAGCAGTCTCTTGCCCCTAATGTTTTACAGGGTCAGCTCAGCAGGAGACCCTCACCCTTAATTTTTTGAATGGTCAGATCAGCAGCAGGCCCTTGCTCCTAATGTTTTTGAGGGTCACCAGCAGGCCATCAATCATAATTTTTCTAGAGTGTGTAGGATGCCCTCCTTTATGTATAATAAAGGGTGTATTGGAGTGCCGGTTCCTTGTAATTTTTGTCAGCCCTTTCACTTAGTGCATAGGTTTTATGAGTGTAGGAGTCCCACTGCCTGAAAAATTGTACCACAATGTGAATGACGCTCTCCTTTATGTGATATGCAGGTTGTATCGGAGTGCCTCTTCCTTGTAATTTTTGGCACTACTTGCACTTTATAAACAAGTAAATATACAGGAAAGAATGTTTCCTAACAGTTTTTCCTCTAAAATCGATTTTATCTTCTGTTTGGTGTGTATTATTGTCAGTCTGTAAACGTGGCTTACTACCTGGAAAAAACATTGTTCCCAGCAGCGACCTGGGAGTCCAAGATGCATCCAGAAATCCTCCCCATGGTGTTCCCGAACCATTTCAGTGGTGTTTCCATCAATTTCTGATGTTTTCCTATGAACCAGACACCCTCTCCTCTTCAGAGCAGGGGGTGCCTGGTTTAATGCTCAGGTTCTCCCGTTGAGCATCCCAAAGTGTTCTACTTGAGCACCCGAGCACTTTGGTGCTCGACCAACACTAGTATTGAGTTGAGCAGATTGATGGGGGAAAACTAGATTTTTTTAATATTTTATCACGTGATGAAAGTATAATGTCCGGCATGCATTGTATAATTCCATGTGATATACAGTTATTCACTAAAACAGACATGCTAGGAGTGGTGACATGTCCTCTTTAAATCCAGTTCTTACCACTGGCTTTGCAGAGATCACAGGATCAATATCTAGAATGACACGGCTATTTCAGGATAACAATGGGTATATACTTTATTCTGTTCCAAAGCATAGCAGGCATACCACACTTGTGAAGCCAGTATGAATCCTCTATTACCCTCTGTGTGAGATTTAGAGTGATAGCTGTTAATGTCCATCTTGTG
Source organism: Bufo gargarizans (assembly GCF_014858855.1). Classification (NCBI taxonomy): domain Eukaryota; kingdom Metazoa; phylum Chordata; class Amphibia; order Anura; family Bufonidae; genus Bufo; species Bufo gargarizans. The sequence continues at coordinate 476,373,431 of NC_058080.1, read as the reverse complement.
GTCTGAGGTGTTAGAATCTTTAGATGTCTCCAGTCCCTGCGGTCTGAAGGGGACATTCCTCAGACGTGTCAGCCTGCTGCTTATTACAGCATAGCCATTACTCATGGAAAAATTGACTGACTGTCATCACTGCAACATAGGCATTCATATTTCATAAATAGCTAGTCAGAGGGCTTAGTTCTGGATTACTTGAGGTTTATTCCTAAATGACTCTAAGGCTTTTGACTTTACTTGTTACTAAGTTCTATTCTTTCCTGTACCTTTATAAATCCTACTTAAACATGAAACATCAGAAGAATCTGGAGGGTGGTGTTTCCATTCTTAGATAATTAACTCTGGGATCCAGTAGATGTAGCATATGCATACATACTAGTTATTCAGTTCAATGTTATATTGCTTATAGTGATGATGTCAACAGAGACAACCCATTTCAACAATCCTCATGGAGTATGCTACGGACACTTTGCCAGTGGAAAACTATGGTCGCCCACGTCATACAAGTTCATCAGAACAGGAGCCATTTTCATAGCACTTTTTGAGTTGGGACCCCTCTCTTCCTCTATGATGTCCATATGCTAAATAAGGCTTTTGGGCATGGGTTGTCTCTATTTAAAGGGGTTGTGTCACTTCAGAAAGTGGAACTTAACATGTAAAGAAAGTTATTGTATTGTGATTGTCCATATGGCTTCCTTTGCTGGCTGGATTCATTTTTATACACTGCTCATTTCAATGGTTACGACCACCATGCAATCCATCAGCGGTGATCGTGCTTGCACACTATACGTTAGTAAGTGGCTTGTATTAACTTCCTCTACATAATAAATGCTATTTGCTGAAGGGATATAACTCCTTTAAGTACAAATCCTTTTCTTTACTTACATGCACTGGCATCATACATCTTGGCTCTATTGGATATAATATGTAATTTAACAGGGTATGTACCAAAATAATGCTAAAAATACCCTTTATTGTATACTAGCAGAATGACCCGGCTTCGCACTGTTATAATTTGATTATTTAATTTAATATTTGTGTGTGTAATTTAAAGATATTCACAGTGTCCCCCATAACAGTGACCTCCTGAGTGTCCCACTCCTTATCATTGACCTCCAGAGTAGTGTTGAGCGCGAATATTTGAATAGCAAATTTTAATCTCGAATATCGGCACTTCTAGAATTTGCGAATATTTAGAATATAGTGCTATATGAATATTCGTCATTTTTTGTTTCCACCTGAACACATGATTCCTCCCTGCTTCTTGCTTTTGGGCCAATGAGGACACTTAAAGGGAACCTGTCACCGGGATTTTGGGTATAGAGCTGAGGACATGGGTTGCTAGATGGCCACTAGCACATCCGCAATACCCAGTCCCCATAGCTCTGTGTGCTTTTATTGTGTAAAAAAACTATTTGATACATATGCAAATTAACATAAAAGAGTCATATCTTGCTTGTGTGACCAGAGAAGAGTCATATTTTCAAGCTCTGACTCATCTCAGGTTAATTTGCATATGTATCAAATTGTTTTTTATACACAATAAAACAGAGCTATGGGGACCAGATATTGCGGATGTGCTAGTGGCCATCTAGCAACCCATGTCCTTAGCTCTATACACAAAATCCCGGTGACAGATTCCCTTTAAGCAGGGAGGAATCATGACTTCAGATGGAAAAAACATGACGAATATTCGTCATTATGAATATATAGCACTATATTGAATATAGTGTTATATATTCTTTTTTTTTATATTCGTCATTTTTTTCAATCTGAAGTCATGATTCCTCCCTGCTTAAGTTGCTTGTGGGCCAATGACTCATTGGCCACAAGCAAGAAGCAGGGAGGAATCATGTGTTCAGATGAAAAAAATGATGGATATTCTAATAACAAATATATAGCACTATATTCTATAGTGCTATATATTAGTTTTTGACCCACGCCTTTATTAAGCGCGCAATATTCGAGTATTCCGTGATCATTACCTTGTCGATTTTCGCGTAAAAAAAAAAAGTAGAATATAACAAATATACGATTTCGCGAATATATGACAAATATTGTACAAAATATTCACAAAATATCCCGAATTCGAATATGACCCCTGCCCCTCATCACTACTCCACAGTGGTCCACCCCTTGAACAGTGACCTCTACAGCGCCCCACCCTCTTAAAATTGACCTCCACAACACCCCGCTCCCTTATTATTGACCTCCACAGTGGATTAGCAGATCACGTGTGGATCAGCAGATCAGCAGAAGCCATAGACCCACACCTACTGACCAGAGATGACTGAATGCTGGCTGAGGATATCCCCACATACCCAAACCCATACCCATTTAACCATATAATGGACACTGTTCAGTCTATGTAGGATGTACATTTTATTATATTTTTAGATTTAGACTAAAGTCTCCATGATTACATTGTAAGGGAGTGGAAGAACCCCTACACATTGTTCCAACGTTTCAAGGAGTTCCCCAATATTGAGTTACAGATGGTGCTGTAGCTCCCTCACTGATGGCAGCTGTAGAGAGCAGGATAAAATCAATTGTAGTATTGAGATTCTACTGTAACAGTACCTTCTGTGACAGAGGTTAGAAGATCAGAGAGACTGACTGCACATGAGGTTAACTGACAGTCTCTTGATTCTCAGTGTTGTGGTTTGGTAATGACCACACCTGACGGTCATTACTGCTTCCCTATTTAGTTTGGTTTCACACTTCATACCATGCGGTTGATATTCTCTGCTTGGATTTGGAAGAGTTGGTGTGTGGACCTTACCTATGTTCCTGCTCATCCATTTTCTATAAGATAAGTTGTACTGCTCTTGTATTTGGTTGTTCCCTTGTGCTTGTTGTTACTAGGCCTTGGGGAAACGCTGGTTCGTTCACCAAGGAAGGAACCAGTAGTCTAATTGCCTTTCACTAACTCTAGGGTATCTCAGGGCTCCTAGGGTTTAGGTTCCGGCGTATGCATTTTCCCACCTTCAGGGTCTATACATACTGACAGGAGTCAGGGCCAGATCTAGGGGTTTCCTAGGAGGTGACCTTTCCCTTCTCCCTAGCCTTGAGGCCTAGTTTTTTGTCCTCTCCCTTCTGTTGTCTATCTGGTGTCGCTCTTCTTCCCATTATTCGTGACACCTACGTCCGGATGGTGCTTCTGCACCACTGGTGGACTATGTACTGCTTCTTGCATAGGGAGAGCAGTAAAGAAAGCTACTGGACCCTCTTTGATGTCACTGCTGATGTCAGGAGGAGGAGGTAACCTGTATTTAAGGAATGAAACAACCATTTTAGGTTGTTTCATGCCATCTGACATATCTGTTATTTGCATTGTGTAAAGCAGCATGAAAGTCTGGTGTGTTTTGGGGGGATTTCTCAGGACCCTCAACATTTACACAGGTTAATAGTTTAAAGTGCATAAGTCTGATCACAACCAAATAGAAATGCACACACAGATTGAAATACCAACAATTGCCAATTTTGACACAAACCACAACATAATCCACTTAGAAAACATGAATAAACCAGACTTAAAGGAGTCTCCTGGTAATAATTATTTTTTATCAAGTGCCCACAGCCTGCCTCCTTAAACAGAAGATTAACGGCTGTTTCACACACGTGGATGCCGTGCGTGTCATTTGCAGTGTGAATGACAGCCAAGCCGTGCTATGGACAGCAGAGACGTAAAGCATTAACATGATTGATAATGCTCCGCACCTCTCTGTGATATTTTTACTACAAAATCACAGTGACAACTTTATCTCACTGTGATTTAGTAGTAAAAAGGTCACAGAGAGGCATGGAGCATTATCAGCCATGGTAATGCTCCGTGTCTCTTCTAATCCCGAACGGAGCTTTGCTGTCATTCACGCTGCAAGTCGTAATACTTACCTGCTCGGCGCCACTCCAGTCCTCTGCGCTGCAGCCATTGTCTTCATCTTCCCTTCCACACTGTTTATGCTGATGTCAGGAGGAGGAGGTAGCCTCTATTTAACCGCCTCCGGACCACCTAACGCAGATGTGCGGTCCGGAGGCGGCAGCGCTGCGCAGACTGACGCATATACGCGTCATCTCGCGAGACGCGAGATGACGCGCTTTGCCGGCCCGCGCATACGCAGTTCGGGCCAGCATTTCGTCAAGGGGGGTCGCGTCATCAGCTTGCCAGCCAATGATCGCGGCTGGCAAGCTGATGATTTTTTAAAAAAACAATCAGAGTGCCAGATAACAGATCATATTAGTAAATATGATCTGTTATATGGCTGCCCTGCTCCTCTGCTGGTCCTTTTCGTCGGTTGGATCCAGCAGAGGAGCAGGCTACACAGTGAGTACACCAAACACCACACACTAGCCCCAGATCACCCCCCTGAACCCCAATTAACCCTTTGATCACCCCTTTGATCGCCCCTGTCAATCACTAGTTTTTTTTTCACTGGTATTGACCGTTAGGTTTTAGGTATAGTTTAGGCCCCTTGGTTAGGTAGTTTAGGGATCGGTTAGCGCCCAGCCACACCGCACCGCAGTCCGTTATTCGCTGATTAGCGTATCGCTAATCAGCATTTGTACTTTTATAGTATCTGGAAGTGATCAAAACTGATCACGGTCAGATCTATAATTGTATTAGTGTCACTTTAGTTCTCCCTCCACCCAAAACGCAGTGTTTGCCCGATCAGGCCTGATCGGTCGCCCACACGTGCGTTCGCCCACACCCGCCCCACCGCAGTGACAAAAATTTTTATTTTTTTTATCACTGCACATTCACTTTACACGCGCTGCGGCCGATAAAAAAATCAGTTGTGATATTTTTTATCAACCGCAGCGGCCTCCGGTACTTCGCTAGCCTCCCCTTTGTAAGACAGACTTGCTTTTTTTTCTTGGGTAGTCTCAGGGAATACCCCTAAATTTAGTTGCCCAAATGTCAAACAGGGGGTATTCTTCTGAAGAGGCCTACAGGCTTCTGACCCAGTCGGATGAGGAATGGGAACCCTCATCTGATGAATCTAGCGGGTCAGAATACGAACCTGTAGAAAGCAGTGGCTCTCTGACCCAAAGTTCGGACGAGGAGGCTGAGGTCCCTGATAGCACCAGGCGTACCCGGCCCCGTGTCGCTAGACCACAGGTTGCGCAGGATCCGCTTCAAGAGCAGCAGAGTGGGGCTGCTGCTGTCGGATTACGTGGTGAGGCATACACCAGCAGCGCAGCCCTCCCTGGACCTAGTACCAGCACTGCCGTACAACCTGGTGAAGTGGCGAGCACCAGAAGGGCAGTTGAAGCTGGTACGGTGGCACGAGCAGTAGTGACCCCGTCGCAGCCACCGCAAAGACATGCCCGTAGAGCCCCTAGAATCCCAGAGGTGCTGGCAAACCCTGATTGGCAGTCCCCAACTTCAGCCGCACCTGTAGTTTTCCCTTTCACTGCCCAGTCTGGAGTTCGGGTTGAGACAGCTCAGATCGGTTCGGCCCTGGGATTTTTTGAGCTGTTCTTGACTGCGGAGCTCTTAGACATAGTTGTGGCCGAAACAAACAGGCATGCCACACAATTTATAACCGCCAACCCGGGAAGCTATTATGCCCAGCCTTTCCGGTGGAAACCAGTCCAAGTTTCCGAAATTAAAACTTTTCTGGGCCTTCTCCTCAACATGGGTCTAACTAAAAAGCATGAATTTCGGTCATATTGGTCCACGAACCCAATTCATCACATGCCCATGTTCTCTGCTGCTATGTCCAGGGCACGTTTTGAGGCCATCCTGCGTTTCCTGCACTTTAGCGACAACACCACCTCCCGTCCCAGAGGCCACCCTGCTTTTGACCGGCTCCACAAAATTCGGCCCCTCATAGACCATTTCAACCAGAAATTTGCAGATTTGTATACTCCAGAGCAAAAAAATCTGCGTAGACGAGTCCCTGATACATTTTACCGGGCGCCTTGGCTTCAAACAATACATCCCAAGCAAGCGCGCCCGGTATGGGGTCAAATTGTATAAGCTCTGTGAAAGGGCCACAGGCTATACCCACAAATTTCGGATCTATGAGGGAAAAGATCAGACCCTGGAGCCGGTCGGTTGCCCTGACTACCTGGGGAGCAGTGGGAAGACAGTCTGGGACTTGGTGTCACCCTTATTCGGCAAGGGGTACCATCTTTATGTGGACAATTTCTACACAAGTGTGGCCCTCTTTAGGCATTTTTTTCTAGAACGGATTGGCGCCTGTGGCACCGCGCGAACTAGTCGCGCGGGCTTCCCCCAACGGCTCGTTACCACCCGTCTTGCAAGGGGGCAGAGGGCCGCACTGTGTAACGAAGAACTGCTTGCGGTGAAATGGAGAGACAAGCGTGACGTTTACATGCTCTCCTCCATTCACGCAGACACGACAATACAAATTGAGCGAGCAACCCGTGTCATTGAAAAGCCCCTCTCAGTCCACGACTATAACCTTCACATGGGAGGGGTGGACTTCAATGACCAGATGTTGTCTCCGTATTTAGTGTCCCGCAGAACCAGACGCTGGTATAAGAAGGTGTCTGTATATTTAATTCAATTGGCTCTGTATAATAGTTTTGTTCTCTACAGTAAGGCTGGGAGAACTGGATCCTTCCTCAAATTTCAGGAAGAGATCATCGAGAACCTCCTGTACCCAGGAGGTTCCGTGGCCCCATCCACCAGTGTAGTTAGCCGTCTACACGAGCGACATTTCCCCAATGTCGTTCCTGGTACCTCAACCCAACCGTCACCCCGAAAAAGATGTCGTGTCTGTAGCAGGAGTGGAATAAGGCGTGACACCCGCTATTTCTGTCCTGACTGCCCTGACCACCCTGCCCTATGCTTTGGAGAGTGTTTCCGGAAGTACCACTCACAGGTACACTATTAGCATAGGGATCACATCTCACCAGGACAGGCACACAGGGCTATTAGGGCCCATTCACTCACACAGCTGCTGCAAACCTCTCCTTTCACCTGGGACAAAGTGCATAACGCACTTCGCCACATCTTTGGGCGATTTGCGCTTTGCACATTGACCCATGGGGAAGGAGAGGTTTGTTCTATAAAGGTAAAAAAAAAAAAAACACCAGTAAGCAAAAAGGTTAATGTTTAGTTCAAAAAGTTAAAGTTTATATATTCTGTTCCAAAGTTAATAAAATTATTGCGTTGCGGCCTGGTTTTTTCTTTCTTTTTTTTTTTACCTTCCAGGTGGACCAACCGATCGACTAGCTGCAGCACTGATGTGCATTCTGACAGAAGCATTGCGCTGCTGTCAGATTACACGCAAGTCGGTGTATGCGGTGCTGCAAGACGAGATTTCTCCTCTGCAGTAACAGATACGTTTGCAAAGGCATACGAGCTGAGGAGGAGGCGGCGTTCCTATGCTTTGGCAAAAACTTTGTATATAAAAAAAATAAAAAATCCCGGCAATGATTTAGTCATCCACATCGATTGATGTGAATGGAGAAATCTGGTTTGCCAGGGCATACGAGCTAAGTGGGTATGGATGTTGGGTGGAGCTCCTATGTCCTGGCAGACGCCTTTCCCCTCCTTTTTTTTTTTTGGGCAGAGATTTTTTCATCCACATTGATCGATGCGAATGAAGAAATCTGTGCCGTTCATTTTTTTCTTTCAGCCCAGAGGCTGAACGGAAAAAAAAATCTCATTACCTGTATGCTCAATATAAGGAGAATAGCAGAAACTCCTAATGCTGGCCATACATGTAATGATTGCGGAGACCCTCAAATGCCAAGGCAGTACAAACACCCCACAACTGACCCCATTTTGGAAAGAAGACACCCCAAGGTATTTGCTGAGGGGCATATTGAGTCCATGAAAGATTAAAATTTTTGTCCTAAGTTAGCGGAAAGTGAGACTTTGTGAGAAAAAACTTTAAAAAAAAATCAATTTCCGCTAACTTATGCCCAAAAAAAAATATTTCTATTAACTTGCCAGGCCCCTCATTGAATACCTTGGGGTGTCTTCTTTCCAAAGTGGGGTCACATGTGGGGTATTTATACTGCCCTGGCTTTTTAGGGGCCCTAAAGCGTGAGAAGAAGTCTGGGATCCAAATGTCTAAAAATGCCCTCCTAAAAGGAATTTGGGCACCTTTGCGCATCTAGGCTGCAAAAAAGTGTCACACATGTGGTATCGCCGTACTCAGGAGAAGTTGGGGAATGTGTTTTTGGGTATCATTTTACATATACCCATGCTGGGTGAGATAAATATCTTGGTCAAATGCCAACTCCGCCGTAGCTCAGTGTTTAGACCAGCTCGTTGCTGGAATGTACGGCAGCATCAGCAAGCGTCTATGTAGTTTACTCACCTACGGTGGTGTGAGTTTATGAGTCGGCATAGTGCACGGCCGCTCCTATTACTCACCGCCGCTGCTCAGTGACTTGTGGTTACTGGTCAGTTCAGTGTTTGTGTGATGTGTAGCTCCCTGTGACTTACTGTGATTCCTGTGTTGAATCAACATACACATTGGTAATCTTCACAGGGTTAGCGCATACCGCATCTATCTCCGCATGCACTTTAACATATCAGGCTACAATTGCCTACGGAGCACCTTATCCGTGTATTTAGTGCGGTGGATTTTAGATTATTAGTCTGTCTATCCCCCCTATAATATTGATAACAAGCTCTCCTAGTGGTTATTGATACCTTGCCTATACAATGCTTGTTATACTGGGATAGATGGTTTTGGTCCGATTTGATTTATAAAGGTTTCACTCCTTCCTACATGAGCACAATAAAATATTTGTTATTTTGCTCCCTTTTAAACGTCCCTTTCATTATATTTGCTAAATTCATTTTTTTGGGACGTGTACCTGAGATATATATATAATTTGTAGTGTTTAATCAAATGCCAACTTTGTATAAAAAAATTGGAAAAGTTGTCTTTTGCCAAGATATTTCTCTCACCCAGCATGGGTATATGTAAAATGACACCCCAAAACACATTCCCCAACTTCTCCTGAGTATGGCGATACCAGATGTGTGACACTTTTTTGCAGCCTAGGTGGGCAAAGGGACCCACATTCCAAAGTGCACCTTTCGGATTTCACCGGTCATTTTTTACAGATTTTGATTGCAAAGTACTTCTCACACATATGGGCCCCTAAATTGCCAGGGCAGTATAACTACCCCACAAGTGACCCCATTTTGGAAAGAAGACACCCCAAGGTATTCCGTGAGGGGCATGGCAAGTTCCTAGAATTTTTTATTTTTTGTCGCAAGTTAGTGGAATATGAGACTTTGTATGGAAAAAAAAAAAATCATCATTTTCCGCTAACTTGTGACAAAAAAAAAAAAAATATTGGAACTCGCCAGGCCCCTCACGGAATACCTTGGGGTGTCTTCTTTCCAAAATGGGGTCACTTGTGGGGTAGTTATACTGCCCTGGCAATTTAGGGGCCCATATGTGTGAGAAGTACTTTGCAATCAAAATGTGTAAAAAATGGCCTGCGAAATCCGAAAGGTGCTCTTTGGAATATGTGCCCCTTTGCCCACCTTGACAGCAGAAAAGTGTCACACATCTGGTATCGCCGTACTCAGGAGAAGTTGGGGAATGTGTTTTGGGGTTTCATTTTACATTTACCCATGCTGGGTGAGAAAAATATCTTGGTCAAATGCCAACTTTGTATAAAAAAATGGGAAAAGTTGTCTTTTGCCAAGATATTTCTCTCACCCAGCATGGGTATATGTAAAATGACACCCCAAAACACATTCCCCAACTTCTCCTGAGTATGGCGATACCAGATGTGTGACACTTTTTTGCAGCCTAGGTGGGCAAAGGGACCCACATTCCAAAGTGCACCTTTCGGATTTCACCGGTCATTTTTTACAGATTTTGATTGCAAAGTACTTCTCACACATATGGGCCCCTAAATTGCCAGGGCAGTATAACTACGCCACAAGTGACCCCATTTTGGAAAGAAGACACCCCAAGGTATTCTGTGAGGGGCATGGCGAGTTCCTAGAATTTTTTATTTTTTGTCACAAGTTAGTGGAATATGAGACTTTGTAAGAAAAAATAAAATAAAAAAATAATCATCATTTTTCGCTAACTTGTGACAAAAAATAAAAAGTTCTATGAACTCACTATGCCCATCAGCGAATACCTTAGGGTGTCTACTTTCCAAAATGGGGTCATTTGTGGGGTTTTTCTACTGTTTGGGCATTGTAGAACCTCAGGAAACATGACAGGTGCTCAGAAAGTCAGAGCTGTTTCAAAAAGCGGAAATTCACATTTTTGTACCATAGTTTGTAAACGCTATAACTTTTACCCAAACCATTTTTTTTTTGCCCAAACATTTTTTTTTATCAAAGACATGTAGAACTATAAATTTAGTGAAAAATTTATATATGGATGTTGTTTTTTTGCAAAATTTTACAGCTGAAAGTAAAAAATGTCATTTTTTTGCCAAAAAATCGTTACATTTTGATTAATAACAAAAAAAGTAAAAATGTCAGCAGCAATGAAATACCACCAAATTAAAGCTCTATTAGTGAGAAGAAAAGAAGGACAAAATCCATTTGGGTGGTAAGTTGCATGACCGAGCGATAAACGGTGAAAGTAGTGTAGTTCAGAAGTGTAAAAAGTGGCCTGGTCATTAAGGGGGTTTCAGCTAGCGGGGTTGAAGTGGTTAAAGGGAACCTGTCACCTGCAAAACGCATATTAAACCGACCACAGTGCCTTACAGGATCCCCCAGTGTGTTGCTAATCATGTTTTTCTTTCCTCTTTGTGTTTCCTCATACTTGTTAAAAACGCTGTTTTAATGTCGGTTGGCGCTGTCTCCGTGTCAGGCTTGAAGTCAAGGGAGCAGCGGCCTCCTTCCTTCAAGTAAAGCTTAGCCCGCTCCTTACGACTCCTCTCTACAATTAGATAAACATGCTGCCGCTCTTCTAGCGCATACGCGGTACACTGCCTGTTACAGAGCGATCCTCACTCACCCGCCTGCATTTTGCTGACTGCGGATGCGCCGGACAGTAACAGGCAGCGTACCATGTATGCACTAGAAGAGCGCGATCCAGGCATCATGGCAGCATGTCCATCTAATTGTAGAGAGGAGGGGTAAGGGACGGGCTTAGCTTTACTTGAAGCAAGGAGGCCGCTGCCCCCTTGACTTCAAGCATGACTCGGAGACAGTGCCAACCGACATTAAAACAGCGTTTTTAACAAGTTTGAAGAAACACAAACAGGAAAGAAAAACATGATTAGCAACACACTGGGGGATCCTGTAAGGTACTGTGGTCGGTTTAATATGCGTTTTACAGGTGACATGTTCCCTTTAAGGACTGAAGCAACCATCTTAAGTCACTGGTGTGCATGGGGTGCATCTCCCTGCTGGGGATGCAAGCTGAGGAGGCCCTGCTGTGGTGGTTGCTGCTGCTTCACAGGGGGCAGGTAGATGAGAGATCCCCTGCTGGGGATCATGAGATGGACATATATATTTTTTCAACTCTGTAAAACAAAACATGCAATGCAACAGCTCTCTGCAAACCAAATAATGTACAAAAATGCATATTAATTGCTAGTGCTATACTTATAAATTAATGTGCCCCTAAGCATTGGGATGTGCTGACTGACCCCCTTTTTTCTTTGCATATTTTTCAACTGTACTATGTAACCAAGGGGCGATGTTGGAGCCTTGACACAAAGCAGAGGCTGCACACCTAGGCATAGGTCATAGCAGCAGAGCAGATCAACAGATGCCATAGATCCACACCTACTGGCCAGAGATAACTGAATGCTGGGTGAGGTGGCAAGGTACAGTGATGAGGAAGCGGCTGACACTGGGTAAGGCTGATGCACACAGCCGTTGTGCGGGCCCCCAATGCACGGGCAACATCCCTGCAGTGGGCCGGACCCATTCAACTTGATAAGGCCTTAGTGTCATATGGCCGTAGCGGGATGATTCACCCTACAAAATACTATGATTGTGTTTGATTTACTAAGTTACTTTTGTAATCAAAAGCTGTTCATTAAGGGTAATATAGATGGATTTATACTGTAATTGAGTTAGGCCTTTCGCACTCGACCGTATGGTTTTGTGGTCCGATTAAAAGGATAATTTTTTCAGTTTTTTTGTTTCAGTGGTGTTTCCGTTTCGCTTCCGTTTGGTTTCCGTTTCTGATCCATTTTTTGCGGATTGCAAACAGAAAGGGGAGCATGCAATAATGTTTAAACAGTAAGTACATAAAAGAATTGGGCTGGGCATAACATTTTCAATAGATAGTTCCGCAAAAACGGGACAGATACGGAAGACATATGGATGCAATCCGTATGCATTAAAAAATTTTGTGGAACCATTTACTTGAATGGAGCCACGGAACGTGATTTGCGGGCAATAATAGGACATGTTCTATCTTTGCACGGAATGGAAATACGGAAACGGAATGCATAGGGAGTACCTTCCGTTGTTTTTGTGGACCCATTGAAGTGAATGGTTATGCATACGGACCGCAAACAGAAACTACAAAAACGGAACGGAAATGGAAAAAATAAATGTTCGTGTGCAAGAGGTCTTACCCTCAGTAGAAAACTTTTTATTAATAATGTAGGCATGTGCAGAAGATGTATTTACATATTGGCACATATTTACTGATGTGAGTGCACCTACATTTGGTGCCAAGATGTAGTGTAATTTGGCACATCTAGTTTTAGAGAAATTATGTCAGCCTAGCCAGACAAGAAGGCATGGCTTAACGGAAAAGGGTATGACTTTCAGTAAAGCGGCATGGCCTATTGTGACATTTAGCATCCAAATTGCACCACAATTCTGACCTAACATATAGGGCTCATGCACACAACCGTATGTATTTTGCGGAGACACAAGGAGATGCCGGGCTTCGCGAGCAAGTGGCCTAAGGTGAGTTAAATTTTTTTTTATTTTTTTTTTAACCCCTCTAGCGCTGTTTTACTATGCATTCTGTATTCAGAATGCTATTATTTTCCCTTATAACCATGTTATAAGGGAAAATAATACAGTCTTCAGAACATCAATCCCAAGCCCGAACAACGCATGACAATGTTTGGCACTCGCGCAGAAAAAATCGCGCATTTTCCCGCAACGCACCCGGCTCTTATCCGGGCAAAAAAACTCACGCCCTTGTGAAAGAGGCCTTAGTTTCAATCTAAGCAAACTAATAGTTAGTATATAGTATAAGCAGTTTTTTTATGGAATTCCAGATTGCTACAAGCAACGAGTCTCCACACAAATTCCTTCAAATCTCCATAGTCCTTATACGAGAGAGAGTGGGAAGAGAAATGGCTCCAGTGGTGACAGTAAGTAGCTCTCAGGTTCCACGCCAGTAATGATTTTATTATACTCACGGGGTTCCTCCAATAAATAGAATAAAACAGAGACAGACGTTACAGAGCCAAGTGTTGCACATGATTGGATTCAGCCTGAATTTTGCCTAGATCAGCTTCTTCAGGACACACTGACATCAAAGTACCTCTATTTCAACACTGAACTAACATCATCGTATTAAAACCAGAGATTATCTTTCCCTGTTCCTCTCTTTTATGCACAACAGAAAACCATCACACCATATTGATATAAAAATATAATAATAATATACAAATATATTTATTTTATAAAACCAGTAAAACATTCCACAGTCCTAGAGGCCAGTGTCAATTCATAAAGATCTCCTAAATAGCTTCCAGGCCACAGGTCTTAAAGGGGTTGTCTGGGTTCAGAGCTGAACCTGGAAATATGCCCTTCTTCACCCAGGCGACACCTCTGAGATGAGCATCAGAGCATTTCATGCTGCGATGCTCTCCCTTGCTCTTGCCCTGGCCCGATCCTTAATTTTAAAAGGGTTGGCCACTTTCTGGTTATGTGTTTGTGAGATGATTGTATGGCACTTGCTAATATAGTCTTATATAGTATGCCCCCGTGTTTATAACGTCTTTCGTGATGTCCACACTGAGGTCCTGTCCATAAAATGGCTGCTGATTCAGGGCCATATGACTAGGGAAATTACCTCCATGTGATGTCTTCTCAATTAAAATACACTGCACCTTTTTGAATTGAGGAGACATCACATGGAGGTAATTTGCCTGCTCACATGACCCATCACAGGTAGCCGTTTTATGGACAGGACCCTCCTGTGTGGACAGCACAAAATACTTTATAAAGAAGGGGGCATACTACAAATTGGCATGGTATTAAAAAGCAGGAGGTGCTCAACCCCATACGCAGTGGTGCATCTATACAGGGTGGGGCAGATCCTGCAATTGTGGCCCATTGCTAATGGCAATCCCCAGCAAAAATGCATACAATGGGGGATGCCTGCAGCGGACCACAAGTGCCACATTGGACATCCTACACAGGATAGCAAATGTGTGGATGTGATAAACAGTAAAAATAATATAACAAAAACAAAGACAGGTGCACACTGCGGTCTTACTAACCCTCGTACTGGTGCAAAATTGAGAATTAGCCAACATATCCTGCTTGGAGGACATGTCTGAGCCCGAGCACCGTGCCAAGGTTTATCAAGTAGCTCGGGACCTAACGCTAAACCTACCTGGGCCAGTGGGCGAATTACAGGCATGCAAGGTCCGACTCAAAGCAATCTCCCAGTAACCTCCAGCATGTGACCATGCATACAATGGGAGGAGGCAGAGAGCTCTGAGCCCCACCCAAGACTTGCTGATATAGCCCGGGCCTCACACGTGCACCAGAATGCTGCCTGTGGATGGAAATAAAGGCACATTCAGACTAGGATTTTTTACACCTTCAAAAATTCTAAATACAAACTACAAATTGGCGTGGTATTAAAAAGCAGGAAGTACTCAACCCCATATGCAGTGGTGCATCTATACTGGGGGGGGGGGGGGGGGCACTTGTGGTCCGCTGCTAATGGCAATCCCCAGCAAAAATGCATACAATGGAGGATGCCTGCCGCGGACCAAAACTACCACAATGGACATCTTACTCAGGATAGCAAATGTGTGGATGTGATAAACAGTAAAAATAATATAACAAAAACAAAGACAGGTGCACACTGCAGTCTTACTAACCCTCGTACTGGTGTAAAATTGAGAATTAGCCAACATATCCTGCTTGGAGGACATGTCTGAGCCCGAGCACCACGCCAAGGTTTCTCAAGTAGCTCGGGACCTAACGCTAAACCTACCTACAGCCCAGGTAGGTTTAGCGTTAGGTCCTGAGCTACTTGAGAAACTTTGGCGCAATTCTCGGGCTCAGACATGTCCTCCAAGCAGTTTATGTTGGCTAATTCTCAATTTTACACCAGTACGATGGTTAGTAAGACCGCAGTGTGCACCTGTCTTTGTTTTTGTTATGTTATAAAGAATGGAGCATACCTTCATAATATAGAAAATGGTGCAGAATTTCAACAAAGACTATATTAGTAAGTGTCATATAATTATCTCACAAACACATTGGTCAACAGTAACCAGAAAATAATCAACCCCTTTAAGTTTAATCCTCATTAGATGAAAAACTGAGAACGATTCTGTCCCCATTTTTATGAACTCTATAAATTCTACAACCCAGAAAAAACTCACAGCAAATGAAAGAACCTGATTTATTGCGTTTATTACTGTTTTTACTCTGGTGTGGCCATAAGGCCAATTAGATAGTGAATTGCTATGTAACATTTAATTTCCTGTGTCCTGCTGTGGCATAATTTCCTTGCATTTCACACACCATCAACCTGCATCCCCCAGTCATTACAGTGCTACAACCCACAGAAATCAGGATCCTTAAAGGGCTTGGCCACTTTCTGGCTACTTTTGGCCAATGTTTAGGTAAAATTACTATATGACACTAATATAGCCTTTGTTGATTGTCTGTACCTTTCGCTTTATTTCATAAATCATGTCCCCTTGTTGAGCAAATCTTGTCTGCGATCCACACAGGAGATCTGTCCATACGATGGCCACTGATGGAGGGTCATGTAACCAATCAAAAATAACACCAGACATATCACTCAGTTGCAATGTTGAGAATTTAGTGCAGGTGCAGTGTATTTGAATGAAGGAGACAGTGATTTCCCTGGTCACATGACCCTCCATCAGCAGCCATTTTATGGACAGGACCTCTGTGTGTACAGCACAAATGACTTAGCCAACAATGGAGAATACCTTATGAAACAAAATATCGACAAAGACTATAATAGGAAGTGTCATATGGTCATCTAATAAGCATATTGATCAAGAGTTTATTTGTTTTCTGTGTCCAGAATTCGACCTAGAACTCATCCAATTCAGCCATGAGAGAACTCTTTCAAGAAACTGCTACCAATTCCACATTGTCCTCTAGTCTTTCACCAATAGCTAGGGTTATGATGTCTACATGGACCAATAATCTGGAAAGAGCATTTTTGTTTCCCGGTCATTGATCTGTGTAAAAGGGCCCTTAGTAGAGAGTAAAAACAATAAAAGATTTCCTCACCTAATACCTCCTGACATATCAGTATAATGTCAGACTGGCCAAGGTCACCTCCCCCCCCCACCACCAATACCTAGATGGACCTTCACTGCAAACTGTTAGCAATTCATTCATAAATTCAAACAGGAATAATAAATAAATGGCACAACAAAGAGTCATAAGGACAGATGCTTTAGAATTGTTATTACATGGGAAATGCAAGTAGTAAGGCCTCATGCACACGACCGTTCTGCAAAATGGGGTTCCATTGTTCTGTGATCCGTTTCCGTTTTTGTTTCTGTGTGTCTTCCTTTATTTTTGGAGGACCACCAGACATAGGCCTCATGCACACGACAGTATTTTTGAACGGTCAGCAAAACGGGGTTCCATTGTTCCGTGATCCGTGTCCATTTTTTCTTCCGTGTGTCTTCCTTGATTTTTGAAGGATCACCAGACCAGAAAAGTGAAAAAAAAATCTAAGTCAAGTTAACCTTGAAAATGATAGGAAAAAAAACGGACACGGATCACGGACGCGGATGACAATCTTGTGTGCCTCCGTGTTTTTTCACGGACCCATTGACTTGAATGGGTCCGCGAACCGTTGTCCGTCAAAAAAATAGGACAGGTCCTATTTTTTGGACGGACAGGAAACACGGATCACGGACGCGGATGACTAACATTTTCCGAGTTTTCAACAGACCCATTGAAAGTCAATGTCTCCGCAGAAAATCACGGAAAACGGAACAGCGGACACGGATGCACACAACGGTTGTGTGCATGAGGCCATAAAGGAAAGTAAAGAAAATTCTAAGTCAGGTTTGCCATGCAAATGATAGAAAAAAACGGACACGGACGCGCGGACGTGGATGACAATCTTGTGTGCCTCCGCATTTTTTTGCGGTCCCATTGACTTGAAAGGGGCCGCAAACCGTGTTCCTGCGAAAATAATAGGGCAGGTAATATTTTTTTGACGGACTGGAACCACGGATCACGGTGCATTAGCCGAGTTTTCCACGGACCCATTGAAAACGGAGCAACGGATACGGAATAAAACAACGGTCGTGTGCATGAGGCCTTACTAAAAGGGATATGTCAGGAGAGGTAACAGCTCCTCTATAAATCTAACATAATTCACTCCTTCAACCATTCACAGCATCTGTTCAGAAAGGAATAAGATGAATAGGGATCAAGCAGCATATATACAGTAGATGCATATTTTATTGTCATTTATTCTAGCAGATTATTGGATATCTGAACATTACACTGTTTTTGTTGGGTGAGCACCGGGTGTAGCAAGACAATATCTTGACAGGACAGGAAACCAGGCTGAGCATTGGTCTCAGTTTATAAAGGTTGGGTCATACAATACTAAATCAAATAATGACAAGTGGAAATGTATAGTGGAGAGATCCAATACAGAATGTTTACTTCATCCATGTAGGTATTTCTTTTGAAATGTTCTAGCACACTGAACACTTTAACGGATGGAAATGCAATACTCATAGTATCTATGTGATAATTTGAAATAATTCAAAAACTCCATTTCTTGATACATTTATTACTATATAACAATCTAGATTTTACATCAATACACATTTTACCGTTTTTATTTCAGAAATAAATTTGACACATCATTGTGACGTTATACCGTACACAGATAAATGAGTGATGTTTCTATTTCATGTTCATGTGATCATATCCCCACTTTCACACTTACTGTAAGCCATACCTTCAAATATACCTTTCAAGTCACTGTCACAAATGGAAAAATGCTAAGACTTGCCATGAATTTACCAGTTCGCGAGATACCATTGCTAGCCATGGCTGCATGTGGTTGACATCTTTTTATCTACCATGAGGACTCCTATAGTATTATAGTATTGGTAATACTAACCATGATGTTTAATGAGTAGTAGATAATATAATAACATAAGAACTTTTGAAGGAATATAATATTGGTTACTGATATACTTTAACCTACGAGTTGCATTTTTTTTTCCAGTTACATATCCCCTTTAAATGCATACCTCACTTTTCGAAATTTCTCATACAAATTCATGCATGCTATAACAGTCACTTGCCTTTAGTTCCAGACAGGAGAATAAATCAGATATGAGCTGCTAAGAATTGAAATATACCTGAGTAAAAAAAAAAAAAAGTTTGCATAATGGCCGTGCTTCTTTGTGCAATCATAACTGTTAAGGAATAGGTCTTTCTGGGCTTCCCTAATGCCTCTTTCAGCCATATTATTCCCAGTTTCAGTTGCACAGCTAGATTCATTTCACTCAGAAGCACAGGGTGTATCCTGTCTGCCAGCATTATACTGCTGTAATATTCTTTTTCTTACTTTCCACAATGTTTGTTTTCAGCTCCAGAGTTGACAGAAAAGATAAGGAGGAATAAATAACACTTACAGACACACAGGAGGCTCCTGCGATGCTCAGAAGCAGTGTAGAAACAATTCTTTCATCAGTTAGCTTTGACACGCCCTCATTTCCTGTGAGCCATCTTCTGAGTCTCTGTTACTAGGGGCGAATCTTCCCTGACAACAGGTAGTGGACTGCAAACTAGGTGGAAGTAAGAACCCTAGTGGCCATGACTTTTAATTTTTTTCAACTGGAAGCAGGCATATTTTTTTTAAATGAAGTGATTTAGAAATTTGCTAGTAACAATATTCTCTTATAAAATTAAATTATGTGAAAATACAGTGTTAAGGCCCTTTAACTCTGGCTGAGGATTGGAACAATTAACAAGGAAGAGCATTCTGATTAATGATAATTCCGGATAATTGCCCTTGTTAGTAAGCAGCACATTTCCCTGGTATAAACAGGGATATGCCCGCAAACAATGGAACTGTATTAGGATGAACAATCATTCATCCCCACATATCAGTGATAATTTCTGCATGTAAATTCAGCAAACAAGAGGAATGTTTGTTTCCAATCATTGCCAGCTCTCTCAGCCTGTGTCAAAGGGTACTTAGGCTACCTGCTCACGTTGTGGATTATGCATGTTTTTTCCATGGAGATTTTTGAGTGGAAAAAAATGCAGCGTAAATACAGTACCAGCAAAGTGTATGAGATTAGACAAATATCACGTACACTTTGCTTTTTTTCTTCCGTATGGAAATTGACCTTTTGAAATTCACAGCATGTCAATTGTTTGTGCGATTTTTTTGTGCAGATTTCAACCTTTCCAATATAACCTCTGATTTAAAAAAACTAAAACTTTTTTTTTGACATTCATTTGGTGACCTAATTCCAACCCAACATAAAAGACTAGTTACTTATATGTAGAGTATTTTAGACCTGAAAAAAGTTTGTCTTCTAGTGCACTGGTTTGTTCTTCACTAATCGAGAGCTTTGTGTGGATAAGAACTAGCTGTAACAGTCCAGAGCCATATCTTAGTGAATAAACCAAAAAACACGTTAATCTTAAAAATGACCGATCCTTTTTAGTAAATACTTTCCCCATGTAATAACAGCACTATTTTTCTCAGAAGTCTCCGATGGGCTGTTCCTTTTTTATTCTTCATGGAAATGTTGGCAAATGGACATTAACATTCCCTTTGTCAATCGGGTGTCAGACACCGATTGGGCAGTGGTAAATGAGCAAAAAGCATAAGAACATGGTCATTATTACAGTAGTAATGGCTACAAACGTGATAATTAGGGATGAGCGAACTCGAACTGTATAGTTCGGGTTCGTACCGAATTTTGGGGTGTCCGTGACACGGACCCGAACCCGGACATTTTCGTAAAAGTCCGGGTTCGGGTTCGGTGTTCGTCGCTTTCTTCGCGCTTTTGTGACGCTTTCTTGGCGCTTTTTGAAAGGCTGCTAAGCAGCCAATCAACAAGCGTCATACTACTTGCCCCAAGAGGCCATCACAGCCATGCCTACTATTGGCATGGCTGTGATTGGCCAGAGCACCATGTGACCCAGCCTCTATTT
Source organism: Bufo gargarizans (assembly GCF_014858855.1). Lineage (NCBI taxonomy): Eukaryota > Metazoa > Chordata > Amphibia > Anura > Bufonidae > Bufo > Bufo gargarizans. The sequence goes on along the minus strand of NC_058080.1, from coordinate 476,353,093 downwards.
AAGCTGGAGTCACATAGCGCCGCCCGTCACTCTGCTCTGATTAGCGTAGGGAGAGGTTGCGGCTGCGACAGTAGGGCGAGATTAGGCAGATTAACTCCTCCAAAGGACTTGATTAACTGATCGATCTGCAGCTGTGGATCATTGAGCTGCTGATCCTCAATTGCTCACTGTTTTTAGGCTGCCCAGACCGTTTGTCAGTCACATTTTTCTGGGGTGATCGGCGGCCATTTTGTGTCTTGTGGTGCGCCAGCACAAGCTGCGACCAAGTGCATTTAACCCTCAATGGTGTGGTTGTTTTTTGGCTAAAGCCTACATCAGGGTGAAGCTGTCACACCAAGTGCATTTAACCCTCAGTAGTGTGGTTGGTCAAGCTGTGACACCAAGTGCATTTAACCAGCAATAGTCTGTTCATTTTTTGGCCATATACTACATCAGGGGCAAGCTGCGCCCATCACCAAGTGCATTTAACCAGCAATAGTGTGGTTATTTTTTGGCCATATCCCAGTCTAATTCTGTCACTAAATCCATACCGGTCACCCAGCGCCTAAATACTAGGCCTCAAATTTATATCCCGCTAAATCTCTCGTTACCGCTGTCCTGTTGTGGCTGGGAAAGTTATTTAGTGTCCGTCAAAGCACATTTTTTGTTCTGGGTTGAAATACAATTCCCAATTTAGCAATTTAAAAATTGAGTGGTTTCTGCTGTATCAGAGCTATTTGAAATCTATCCCTAAAAGGGTATATAATATTCAAGGTGCACATAGGGTCATTCAGAATAACTTCACACACCCGCTACTGTGCATTTCCAAGTCTAATTCTGTCACTAAACCCATACCTGTCACCCAGCGCCTAAATACAAGGCCTCAAATTTATATCCAGCTAAATCTGTCCTTAGTGCTGTAGCTGGGCGAGTTATTTAGTGTCCGTTCAAGCACATTTCTTGTTCTGGGTTGAAATACAATTCCCAATTTAGCAATTTCATAATTTAGTGGTTTCTGCTATATCAGAGCTATTTGAAATCTATCCCTAAAAGGGTAGATCATATTGAAGGTGCACATAGGGACATTCAGAATAACTTCACACACCCGCTACTGTGCATTTCCAAGTCTAATTCTGTCACTAAACCCATACCTGTCACCCAGCGCCTAAATACTAGGCCTCAAATTTATATCCTGCTAAATCTCTCGTTAGTGCTGTAGCTGGGCGAGTTATTTAGTGTCCGTTCAAGCACATTTCTTGTTCTGGGTTGAAATACAATTCCCAATTTAGCAATTTCATAATTTAGTGGTTTCTGCTATATCAGAGCTATTTGAAATCTATCCCTAAAAGGGTATATAATATTCAAGGTGCACATTGGGTCATTCAGAATAACTTCACACACACCCGCTACTGTGTATTTCCAAGTCTAATTCTGTCACTAAACCCATACCTGTCACCCAGCGCCTAAATACTAGGCCTCAAATTTATATCCTGCTAAATCTCTCGTTAGTGCTGTAGCTGGGCGAGTTATTTAGTGTCCGTTCAAGCACATTTCTTGTTCTGGGTTGAAATACAATTCCCAATTTAGCAATTTCATAATTTAGTGGTTTCTGCTATATCAGAGCTATTTGAAATCTATCCCTAAAAGGGTATATAATATTCAAGGTGCACATTGGGTCATTCAGAATAACTTCACACACACCCGCTACTGTGTATTTCCAAGTCTAATTCTGTCACTAAACCCATACCTGTCACCCAGCGCCTAAATACTAGGCCTCAAATTTATATCCTGCTAAATCTCTCGTTAGTGCTGTAGCTGGGCGAGTTATTTAGTGTCCGTTCAAGCACATTTCTTGTTCTGGGTTGAAATACAATTCCCAATTTAGCAATTTCATAATTTAGTGGTTTCTGCTATATCAGAGCTATTTGAAATCTATCCCTAAAAGGGTATATAATATTCAAGGTGCACATTGGGTCATTCAGAATAACTTCACACACACCCGCTACTGTGTATTTCCAAGTCTAATTCTGTCACTAAACCCATACCTGTCACCCAGCGCCTAAATACTAGGCCTCAAATTAATATCCTGCTAAATCTCTCGTTAGTGCTGTAGCTGGGCGAGTTATTTAGTGTCCGTTCAAGCACATTTCTTGTTCTGGGTTGAAATACAATTCCCAATTTAGCAATTTCATAATTAAGTGGTTTCTGCTATATCAGAGCTATTTGAAATCTATCCCTAAAAGGGTATATAATATTCAAGGTGCACATTGGGTCATTCAGAATAACTTCACACACACCCGCTACTGTGTATTTCCAAGTCTAATTCTGTCACTAAACCCATACCTGTCACCCAGCGCCTAAATACTAGGCCTCAAATTTATATCCTGCTAAATCTCTCGTTAGTGCTGTAGCTGGGCGAGTTATTTAGTGTCCGTTCAAGCACATTTCTTGTTCTGGGTTGAAATACAATTCCCAATTTAGCAATTTCATAATTTAGTGGTTTCTGCTATATCAGAGCTATTTGAAATCTATCCCTAAAAGGGTATATAATATTCAAGGTGCACATTGGGTCATTCAGAATAACTTCACACACACCCGCTACTGTGTATTTCCAAGTCTAATTCTGTCACTAAACCCATACCTGTCACCCAGCGCCTAAATACTAGGCCTCAAATTTATATCCTGCTAAATCTCTCGTTAGTGCTGTAGCTGGGCGAGTTATTTAGTGTCCGTTCAAGCACATTTCTTGTTCTGGGTTGAAATACAATTCCCAATTTAGCAATTTCATAATTTAGTGGTTTCTGCTATATCAGAGCTATTTGAAATCTATCCCTAAAAGGGTATATAATATTCAAGGTGCACATTGGGTCATTCAGAATAACTTCACACACACCCGCTACTGTGTATTTCCAAGTCTAATTCTGTCACTAAACCCATACCTGTCACCCAGCGCCTAAATACTAGGCCTCAAATTTATATCCTGCTAAATCTCTCGTTAGTGCTGTAGCTGGGCGAGTTATTTAGTGTCCGTTCAAGCACATTTCTTGTTCTGGGTTGAAATACAATTCCCAATTTAGCAATTTCATAATTTAGTGGTTTCTGCTATATCAGAGCTATTTGAAATCTATCCCTAAAAGGGTATATAATATTCAAGGTGCACATTGGGTCATTCAGAATAACTTCACACACACCCGCTACTGTGTATTTCCAAGTCTAATTCTGTCACTAAACCCATACCTGTCACCCAGCGCCTAAATACTAGGCCTCAAATTTATATCCTGCTAAATCTCTCGTTAGTGCTGTAGCTGGGCGAGTTATTTAGTGTCCGTTCAAGCACATTTCTTGTTCTGGGTTGAAATACAATTCCCAATTTAGCAATTTCATAATTTAGTGGTTTCTGCTATATCAGAGCTATTTGAAATCTATCCCTAAAAGGGTATATAATATTCAAGGTGCACATTGGGTCATTCAGAATAACTTCACACACACCCGCTACTGTGTATTTCCAAGTCTAATTCTGTCACTAAACCCATACCTGTCACCCAGCGCCTAAATACTAGGCCTCAAATTTATATCCTGCTAAATCTCTCGTTAGTGCTGTAGCTGGGCGAGTTATTTAGTGTCCGTTCAAGCACATTTCTTGTTCTGGGTTGAAATACAATTCCCAATTTAGCAATTTCATAATTTAGTGGTTTCTGCTATATCAGAGCTATTTGAAATCTATCCCTAAAAGGGTATATAATATTCAAGGTGCACATTGGGTCATTCAGAATAACTTCACACACACACGCTTCTGTGCATTTCCAAGTCTAATTCTGTCACTAAATCCATACCGGTCACCCAGCGCCTAAATACTAGGCCTCAAATTTATATCCCGCTGAATTTGAATACAATACATTGGGCCAAATAATATATTTGTTGTTGTGGTGAACCATAACAATGAGAAAAACATCTAGTAAGGGACGCGGACGTGGACATGGTCGTGGTGGTGTTAGTGGACCCTCTGGTGCTGGGAGAGGACGTGGCCGTTCTGCCACATCCACACGTCCTAGTGTACCAACTACCTCAGGTCCCAGTAGCCGCCAGAATTTACAGCGATATATGGTGGGGCCCAATGCCGTTCTAAGGATGGTAAGGCCTGAGCAGGTACAGGCATTAGTCAATTGGGTGGCTGACAGTGGATCCAGCACGTTCACATTATCTCCCACCCAGTCTTCTGCAGAAAGCGCACAGATGGCGCCTGAAAACCAACCCCATCAGTCTGTCACATCACCCCCATGCATACCAGGGAAACTGTCTCAGCCTCAAGTTATGCAGCAGTCTCTTATGCTGTTTGAAGACTCCGCTGGCAGGGTTTCCCAAGGGCATCCACCTAGCCCTTCCCCAGCGGTGAAAGACATAGAATGCACTGACGCACAACCACTTATGTTTCCTGATGATGAGGACATGGGAATACCACCTCAGCATGTCTCTGATGATGACGAAACACAGGTGCCAACTGCTGCGTCTTTCTGCAGTGTGCAGACTGAACAGGAGGTCAGGGATCAAGACTGGGTGGAAGACGATGCAGGGGACGATGAGGTCCTAGACCCCACATGGAATGAAGGTCGTGCCACTGACTTTCACAGTTCGGAGGAAGAGGCAGTGGTGAGACCGAGCCAACAGCGTAGCAAAAGAGGGAGCAGTGGGCAAAAGCAGAACACCCGCCGCCAAGAGACTCCGCCTGCTACTGACCGCCGCCATCTGGGACCGAGCACCCCAAAGGCAGCTTCAAGGAGTTCCCTGGCATGGCACTTCTTCAAACAATGTGCTGACGACAAGACCCGAGTGGTTTGCACGCTGTGCCATCAGAGCCTGAAGCGAGGCATTAACGTTCTGAACCTGAGCACAACCTGCATGACCAGGCACCTGCATGCAAAGCATGAACTGCAGTGGAGTAAACACCTTAAAACCAAGGAAGTCACTCAGGCTCCCCCTGCTACCTCTTCTGCTGCTGCCGCCTCGGCCTATTCTGCTGCTGCCGCCTCGGCCTCTTCCTCCGCCTCTGGAGGAACGTTGGCACCTGCCGCCCAGCAAACAGGGGATGTACCACCAACACCACCACCACCACCTCCGTCACCAAGCGTCTCAACCATGTCACACGCCAGCGTTCAGCTCTCCATCTCACAAACATTTGAGAGAAAGCGTAAATTCCCACCTAGCCACCCTCGATCCCTGGCCCTGAATGCCAGCATTTCTAAACTACTGGCCTATGAAATGCTGTCATTTAGGCTGGTGGACACAGACAGCTTCAAACAGCTCATGTCGCTTGCTGTCCCACAGTATGTTGTTCCCAGCCGGCACTACTTCTCCAAGAGAGCCGTGCCTTCCCTGCACAACCAAGTATCCGATAAAATCAAGTGTGCACTGCGCAACGCCATCTGTAGCAAGGTCCACCTAACCACAGATACGTGGACCAGTAAGCACGGCCAGGGACGCTATATCTCCCTAACTGCACACTGGGTAAATGTAGTGGCAGCTGGGCCCCAGGCGGAGAGCTGTTTGGCGCACGTCCTTCCGCCGCCAAGGATCGCAGGGCAACATTCTTTGCCTCCTGTTGCCACCTCCTCCTTCTCGGCTTCCTCCTCCTCTTCTTCCACCTGCTCATCCAGTCAGCCACACACCTTCACCACCAACTTCAGCACAGCCCGGGGTAAACGTCAGCAGGCCATTCTGAAACTCATATGTTTGGGGGACAGGCCCCACACCGCACAGGAGTTGTGGCGGGGTATTGAACAACAGACCGACGAGTGGTTGCTGCCGGTGAGCCTCAAGCCCGGCCTGGTGGTGTGTGATAATGGGCGAAATCTCGTTGCAGCTCTGGGACTAGCCAATTTGACGCACATCCCTTGCTTGGCGCATGTGCTGAATTTGGTGGTGCAGAAGTTCATTCACAACTACCCCGACATGTCAGAGCTGCTGCATAAAGTGCGGGCCGTCTGTTCGCGCTTCCGGCGTTCACATCCTGCTGCTGCTCGCCTGTCTGCGCTACAGCGTAACTTCGGCCTTCCCGCTCACCGCCTCATATGCGACGTGCCCACCAGGTGGAACTCCACCTTGCACATGCTGGACAGACTGTGCGAGCAGCAGCAGGCCATAGTGGAGTTTCAGCTGCAGCACGCACGGGTCAGTCGCACTACAGAACAGCACCACTTCACCACCAATGACTGGGCCTCCATGCGAGACCTGTGTGCCCTGTTGCGCTGTTTCGAGTACTCCACCAACATGGCCAGTGGCGATGACACCGTTATCAGCGTTACAATACCACTTCTATGTCTCCTTGAGAAAACACTTAGGGCGATGATGGAAGAGGAGGTGGCCCAGGAGGAGGAGGAGGAGGAGGAGGAAGAGGGGTCATTTTTAGCACTTTCAGGCCAGTCTCTTCGAAGTGACTCAGAGGGAGGTTTTTGGCAACAGCAGAGGCCAGGTACAAATGTGGCCAGCCAGGGCCCACTACTGGAGGACGAGGAGGACGAGGATGAGGAGGAGGTGGAGGAGGATGAGGATGAAGCATGGTCACAGCGGGGTGGCACCCAACGCAGCTCGGGTCCATCACTGGTGCGTGGCTGGGGGGAAAGGCAGGACGATGACGATACGCCTCCCACAGAGGACAGCTTGTCCTTACCCCTGGGCAGCCTGGCACACATGAGCGACTACATGCTGCAGTGCCTGCGCAACGACAGCAGAGTTGCCCACATTTTAACCTGTGCGGACTACTGGGTTGCCACCCTGCTGGATCCACGCTACAAAGACAATGTGCCCACCTTACTTCCTGCACTGGAGCGTGATAGGAAGATGCGTGAGTACAAGCGCACGTTGGTAGACGCGCTACTGAGAGCATTCCCAAATGTCACAGGGGAACAAGTGGAAGCCCAAGGCCAAGGCAGAGGAGGAGCAAGAGGTCGCCAAGGCAGCTGTGTCACGGCCAGCTCCTCTGAGGGCAGGGTTAGCATGGCAGAGATGTGGAAAACTTTTGTCAACACGCCACAGCTAACTGCACCACCACCTGATACGCAACGTGTTAGCAGGAGGCAACATTTCACTAACATGGTGGAACAGTACGTGTGCACACCCCTCCACGTACTGACTGATGGTTCGGCCCCATTCAACTTCTGGGTCTCTAAATTGTCCACGTGGCCAGAGCTAGCCTTTTATGCCTTGGAGGTGCTGGCCTGCCCGGCAGCCAGCGTTTTGTCTGAACGTGTATTCAGCACGGCAGGGGGCGTCATTACAGACAAACGCAGCCGCCTGTCTACAGCCAATGTGGACAAGCTGACGTTCATAAAAATGAACCAGGCATGGATCCCACAGGACCTGTCCGTCCCTTGTCCAGATTAGACATTAACTACCTCCCCATAACCATATATTATTGGACTCCAGGGCACTTCCTCATTCAATCCTATTTTTATTTTCATTTTACCATTATATTGCGAGGCTACCCAAAGTTGAATGAACCTCTCCTCTGCCTGTGTGCTAGGCCTAAATATATGCCAATGGACTGTTGCAGTGGTGGCTGACATGAAGCCTGATTCTCTGCTATGACATGCAGACTAATTCTCTGCTGACATGAAGCCAGATTGTCTGTTACGGGACCTCTCTCCTCTGCCTGGGTGCTGGGCCTAAATTTATGACAATGGACTGTTGCAGTGGTGGCTGACGTGAAGCCTGATTCTCTGCTATGACATGCAGACTGATTCTCTGCTGTCATGAAGCCAGATTGTCTGTTACGGGACCTCTCTGCTCTGCCTGTGTGCTAGGCCTAAATATATGCCAATGGACTGTTGCAGTGGTGGCTGACGTGAAGCCTCATTCTCTGCTATGACATGCAGACTGATTCTCTGCTGACATGAAGCCAGATTCTCTGTTACGGGACCTCTCTCCTCTGCCTGTGTGTGTGCTGGGCCTAAATATATGCCAATGGACTGTTGCAGTGGTGGCTGACGTGAAGCCTCATTCTCTGCTATGACATGCAGACTGATTCTCTGCTGACATGAAGCCAGATTGTCTGTTACGGGACCTCTCTCCTCTGCCTGTGTGCTAGGCCTAAATATATGCCAATGGACTGTTGCAGTGGTGGCTGACGTGAAGCCTCATTCTCTGCTATGACATGCAGACTGATTCTCTGCTGACATGAAGCCAGATTCTCTGTTACGGGACCTCCCTCCTCTGCCTGGGTGCTGGGCCTAAATATATGCCAATGGACTGTTGCAGTGGTGGCTGACGTGAAGCCTCATTCTCTGCTATGACATACAGACTAATTCTCTGCTGACATGAAGACAGATTCTCTGTTACGGGACCTCTCTCCTCTGCCTGTGTGTGTGCTGGGCCTAAATATATGCCAATGGACTGTTGCAGTGGTGGCTGACGTGAAGCCTCATTCTCTGCTATGACATGCAGACTGATTCTCTGCTGACATGAAGCCAGATTCTCTGTTACGGGACCTCTCTCCTCTGCCTGTGTGCTAGGCCTAAATATATGCCAATGGACTGTTGCAGTGGTGGCTGACGTGAAGCCTCATTCTCTGCTATGACATGCAGACTAATTCTCTGCTGACATGAAGACAGATTCTCTGTTACGGGACCTCTCTCCTCTGCCTGTGTGTGTGCTGGGCCTAAATATATGCCAATGGACTGTTGCAGTGGTGGCTGACGTGAAGCCTCATTCTCTGCTATGACATGCAGACTAATTCTCTGCTGACATGAAGCCAGATTGTCTGTTACGGGACCTCTCTCCTCTGCCTGGGTGCTGGGCCTAAATTTATGACAATGGACTGTTGCAGTGGTGGCTGACGTGAAGCCTGATTCTCTGCTATGACATGCAGACTGATTCTCTGCTGACATGAAGCCAGATCCTCTGTTACGGGACCTCTCTCCTCTGCCTGTGTGTGTGCTGGGCCTAAATATATGCCAATGGACTGTTGCAGTGGTGGCTGACGTGAAGCCTCATTCTCTGCTATGACATGCAGACTGATTCTCTGCTGACATGAAGCCAGATTCTCTGTTACGGGACCTCCCTCCTCTGCCTGGGTGCTGGGCCTAAATATATGCCAATGGACTGTTGCAGTGGTGGCTGACGTGAAGCCTCATTCTCTGCTATGACATGCAGACTAATTCTCTGCTGACATGAAGACAGATTCTCTGTTACGGGACCTCTCTCCTCTGCCTGGGTGCCGGGGCCTAAATATCTGAGAATGGACTGTTCCAGTGGTGGTTTCAAAGGAAAGGACCGGCACTTCGCTGATGTAGATCACAATGTAGATTTATTCAGTCACATATTCAAAATGGCATAGTGACGCGTTTCAGCACAGATGTGCTTTCATCAGACTGCATAAAACATCTTACACTCCAGCTATTTATACATAAATGAAACACAAAGGAACTGACATCATCAAAGAAGCTCCGCCTCCCTCATTAAATAAAATTCGCATATCAAATAATCGCAATGAAAAATTCGCATTGAAAAATTCGCAATTGAAAATTCGCAACTGAAAATTCGCAATTGAAAATTGAAAATTCGCAATTGAAAATTCGCAACTGAAAATTCGCAACTGAAAATTCGCAATTGAAAATTCGCAAAAAACATATCCACTCTATACTGGCGAAGATTTTCAGTCACATAGTCCATTCTTGCAGTGATTAATCACGCTGAAGAAAAAAAGAAATATATTTATCAGATTGCATAAGGCCGAATGCCTTATAGGAAGCAGGACACATTGTACTCACGATTGAGGCCCCTGGGCTCCATTGTCTGAAGACGATGGATCCAGTAAGCCTCCCTTTTCAATAACAATTTATTTCTGTCACCCCCTCGACGGGGTAATGATACACCTTCAATAATCTGATACCTCAACTGCGAGATGTTGTGTTTTTTATCATAAAAATGAAGGGGTATTGGGAGTAATAAATTCTGTTTACGGATAGTAGATTTGTGTTTACTTAGTCTGTCCTTCATTCTCATTGAGGTTTCCCCCACATATAGTAATCCACATGGACATTTAAGAATGTAAACCACAAATCTACTATCACAAGTGAACGTGCCCCTTATTGGAATATTTTCACCTGAGTGAGGGTGGGAGAAACATGAACCCTTTATAACGCTGGAACAATTGACACAGTTTAAACAAGGAAAAGTGCCCCGTCTAGGTGTAGATAAAGTACTCTGTCCTCTTTCTATTTTATTACTTCCCACATCCGCCCGGACTATTTTATCCCTAATATTTTCTGCCCGTTTATAGCATATCATGGGTGGCCTCTGGAACTCTCCTATCCGTGGATAGGACTTAGATAATATGTGCCAATGTTGATTAACAATAGTCCTAAGGCGCTGGGACCAGGGATGGTATTTAATCACTAAGGGGATCCTTGTTTCTTTCTTAGTTCTATCTGGTGGTGTAATCTCAGCTTTATTACGCTGTATTTTCAATAGATCAGGGGGGTAGCCTCGCTCTCTAAATTTATTGGTCATATCGTCTAATCTTGTTTGACACATATCCCTATCACTAACGATCCGTCTAACCCTCTGGTATTGCCGCCCTGCTTCTTACTAGAATTGTTCCAGTGGTGGGTGACGGGAAGCCAGATTCTCTGCTATGGAACCTCTCTCCAATTGATTTTGGTTAATTTTTATTTATTTAATTTTTATTTTAATTCATTTCCCTATCCACATTTGTTTGCAGGGGATTTACCTACATGTTGCTGCCTTTTGCAGCCCTCTAGCTCTTTCCTGGGCTGTTTTACAGCCTTTTTAGTGCCGAAAAGTTCGGGTCCCCATTGACTTCAATGGGGTTCGGGTTCGGGACGAAGTTCGGATCGGGTTCGGATCCCGAACCCGAACATTTCCGGGATGTTCGGCCGAACTTCTCGAACCCGAACATCCAGGTGTTCGCTCAACTCTAGTGATAATCTGACATATAAGTATTGATCACTCAGCTGATATTGTGCTTTTTATACAAATATCAAGTACCGGTATATTGATAAATGAAGCCTTAAACATAATATCCTACAAGATTTCACAGTCACATAGTCCTAGCATGTATATCTAACGTATACATCCTGACAGTATTTTATACTAAGTGCACACAGCTCTAACTCATAATTTTTTCCTAAACATTAAAATTGTGGTGGGTAATATGCGCCACTAGGGGGAGATATATGTCCTCATTTCAATACAGATCCCATTTCATTATAGAATCCCTATTCAGATGTAAAATGGTTTGCATGTCATTTAGTATGCATTCTATATGTCATAATTACAGCCATTAAAGAAATTGAGCTGGTAGTGATTATAGCTATATATATTTCATTACTCCCTTGTATTATTGTATTAATTATGAATCAGAACCCCTGATATTTTCATAGGATTCTTGTCCCAGGTTCAGGTATTTTATGTAGACACTTTATCTATAACATTTATGCAATGGAAAACTATCATAGTTCATGCTGTGCCCGTTTATAGTTTTCTATAATAATCACCCCACGGTTCTTCTGTGCCAGAGGCTCCTGCAGTACAGAGGGGCAGAGCACACTGGCACAAGAGAGCCCACAGCATCACTCTTCATTTCTCGCTATGTGCACCTAGCAGCAAAAATAATTCAAGGCTAAAAATTCATTTGTCGTTCGAGTTTCTTAATTTAGTTGTTAATGACAAAAGGACACTGCACACCTTATAAATATGCATGCTGTAGGAGCCTTGGTTTATAATTTATTCAGTCCTGTAAATTAGGCCTCCTGTATTTGCGATAGGCTGCTGCATGAGATATCTGATTAATTCAAATAACCATAAAGTCATAATAAATATAAAAAAGTTAGCTTTTCTATATTAAGATATTTATGTCTAAAGTCTATTAACTCTATCAGCATTTGTGATATCAGCCATGCACATTAATATTCAGACGTCGAATGAGAATTGTCAGCACTGGCGAAAGAGACATTTTATAACAAATCCTTGTCTTTGATACATTTAAGCTGCAGTATTTGCTTCAGACCCAGGTTCTCCGCCATAAAGTTGCCTCTTCTGTTCCTCTTGCAGGGAGTGTAGCATATTAAGTCTGACTTCCAGCCTCTGCCTCCATTCTTCTCTTAACCTGGAACGATCCAAGATACACATAATTCATTAGCAATTTCGTATTTTCTAGATTTTCATATTTCAGTTGTTTCATATTTGATACAATAACGACAACAATTATAAATCTAAAAAACAAAAACAAAGTAATGAATAAATAAGACTAGCCTGAATAGATATACATATTACAGGAAAACCTGAAGTTGACAAAAGCTCAAGTATTTTCTTTCAAAGTATTTTTTCCAATTGGTGCTTTACATTGCTACTAGAGATGATCAAATTTCATATTTTGAAATTCGTTCACGCTTCACTTGCTGGTAAAAAGAGAATTGCGTTATGGATTCCGTTACCACGGACCATAACGCAATTCTTTGACGGAATGCATAACGGAATGCCTTTGGAGTCCTCTCCTGCATAACGGAAATGGGACGGTTCCATAGGCCTTCTATTATGACAGGAATGAATAACGGAATGCCTCTAAAGGCATTCCGTTATGTATTCCATCATAGAATTGCGTTATGGTCCGTGGTAACAGAATCCATAACGCAATTCACCTTCTACTAGTAAACGAAGCGTGAACGAATTTCATAACCTGAAACTCGCTGATATGCGCATGTGTTAGTTGGCGAACACTGCGACCTGACCATCACTGGTTATGACCACCCTGCAGTCCAGCCTGCAGAAAAAAGTACCAGCCTACGTGAGCTCCCATGGTCCCAGCCACCAGAGAGGCTGGCATTTTTTTCTATAGTGTGCAAGCATGACCACCACTGATGGATTACAGGGTGGTTGTAACCATGGAAACAAGCAGTGTATAATGTGATGGAAAAATGAATCCAGCCAGCAAAGGAAGCAATATGGACACACACAATACATTAGTAAGTGCCTTATATTAACTTTCTCTACATAATAAATGCCACTTGCACAAGTGACACAACCCCAGTTGTAGTTTGAACGGCCCCCGGTCAACTATCAGTGACTGAGAGCTATGTACATATGTATACACACTTAGGCCTCATGCACACTAGCTTATTTTCGGTTTGCATTTTTTACGGATCAAATGCGGACCCGATCATTTCTATGGGGCCTCAAAAAATGTGGACAGCACACGGATGTTATATGTGTGCTGGCCACATCCATTTATCATGTAGAGAAAGTTAATACAAGCCTCTTACTAATGTATTGTGATTGTCCATATTGTCTTCTTTCCTGGCTTGGTTTATTATTCCATAACATTATACAATGCTTGTATCCATGGTTACAACCACCCTGCAATCCATCAGTGGTGGTCATGCTTGCGAACTATAAGAAACAATGCCAGCCTCTCTGGTGGCCAGGACCGTGGGAGCTCACGTAGGCTGGTACAAGCAGGGTGGTCATAACCATGGAAACTTTTTCTGCATAATAAATGCTATTTGCTAAAGTAGTAAAACCCCTTTAAGAGTTTATTCCCATACAGCTTTACCCCTGGCATTTTTTTGGCCCAGAAAAAGGCCCCCAAAAAGGCTTAATAAACCTTTTTAGGTGTTTTTTCCCCCATATAGTGTGCTTTAACACCTGTCATTTTACATGCCTGCCATTTTTTTTTTCTTCTTAAATTAAAGTATGATCCACCCTGTCACTTTCTGTAGAGAGCTGCATGGTACAAAATTGGTCAAAAATGCAATACACATTGCACATGTGTTTCTGAAGCAGCAAAAGAAAGTGTCGTCCCGCCCTGGAGGGGTTGTTCCACGGTTGATCTTTTTTTTTTTTTTTTATGCCCAGAATGGTTACAAATATGGTTAAAAGATGTGCCCAAATAAACTTACAATTCAATTTCTGTACGTGTAGTTCACCCTTATCTCATGTTTAAACCACTCAAAGAGCAGAATGGACAGTTATCTTTGCTAGAGCATGGGACTGAGAAGTGGCAATGTTGGCAGCACAAAAAGGAATAGACTGGGTGGTACATGCAACCTAGAGTAGAATGGTTGCCATGTTATTCTGGGGCAATCAGAGCAGCACACAACAAGGATGACTCAATAATCTGCCTGGATTCAATAAAAGTAGAAATGTAAAATGAATATAATATAAAATATATAACACAGTTTTACTACCAAGTCTATAGTTTAGGTGCTGTGACTTCCACAATTTCTTCACTGATGGTTGAGGAGGTGTTTATTCTACTGCAGCTGTCACATATCTGGTCAGAGAATGCCGGTGACTGGCTTAGTACAGCAACAGCATAGCTGTCCTCACTACACATGTGCATTGAGCAGTTACAAACTGCACATACCAGCACTGAAAAGAAGATCCTAACTGCGCATGCTCAATCACTGGGAGCAGAACTGCTGGAGGATGTATCCAGTAACAACAAGGTATGGACAACCACTTGCTGTGGGTTGCTTTAAGGGGTAAGTATGAGCAAAAATTCCAATCTGGAAGATGTATTCTGTTGGGATACTTTTATTATTTTATGTATGTCCCCCACTGAGCTATCATTGATATCAGGGTCGGACTGGGATCTTAAAGTAGCCCTGGAAAAAATACTAAAAGTGTCCACGTTTTGTAGTTGGGTCCAAATTGATGAAAGGCAGGGCCAACATAAGTAGGCAGGGCCAGCAATACCATATTGTGGCACATTATACCACCCCAACAGAGCCAGATACCACAGTCCATCACAAAATACATCTTCAAAAACTTCCACTAGCTGGCCGCGAGGAGGGCCCAGGCGGCCCCATGGCCATCGGCCCACCAGGAAATTTCTCTGTTAGGTCTATGGCCAATTTGCCCCTGATTGATATTTTGGGAATCGTCTGTTCACAGCTACTGTCTCCTGATCCCTTTGCATTATGAGGCCTCTCTTATATTTACCAGGCTCTTGTTTTAAACCGTTGCAGTATTAATCTTAATTGGCCTTGATATACATACATGCATTTGTCGCTGTACTGTTTAGTACTCTTTAGCTGACAGCATGACATTGTATCACAGTGGATGCTTCATTATCGAGCAAGAGAATGGATGATATGACAAAGCTGCATGAGCCTAGTGGATTGAAAACCCTTTCTTGTCATCAGGTTATGCATTTAAGTAAATAAGGTAAACTGATACTAAGAGTGAAAAGTGGCAGCAGCTTGAAGGGTATCATAACGCCAGCACTTATTACTTATTACAAGACTAGTTGTCAGCAGAGTCAACTGTATGCGAAGCTTACTAAAGGCTCAAGCAAATTAATATCATGCGGTCGATTATTTCTGGCCAAAATTTTCTATATTTAGAGGAGTGGTGGATAAATTGAGAGTTAAAAAGAGAGAGAAAACAAGGGAAGATGGAGAATACCTCATTTATCAGAACATGTACAAGTGTAGGGGATAAGGAAAATAGTAAACAGTAAAGTTGCCTTTCAAAATGTTTGTCTCAGCTTCCTTTCTAATACCTTACTGTTATTCCTCATGCCCCCTTAACTTCATGAAAGATCATTTTAATTGTGAAATTAATAAATAAAATTAAGGTTGGAAATCCCCAGAGGTGTTTATAAAATGAGAAATTACTGATTTTGCTTTGAAGGCAATTTGGGAAAATAAAATACAGGACATCCAAGCTCCTGAGCCTCCATCACTCTCTGCCACGTGTCTTTATAAAGACTCCTATTTAAGACATTGACAGACGAGAAAGAGTATGGTGTCTCATCACGTTACCAGCATAAAGGTCAAGAATCAGCTTATGAGGAGCAGAGGAAACCCAATACAAGCACATTTAGATCCTGCAACCTGCTTTTTTGGAAATTAAAGTGGTTCTCGACTTTGAACAATCTGCACCAAGGATACCCCATATTAATTCCCTAAAGTGAGTTTTGTAAAGTTGACAAAGTTGTGGTGTGTAAGCAGTGCTTTTTCTGGTCTTTGTGTAAAGCTGTGATGTGGAGTATATGGCGTAGAGAACGCAACAGAATGTCACAGACACAGAAGTGGTGGTCTTACCAAATCATTTTTTTATTTATTAATCACAACGAGGTACTGTACAACTGTTGGTGGTTACGTAACAGGCTACTTTCACACTAGCGTTTCTATTTTAGAGTATTAAGATCCATCATACGGTAATAAATGAATCCGTTTTGTCCCCATTCATTGTCAATGGAGACAAAACTTAACTGAACAGAACGGAGTGCTCCAAAATGCATTCCGTTCCATTTGGTTGCATTCTCATACCGGAGAGCAAACCGCAGCAAGTTGCGGTTTTCTTTCCGTCGTGGGATGCTGAGCAAGACAATGGGGACAGATCAGTTTAAATCTGACACTATCTGACACAATAGAAAACAGATCTGCCCCCCCATTGACTTTCAATGGAGTTCATGACGGATCTCTGAGCCCTGATGGATGCAGTAAAAATGCTAGTGTGAAAGTAGCCTTAGAGGCATGAGGCTTGGTGGTTACAGTCAGATAAGTGACAGTCTCATAATACAAGAAAACAACATAACATAAGACAACAAAACACTTGTTGACTGAGTCTCTTAGATTAATAGTAGGGCTTACATAGTTGTTCCACAGGCAATATTGCATTTCTCTCTGTCCTTTTCTGCACCAAGTCATATGTATGGTTCCTAGATTACCCATGGATGCTCTGTTGGCACTGAGTCTCTAAGGGTAAATCGCCACCAAAAGAGCAATAATGTGCAGTCAAAGTTAGAGGAGGCACACTAGGACTAAGGTTAACCTCTTGGAGAGTTCCTGTTTCCACCCACAACTGTGTCCCTGTATGCGGTAGTGTTCCACTGCCACTATAGACAGTAATTCAGTCTCTATTGTGGCAGAATCTGCTATGTCTGCTTTGTTCACAGGAGCCCAGAACTGTACACAGTACTCCATGTGTGGTCTGACTAGTGATTTGTAAAGTGGCAGGACTATGTTCTCATCACTGGCATCTATGCCCCTTTTGATGCAACCCATTATCTTATTGGCCTTGGCAACAGCTGCCTGACACTGGTTTCTACAGTTTAGTTTGAAGTCCACTAAAATTCTTACGTCCTTTTCCATGTCAGTGATACCCAGTGTTGTACCATTTTGTATGTAGGGGTGACTTGCATTATTCCTTCCTATGTGCATAACCTTACATTTGTCAGTGTTAAACCTCATCTGCCACTTCTCTGCCCAAGCCTCTAATTTATCCAGATCCCTGATTTAATAGATTTGCTTTTAATAGATTTTCTTTCTCATCTTCGCTCTTCTACAACTTCCCTCATCACTTTACAGGTGAAACTCGAAAAATTAGAATATCGTGCAAAAGTCCATTTATTTCAGTAATGCAAATTAAAATAAATTGCATTAATGTAGCTTAAAATTTGAATTTTGTGAAAAGGTTCAATATTCTAGGCTCAAAGTGTCACACTCTAGTCAGCTAATTAATCCATACCCCCTGAGCAAAGGGTACCTTAAAATTGTGACTTTGGAGTTTCATAAGATATAAGTCATAATAATACAAATTATAACAAATAAAGGCTTGAAATATCTTGCTTTGCATGTAATGAGTCTATCTCATATATTAGTTTCACCTTTTAAGTTGCATTACTGAAATAAATGAACTTTGTGCGATATTCTAATTTTTCGAGTTTCACCTGTATAAAGGGCCAACACTTTCCGGTTTAAACTTTTTACCATTGAAGAACATTTTAGGGTTAGCTTTTCTCTCTGGCAATGAATCTCCAGCTTGACTGCTTTTACATATTCCTACATGCCTTTCTTTTACAGATTCATTTTTTTTCCTTATATTTTTTCAATGCTTCATTGGTACCTTCCTGTTTTGGTGATTTAAATGCTTTATTTTTGTCATTTATTGCTTCCTTTACATTTCTATTTATCAACGTTGAGTTTTTCTTGTTCCTTACCCTTTTATTCCTATAAGGTAGGTACCTCTCACAATTAGAATTTAGTTTTCTTTTTAATAACCCATTTTTACCCATTGGGTGGATACTGACTATAGCAATGCAGCCACAGCCCTGAAAGGTGCCCTCCTAGTATTGTATGAATGCCTCATGAACTAGCTGTACCGGGACCAACACGTAGGTCCCTATCCATTCCTCCTCAAAATTATCGCTCATGTTTGGACAATATTGCAAAAGCTTGTCAAGGCTACTGACCCTAAAGTCTATTTTACCAGATAGATCTCATTTGAAACACTTTCTAGGCTAACCAGGAGTGTAGATATGGGCTATAGCCAGAATCAAATATCTGACTCATTTTTTCAGCTGATAACATCTTTTTCACCTTCAAGGCCTTAAGAGTAAAATATAAGATCCCTCAGCACTTTTTCTTCCATTATCTCCAACTCAAGCATACTAGATGAGCACAGTTCGGTCTTTGGAGGTCACACTGATTCCGTCCAAACTGGAAGAGCTTAAAGGCACCCTAGATCTCTATAAACCCTCAACCCAAGCCGATGCTCTGCTGTCTGGAAGAACCAAACCCTTAGAGAAGTCCTATGCTAAATGGTCAGATGACATTCCTACATTAACAGTTGAGGAATGGAGGGAGGTGGAGAGCTTCTATTTTTTCTCTGTGGTAAGTGCTCACAACTTACTTATCCAAATTAAATTCATCAATGGGGTATACTATTCCCCTGTGTGACTCAAACAAATGGGTGTTTTACCCTCTGATAAGCGTTTTCATTGCTGGGTGGCTGTTGGGACCTATATGTGGTCATGTCCTATCGTCAAACAGTTTGGGTTGGATGTCCTACGGTTCCTCATACCCACTTTCAATTCCCCAGGATTCTCACTCCCCAGGTATTCCTCCTAAGGGCTGGGGGCCATATGATGGACCTTTCTTTCGCTTTGTCTTTTTTGTGTAAAATATTAATAAAGTCCTAGAAATCCACTGCTTCGCTTAACCTTACTCACTGGATTCAGCTCATAAACAAATATGTTCCATTTTACAAAACTCTATATTCTAACAGGAAATGTCCTCAGAGGTTTGATAAAATATGGTCATGCTGGATTGATCTTGACATACTGTAACTGCTGTTTAATTGCACTCTCTTCTTACATGCTGGTGGACCATGCAGTGAGACATTTTGGAGGCAAGAGGTATGAGTGTATAAATGGGTACCCTCTTATCTGTAGTTTACATATTGTTGGTATTGTTATTTCTCTTAAAATGATAAAGTATTTTTTTTTTAAATATCCCAATTTGTGGCTGCATTTTTATTTTTGAGGACATTGTCCCAGTTTATGAGGCTACTGGCCTCTCTTTGCTGGTCAAATTTTTTCTGCATCCGTGAAGAAACACTCTTCAATGACCATTAAAAGGTTATTATTTTATGGTCACTATTTCCCAGGTGTCCCCCAATCTGCATGCCTGTTGTTCTGTCAGGTCTATTGGTTAATACCAAGTCCAATATGGTCATCCCTCTAGTGGGATCCTGAACCAGTTGTGCAAGGTTGTCTTTGGTTATTCCCAAGAACCTGTTTCCTTTACAAGATCTACAGGTTTCAGTTTACCAGTCTATATCCGGGAATTTGAAGTCCCCCATAGTTAAGACCTCATTATGATTTGCTGCCTCATATATTTTCCACAGTAGTGGATTTTCTGCGGACTCTGTTATATTTGGTGTCTTATAAGAAACTCCTATCAGTATCCACAATGTCTCCCCTTGTTCATTTCCCTCACTAATATCTCCCCAGAGTGTGGGCTTTAGACAGGACTTTACATAAGGGCAAACACCTCCCCCTCCCTCCTATTTTTACAATCTTTTCTTAACAGACTGTAACCCTGTACATTAACCGCCAGGTCGTAGCTATCATTCAGCCATGTCTCAGTTATTCCCACAATATTATAGTCCTCCTCAGTTATTACTAATTCCAGTTCACCAGTTTAATTAGCATTAGTATACATACAATTAAGAAGTTTTTGTATAATTTTTCTCCTACACCTTTCTTTGAACTATTCACTATTCTAGTCCTTCCCTCCGTTCCGCCCCTAGGTACATTACCTAGCCCCAGGTCTCTGCACTATCTTCTCCTCCTATAATGTAATTAACCACTTCTTCAGTTTAAATACTCCTCCAACCTTCTAGCTATATTCTCCCTTAAAACAGCTGCACCTTCCCCATTGAGGTACAGCCCATCCCTATGATAGAGCCTGTAGCCAACAGAGAAGTTGTCCTGGTTCCCCAGGAACCCAAACTCCTGTTTCCTACACCAGTTCTTGAGCTATTTGTTAATCTCCCTAATCTCCTGCTTCCTTTCTTTTGTGGCTTGTGGTACAGATAGTATTTAAGAAAGTACTACTTTTTAGGTCCTTGTCCTGAGCTTGTGACCTAAAAACCTCAAATCATTTTTAAGCCCCTCCCAGTAATTTATAAACCCGATCCATGATATGTTAAACTCGAGTGCCAGAAAGACAACACACCGTTCAACGATTCCGGTCTTTGTGATGTATCATCCTATCTGTACACCTAATGATAGAGTCTCCAAATGCCAGCACCTGTCTGACCTGCCCTGCTCTCCTGGTCCCCTGCCTACTGGAGCTGACATTCCCCTGACTGGCAGCGGTAGTGTCCATCTGCAATAGTGCTCTCTCTGAACTGACATCCCCCTCATCTGCCAACCTTGCAAACTTGTTGGGGTGGGTCAAATCAGGGGTAGTCTCCCTGGCACTGACTTTCTAACTGTTACCCAGCTATATATCTCACTTTCCTGATCCTCCATACTACCTCCCTTCTCTGCCCCATAGAGTGCCTGCTCAGTGAACAGCAAATGCTTTTCTAAATTGTCAACGCATATCAATGTTAAAATTTGCTAGTTTAGATACAGGATATGCGATTCCAATTGGGCAATTTGCCCACATCTTAAACAGAGATATGCACCTTCAAAGGCTGTTCCAGGACTGCATACATTTGACAAGATGTGCACTGGACTGCATTGTCAGTAGTGGAATTCTTGTTATGGGGATTAGCAACTGACTTACTGTAGTTCCCTTCTAAAGTCATTGAATCTAAAGTCACTTAATCTTATTTCACACACTTAATACACACACCTAAAATCAAACATGTGAACCCTCCGAAACTCACGTTTTTTGTCTGCTTTTATAGGTGCTGCTCTCAGACAACTTTAAACAACTGACTGTTGATTTTTTTCCCTTTTGATATACAGTAAGTGATACACAATTTATATACCATGCTAATTTCATGGGATAGTGTTCTTTTGTAACCCATCTTTGCATTATTATACAAATATAAATAATTGCTGAAAGTGGACATGTTCCCAAGCTGAGCAGTCATTTTTGCTTCCATTTGTCATAAATGCATCTTAATATTTTCTCTTTGTCAGATGGAGCACAGTTAATTGCCATCATCAATATGTACAGTATATAGGTAGAAAGGTCTTTCAGCTTTGAAGACAGGGCAGCAAGTTAATTTATCAATCAAGGAAATCAATTTTCTGTATCAATGAGAAGTTATTTCATTTCATAAGTCTTGTCGCGTGGGCAATTTCTGTGCACCTGATGTGGTTTGAGACCCTACCTTTAGGGGGTTTGCGTCCAAACATTTTTATCTGCCACATAAGCTAATTTTCAATATACTGCAAAACAATCTTGTTTTTTTGACATAACCAGCAATAAACTTGTGCATAATATTTAATGAGGGTAGTTAATAGAATATGTAATATATACATTTTATACAAGAGTTTACTGAAACATATATTTACACTGAAAACCTAACACAAGTGTTTTCATAGTGATGCCATGTGGTACATAGCTCAAACTAAAGAAGTCCTCTGTCAGTGCACCCAAAATAGGGAATTAACATTATACCCTGGCATAGGATTCAGTTATTGTAAATATTGAAAAATAGGATTTAACTTGTGATTTTTCTAATAAAGATTTAAAGAGGTATTCTGGTAAGGTAAAAGGTATCCCCAATTCAAAGCATAGGTGAAAACAGAATGGTGAGGGTCCTACCACAGGAACACCCACCGATCACGAGAATGAGGACCCCGTACCCCCTGTGCGACCGCCCGCTCAGGTCATTTCATGGGGACAGCAGGGAGTCTGCAGGGGTACATGATCGGCGGGGGTCTAATAGCTATCTCCTATCTTGTCAGTAGAGGATAACTTTTACCTACAAGAATATCCCTATAAAAAAGATACAGAAAACAACAAAAAATGCCTCTTGAGATAGACAATGACCCTTTTCTGCTGGCAATACCTCACCAAATCATCCTTGAGCTAAACCACTGAAAGAGTTGGGTTACTAGGGAATTTTTTCCAACTAGGTTTTAGCTCAAGTAGAGGACTCAGGAAACAATAAACCTTACACTGTCTCTTACTAACAAATACAATCATTTAGATTCCTCAAGATTGGAGGGGACATTCATGGTCATTATTGATATGTATATAACTGAGGGCTTACTTGGAAAGTGCACTCTTATGTCTTCTTTCATCCTCAGTTTGATGCTCCGTTGTTTGTTTTTCAATTTTCTTTTCCCAAAAGTTTTTCAACCCATCAGCATCATAGGAAATAATCTGTCTGTGACCTGAAATACCTTTTGCATCCATTTTCTAAACTGAAAAATAAAGGAAAAAATAATTCAGTAACAAATACTGAGAACTAAGAATGGCTATGCACATGAAATAACTGTTGACCGAAAACTCATCTGGCTTGGCTGAGCGTGCATGTTTTGTGAAAAGGACAGAGGAGAGAGCTGCTGTCAGAAAGTTTTGGCATGTGGCTTATCTTCCCGAGAACATAAGGATTGAGTAGCTAAAATCCAACTGGTTTATCTTTTCCGTCCTCCAACTTCTGCTGTCAGGGATATCCTCAAGAGGCCACCATATACATTAGATGTTTAGCAGATCCCTCTGAAATCAGTAGGTTCCAACATCATACAGCTAATGTGTGTGGATTTACCAAAGGTCCACTTGCAGAAAGTCCCAATCACACATGCAGTTATTTTCTGCGGTGGTTCACACATGGTAGACTTGTTGCAGAAGTTTTTGTGACTGTTCCATACACTTGGATGTAGTTTATGTGGAAAGAGGTGTTTAGCAAAACTCAGGTCAATTGAGAAATAAGTGCTTCCTGGTCTTTACTGTGCTGCCCCATATTGATTTGGTTTATGTCCCTTTTGTTGCTACCGTGCTCTGGAAGATGTAGTGGAACTTCAAGAAAGTATAGCCAATTATTATTGCAAATTGTAATTATAATTGATATGGATAAGTAGGGCTTAAATTAGCATACACTTTTTACTTAAAATTGTATTCCTTCCATTTTAAGTCATAAGCATAGATTGGGATCAGTTTCCCCCTTGAAGCATTTGACAGGTACAGCCATGTGGAAGACAAGGTCTTTTTGTATTGTAACTGGATGCAATTCTGCACTGAGAATACAATTTATGGAGTTTGCTGTGTAAAAATTTTAGGTATGTTTCAAAGCAGTGTGTAAAATAGTAACATGGCATGTGTAAAGTTTCAAAGACAACCCTTTTAAAACTTTTACTAGCTAGTGGAGCTAAATTTACAAGCTAGAAGTAATAAAATAAAATGCAGCCCTTTTTTTTAACTAGTCTAGAGAAGATGTATTTGAAGGGTGTCACATTAAGGTCAGAGTGTCTTGTAACTGTCAAACAAGGCTTGTAAAATTACAGCATTTTCTATTGCTAATCTTTAAAAAGTGCATGTTTACTTTCCTGGACTGACCTTTAGAAAATGCAGAAGGGTCTAATTAAAAAGAGTCGTTGTAGCTGTACATAACTTAATTGGACTAACTGGATGATTAATCTGTTTTATGTGATGAAGTTCATAGTGACCTGCCGGAAAATGTCATTGTTAATAATTGTGATAGTTTACACTTAATTATTAGCTGCTGTAATTTTATACATATTATGAGTAGCCATAAACCATTGCCAACCCCATGAAAATAATGAGAACTTGCTCTATTTAACCTCCTCACGGCAGTTTATTGTGGAAAAGTAAATATAGGAAACTCAATTGTTTTAAGCATAAAAATAGAGTTATAAAAAGTATGCCTGGTGGAGAAAATATTTCAGAAACTTCCAACCAACTTATTTTATGTGTCTCATAGGAAGATACCTGCTGTATTGATAATAAGCACAGCTGTCCAGCTGTCTGTGGTTTAAAAAAATAAATAAAAATCACTCAGATTTCAACATGTCCTAGTTGCCTGTGGATAACACTTATAGGGAGGGGGATCTGTGGATGACACTGCTATGGGGGGGGGGGATCTGTGGGTGACACATACCGTTTATAGCATCTTATGCTATATGTGTCATCCACAGATCCACCCCATATCAGTGTCATACCGGGATCCCCCTCCCTATAAGGCCCCATTCACATGTCCGCAATTTGCGTAACGGAATTGCGGACCCGGATACGGAAATGCGGACCCGCACTTTCAGGTCTGCAATTCCGTTCCCGAAAAAAAAATGCGGACCCGCGCATTGCCGCTGTTACGGACATCTGAATGGAGCCTAAAGTATCATCCACAGAGTGGCACAGATATCCCCCCCCCCCCATAACCGTGTCATCTACAGATACCCCTCCCTATAACAGTGTCATCTACAGATCCCCCCCCCCCCCGTAACAGTGTCATGACATCCACAGACCCCTGGTCCCCCTCCCTATAACACTATAAGAGTATCATCCACAGATCCCTCCCCCCCTATAATAGTGTAATGACCCATGACATTCACAGACCCCCGATCCCCCTCCTACCGCTCACATTTGAACATGATTTCTCTAAACGGTAAAGTAAACACTGTAATCATCCAGGCTGCACTGACAGTAACTTTAAAGGGGTTCTGCACTTTCATTTAACAGATGATCTATCCTCTGGATAGAATTCAGGGATGGCCACCCGGAGGCTCTCCAGATGTTGCAAAACTACAACTCCCAGCATGCCCAGACTGCCAACTGCTATCAGCCTACAGCAGCGCATGGTGGGAATTGTAGTTTTACAACAGCTGGAGAGCCACAGGTTGGCCATGCCTGGGATAGATCATCAGATTCTGATCGGCGAAGGCATCAACTGTTTGAGAAGGCAGCGGCGCTCCAGCAGCGCCACGGCCTTCTCACTGTTTACCGCCGGCCCAGTGAAGTCACGACTAGTATCAACTGGCCTAAGCTCTGTTCACTTGAATGGAGCTTAGCCGCGCCACGCTAGTTGATACTAGTCGTAACTCGTGACATCATTGGGCCTGCGGTAAACCGTGAGAAGGCCGCGGTGCTGCAGGAGCGCCGGTGCCTTCTCAAACAGCTGATCGGCGGGGGTCCCGGGTGTCTGACCCGGGACCCCCACTGATCAGAAGCTGATGATCTATCCAGAGTATTTATCATCAGTTAAATGAAAGTGCAGAACCCCTTTAACATTAAAATCAGGAAGATTCAGGGGCAGCCAGCTCTCCTCTCAGACTCAGAGTCAGGTCTAATCTCTCTAGTTAGAAAGAGACTTAGACTCAGACAGTCAGTCATTAGTCACTACTTGTAAGTTGTACTTTATTATTAAGTTATTAACCTGCTACACCATCAGTGTCACCACTAGGTCAGGATCAGTCTCAGTCCAGTCTGTTCGGTATCGCCACGCCACACTGTCTGTCTCACACTCACAGTCTCTCTGGTCTCTGGCCTGGGCCTGGCTGGCTTAGGCAAGTTAACTACTTACTTCAACTATAGGCAGTGGGCGGGCTGCTCAAGGTGACGTCACACGGCTGCGCCGCCTAGGAGGAGGAGCAGGAGCGCCGCCCGTACTGCCAGTAGTTAAATCATGTTAGCTAGTCTCGACTAGCGGCGCGCCGATTTATGCACAGCAGCGCTGCAGCGTGAGCGGCCGCACAGCACTGCCACTGACTGAGTCTGACTCAGGTGGGGAGACCGCAGATGTGACCATGTGAACTGAAGATGTCCGACTCCGGTAGGAATGGATAGTCCAGCCCTCAGTGCCCTGCCGGCTGCCTACGCAGTGCGCAGCACAGACCAATTAGTGTCACACACAATGACACACTGCACACCAAAATGAATGGGGGACATTTTAGTTGGGGGGGGCACATGGGGGGGCACAGCTTGATGTAGGGGGGGCCGTGGCCCCCTCTGGCCCCCCCCTGGCAACGCCACTGCATGACTGCCCTAAATAGCGGACCACAACTGAATAGTAGTTATGAGCGGGAGGTGCCATATTAGATTTTGCGATATTTCGCGAATATTCGATTGAATATTCGTGTTATATTCGTCGAAATCGAATATTCGTAATTATTCCAATGATCGCAAATAATATGCGATTTAATTAATCGCATATTGCGATTTTTCCTTTGATAGTATAAGGCAAAGTTCCTATGACTAATTGACTATGGCTAGGCTAATATGTGTATTTTACGAAATTTCGTAATATCGCTCTAACTTCGTCTTTTAGAATATTACGAATATTCTAAAAGACGAAGTTAGAGCAATATTACGAAAATTTCGTAAAATACACATATAGATTGTAATTTAGCTAATATAGTGCTATAATCCTTTTTTTTCTCTATTTTTTTTGCCTCTTCTGAACTTAAGTTTTGTAAAATATGTACACTATTAAAAAAATTACTATAGCAGTATATTAGCTAAATTACAATCTATGTGTATTTTACGAAATTTCGTAACATTGCTCTAACTTCGTCTTTTAGAATATTCGTAATATTGCTCTAACCTCGTCTTTTAGAATATTAAAATATTCTAAAAGACGAAGTTAGAGCAATATTAAGAATATACGTAAAAAGTTGAAATCGCGATGCGATTAATATAACTCCGAGTAATCGCATGGCGATTTCAACTTAGCACTGCTATATCCATATTAGGCTAGAATTAACGAATATGGAATATAGCAGTGTCAAGTTGAAATCGCAATTCGATTATTATAACTTGAATTAATCGGATTGCGATTTCACTGCTATATTCCATATTCACTCCTATATTCCATATTTGTTAATTCTAGCCTAATATGGAATATAGCAGTGCTAAGTTGAAATCGCCATGCGATTACTTCGAGTTATATTAATCGCATCGCGATTTCAACTTTTTACGTATATTCTTAGTATTGCTCTAACTTCGTCTTTTAGAATATTCGCAATATTCTAAAAGACGAAGTTAGAGCAATATTACGAATATTCTAAAAGACGAAGTTAGAGCAATATTACGAATATTCTAAAAGACGAAGTTAGAGCAATATTACGAAATTTCGTAAAATACCCATATAGATTGTAATTTAGCTAATATGGAATATAGCAGTGCTAAGTTGAAATCGCCATGCGATTACTTCGAGTTATATTAATCGCATCGCGATTTCAACTTAATGCTATATTCCATATTAGGCTAGAATTAACGAATATGGAATATAGCAGTGTTAAGTTGAAATCGCAATTCGATTATTATAACTTGAATTAATCGAATTGCAATTTCAACGTAATTCTCAAATCCGACAGTACATTCTAGTATATGGAGACGTTCCCATGGTGATGGGGACGCTCCATGAGCACGGAAGTCGGCAGAAGCGGCAACGGGCACTGACTGGAGCAGCCAGGAAGCCAGGAATCCAAAGGACAGGTAAGAACAACTTTAGGAAAGTGGGAAAGAAAAAAAATAACAATTAAAAAAAAAACTAAAAAAAACACAATATTCGATTTTGCGAATATATAGAACGATATTCTAAATATTCGCGAAATCTCAAAATTGCGATATTCGAGAAAAAAATTCGCAATTCGAATTTTCGCGCTCAACACTACTGAATAGATCAATTGTAAGAATAGTAACCTACCCATAATGTGTAGTCACTAGAGATGAGCGAATTTCTAAAAAAATTGATTTGGCCTGTTCGCCGAATTTTCCGAAAAAGATTTGATTCCTGGCTGCAGATAGCCTGTATAGTGGTGTAGAACACTGTGCCTTGCAGTAACACGCATAGGGAGTCTGCTGTGGTAGTGAAACAATACTGTGAGTCAGGATGACATGCAGATGACAGGCGTCGCTCTTAGAATCACTGCACACTTCACTTATTTGGGCAGTTACGGGGCCAAAACTGACCAAATAACTTAAGTGTGAACTCAGCCTTACAGGTCGATGTTAATGCCAGGTATAAAGAACCGCACAGAGGCCCAAGATCCTACTGTAGCATGAAAGAGCGCACTCCTTTCACACCGTCGTCAGCTGATTTCACGTAGATGTCTAGAAAACCCCCCTGACATAGTGGAGAGGGTGTCAACAGTAACTTATCCTTTCAGTTTTTTTCTGCATTTGGTCAATAATCCATCAGTATTGCTAAAGCCAAAAAAAAAAAAAGAAGAGGATCCAAAACAGAGATGACACGTGAATAGAATATTTGCATGTCTTCTGTGTTTTGTATCCACTCCTGATTTTAGCTACCAAATCATAAGCCAATTCTGATGGGAGCATAAAGACCTTACAGCAGCTACACAGACAGGATCTGTTGTGCATCTAAATTTTCCTTCCTTTTGACAAATCAGAAGAAAGGTCAAATAAATGTTGATGTCAACCTGGCCAAAAAGGCAAACTAGTGGCCCAATCATGGAGTAGGGAGGGTGGGAGAACACCTTGAGAAGTCCACAGATTGGCCCAATGACATAGTGCTGAGATAGCAGCAGCATGAGGAGACCACAGAGTGGCCCAGTGACATAGTGGTAAGATGGCAGCAGCAGAATGAGGAGGCCACAGAGTGGCACAATGACAGAGTGTGGAGGTGGAAGCAGCAGCAGCATGAGGAGGCCACAGAGTGGCAAGGTGACATAGTGTGGAGGTGGCAGCAGCAGCATGAGGAAGCCACAGAGTGGCCCAGTGACATAGTGTTGATTTATCAGCAGCATGAGGAGACCACAGAGTGGCAAGGTGACATAGTGTGGAGGTGGCAACAGCAGCATGAGGAGACCTAATGGGTGAGATGACAGAGTGGGAAGGTGGGTTGCAATAACAGTACCCACTGGCAATGGTGCGTGTAAGAAGGAACACTTGGCATCAGATGTGTGGCATCAGGCAGGTGGCAGCATCATAATAGTAGCTGAGGCAGGTAGCCAGAAGAAACTGGTCTCTTTTGTCAATGTTTGGGTGAGGCAGCATGAACGATCTATACTGATGCATCAGGCATTGGTGGGTAGAAATCCTGGCTGATTTACGCCTGATTCATCTTGACAAAGGTCAGTCTCTCCACATTTTGGGTGGACAGGCGAGTTCTCCTTGGGGTAACTATGGCCCCCGCCGCACTAAACACCCGCTCTGATGCCACACTACTGGCTGGGCAGGACAGCTTTTCCAGGTCAAACTCGGCCAGTTGTGGCCACAAATCCAGTTTAGCTGCCTATTAGTCCAGTGGATCGTCAATGTGGAGTGTCAGGGTGCTGTCCAAGTATGCCACCACATGCTGGTTTAGGTTCTGCTCCAGGTCTAGCTAGAAAACTGCTCATCATTGACTCTAGACTCAACCTGCTGCTGATGGAGCTGGTACTGCTCCTACCCCCCACCCCGCCACAGCAGCAATGGCAGCGGAACGACAGCGCACAGGGCCCCCCTCCCCTGGTCAGACCTGAGAGAGGATGGACGATGGCAAAGATAGGCAGCGGCAAACTGACTACATAGGATGTCTCTATAGTAGTTCAGTTTTGTCCTCCCTCTCAGCAGGTGTAAAATAAAAAGGCCCCCATTTTGGACTGGTAGCAAGTGTCCAACAAGGTGGAGAGCCATAAATTATCCCTCTGCCGAATGGTGACAATTCGGCTGTCACTATCCAAGCAATTGAGCATGCAGCGGGTCATTTGCGCAAGTGACTCTGAGGGACTTTCTGCCTCTGCCTCCACTGCATACTGCTACAGTGTGCCTGGTTCATCTGACTTGTCTTCCTCATCTCCCTCTTGCTTCTCCAGCTGCTCCTGCTCCTCCTCTCCTGTCACCTGTGTAGAAAAACCACCCATTTCGCTGCACATTGCTTGTGCTCCTATGCCCTCCTCCTCCAGTTCAGCCCCCACAGGGCTCATGTAGCCATGAGATGTAGGCGCCACGTCTCCAGTCCCCTGACCAACCAGATTTACCAGTATCTTTTCCAGGATATAAAGCAGTGGAATGACGTTGTTTATCCCGTAGTCCTGGCAACTGATAAATAACGTGGGGGAGTACTCCTGTCCACTTGGATCATGAAGAAATCGTTTACGGCCTTTCTCTGTTCGTATAAGTTGGTCCAACAGATGGAGGGTGAAACGTCACGGAAACGGGCGGAAACGTCGCATATCAGCCTATGTTGGGGGACCCCGTTCTGCCACTGCAGCTCAAGGAGGGTGTGCTTGGTGGTGTACGAGTGGCTGTAGTGCATACAAAGTTTCCTGGCAATTTTCAAGATGTCTTGCAATGGGTGGAAGACTTCAGGAACCGCTTGACAACCAGATTTAACCATCTTGATGAAGGACACAGAGCAGTTCCTCCCCTGTGTGACTCCGTTCGCCCAGGCAAACGAGGTGTAGAACAGCGTGACAACACCGTGCCCTGCACATGTGGTATGCTGGAGGAGCACTGTGATATGTCATTTGCATTGGAGGCTGAGGACACCGTGGAGGATGAGGAGGCAGACATTGTCGCAGGACCAATGGCGTGAGTAACAGCGTGAGAACGTGTAGGCAGTAGCAGCGTCACCTGGCCAATTTTCTGGTTTGGCTGGGCAGGAACCACATTTACCCAGTGGGCCGTAAAGGACATATATTGTCCTTGACCGTAGTTACAGCTCCACACATCGACACTGCCATGCAGTTTGGCAGACACCAACAGACTGAAGGACCAGCCCACCTTCTGTTCTACATATTTGTGCATGGCTGGTACTGCCTTTTTGGCAAAGAAATGACGACTTGAGACTCTCCACCTCGGCTCGGCACAAGCCATAAGTTCTCTGAAAGGTACAGAGTCCAACACTTGGAAAGCGAGGGACTGAAGCACCAGCAACTTGGCCAGGAACACGATCAGCTTCTGCGCAGTTGGATGAGTGCACGCATACTGTTGTCTCTTGGAAATCGCTTCAGTGATCGATTGCTGATGGAATGACTGATGAGGAGTAGGATGGTGAGGAGCATGAGTATCGGTAGATGATGGGAAGAACAGACAGCTCCCTTCAGTTGAGGTGGTGAAGCCTTGACGGCCTGAAATCGGGTGCGTGCCACTGGGTGATGTAGCGGTTGCTGCGTCAGGCTGGACCACCAAATTGGAGCCACGGTTTTCCCAGGTACCTTTGGTGATGCTGCATATGTTGATGCAGGGCCATGGTTTTAACATTGGCACCCTGGCCACACTTCACCTTCTGCCCACAGATTCGGCAAATGGCCATGTTGTACTCCTTCATCAGCTTAACAAAAAACTGCCACACCGCCAAGTGACTGCTACTGCCGCTGCCTCCGTGAACCCCTTAACCACTACTTTCCGGGCAGGTAGGCTCCTGTAAAGCTGGTGGTCTACCCCGGGCATGTTTGGCTCCCGACCTCCCACTGCTGACACCCTGCTGACTCCTGGCCACGCTACTGACTTTCTGGCTCCACCGCTGCCTCATGAGCAAGCTGCCACCCCCTTCTCCTGATGATAATGAGGCCCCTTCTTCACCCGGCTCCCAATTGCAATTGGCTACATCATCATCGAGTACTGTCTGCACGTCACTGATGTCCTCCTCAACGGTCTCTGAGCCAGGAGCCTGACCGCTCGCAACACCACTCCCACGCCGCTCTCCTCATCACTACTTTCCCTCCTACCGGAGGAAGCAGCGGATGTCTCCTCCAGACCTTGGCTGGGCAGTAGCTGCTGACTGTCCTCTAGTAGCTCGTCCTCGCTGTATAGTGGAGCTGAGCCCACAGCATATAATACTTCTCTGACTGAGGTAACAGAAAAGTACAGAGGCAGGTTGAGGACAGGTGAGGGCACAGGACCTGCTCCGGGGCCATGCCAACTAAGGGTTGTGTCTGACGAACCCACCGACTCTTGGCTGGGGGTGTCTGATGTCACTTGGGACAAAGTGGATGACCGAGTCAACCATTCAAGAACCGCTGGGTTGCTGGTCAAGACATGACCACTAGCTGACACTGGGAGCTCAGGCCTCTAGACGTGACCGCTGCTGCCATGACCCCTTACTCTGCTGTGACCTGTACTTGCGCCAGAAACATTTAGGCCTCTGCCCCTCTCCTGTGCAGGGCCTGTCACTTCTCTGTTTGACATACTGTTAGATCAAATAAGTAAATAAGAAATAAATTAATACACCCCAAAAAAGGCTCTAATTTTGTCACTTCACCACATAACGGCAAATAATACATTTTTTTGCCACTAATACACAACAAAAAAGGCTTTAGAACATATAACTGCAAATAATTCTTTTTTTCCCCACTAATACACGCCAGAAAAGGCTTTAAAACATATAACTGCACCGCTGAACGGCAAATAATACTTTTTTTTTGCCACTAATACATGCAAAAAAGGGTTGTAATTTTCTCACTTCACCACACAACGGCAAATACTTTTTTGCCACAAATACATGCCAAAAAAGCTTTAGAACATATAACTGCACCACTGAACGGCAAATAAGCCCTTTTTCCCACTTATACACGCCAAAAAAGGCTTTAGAACATATAACTGGGGCGAATAACGCACAAGGGCTAATAAGACGTACAAATATTTCCTAGTAATACACCCTGTTAATGGCTGTATCACACAGCACTTGCACCCCAATAAAAATAAGGGTTTCATCATTGCAAACCTGAAAGCAGTATAATGGCAATTTGGATCCCCAGTCAGTGCAGCAAGGTATAATAGGATTGTTCCAATTACCCAGGCTGTAAACTCCCCTATTGGACCCTGTTCTACTTCAATACTATGGAATAATTCCTCCCTATTTCAGCAAAATAAAAGTTTTCAAGTCTTTCCTAGCACTTTCCCTAGCGCCTGCTGATGTTTCTCCCTGCACTAAGTACACTGGAAAATGGCTGTATCCAAGATGGCTGAGGCTATTTATAGGGCTGTGACCTCACAGGGCTGGCTGGCTGCTGATTGGTTGCATGCATAGCATTGTGGGTGATCCCTCATTCCCAGAGTTCTTTGCTCCATGTCCTAACACGTGCAGCAGCCATTTTAGGAAAAAATGCGATTAGTTTCCGCAAAGCGTAAGGAAATTCGGTGCAAATCGAATTTTTCCTGAAATTCGGATCAAAATCCACTTCGTCAACTTCGATTCGTTTATCTCTAGTAGTCACCTAAGGAGAACTGCACACCCCAACGCATGTTTCGGCAAAACCTTCATCTGGGTGCACCACAAATAGTAAGCATGAGTTGTTCTGTTGCTATATGGAAGCCCAGACTGGCAATGTTAGTTTCCAGTAGGCCTGATAAAAGTAGTTTTAGAAGGGCTGATCTGTACTAGATCACGTACATAGGCCCAAAGTAGAGCTAAAAGGACATAAACCTGCTTGTGATAATAGGAAACGTATTAGAGCCTAGCTATGACTTCTGAGCTGTCTGCTCAAACTATCTGTACTGTACTGTCTATAAGAGCCCTTTTACATCGGCAGATGATCAATCATAGGTGATGGCATCTTTTATGTGGCACAAAAAATCATCATAAGGCTCTATTCACATGTCCGCAAGTGTGGTCCGCATCCGTTCCGCAATTGTGCGGAACGGGTGCGGACCCATTCATTCTCTAGGGGGACTGAATAGATGCGGAGAGCACACTATGTGCTCTCCGCATCCGCATTTCCGGAGCGCGGCCCCGAACTTCCGGTCCGCAGCTCCGCAAGAAAATAGAGCATGCCCTATTCTTGTCCGCAGCTGAGGACAAGAATAGGACTTCTCTATTTAGTGCCGACTATGTGCGGCCCGGTGTATAATTTGCGGATCCGCAATACACCACAGATGTGTGAATGGACCCTTAATCAGATTCCCCATAAACAGGGGATGTGCTGCAGAAAAATGTAAACTGCATTATTGGCACAAGTAAACCCCACTTAAAAAGTGCTAAATGACATGCTATATCATATTTAAAAAAATAAATAAAAAATCTCCGAGGCCTCTATAGCCACTGATGTCTTCCCTTCAAGAACATTTCACACCTATAAACTAATGTCAAGTTTGGAGACTTCACCCTTCTTTTCAAAATGTTCTGTTTCCTGACAAGAAGATATAGGGGATGAATAGCAGTAATTAGAGGACATACAATTAGAGTTCAGGTAGTCAGAGATCATGGAGTTATCCCTCAAAGCTAACATATGTGTCCAGCTCATGGTTTCAACAGTGTGGAAATCTAGTTATTTATTCCAAAGGCCATGTCACACATGACTAATGACACAGGGGAAAACGCCAACATTATAAGGCTTCTGTGCAAGAACACTTTAGAGGTTCCTTGACATCCAACTGCTAAGTGGATGCTACCTATGATGTGTCTACTGCTAAGCTTACCTGAGAGTCACAGACCTTGACCTGACTAAAAATGCGTTTGATGTCACAGCTGCTTTTCTGACTGAAACCCACCTATGATGTCACAGTTGCTGCACTGACTAAATCTAGTTTTGATGTCAGTAAATTACCAGTTTGAAACTCACTTGTGGTATCATAGAAGCTGACAGTAGCCAATCTGACTGAAGTCTACTTGTGATATCACAATAGCTTACCTCACAGGAAGCAGTCACTGTCATTTTGTGGACAAGGCCACTGTGTGGACAGCACAAAAGACTTAGTAAACAATGGTGCATACCTTATGAATTAAATAAAATGGTGCAGAATTGAAACAAAGGTTATTAAGTGCCATATAATCATCTTACCTATACATTGGTCAACAGTAACCAGACAGTGGATAACCTCTTTAAGTTATCAGTATGCTGTTTGGAGCTTGGGAGGAAACCTGCATGAAGACAGTGAGAACGTGCAACCTCCATGCACATATTTTCCTTGGTCAGGTTTGAACCTAGGATCCCACTGCTGTGAAGGGTGAGCGCAAGGTAATGTACAATGGTTTAACCTATGTGTTAGCTCTCTTATAAAGATCAAGCAAAGCTCACCTGAATTGCTCTGTGCAACCATAGATATAACTGTGTAGCTGTTACATCTACATGGTCCCCTCTGTCTCCTCTGACTTTATGTCGTCAGTGCAGGGAGGAAACAGTAGGTTACAGCCAGGACAACAATGAAGCTTAGAGCTGTGAGTAGACACTGGACCCAAGGGATGCTCAATGAATCCTTTCACTGCCTTTGACCAGAAACATTCACATTCACTGACCTAGACAACCAGGGATCCTTACATTAACCCATTCACTTCCCTAGTCCACCACGGATACTGAAACTTATCCTCTCACTGACAATTGGGGATACCATGTGGCAGATCATGCTGATGGTGGTGAGGTTGCTAGTGTTCACGCCCCTGCCTATTTTGGTACAGCACAGGTTGCAAATGACAATTCTTTTATCGTCCACACTTTCCTCAAAAAAGCGCCAGACTGCGGAACACCTACCCCTTGGCAAGGAAGATTACCGCAAGGGGGTGCTGCTGTGAACAGTTGTGGGCCTGTTTGGTGTGGCCTGCCTTCTCCCTTTTGCCACCCCACTGCCTCTTCCAGCCTGTTGCAACCAAAGCATCTGAAGCCCAAAGGCTCCCACATGCAGCAATGGGGGCATTCATTCATGGTCGTAGGCTCAACCCCTTTGAAGGATCCAAGGCTACTACAGAGATAATTCCCATGGAGGCCTGACTGTGGCAGGGCTTTATAGGAGTGCAATGGAACTCCCATATTGATCTGATGATCTCATATTCAGGCCCCTTAAGGGAAAACTTAGAAAATGTAAAAAGAAGAAGTTTTTAAAAATATCAAAATTATATATATCACCCCCATTTCCCCATATTAAAAATAAACTATAAAAATAAAAAAAATCATTTGCACAACTGCCTCCAAAATGTTGGTACTATTAAAATGTAAATGTATTTATCCCATAGGTAAAGGCCCAATAGGCAAATCAAAATGGCTGATCTGCTGTTTCATTGACACTTTATCCACCCAAAAATTATTGATAAAAAGTTATCAAAAAGTAATATACAGTCCAAAATGATATCAATACAAACTAAAGACTGCCCTGCTAAAAATGAGCCCTCACTCAACTCTGTAGATATAAATATAAAAAAGTTATGGGGGGGGGGGGCAGAATATAGCGATAAAAAAATGTATCTCTATTTTTACATTTTCCAGTATTAAAACACAAGAAAAACTATATAAATATGGTATCACTGTAATTGTGCTGAATGAAGGTAACAAGTCAGTTCTACTGTACAGGAAATGCTGTAAAAACAAAACCCATAAAACTATGGCTGAATTGCCTTTTTTCAATGCCACCTCGTGTAAAAAAATTCCAGCTTCCCACTACATCGTATGTATTATTAAAATGTGCCAGAAAGTTCAACTTGTCCCATAGAAAACAAGCCTTCATATGTTTATGCATGAACAGAAAAATAAAAAAGTTATGGCACTGGGAAGGCAGGGAGTAAAAAATGAAATGCAAAAGTGGAAAATCGCCATGTCCTTAAGATACTCATGTTAACGGAAAATAGTTGTATTTAAAGGGTATCTATTATAAATGTCAACCAAGTAAAATGGAGGGAAAAAAAAATATTTATAGTCCCTTTAAATTATTAACAAGCGTCAACAACTTTTAAAGTAGAAAAGTTTTATAAATGTCACTTATACATCCCTATAGAGCTGTGAAGATCGCTAATAATCTATCTAACTTTGATAATGTCAGCATTTATGTCTCAGCTAGTACATAGTTTCCCATACTATGTGCACTATGTGGACATCTTTTTCCACCAGCGCTGATTAAATACATCAAGAAATGTAAGAAAGTCCTCCTCATACGCTGCCTATCTGCATAGCTGCTCCAGGTTTGAGAAAGAATTGACTTAATGCTGTAAAATCTGAAATATAATGGCAGAGTATAAAGATTATGTTGTGTGATTTAATTTGCTTTTCTGACTCCACAATATAAAAGGCTGTATACTGCAAAACAAAAGGGCTGTGAAATTGATTGGTTATCCGTCAGAGCTATGAATGTAAAGCAATATGCCCTTTCTCCTAACAGCCTCTGCTGCAACATTACCCAGTACTAATAGGAGCGCCAGTGCTTTTAATGGACCTGGCAAGCAAATGCTGAGCCAAGGTTGTTGAAAATGTTACCATAAAAAGTCACATCCTAAAGCCTAACTGTATACCACGCACAATATAGAGTATACAATAAAATGTCTAGAAATGTGCCTTCTGTGACATGGCAGGTGGGGAGCCATGCACCCTGAGCTCATTAAACGGTCCCATGTAAATCTTAGTTACGCTTGTCGCCAGTTGTCTGGTCAGTTGACTGTAAATATCTAGGACATTTTTACAGCTGCTGACTTTAGGAAATCGGAGACATTTATAGCATTTACTCTTATTTTCTTTATCTTCACACGTCCATTGTTCATTCACACGTCCGTTGTGCATTGCGGATCCACAATACACTGGGCTGGCATCCCTATAGAAATGCCTATTCTTGTCCGCTATTGCAGACAAGAATAGGACATGTTTTATTTTTTTTTGGGAGCCGCAGACCGGAAGATCGGGCCGGGCACCATAAAAGTGGATGCGGACAGCACACTGTGTTCTGTCCGCATCTCTTTCAGCCTCATTGAAAATGAATGGGTCCGGATCCGTTCCGCAACGTTGCGGAACGGATCCGGACCCATTCTACGGACGTGTGAATGGACCCTTAACTGATGATTTCTTAAAACTAAACATACATGGCTCTTGTTAATTCAAACATGCTTCAAGTGTAAAAGGTCATTTTTATTTTTTTGTTAAATGTGAAGGGCAATTGATAATAGAGATGAGCAAAGTATTGTAAAATTTGATTTGTCTGCTTCGCCGAATTTTACCAAAGAATTTGCTTCCTGACGAATTACTTTATCACAAACTGCATTTCTTTGTAAGTAGTGGGTGGAATGACAGGAAGCAGCGATTGTGCAGCTCCCCATCATTGTACCCCTCTGATGCCGCGTTCATTGCAGATCTCGGTATCTGACATTAATATTAAAGTGTATGTAATTAGTTAGAGATGAGCAAATTTCTAAAAAATTAGATTCGGACAATTCGCTGAATTTTTCGGAAAAATTTGGTTCGATCCAAATTTATTTGTGGCAAATCGCATTAAAAAAACGGCTACTTTCTGGCTGCAGAGAGCCTTTATAGTGGTGTAGAACACTGTGCCTTGCAGTAACACGCATAGGGAGTCTGCTGTGGTAGTGAAATAATACTGTGAGATGGTATGACATGCGGATGACAGGCGTCACTCTTAGAATCACTGCACACTTCACTTATTTGGGCAGTCACGGGGCCAAAACTGACCAAATAACTCAAGTGTGAACTCAGCCTTACAGGTCAATGTTAGCGTCAAGAAGAAGTGTACTCCTTTTACACCGTCGGCAGCTGATTCCACATAGATGTCTACAGAACCTGTTCTATTAAACGCTTATACAAATAGAGCCCCCCTGACAGAGTGGAGAGGGTGTCAGCAGTAATTTAGTGTTGACGTCACTGATTGCTGAATGGCAAATATCTTTTTTTTGCCACTAATACATGCCAAAAAGGGCCTTAGAACATATAACTGCACTGCTGAATGGCATATATATCTCTGTTTTACACTAATACACGCCAAAAAGGGCTTTAGAACATATAACTGCACCGCTGAATGGAAAATATATATATATATTTTTTTTGCAACTAATACGCACCAAAAAGGGCTTCAGAACATATAAGTGCACCGCTGAAAGGAAAATATATTTTTTCTGCCACTAATACATGCCAAAAGGGCTTTAGAACATATAACTCACCGCTGAATGGCAAATAGGCCCTTATTATATTCCCCTTATACACAACGCAAAAAGCTTTAGAACATATAACTGCACCGCTGAACGGCAAATAATATATATTTTTTGTCACTAATACACACCAAAAAGGGCTTTAGAACATATAACTGCACTGCTTAATGGCAAATAGGCCCTTACTTTTTTTCACTTATACACTCCACAAAAGGCTTTAGAACATATAACTGCACCGCTGAACGGCAAATAGGCCCTTACTTTTTTCCATTTATACACTCCACAAAAGGCTTTAGAACATATAACTGCACCACTGAACAGCAAATAATATATATTTTTTTGCCACTAATACACACCAAAAAGGGCTTTAGAACATATAAGTGCACTGCTGAACGGCAAATAATATATATTTTTGTGCCACTAATACACTCCAAAAAGGGCTTTAGAACATATAACTGCACTGCTGAACGGCAAATATATATTTTTTTGCCACTATTGCACACCAAAAAGGGCTTTAGAACATATAACTGCACCACTGAACAGCAAATAATATATATTTTTGTGCCACTAATACATGGGGTTAAATTTTTCACTTTACCACACAATGGCTAATAAGCCCTTTTTTCCCACTAATACAAGCCCAAAAATGGTTTAGAACATATAACTGCACCGCACAAGGGCAAATAAGATGTAAAAATATTTCCTTGTAATAAACCCTGTTAAAGGCTGTATCAAACAGCACTTTCACCCCAATAACAAGAACGGTTTGCTGGAATTACAGAGCTGTATAATGGCAATTTGGATCCGCAGTCAGTGCAGCAAGGTGTAATGGGATTGTTCCTATTACCCAGGCTGTAACCTCCCCTACTGAACCCTGTTCTGCTTTAATACTGTGGAATGATTCCTCCCTATCCTTTCCCTGAACTTCTATACAGCAAATTAAAAGTTTTAAAGTCTTTTCTACCACTGTTCCTAGCGCCTGCTCTCTCCCTGCGATAAGTACACTGGCTGTGACATCACATAGCAGCCATTTTAAGAAAAAATGTGATTCATTATCACGAAGCGTGAAGAAATTCGGATTCGGTGCATTTTGTGACCCATTAATTTCTATAGGTTTAAAAAAAAAAGGAAAAAGAAAAATACCATATGTACTGTATGTCATTCATGTGCAGGCCACATCTGTATGTTATCTGTGTGCTGTCCACACCCCT
The DNA here is from genome assembly GCF_014858855.1 of Bufo gargarizans. Taxonomy (NCBI): domain Eukaryota; kingdom Metazoa; phylum Chordata; class Amphibia; order Anura; family Bufonidae; genus Bufo; species Bufo gargarizans. The sequence goes on along the minus strand of NC_058080.1, from coordinate 476,312,936 downwards.
ATGTCAGTTCTTCAAATTATAGAACATGTCCTACTTGTGTCCGTATTGCGGATTAAAATAGTTATTTCTAGTGATGGGCATGAGAAAAATGTGGAGAAGGCCTCACTCACTCAGGCTTTTGTATTTTTACCCACTCACTTGGTTCCTTTAAAATAAATTCTCAGAACTGCTTATGAGAACCTTAAGCTGGTCATACTGTAGCTATCCAGTAGAGCGTGCTTATGTTCACAATAGGAAGAAGGTAGTAAGATGCTGCCAGACACATCTGGTGGTGGCTTACGTCCCCTTTGAACAAATGGATTGGATATGTTGAAATCTAACAGCCCAGTCCTTCATTCACCGACATTTGTTTGACATTGAGATAGAGCGTTAGACCTTAAATACTCAGCTGTTCTCTCCCAAATTAGCAGGTTTGGCCAACTTTAATCTGATGGAAATGGCCACGTTTAGGTGAATAACTTTCCTTTCTTTGGAATCTGCCATTGACCTCTAGATGTTCTTCCTATTATGACTCTGGACTTTTTGGACTTACTTGCTCAAAACTTTTGTAAAGTTTTGCATTTTTGCACCACTCACTCTAGTTATTAAATATTAGTGAAAAAGTAGTTGTGTTAACTATTTTAATGACTTTCAATCCAAAGTTATTACTGAGAATTTTTAAAAAAGTAGCAATCTCACAATAGTAGGAGAATGGAGTAGGAAAACTAGAGAAGCTTTTCTAGACAAAAGTGTTAGGTTTAAGGTGAGACACATTTATCAAACTGCATGAGACATTTGCTAAATGTGGCATAAAGTACGCCAACACAGACTCAAAGAAAACTGACTTCAGATATTCACCTCAGTGAATTTGTGTGAATTATGAATTAGCGGGACAGAGGTGAAAGGACCAATTCATATCTTATTACTGAATTTGCTTTCCTAATATATAAAATTGGCTGATCTGATTCTTTCTACTGCAGCTATATAAAGGGTTACAGTAATATCCATACAATCTTGTTATGTAATCTTTGGATTCCTCCTCTCTAGGGTGGTAATGAGCATGAATTCCAGACTCTGGTCCTTGGTGGTTTGAATTATGTGATGCCCTTACTGAAGTCCAAAGTGTTAATTACCAGCTCAGGGATATTTCCAGACTCACGGAGTAAGATTTAACATCTGATCCATTTGCATTTGTCACTGAGAAACTATAATTCTTATAAAACTAGCGAGCACTAATGAACACAATACATATTTTACCGTGATATATCACCCACCAATTTTACACACAACAAATCGTTTTTTATGGCATCATTTATATAAACATTCAGGTCTCGATGTCTCGCTTTTTTTTACTTTAAGCATTTAAAATTCTACTATTAATAATAAATATTGTATGTAGAGTTCCCTCTATGTTTAATACGCACAGCAAAAATATAGTCAGAGATAAAAGGGACATTACATCAGACAGGCAAAACATGTCTAATTAGGATTTAGAGCAGCTGGAACCTCACTAGCGAGAACGACAGGATTCCAGTCCATGAATATATGGCGGCTCCTACTGAAAATTCTTAACGAGTCTGTCATGTACTGTCACACAATTTAATTTCATTTAATAGAGAACAGTGTAACTAGCAAACTTCTAAATCACTTCATTTAAAAAATATACATGCTTCCAACTGAAAAAAAGCTGTAAGGTCATGGCCACTAGGGGCCTTACTTCCACCTAATTTACAGTTCACTGTCTGTTGTCCGGCACAATCCATTCCTGGTAACAGAGACTCAGAAGACAGCTGAGAGGAAGTGAGGGGGTGTCAGAGGTAGCTGAGATTGTGAGCCCGATAAAACAACAACTTCTACATAGCGGCTAAACATCACATAAGCCTCTTGCCTTTCTGTAAGTGTGATTTATCCCTCCTTATCTGTTCTGTCACAGTAGTACAGTGCTGGCAGAAGGGTGATGCTCCCTGCTTTTGAGTTAAATGCATCTAGCTGTGCATCCGAAACAGTGAATAATATGGCTAAAAGGCATTTTTAAAGTGAGTACCTCTGACAAAAAAGGTGCCAGTGTTTAAAAAATATATATTTTTTCCATTAAAAGTTAAATCACACTTCAGATATTTATGACATAGCAAATTCCTGGATGTCACTGTGTCTAAATGTAGGTGCACATGACGTTTGCATGTCACCCTTGCTACTTTCTGAAAAGGAGGATGACAGGGGGCATGGTGTGGGCAGGACTATTGGCCCAGACATATTCACTATCATTTACACCAGTGGTGTAGTTCTAGGGTTTGTAGAGAAATCAGTCATAATGGACCCTTAGCAGTGGCCCATAGTTGACCATCCACTTCAGACAGCTTTCGACCAACATCTATTAGTTCTTCCCCTTTATGCTTGAACATACATGTGTTCTGCATAATAAGTTGGGAGAAAGCTGGTGCCAGATGCCTCTGGTGACAGTTTACTTCCCTGAATATAAAAAGATCAGGCATGTTAAACAGCCAGATCCTTCTTCTAGCATCCCAATACACATTAGATGTTTAACTGGTGCCACTGATTTTGTTGGCTTCTGATGACATTAATGTGGCCAGCTTTAGCCACATAAAAAATAATTAGCATAATTATAAGAAACTGATTTCAGAACTCCACTAGGTAAAATATTTTACTTGGCGGTTTAAATTAAATGGATTGTTTCAAGGTAGGCAATAGCAGCATCTTGCGAGGATATGCTACCAATGTCTGACCTGTGGAGGTGCAGCTGATGTGAACCTTGGTGACTGCTACACTAGAACAACAGAAACATGCCACTTGTGGTCTTTTTGAATACGCTTGGCTTTCTCCAGAGGTCACATAGTCATCCTAATACAGCCGCCCCAAAAATATAGCAGAGCCAACATGAAACAAAGTGTCATAGTGATTTCCTAGCGCTGCTTCTACTTCATTTTAGCGTTCAGCGAGGGTCACAGTAGTTTGACCCCCACGGATTGAATATTGATGGCATATCACAGCCGTGTACTAGCAATGTCTATCCTGACATAACCCTTTTTAAGACGATCTTGTTTTACTATCCTTTCCTTGCTAGAAGTACTGGTAGTAGTATGGTGAATAACCTGTACATTTGCAAGGACCTAAGAGTTCTGAGATCTGTTAACCTCAGTTCACACATCACACAGTTTCTGTATAAATAGGATAGTCCGCAGATAATAAACTAAATGTTATAAATTCTTTGTACTCCTTAGCTTAAATTTTGCTCAGGTTTGGCATAATGAGGTATGGGAAATCATATTACAAAAAGGAATTTTTATTTTATACAGCTAAATATTCAACCTGTAAATGGCTCGTGTCTTCCGATGAGATGGAAGTGGAGTGGTATATGATGTGTGTATAGGTTTATATCCATATTTTAGTTCACTCTAATGTTATGGAGTAAATTGATTGTCCTCTTCTGCCAAGGTTTTGGTAGTATTCTTTTAATTTCTTGTTTTATCAGTTTTAATGAAAGCTGCATAGCAGCTGATATGGCTGACATTACAACTCCCACAATGACTGTCACTGAGCTTCCCAGAGTATTGAATAGTAGATCTGATTAGTTATGTTGTGATAAATTTCCAGCTTCCATAGGCTATATTCACATGAAGATTTTTTGCAGAAATTTCTGTGAAAATCTGAAACTTCATATCAGTTCATCTGAACAGAGTTGTTTCTGCAGTGAGCACATGGATTTCTACAAGCAAAATTCACGTATTGCTGTAAAACAAGGCGGATTTGTTGATATACAAAGAAATACATTACATGACAACCCATGTAAAGTGGATTGCATTGGTTGTCACACAGATTTCTCTGTAACAGATACAACTGAGAAATTGTTACCAATCCAAAAAAATTGTAAAGATCTACATTTTTACCAATCCGATTTAATGGGGTTACCCAGCATTTCAAATTGATGTCCTATTTTGGGATAGGTTGTCCATAATATTGTTGGGGTGCTGACTCTTGGTTCCCTTAGGTTCACCATCAGGAATTTTCAGGGCCCCATGAAGCCAAAGTGGCAAGAATATTCACTTGGCTTTTCCCATGTATTCAATAAACTTTAAAGGGGTTATCTTTTAACAAACTTTTATCCCCTATCCACAGGACAAGCTTTAAAACAAGATCAGGATACCAGTGATAGCCACAACAGTGTCCAAGATACAGCTATTAGAAATTTGGTTGGGAGTGAGATCTACAAGTTTCTGCTAACCTCTCTATCTGAGGATGTATTCCAGCAAGAATATGCTATGTAAGTCATCACTGGTCTTTGGCAATGGGCCCCTTTCCATTGCAAGGGGACAATTCATATGGGCCTCTTTTTTCAATTAGGTCAAGATCACTGACAGCAGTACTCCCAGTAGTAGTGGCCCTGGGTTCCCCAAATGATCAGCTCTTTGAAGGGCTGCAATGGCTGAGCAATCTGTTCTCTTTATTGTTTACTAGTAATGTTGAGCGAACTTGTGTTTTAAGTTCGATGTCCAAAGTTCGGGTTCGGGTTATCAAAGAATCCCGTTATGGATTCTGCTACCATGGACCATAACGGAATTCTATGACAGCATGCACCATGTCTATAAGAGGCATTCCGTCATAATAGAAGTCTATGCTAGCCATACACTTCTATTATGACGGAATGCAATATGGAATGACTCTTATAGGCTTCCGTGGTGCATGCCGTCATAGAATTCCGTTATGGTCCATGGTAGCGGAATCTATAACAGGATTCTTCAATAACCTGAACTTTGGACGCCAAACTTAAAACACAAGTTTACTCAACACTATTTACTAGCCAAAGCTCCATACTTTCAGTAGCCTCTCTTTCTGGAATTACAGCTCACTGCTGCTCAGCCAATTCAAGTGAATGGCACTAAGGTGTAATAGGAGCAGCAGCCTCTACTAAAGGTACTGAGCTGTGTCTGGTAAACAATGTCTATCTGTCCGTCTATAAAATTGGATAGCGAATCTCAGGGACAGGTACAAACTATATTGATATATTCGGAATATGAAATAATAATAATAATGAAAATAATAATATACAAAAAGACTTACAGAAGTAGCAAATGTTAACTTGACACTTAACATGTTAAACGCAAAATTACACATCACCTTTTTTTATTGAAATTACTTTTATTGCACTACGCATCAATTCAATGTTTGCTACAAATTCGGATTTATTGTCTCATGTGTCAAGTTAAAGATTGCTATATCTGTATATTTTCTAAATAAACCTATGTATACACATAGAAGGCCTTCTTCATTTTTAGGAAACCAGCATAATAATAATCTATATACAAACTGCTATTGCAAAAGCTATATAAAGTATATAAAAGCATTTATAATTATTCATACTGTCTTATGCTTTCATGCTTGAAACTGCCACTACTTTTCTAAAAGCCATTACTAAGAACATTGTACAATATTTAAGTTTTTATGCAAAAACTATATTAGGACAAGTGAGTAAAATAACAGCACATACACTTTTTAATTGGCACGTCATTTGTCATCATTGAAGTATTCGACATTACTTCATTAGAGTAACATGTAAGCATAAAGATCGCTGACTGGTGTTGGTTGAGAAGGTAAATTACATTTTAAGTAATTATAGGTTTATTGCTTTTAAAAAAGAGGGTGCAAAGTAGGTGCACAAGACATTTATTATCATAAAGAAGAATGTGAACAACAACATATGCATCAATATATCCATATTTTACATATGTTAGAAATAGAAGCAATTAACCTTGAGGGTAAGAAATGGATATATAATAATAATAATAATAATAATAATAGTACGTGTAATTAGATGAATTGCTCTTACTGGTGTGCTGTATGTCTTGCTGGTTGTCACATAGATGTGGATGGATGTGAGCCTGTTCTTCCTGTGTCCTAACTATATGTCTTAGCAGGGATCATGTGGGAATGACCTCATGTGTCACCTCTGTCTGCACTGTGTGAGTGACAGGAACTATTTTAAAGGCACAGACAAGTCCAATTTCATTTCAGACCTCAAGTAGCTGAGACTTTACAAGACTGGCAGCCTTTTTAAAGAGCTGACATCGTAATGTCCTAGCCACCGAAACATTAAAATGTCTGTACAGAAGACAATCTGCATAGTCACTTGCTCTTGTATGAAGGACAGAGATCACCCAGTGAACAAGCTGCTATTCATATCTGATCATTAACCTTAGGTTAAAAAACATGTTGTATATGTTCTATTGACAAGTAGGAGAATTTTTTGTAATGTACCATAAAGGATGGGGGGGGGGGGGGGGTAGCATTGCAGCTTATAAAGCAAATGCTAATTAGTATGCAGGAGACTTGGGGAATGGTGAGTATAGCACTGCTAGCACTGGTTGTACTCATTTCTCACAACTGTGCCGTGCCCTGACTGTGTATAGTATGTAGGCATGCACTATGACCTGACGTTGTGCGATGTCAGGTCACAGTGCAACACAGCGCTTGCAGAAGACCAAGAAGCGGTGTCTGATCTGAGGTCTAATGAAGATTGGGGTCTGATTGGGATGGCGTCTGATATGAGGTCTGATAAAGATTGGGGGTCTGGAGGGTCTGCTTCAAGGTCTGGTTAAGAGTGGTAATCTGATGAAGAGTAGGGGATCTGAACTGCGATCTGATGAAGATTGTAGGTTTGATTTGGGGGGTCTGATGAAGATTGGGAGTCTTATCTGAGGTCTGATGAAGATTGGGGATCTGATTGGTGGCTTCTGATCTGAGGTCTGATAAAGACTGGGGGTATGATTGTGGGGTCTGATTTGATGTCTGATAAAGATTGAGAGTCTGATTGTGGGGTTTGCTCTGAGGTCTGATAAAGATTGGGGATCTGATTGGCGGCTTCTGATCTGAGGTCTGATAAAGACTGGGGGTATGATTGTGGGGTCTGATTTGAGGTCTGATAAAGATTGAGAGTCTGATTGTGGGGTTTGCTCTGAGGTCTGATAAAGATTCGGGGTCTGATATAATGATATGACGTCTGATAAAGATTGGGGGTCTGATCTGATGTCTGATGAAGATTGGGGGTTTGATGAAGATTAGGGGAATAAACTGAGGTGTAATGAAGATTGGGGATCTGTTGAAGATTAGGGGACCTGAACTAAGGTCTGATAAATATTGGGGGGCGTCTCATCTGAGGTCTGATGTAGATTGAGGGTCTAATCTGAGGTCTTATGTTCAGGAATGTCTGATAAAGCGAAAAATATGGTACTTTTATTTTTTACTGTTTTAGAGGACAATATGTGCATCTGAAGTTCAGGGTGTATATGGGTGTACGGAGTCCACTGTACTGCAGGCATAAATGCTGCAGTGAATTCTGTACTGGCAGGAGCACACATCACTGCTTCTGCCTGTGACTGCTCCCCTTGGCTAAAGCCTGGCATAACACATCGGTGCAGGGTCTCCTGCTATAATGTGCTATGCAAAACTTTTAGTGGGCCCAGGCACAAGCAATGATGTATGCTCCTGCCAGTAAAAGGCTCACTGGGGACCCTATAAATGCAGTACTGTGGAATCTGTACACCACATACATGTCAGTGGTGTACTGGTGTACGGATCCCATAGTGGTTTAGACACCCTGCTCTTCGGGTGCCTATTATGTCGTTGAAACAGTAAAATAAGTAAAGTATATTGCAAAAATTAATTATAGGACATTTAGAATAGTTTCAATAATAATAATAATAGTTAAAGTGGTTAATCACCCTTTAAAGTGGGTAAATTGTGTGATTTACTTATTTTACACTACTGATCTGAAGGGCTCATGTGTAGGGTTGAGCAAACACCTGGAAGTTCGGGTTCGCCGGGTTCGGCCAAACTTCGCCGCAAAGTTCGGGGTTGGGACCTAAGCTTGACCCCGAACCCCACTGAAGTCAATGGGGACCCGAACTTTGGGGCACTAAAATGGCTCTAAAAAAGTTATAGAAAGGGCTAGAGGGCTGCAAAAGGAAGCAAAACAGGGGAAAGAGCAGGACAATTGCCCTGCAAACAAATGTGGATAGGGAAATGAATTAAAAAAACATACAATTTAAAAAATAATGATCTTGAACTAGGAGGCTGAGGTCAAAGTGGAGTAGGAGGTTGAGGAGGCGGTGGACGTGGCGGTGTAGGTGGAAGCGGTGGTGGAGGAGGTAGCCAACACTATTTTTAGTTGCAATAGATTTTTATTGAATGGTTTATGCAGTAAAACGAACAAATATTGTGGACGCAGCCACATGATACAAAATAGTACATTAATTATGCATTAGTATACTCTAGTAGACTAGGGCACCTGGTACATTTGATTTGCTCATTACCTTCAGTTGAGAGTACTAGATGGCTTGTAGCGAAACCCATTCAGTATCAAATGTGACTATTCGTGTTAACGGAAGTGTACATATATGTAGTCGTGTGCACAGAGATAACAGAACATGATGAAAAGAAAAAAGAGAAGAAGAAAAGAAAAAGCAACAAAGAACCATAGCACAGGCATACAGGGATCGTGCGTATTGTCTTGGCTTTTCCATATGTGGGATAATGAGGAGGGGGGATAGGGATCCGGAGAACACATAATAGACTCTTATAAGATAGCGTCTGGGAGAGGTGTAGCATGGGAACTCGAGAGCCAGGACAACCATTAGTTAAGGGCCTTAGTTCTGGAATGAAGGTCACGTGAATACATTATTTCATGCTGCATATGTTGGTTTACCAGTTGTTGGACTTCAGTAATAGGGGGTGTATTGCTTTGTTTCCAATGGCGGGCTATTACTTTACGCGTGGCCGTAAGGATATGTGCCACTACCAATCTTTGTTCACACAGAATGTCGGATAGACCAATACATAGTATAGCTAGTTCCGGGGATGGGGGAACTCGCATCTCAGTCACTTCTGAGACAAGAGCAAAGGATTGGTGCCATAGAGGAGAGATGAGAGGACAGAACCGGCACATATGGGTTAGGTTACCCCTATATCCGCATCCACGCCAACATACCGAAGGATAATCCTCATTTACATGCGCTAGTCTATCGGGTGTGAGGCACCATCTTATTTGGATTTTTCTATTTTGTTCTGCATGATTGATGCATTTAGAGGGCTTAACTGCCAAAAAAAGTGCATCATGCCACTTTGCTAATGAGAATGTGGATTTGAGTTCCTCCTCCCATCTGATCATGAATGGCAACTTCTTCATACTATATTGAGAGGATAGGGATCAATACATTATAGACAGCCCCTTTTTAGCATTGGAAGCAAGGGTGAGGAACTTGGAAATTATCGTATTTATTCCTGAGGGGTCGTTAGAAGATGTGGGAGGTAAGGAGTTCAGGAGGTGCCGGACCTGGAGATATTGATAGAAGACCTTGTTGGGTAGGGCATATTGGCCGTGCAAGGATTCAAACTGTAACATTAACTTCCCATCATACAGCTTCCCAATAGTGTCAATGCCTCTGGAGTGCCAGATTGAGAGAGATAGATTAGGGATAAGGTATTCTATTGATTTAATAGGGAATAATTTTCTATCCAGAGTCCTAGCGAGGTCAGATCTGGAGAGCAGGAATTTCCAAGCCGCTGAGGTGGCCCGCATGGACCCTATTGGATGATTGGGTTGAAATGATTTCATAGTTTGTGCGGCTAAGTGACCTCTGAGCGAGGATCCTCTAATCAGTGCATCCTCGAGCTGTAGCCACCTGTTGGCCTGCATAAGCAATGATGCCCAATATTACTTCTTTATGTCTAGCACTCCTAAACCTCCCCTGCGCATGGTCGGGTATAATGCTGATTTGCATATCCTAGGTCTGGTTTGGCCCCATATGAATTTCATCATAGCAACCTGAATCTTATTCAGTAGCCCTATGGGTTACCGTAGTGGGATACATTGTAATTTATAAAGGATTTTTGGCAAAACTAGCATTTTGACAAGATTAATCCTGGCTATCCACGACAAATTGTGCTTAGACATGTTTTCATAATCCTTTTTAAGTTCTGCCTGTAAGGTATCCAAATTTACCTTTACAAGCTGGCATGACACCAGGGTTAGCAAGATACCGAGATAGGTAATGTGGTCTGACACCTAATTAAACCGGAACCTTCCCTGGATACGTTGTTTAACTTCATTAGGGATAAATAGTGGAATCATGTTGGATTTAGTGTTATTTTGTAGTATGAGACCCTAGAGAACCCCTGTTTATTTTGTGATATGGAATGATCTGGAGAGAAACCCTGAAGCCAATACTTTAGCTGAAGGTTCAGAATATAGCCCCATAATGCCTTTGACAATAGGACCAGAAAACCCAAATTTGCGTAACACACCTTCCAAAAAACCCCAGTGCACCCTATCAAATGCTTTTTCTGCATCTAGTGACAGGAATAGCGTAGGGGATCTGGAAAGCTCTGCCACATGTAAGAGGTCTATAATACATCTGGTTGCGTCCCTGCATTGTCTACCAGCCACAAAGCCCACCTGGTCTATATCCGCTAAGGATGGTAGGACCTTATGTAGTCTAGATGCTAGAATCTTCTAGAATAGCTTGATATCCGTATTCAACAAGGATATAGGTCTAAAGTTGCCAGGAGCATCTGCTGGCTTGCCAGGTTTAGGTAATGTGACTATAGTCGCATTTAGCATCTCAGGAGGAATGCGGCCTGTAGACAAAAAGGAATTGAATAGCCGCTGCAGGTACGGAACCAGAGGAGCCAGAAATACTTTATAGTACTCATTTATGTATCCATCTGGGCCAGGGGCAGAGTGCAGTTTAGCTGATCCTATTGCCTTCCCTATTTCCCGTTTAGTAATAGGGGCGCTTAGAGTGTCCAAATCCGAAACAGAAATTTGGGGGAGAGAAAGTGGGTCAAGAAACGCTGCGATATATGTAGGACTGGGTTGGGAGTTACTATCATTAGTCCGTAAATTGTATAGGGATTCATAAAAATCCACAAAAGCATCTGAGAATTTTTGGGGATGAGTTATTAGCTGGGAGTTATCTGACTTGAGGTGGGCAATTCTATTTGTCACATTCCTACGGTTTACTTTTTTAGCTAGAAGGGACCCTGCCTTATCTCCAATATGGTCGTAAGTAGCCTTCAAGCGTCTCATTATGCGCTCGTGATCATATATTAAGAGGGTTCTGAGGTTAGCTCTGGCATTGAATAACTGCTTGTGAAGAGAGGGACAGGGGTGCGCTTTATAATCTGATTCTACTTTGGACAAGGCCTCTAGGGTGTCTGATAGGAGTTCAAGTCTATGTTTTTTCACACATGATGCTAGTTGTAAGAGAATGCCCCTCATGTACGCCTTCTGTGAGTTCCAGAGGGTCGAGGTCGATATTTCTGGTCTGTCATTTATTTCAAAGAATTCTCGAATGGTCTTATCAATATTATCAACTCTATCTGGTTGTTTCAATAGGTATGCAATCAATCTCCACTGTGGGGGGAGGGACTCGGCAAACCTGTCTGGATTTCTAGGGTTATAGGAGCATGATCAGACCATGTCGTGAGGCCTATTGTGGAATCAGTAGACTTACATAATAAATCTAACAAAATGAGGAAATAGTCTATTCTGGAGTGCGATAGATGATACTGCGACAGGAACGTATAGTCTCGTCCCCCCCCCATGATGGTATCTCCATATATCATGGAGCTGGGTTTCTGCTATGAGGTATTTAAGGTCCCGTCTGTGTGTTGGGGTTTGACTGCTACAGTCCAATTCCACATTTGCTGGAATATTAAAGTCCACCCCCCACCACAATGGAGCCCGAAGCCACAGACCTGAGTTTACGGGAAAAAAAACGGCGAAGGAAGGATATTTTTCTGGTATTGGGCGCATAGACCGTAGCTATAGTCACCGGTAAATTATCTAGAAGGCCTGTTAGGATAATGAAGCGCCCCTTGGTGTCCGTAACCAGGGATGATTGAGTAAATGCCACATTCCTCTTTATCGCCACCAGAACTCCTGCTTTCTTTTTTTTAAATGCAGGAGAATAGAAAATATGTGGGAGATCGGGATGCTTACACCTGTGGGAGTCTGCTGGCAATAAATGGGTTTCCTGGGCCATAAGTATGTTACATTGTGAAGTAGTTGCATCTGCCCATAACCATCTCCTTTTATGAGGGGAGTTTAACCCCTTCACATTTAGATAATACACTTTAACACCCATTATTATAATAAAGCATACTATCTCTGCGCTGCTCGGGTTGCACATACGGAAAATAAGCTACATCATTTGCCTGAATCATTGTTATAACCATATGAAAAACTATAACAATAGTAAAACAAAAAACACAAGAAACCGGAAAACTAGAGGCACTGGTAAAATGCCTCATATGGGTAGGATTGAGAATTAAGAAAATTTGAAATATGGGGTGTAAGGAAGCGAGTCTTTCCGTTACCTTACAGCACCAGATACACGCTATTCAGTCCAGCTCAGGCCGGGTTCCATTCCACGGGGATCTTGGCCTGTCATCGGTGTAGATCTCCTGACAACTGAGCTTCTTCCGGAAGCAGGCCTAAGGCTTTCAACTTCTGCGCGGAAACCTTGGGCGACGTGCACACATGGAAGACGCCATTTTGTGCAATAATAAGTTTCACTGGAAAGCCCCATCTGTAACGGGTTTGTTTTTCCCGAGTTATCTTTGTTAGGGGAGCAAATTATTTTCTTTTAGCTAGTGTCGCCACCGACAGATCTGGGAACACCAAGATGCCTTCAAAGGAACCAGTAGGTACGGGATTCCTCCGTAACACTTTTAGGAAGGCCTCTTTAACTTGGTAGAAGTGGATCCACGCTAGGACATCACTGTACGCCGGCTTGGGGATCCTGTGTTTGTAGTCAATGGTAAGGTCCATCTCTGAAAGATCCGGCATAGCTTCTTTAAGCAGGGTCTGCAGTAGCGGATGAAGTTGTTCTGGGCCTACCGACTCAGGTACCCCTCGCAGGCGTACATTGTTTCGTCTGCTTCGATACTCCATATCGGAGAGTTTAGATTCGATCCTGCCAATCTCCTCCTCCATGGCAGCGTTAGCATCGATAAGCTGGTTGTGTGATGCGGGTGGTTGTGTGATGCGGGGAGTTACGCCATCTTGCCCTCTAGGTGTGAGGTGCGTTCACCCAGTTGTACAACTTCGGTTTGTACCTCTGAGGATGTGGTTAAAGTCCTCTTTCAGAGAAGACCGCAGGGAGTCCAGCATATCGCTAAGTAGCTCTTCGGTAAGTGGTGAGCCTCCCGACAACTGTTGGTAATCTGTGTGGGCTGCATCTAGAGAGGAGGCAGGAGAGCTCCCACAAGATGGCGGAGATGGTGGCTTCGAGCTCCCGCTCAGCGGCAAAGTTTTGTGGAAAAACTCTGTGAGTTTCGTCAGAGCCTGACGTTTTTTAAGTCGCCCCATAGATGGACCGGCAGTAAGTTTATGAGACCTCATAAATTAGGGTGCTGGAAATGCTGAAAATTAGCCGAGTTGCGGTGCTAACAGCGGAGCTCTTCAACTATGCAGCCAGCTTCATCAGCGTCCAGGCCATGCCCCCCTTTGGGAAATATAAAAAAGAAAACAAAGAAAGTGAAAGAAAGTATAACAATGGCTGGGTGCGGCCGGTATACTTGTCTATTCTGCACAAGGTACGGACAAGTCCATGCTTGATTCATTTTAATAAACGAGAGCTTGTCCGCATTGGCTGTGGACAGGCGGCTGTGCTTGTCTGTGATCACCCCCCCTGCTGTGCTGAACACATGTTCGGACAATACACTGACCACAGGGCAGGCCAGCACCTTCAAGGCGTAAAGGTCAAGCTCAGGCCATGTGCCCAATTTGGAGACCCAGAAGTTGAATGGGGCAGACCCATCAGTCAGTACGTGTAGGCGTGTGCACACGTACTGTTCCACTATGTTGCTGAAATGCTGCCTCCTGCTAAGACGTTCCATATCAGCTGGTGGTGCTGGTTGTTGTGGCATACTGACAAAGCTTTTCCACATTTTGTCCATGCTAACCCATCCCTTCTGAGGTGCTGGTGATGCCCCAGCTGCGTTGGCGACTTCTTCCTCCTCCTCTGCCTTCGCCTTGTACTTTCACTGAGCCCCCGCTGTCAGATGTGAATGCCATCAGCAAGCGTGTCTACCAGGGTAGGCTTGTACTCACGCATCCGATCACGCTCCAGTGACGGAATTAAGGACGGCACGTTGTTCTTGTAGCGGGGATCCAGAAGAGTGGCCACCCAGTAATCAACACTGGTTAGAATGTGGGCAACTTGGTGGTCATTGTGCAGGCACTGCAGCATGTAGTCGCTCATGTGTGCCAGGCTTCCCAGAGGCAACGACAAGCTGTCCTCTGTGGGAGGTGTATTGTCTGTGTCCTCTGTATCCCCCCAGCCATGCTCCAGTAATGCCCATGAGCTGCTTTGGGTGCCACACTGCTGTGAACACGGTTCCCCCTCATCATCATCTTCCAGAACTATGTCCTGGCTGGACAGTTGTGTACCTGGCCTCTGTTGGTGCAGGAACCCAGCCTCCGAGCCACTTGTGAATGACTGTGGAAATGATCCCTCTTCCTGCTCCTCTTCCTCCTGTGCCACATCCTCTTCCATCATCGCCCGAAGCGTTTTTTTAAGGGGACATAGAAGTGGGAAAGTAACGCTGAGGACTGCGTCATCGGCACTGGCCATGTTGGTGGATTACTCGAAACAGCAGAATACGGCACACACGTCCCGTATGGAGGCCCACTCGTTGGTGGTGAAGTGGTGCTGTTCCGCAGAGCGACTCACCCGTGCGCGCTGCAGCTGAAACTTCACTATCGCCTGCTGCTGCTTGCTCAGTCTCTCCAGCATGTGCAAGGTGGAGTTCAACCTTGTGGGCACGTTGCATATGAGGTGGTGAGCGCGAAGGCCGAAGTTACGCTGCAGCGCAGACAGGCGAGCAGCAGCAGGATGAGAACGCCGAAAGCGTGCACAGACAGACTGCACTTTCTGAAGCAGCTCTGACATATCAGGGTAATTTTTTCAGGAATCTCTGCACCACGAAATTCAGCACATGTGCCAGGCAAGGGATGTGCATCAAACCGGCTAGGCCCAGGGCTGCTATGAGATTTCGCCCATTATCGTACACTACCAGGCCGGGCTTGAGTCTCAATGTGCCAAGCAGTATTTGCCAAGCATCTCCACTTTATTAGCATAGCAAATATGTTTTTGTACTTTATTTTTTGTCATAGCAGCATGCACCTGCGCATTGTGCTGACCAACCCCTTTTGTGCTTCTATTGTATTTTGCACTGGAGGTGTGGCTGACTCCAGTCGGTCGTGCGCTCCTGACCGGCCTGCCTGCCTCATAGGCTGATTTTAATTAGCATTATAAAGCTTAGCCTGCTCCTCCCCACTCACTGGAAGCCCCTGAAACCAGGAGAGGCATGGAGTGGGTAGTGGACTCGGCATGCATGTTGGTACTTGCATCCCCTGTATTCAATGGAGGCCATTTTGGTGCTAAAAATGACGAAAACCAAAGGGGACCCAGCATGCATGTGGAACCTACACCTACTGAATTTCATGGTCGCTGTCATGGCACTTAACAGGTAGAACTTAGTGTTAGGTTCTTACAGAAATCGCCTTGACGTGCGGCAGACGGGCTCAAATAATTTTGTACAAAATGTATTTGCCAAGCATCTCTACTTTATTAGCATAGTATTAGCATTACAATATGTTTGGTTCGTAGAGAGCTTTTGCATTATATGTTGTGTTGTTTTGTGTTTTCAGTCATAGCAGTGTGCACCTGCGCATTGGGATGTGCTGACCAACCCCTTTTGTGCTGTCACATTCTCTGTTTGCGGGGTGGCAGGTGCCACTGTCACTCCAGAGGGGGAGGAAGAGGCCGAGACTGCAACAGAAGAGGGACCAGGAGGAGCCTGAGATCTGTCATGGTTTTTGAGGTGCTTGCTCCACTGCAGCTCGTGCTTTGCACTTAAATGCCTGGTCATGCAGGTTGTGCTCAGGTTGACAACGTTTATGCCTAGCCTCAGGCTCTGATTGCACAGCGTGCAAACCACTTGCGTTTTGTTGTCAGCACATTGTCTGAAGAACTGCCACGCCAGGGAACTCCTTTGAGCTGGCTTTGGTGTGCTCAGTCCCTGGGTGCAGTGGGCAGTAGCAGGCGTACTGGCTAGGGGACGACAACTCTGCTTTTGCACGCTGCTCCTTCTTTTGCTTTGAGGTTGGTGCTGTGTGATCACCGCCTCTTTCTCCGAACTGCACATGTCACTCGCATCAACTTGATTCCGTGTGGGGTCTAGGACCTCATCATCCTCCACATCATCTTCCACCCACTCTTCACCCCTGCCCTCCTTGCCGGTCTGCACAATGCAGAAATCGGCAGTAGTTGGCACCTGTGTTTAGTCATCATCAGAGACGTGCTGCGGTGGTCCTCCCATGTCCACATCCTGAAACATAAGTGGTTGGGCATCAGTGCACTCAATCTCTTCCACTTCTGGGGCAGCGCTATGTGGACGGCCCATGGAAACCCTGCCAGCAGAGTCATCAAAAAGCAGAAGAGACTGCTGCATGACTGATTTTCAAGGGGGTGAGGTGAAAGACTGATGGACATTGGCTGCAGGTGCCAATTCTGACTTTCAGCTGGGGACCAGGTGGGGGACAATATGAAGGAACTGGAGGCACTGTAAGCCACCCAATCATACACCGGTGTTTGGTCCTACAAAAAAAGCTGAACGTTCATTTGGATGTTTAGTTGGCACAGATCGACCACGTCCTCTCCCTGCAACAGGAGCTCCACCAACCCCAGCAGTACCATGACCAGGGCCACTTCCCTTATTTGATGCTCTCCTCATTCTTTGAGGTCACCCAACGAACTAACAGACAGATTAACTATATTAATTTCCCTGTTACATATGCAGTGCAGGTGTACTTCACGCAATAAATGGGTATATGACGTGCACCTAACAGATGGATTAACTAGATCAATTTCCCTGTCGCGTATACAGTGCAGCTGTACTTCACGCAATAAATGGGTATATGACGTGCACCTAACTAACAGACGGATTAACTATATCAATTTCCCTGTCACATATGCAGTGCAGGTGTACATCACACAATAAATGGGTATATGACGTGCACCTAATTAACAGACAGATTAACTACAATATTTTCCATGTCACATATGCAGTACAGGTGTACTTCACGCAATAAATGGGTATATGACGTGCACCTAACTAACAGACGGATTAACTATATCAATTTCCCTGTCACATATGCAGTGCAGGTGTACTTCACACAATAAATGGGTATATGACGTGCACCTAATTAACAGACAGATTAACTACAATATTTTCCATGTCACGTATACAGTGCAGCTGTACTTCACGCAATAAATGGGTATATGACGTGCACCTAACTAACAGACGGATTAACTATATCAATTTCCCTGTCACATATGCAGTGCAGGTGTACTTCACACAATAAATGGGTATATGACGTGCACCTAATTAACAGACAGATTAACTATAATATTTTCCCTGTTACGTATGCAGTACAGGTGTACTTCACGCAATAAATGGGTATATGACGTGCACCTAACTAACAGACTGGTTAAGTATATCAATTTCTCTGTCACATATTCAGTGCAGGTGTACTTCACACAATAAATGGGTATATGACATGCACCTAACTAACAGACCGGTTAAGTATATCAATTGCTCTGTCACGTATGCAGTGCTGGTGTACTTCACACAATAAATGGGTATATGACATGCACCTAACTAACAGACTGGTTAAGTATATCAATTTCCCTGTCACGTATACAGTGCAGGTGTACTTCACACAATAAATGGGTATATGACATGCACCTAACTAACAGACAGATTAACTATTATACTTGTGTGTCAGGGGTACAAAGTACAATGTTGCATTGCACCTACACAAAAAATCGCTGTAGGTCACCCACAGAATTAACAGCCAAATTTTGTATTATCTTTCTGTGTTAGGGGTGCAAAGATGGTGTATTGCACCGACAATAAATCGCACTAACACTGTCCCTCCCTTCAGCTGCCTGCTTTCTGTGCCTTCACTACTGAGAGCTGATGGGCGGTGCTACACGTGATCCAGCTTATATAGAGGCTGGGTCACATGATGCACCGGCCAATCACAGCTGTGACATTAGTAGGCATGGCTGTGATGGCTTCTAAGGGCACACAGCTTAAAAGCTTGTTGATTGACTGCGCTGCATCCTTTCAACAAGTTTCATTAAATGCCCGAATACCGAACTCGAACCCAAACTTTTCCGGCAAAGTTCGGGTTTGGGTCCGGGTACCAAAAAGCGTAAAGTTCGGGTCGCTCAACACTACTCGTGTGTTACAGTTGTATAGAGCTGTAATAGACGTCAAGGTTATTCTGTACTACTGTATGGCTCTTCAATACCTCCCATCTTTTTGGACAAAGAGGACCACAATGGGTTCATTAAGTGAAAGATCCATTTTCCTGCATATTTAATCGCTTCAATAGTTTTATTTACACAATAGTGCAAAAAAAAATATTATCTGAATATAGAAATTTCTACAATCCAAATTGCATCAAATAATTAAATAAAATACAGATAGGAACCAGACCAACACTTTTAGGATCAATATTGCAAATATTATAATGCAAATCAGATTAAAAAAGAGGGACATTTAAGGAGCGAAGAAGGACATGGGTCAAAAGTAGGGACTGTCTCTCCAAAAGAGTGACACTTGTGAGATCTACTCTTGTGATTTAATATACAAGAACACTGTATTTTTGGCAAATTCCATATGAATACAACAGATGTAACTCACAATGTCATGCAGAACTAAATTGAAAAATGTGTTGATGGACAACAACTCTCGACAAACACTCGTAGGTCATGCAGACTCAGATAACAAAATATCTAATACAACAAGCCATAAATTGCAATCAGTATTGAATACTATGGAGCAGATTTAACAATCCTGTATAAAATGTAGGTAGCGTAAACCTACGGAGCCTTTTACATGGGAATGAGAATGAACATTTGCAGATACGCTCATTTGGCCCATTATTGGTACAGCTACATCTCACTGATCAACCAACAAACAAGCAAATTCTCGTTTATCAGATCTTTTATGCCAGTGTAAAAATGCTTGCTGGTTGAAATCCCATTTCCTTGTGTAAATGGGCTGTTCTACTGATAAAATAAAAAGTATGGGGTATAGAAGATTGTGCTAACTATCATTCAGCTCCCATAACGTTTCAGTTGGACTGGACTTTGTGGAAGACAGGGTGGTGCTTAGGCGACTGGAAGAATTATCTGCTGCAATCCAACCGACCACCTGGTCGCACTGGTGTGACTTTGAGAGTGGTGTCCTGCGCCGCCCTGCAAACTGGGACATGAAGCTGGGTCTCGTGGATGAGTGTGTTTCAGGTAATGTCACTGTCAGCAGCGGCCAAACAATTGCGCTGAATGTCAGAGATATTTAGGATTTGCAAATGTAACAACAGATGTGGCAGAGGTTGTGTCACTGTCAGCAGCGGCCAAACAATTGCGCTGAATGTCAGAGATATTTAGGATTTGCAAATGTAACAACAGATGTAGCAGAGGTTGTGTCACTGTCAGCAGCGGCCAAACAATTGCATGCAATTTAGCGCAGGTTGCACTATTAATATATATTGCAGCCAGATAAAACAATTGTCCTTAAAAGAACTTTTGGGTCTCTAACACCTTTCAACAGTAAACCCTGCTAAAAAATAAAAACTATTCCTGTCCCTACACTATATGTCCCTTCTGCTGCAGCTCTCCCTGACTAAGACTGAGCCAAACTACGTGTCATCGGGTGCTATTATTCCGGCCAGCCAATCACTGTAATGCCAGTAACCAACATGGCTACGGCATTACAGTAAGTGCCAGTAGTTCGCTGCACGTTTATTGACTGCATAGCAGCTAACAAACGTGTGGGGAGGAGACTCGAGCATCGCACTCGAGCACACGCGGTGTTCGACCAAACACCACGATGTGCCGAGCATCGCGATGCTCAAGTCAAAATGGTGTTCGGCCGAACATGCTCGCCCAACACTATTTTACACACATTATGGCTCTTCATCAGACTGTCAAAAAAGATCCTTAAGCCATCCATGTACATTCATTAGCCTTCACCCGTCAGCCCAGTGTACGTGTATTCAATGGGGAGATGAGAAAAACCGCTACCAGATGCCTCCAGAAGTGACTTATTTGCTGGGAGAGCAAAAGCATCAGATGAAATTATTAATAGTTTTAAAATATAGAGTTAATATTTTGCATCAGAAATACTCAAAATTTTTGTGATTTTATGACAAGGTCTCGGCCCCATTACACTAGTGAATTTGTCACACAGAGTAAACCGTACTTTAATATTTTGCCACTGTTGCTACTTACAATTCTACTGGTGATTCTCAGAAGTAAACTGATTGAAATATCATTTCATTTTCTACAGCATTTTCTGTGGCAGGACATAGTGAAATGCTGAAACAGCTGATGAAGCTGGCCAGGTGAAAATGCTTTTCTAAGTTGTTTCCCGAATGCAGCCTATTATGGGAATTTCGCGCTCACCTTCTATGTCAAAGTTGGCAGAGAAATCAAAATTTCATTTTAAACTTTTCTGTGTATGTCTGTGATTTCGAAAAGAAACAATACAGCCGGCGACATTATTGTTCAGAAATAGACAGAAAACATTATTTGTCTGGGAAAATAACGTTAACATTTTGTAGGAAGAAAATGACAATAAATTTGAACGTCATTGGTTACACAGCATTACTGCTTCCAAATATGCTCCAAAAACATTGGAAGTGTAGAGATAGCGACACACCGGGGCCCTGGTGCTTGAGGTGGGCCCCTTTGTCACAACAGAGGAAACCAGCATTATAAACAACACCTAATAACTGGAGTCAATGGCCCGTTTCACAATGGCCCAAGAGTAGGGATGAGCGAACTCGAACTGTATAGTTCGGGTTCGTACCGAATTTTGGGGTGTCCGTGACACGGACCCGAACCCGGATATTTTCGTAAAAGTCCGGGTTCGGGTTCGGTGTTCGTCGCTTTCTTGGCGCTTTTGTGACGCTTTCTTGGCGCTTTTTGAAAGGCTGCAAAGCAGCCAATCAACAAGCGTCATACTACTTGCCCCAAGAGGCCATCACAGCCATGCCTACTATTGGCATGGCTGTGATTGGCCAGAGCACCATGTGACCCAGCCTCTATTTAAGCTGGAGTCACATAGCGCCGCCCGTCACTCTGCTCTGATTAGCGTAGGGAGAGGTTGCGGCTGCGACAGTAGGGCGAGATTAGGCAGATTAACTCCTCCAAAGTACTTGATTATTGATCGATCTGCAGCTGTGGATCATTGAGCTGCTGATACTCAATTGCTCACTGTTTTTAGGCTGCCCAGACCGTTTGTCAGTCACATTTTTCTGGGGTGATCGGCGGCCATTTTGTGTCTTGTGGTGCGCCAGCACAAGCTGCGACCAAGTGCATTTAACCCTCAATGGTGTGGTTGTTTTTTGGCTAAAGCCTACATCAGGGTGAAGCTGTCACACCAAGTGCATTTAACCAGCAATAGTCTGTTTATTTTTTGGCCATATACTACATCAGGGGCAAGCTGCGCCCGTCACCAAGTGCATTTAACCCTCAGTAGTGTGGTTGGTCAAGCTATCACACCAAGTGCATTTAACCAGCAATAGTCTGTTCATTTTTTGGCCATATACTAAATCAGGGGCAAGCTGCGCCCGTCACCAAGTGCATTTAACCAGCAATAGTCTGTTCATTTTTTGGCCATATACTACATCAGGGGCAAGCTGCGCCCGTCACCAAGTGCATTTAACCCTCAGTAGTGTGGTTGGTCAAGCTGTGACACCAAGTGCATTTAACCAGCAATAGTCTGTTCATTTTTTGGCCATATACTACATCAGGGGCAAGCTGCGCCCGTCACCAAGTGCATTTAACCCTCAGTAGTGTGGTTGGTCAAGCTATCACACCAAGTGCATTTAACCAGCAATAGTCTGTTCATTTTTTGGCCATATACTAAATCAGGGGCAAGCTGCGCCTGTCACCAAGTGCATTTAACCAGCAATAGTCTGTTCATTTTTTGGCCATATACTACATCAGGGGCAAGCTGCGCCTGTCACCAAGTGCATTTAACCCTCAGTAGTGTGGTTGGTCAAGCTTTGACACTAAGTGCATTTAACCAGCAATAGTCTGTTCATTTTTTGGCCATATACTACATCAGGGGCAAGCTGCGCCCGTCACCAAGTGCATTTAACCCTCAGTAGTGTGGTTGGTCAAGCTGTGACACTAAGTGCATTTAACCAGCAATAGTCTGTTCATTTTTTGGCCATATACTACATCAGGGGCAAGCTGCGCCCGTCACCAAGTGCATTTAACCAGCAATAGTGTGGTTATTTTTTGGCCATATCCCAGTCTAATTCTGTCACTAAATCCATACCGGTCACCCAGCGCCTAAATAGTAGGCCTCAAATTTATATCCCGCTAAATCTGTCGTTACCGCTGTACTGTTGTGGCTGGGCAAGTTATTTAGTGTCCGTCAAAGCATATTTTTTGTTCAGGGTTGAAATACAATTCCCAATTTAGCAATTTCATAATTTAGTGGTTTCTGCTATATCAGAGCTATTTGAAATCTATCCCTAAAAGGGTATATAATATTCAAGGTGCACATAGGGTCATTCAGAATAACGTCACACACACGCTACTGTGCATTTCCAAGTCTAATTCTGTCACTAAATCCATACCGGTCACCCAGCGCCTAAATACTAGGCCTCAAATTTATATCCCGCTAAATCTCTCGTTACCGCTGTCCTGTTGTGGCTGGGAAAGTTATTTAGTGTCCGTCAAAGCACATTTTTTGTTCTGGGTTGAAATACAATTCCCAATTTAGCAATTTCATAATTTAGTGGTTTCTGCTATATCAGAGCTATTTGAAATCTATCCCTAAAAGGGTATATAATATTCAAGGTGCACATAGGGTCATTCAGAATAACTTCACACACACGCTACTGTGCATTTCCAAGTCCAATTCTGTTAGTAAATCCATACCGGTCACCCAGCGCCTAAATACTAGGCCTCAAATTTATATCCCGCTAAATCTCTCGTTACCGCTGTCCTGTTGTGGCTGGGAAAGTTATTTAGTGTCTGTCAAAGCACATTTTTTGTTCTGGGTTGAAATACAATTCCCAATTTAGCAATTTCATAATTTAGTGGTTTCTGCTATATCAGAGCTATTTGAAATCTATCCCTAAAAGGGTATATAATATTTAAGGTGCACATAGGGTCATTCAGAATAACTTCACACACACGCTACTGTGCATTTCCAAGTCTAATTCTGTTAGTAAATCCATACCGGTCACCCAGCGCCTAAATACTAGGCCTCAAATTTATATCCCGCTAAATCTCTCGTTACCGCTGTCCTGTTGTGGCTGGGAAAGTTATTTAGTGTCCGTCAAAGCACATTTTTTGTTCTGGGTTGAAATACAATTCCCAATTTAGCAATTTCATAATTTAGTGGTTCCTGCTATATCAGAGCTATTTGAAATCTATCCCTAAAAGGGTATATAATATTCAAGGTGCACATAGGGTCATTCAGAATAACTTCACACACACGCTACTGTGCATTTCCAAGTCCAATTCTGTTAGTAAATCCATACCGGTCACCCAGCGCCTAAATACTAGGCCTCAAATTTATATCCCGCTGAATTTGAATACAATACATTGGGCCAAATAATATTTTTGTTGTTGTGGTGAACCATAACAATGAGGAAAACATCTAGTAAGGGACGCGGACGTGGACATGGTCGTGGTGATGTTAGTGGACCCTCTGGTGCTGGGAGAGGACGTGGCCGTTCTGCCACATCCACACGTCCTAGTGTACCAACTACCTCAGGTCCCAGTAGCCGCCAGAATTTACAGCGATATATGGTGGGGCCCAATGCCGTTCTAAGGATGGTAAGGCCTGAGCAGGTACAGGCATTAGTCAATTGGGTGGCCGACAGTGGATACAGCACGTTCACATTATCTCCCACCCAGTCTTCTGCAGAAAGCGCACAGATGGCGCCTGAAAACCAACCCCATCAGTCTGTCACATCACCCCCATGCATACCAGGGAAACTGTCTCAGCCTCAAGTTATGCAGCAGTCTCTTATGCTGTTTGAAGACTCCGCTGGCAGGGTTTCCCAAGGGCATCCACCTAGCCCTTCCCCAGCGGTGAAAGACATAGAATGCACTGACGCACAACCACTTATGTTTCCTGATGATGAGGACATGGGAATACCACCTCAGCATGTCTCTGATGATGACGAAACACAGGTGCCAACTGCTGCGTCTTTCTGCAGTGTGCAGACTGAACAGGAGGTCAGGGATCAAGACTGGGTGGAAGACGATGCAGGGGACGATGAGGTCCTAGACCCCACATGGAATGAAGGTCGTGCCACTGACTTTCACAGTTCGGAGGAAGAGGCAGTGGTGAGACCGAGCCAACAGCGTAGCAAAAGAGGGAGCAGTGGGCAAAAGCAGAACACCCGCCGCCAAGAGACTCCGCCTGCTACTGACCGCCGCCATCTGGGACCGAGCACCCCAAAGGCAGCTTCAAGGAGTTCCCTGGCATGGCACTTCTTCAAACAATGTGCTGACGACAAGACCCGAGTGGTTTGCACGCTGTGCCATCAGAGCCTGAAGCGAGGCATTAACGTTCTGAACCTGAGCACAACCTGCATGACCAGGCACCTGCATGCAAAGCATGAACTGCAGTGGAGTAAACACCTTAAAACCAAGGAAGTCACTCAGGCTCCCCCTGCTACCTTTTCTGCTGCTGCCGCCTCGGCCTCTTCTGCTGCTGCCGCCTCGGCCTCTTCCTCCGCCTCTGGAGGAACGTTGGCACCTGCCGCCCAGCAAACAGGGGATGTACCACCAACACCACCACCACCACCTCCGTCACCAAGCGTCTCAACCATGTCACACGGCAGCGTTCAGCTCTCCATCTCACAAACATTTGAGAGAAAGCGTAAATTCCCACCTAGCCACCCTCGATCCCTGGCCCTGAATGCCAGCATTTCTAAACTACTGGCCTATGAAATGCTGTCATTTAGGCTGGTGGACACAGACAGCTTCAAACAGCTCATGTCGCTTGCTGTCCCACAGTATGTTGTTCCCAGCCGCCACTACTTCTCCAAGAGAGCCGTGCCTTCCCTGCACAACCAAGTATCCGATAAAATCAAGTGTGCACTGCGCAACGCCATCTGTAGCAAGGTCCACCTAACCACAGATACGTGGACCAGTAAGCACGGCCAGGGACGCTATATCTCCCTAACTGCACACTGGGTAAATGTAGTGGCAGCTGGGCCCCAGGCGGAGAGCTGTTTGGCGCACGTCCTTCCGCCACCAAGGATCGCAGGGCAACATTCTTTGCCTCCTGTTGCCACCTCCTCCTTCTCGGCTTCCTCCTCCTCTTCTTCCACCTGCTCATCCAGTCAGCCACACACCTTCACCACCAACTTCAGCACAGCCCGGGGTAAACGTCAGCAGGCCATTCTGAAACTCATATGTTTGGGGGACAGGCCCCACACCGCACAGGAGTTGTGGCGGGGTATAGAACAACAGACCGACGAGTGGTTGCTGCCGGTGAGCCTCAAGCCCGGCCTGGTGGTGTGTGATAATGGGCGAAATCTCGTTGCAGCTCTGGGACTAGCCAATTTGACGCACATCCCTTGCTTGGCGCATGTGCTGAATTTGGTGGTGCAGAAGTTCATTCACAACTACCCCGACATGTCAGAGCTGCTGCATAAAGTGCGGGCCGTCTGTTCGCGCTTCCGGCGTTCACATCCTGCTGCTGCTCGCCTGTCTGCGCTACAGCGTAACTTCGGCCTTCCCGCTCACCGCCTCATATGCGACGTGCCCACCAGGTGGAACTCCACCTTGCACATGCTGGACAGACTGTGCGAGCAGCAGCAGGCCATAGTGGAGTTTCAGCTGCAGCACGCACGGGTCAGTCGCACTACAGAACAGCACCACTTCACCACCAATGACTGGGCCTCCATGCGAGACCTGTGTGCCCTGTTGCGCTGTTTCGAGTACTCCACCAACATGGCCAGTGGCGATGACGCCGTTATCAGCGTTACAATACCACTTCTATGTCTCCTTGAGAAAACACTTAGGGCGATGATGGAAGAGGAGGTGGCCCAGGAGGAGGAGGAGGAGGAGGAGGAAGAGGGGTCATTTTTAGCACTTTCAGGCCAGTCTCTTCGAAGTGACTCAGAGGGAGGTTTTTGGCAACAGCAGAGGCCAGGTACAAATGTGGCCAGCCAGGGCCCACTACTGGAGGACGAGGAGGACGAGGATGAGGAGGAGGTGGAGGAGGATGAGGATGAAGCATGGTCACAGCGGGGTGGCACCCAACGCAGCTCGGGTCCATCACTGGTGCGTGGCTGGGGGGAAAGGCAGGACGATGACGATACGCCTCCCACAGAGGACAGCTTGTCCTTACCCCTGGGCAGCCTGGCACACATGAGCGACTACATGCTGCAGTGCCTGCGCAACGACAGCAGAGTTGCCCACATTTTAACCTGTGCGGACTACTGGGTTGCCACCCTGCTGGATCCACGCTACAAAGACAATGTGCCCACCTTACTTCCTGCACTGGAGCATGATAGGAAGATGCGTGAGTACAAGCGCACGTTGGTAGACGCGCTACTGAGAGCATTCCCAAATGTCACAGGGGAACAAGTGGAAGCCCAAGGCCAAGGCAGAGGAGGAGCAAGAGGTCGCCAAGGCAGCTGTGTCAATGCCAGCTCCTTTGAGGGCAGGGTTAGCATGGCAGAGATGTGGAAAACTTTTGTCAACACGCCACAGCTAACTGCACCACCACCTGATACGCAACGTGTTAGCAGGAGGCAACATTTCACTAACATGGTGGAACAGTACATGTGCACACCCCTCCACGTACTGACTGATGGTTCGGCCCCATTCAACTTCTGGGTCTCTAAATTGTCCACGTGGCCAGAGCTAGCCTTTTATGCCTTGGAGGTGCTGGCCTGCCCGGCGGCCAGCGTTTTGTCTGAACGTGTATTCAGCACGGCAGGGGGCGTCATTACAGACAAACGCAGCCGCCTGTCTACAGCCAATGTGGACAAGCTGACGTTCATAAAAATGAACCAGGCATGGATCCCACAGGATCTGTCCGTCCCTTGTCCAGATTAGACATTAACTACCTCCCCTTAACCATATATTATTGGACTCCAGGGCACTTCCTCATTCAATCCTATTTTTATTTTCATTTTACCATTATATTGCGAGGCTACCCAAAGTTGAATGAACCTCTCCTCTGTCTGGGTGCCGGGGCCTAAATATATGCCAATGGACTGTTCCAATGTTGGGTGACGTGAAGCCTGATTCTCTGCTATGACATGCAGAATGATTCTCTGCTGACATGAAGCCAGATCCTCTGTTACGGGACCTCTCTCCTCTGCCTGGGTGCTGGGCCTAAATTTATGAAAATGGACTCTTACAGTGGTGGGTGACGTGAAGCCTGATTCTCTGCTATGATATGAAGACTGATTCTCTGCTGACATGAAGCCAGATTGTCTGTTACGGGACCTCTCTCCTCTGCCTGGGTGCTGGGCCTAAATATATGCCAATGGACTGTTGCAGTGGTGGCTGACGTGAAGCCTCATTCTCTGCTATGACATGCAGACTAATTCTCTGCTGACATGAAGTCAGATCCTCTGTTACGGGACCTCTCTCCTCTGCCTGGGTGCTGGGCCTAAACTTATGAAAATGGACTCTTACAGTGGTGGGTGACGTGAAGCCTCATTCTCTGCTATGACATGCAGACTAATTCTCTACTGACATGAAGCCAGATTGTCTGTTACGGGACCTCTCTCCTCTGCCTGTGTGCTGGGCCTAAATATATGCCAATGGACTGTTGCAGTGGTGGCTGACGTGAAGCCTGCATTCTCTGCTATGACATGCAGACTGATTCTCTGCTGACATGAAGCCAGATTGTCTGTTACGGGACCTCTCTCCTCTGCCTGTGTGCTGGGCCTAAATATCTGCCAATGGACTGTTGCAGTGGTGGCTGACGTGAAGCCTCATTCTCTGCTATGACATGCAGACTGATTCTCTGCTGACATGAAGCCAGATTGTCTGTTACGGGACCTCTCTCCTCTGCCTGGGTGCTGGGCCTAAATATATGCCAATGGACTGTTGCAGTGGTGGGTGACGTGAAGCCTCATTCTCTGCTATGACATGCAGACTAATTCTCTGCTGACATGAAGCCATATTGTCTGTTACGGGACCTCTCTCCTCTGCCTGTGTGCTGGGCCTAAATATATGCCAATGGACTGTTGCAGTGGTGGCTGACGTGAAGCCTCATTCTCTGCTATGACATGCAGACTGATTCTCTGCTGACATGAAGCCAGATTGTCTGTTACGGGACCTCTCTCCTCTGCCTGGGTGCTGGGCCTAAATATATGCCAATGGACTGTTGCAGTGGTGGGTGACGTGAAGCCTCATTCTCTGCTATGACATGCAGACTAATTCTCTGCTGACATGAAGCCAGATTGTCTGTTACGGGACCTCTCTCCTCTGCCTGGGTGCTGGGCCTAAACTTATGAAAATGGACTCTTACAGTGGTTGCTGACGTGAAGCCTGATTCTCTGCTATGACATGAAGACTGATTCTCTGCTGACATGAAGCCAGATCCTCTGTTACGGGACCTCTCTCCTCTGCCTGGGTGCTGGGCCTAAACTTATGAAAATGGACTCTTACAGTGGTGGGTCACGTGAAGCCTCATTCTCTGCTATGACATGCAGACTAATTCTCTGCTGACATGAAGCCAGATTGTCTGTTACGGGACCTCTCTCCTCTGCCTGGGTGCTGGGCCTAAATTTATGACAATGGACTGTTGCAGTGGTGGGTGACGTGAAGCCTGATTCTCTGCTATGACATGCAGACTGATTCTCTGCTGACATGAAGCCAGATTGTCTGTTACGGGACCTCTCTCCTCTGCCTGTGTGCTGGGCCTAAATATATGCCAATGGACTGTTGCAGTGGTGGCTGACGTGAAGCCTCATTCTCTGCTATGACATGCAGACTAATTCTCTGCTGACATGAAGCCAGATCCTCTGTTACGGGACCTCTCTCCTCTGCCTGAGTGCTGGGCCTAAATTTATGAAAATGGACTCTTACAGTGGTGGGTGACGTGAAGCCTGATTCTCTGCTATGACATGCAGACTGATTCTCTGCTGACATGAAGCCAGATTGTCTGTTACGGGACCTCTCTCCTCTGCCTGGGTGCTGGGCCTAAATATATGCCAATGGACTGTTGCAGTGGTGGCTGACGTGAAGCCTCATTCTCTGCTATGACATGCAGACTAATTCTCTGCTGACATGAAGCCAGATTCTCTGTTACGGGACCTCTCTCCTCTGCCTGGGTGCTGGGCCTAAATTTATGACAATGGACTGTTGCAGTGGTGGGTGACGTGAAGCCTGATTCTCTGCTATGACATGCAGACTAATTCTCTGCTGACATGAAGCCAGATTGTCTGTTACGGGACCTCTCTCCTCTGCCTGGGTTCCGGGGCCTAAATATCTTAGAATGGACTGTTCCAGTGGTGGGTGACGGGAAGCCAGATTCTCTGCTATGGGACCTCTCTCCAATTGATTTTGGTTAATTTTTATTTATTTAATTTTTATTTTAATTCATTTCCCTATCCACATTTGTTTGCAGGGGATTTACCTACATGTTGCTGCCTTTTGCAGCCCTCTAGCCCTTTCCTGGGCTGTTTTACAGCCTTTTTAGTGCCGAAAAGTTCGGGTCCCCATTGACTTCAATGGGGTTCGGGTTCGGGACGGAGTTCGGATCGGGTTCGGATCCCGAACCCGAACATTTTCGGGAAGTTCGGCCGAACTTCTCGAACCCGAACATCCAGGTGTTCGCTCAACTCTACCCAAGAGCTTCAAGTCAAGCCTCTGCCTCAAATCACTTTTTTTGGCAGGCAAAATTGGCTTTTTTTTTAAACATCGTTCTTTGTGCCGGATGAACAATGTGTTTATTTTTATTGTGTCATTGGATGAGATGATACTAATTAACCCCCTTCGGGAGCAGGTACATTTTTGTCTTTGCTGTTTAGCTTTTCTTTTGCTGTAAACGTATGATGACTCGTTTTTTGCAAGTTGTATTTTGTAATGGGACCACTTAATATACCATATCTTGCACTGGAAATTGGGGAAAAATATTTTAGAAAATAGACTTTTGTAAGAAATAAAAAGGACTTTTTTGCAGAGTGAGAGTGTTGACTGTATAAATCCCACAAGTGATAGCTTGGGCACAGGTACTTTGTCATAATACTTGGGGGATTTGCAGAATTCTCATGGCATACTATTATGGAGCAGGATGGGAAGGCGTTAACTTATGTTTTAGGGTTGCAAGGGTCTCATTAGATCCTTGGTCAGAGTTTCTATTCCCATGCAGATAGTTCTTTATGTTATTCTTATGTATGCTAAATACGCTTCATTGTGTATCTTTATAAGATCATTTTTGTCATTGTCCTCACGCCACATTTCTGTAGTCATCACATAAGTGACTCGACCTGTTCATCTTCTATTACCTCCAGAAGACATTTATGCTATCATAAAGACATGGGAGCTGGTGACCTTTTACTAGTTGAAAACTAGAATTTAGTAAACATATTTTGGTGTCATCATATACACAGTATGTGTACCTCTTTAGCGTTATACTATTAAATGTAATTGCATCTACTAATCTACTAAACAACCACCAAACAAAAATGAAAATGTGACACCCACTGCATCACAAGATCCTTTTTAAAGCTATCGACTAGTTGTTACTGAAAGAACATGGAAATGCTTTCTAACAATACCCCTCTTTGACACCTTAGGGGGCTGTTTGGAGGTTTAATTACAAGAGTTTAGTCCTATTAGCAAATTCCATTTAAAGAGATATGTCATGTGGCCCTGTCAGTTCCCCTAACATTTCAATTTCAATACACTTGTATCTGCTATGAAATAACACTTCTGACGCTCTATCTTTTTTGCGGCTCCAGAAAAAATATAGAGCATGTCCTATTCTTGTTCACAATTGTGGACAAGAATAGGCATTTCTATTAGAGAGCTGACCATGTGCATTCAGCAAAATGCAAAATACACAATTTGCCGACCACAAAACACTCACGGTCATGTGAATGGACTCTTAACAGAATAAATGTCTATCTTTAATGTTGTGCAAAATGAGGGTAGTAGTACTTCCAACAGTCTCAGAACACGGTTCCAAAAATGTATAGGGGTTTTGTATGGGTTTAGGCCAGGTTTAGATTCAATGTACTTCTTCACTCTTCCTCTGAGAATCTGAGGCTGACAATAATACTTTTGATAAGATAGCTATAATATGCCACTGCGGCATACAGATTTAGGGAAATGACCAACCAGGTGGTGTCTAAGGCTACTTTCACACTCGCGTTTGGTGCAGATACGTCTTGTATCTGTACAGACGGATCCACACTGATAATGCAAACGCTTGTATCCGTTCATAACGGATCAATTTGCATTATTTATTTTAAAAAAAGTAGAAACGGACCTGTCTTGACTTACATTAAAAGTCATTGGGGGATGGATCCGTTTTCACTTGCACCATATTGTGTCAGTGAAAACGGATCCATCCCCATTGACTTACAATGTAAGTAAGGACGGATCCGTTTGGCTCCGCATAGTCAGGCGGTCACAAAAACGCTGCAAGCTGCGTTTTAGTGACCGCCTAAAAAAACGCAACAGAGACCGAACGCAGCCAAATTGATGCATTCTGAGTGGATCCTTTTCCTTTCAGAATGCATTGGGGCTGAACTGATCCGTTTTGGGCCGCTTATGAGAGCCCTGAAACGGATCTCACAAGCGGACCCAGAAACGCCAGTGTGAAGCTAGCCTAAGTGTAGATGCTGTCTTAGCAGTATTTCTCTCACATCAGTAATGTCTATAGCTTTTGATAGCAGTGTACCTTACTGACTGGGTTTCTTGGCCGTTAAAGATTCTAGAACTTCCTTTTTCTCTCTTTCTCTCTCCAGGAGTTTTTTTTATGTAAAGATGGTTCTTTTTTGATAGGTTATGCAGAATTAGTTACTCTCTGTAGCTTGAGGCCTAGTACTGAGGAGTGAGGCAAAGAACCTCTCCCTTCCTCTGCAAGCTCTTAACTCCTCTAGACTGAACTAGGGGTGGAGCTAATAGTCCACACCTCCGCTTCCCTAGGGGCCATTCCAGACTTGGTTAACTCTGTCACTCCCATACATTACCATACTGGAGATACAAAGCATAAAATGAGACAGCATAAATGAACAAAATAATTTGCAAGCGCCCCCCTGCTCTGGGGTACTGCACATGTTAGAAGACACGACATGGCTATTCATGGCTGAGAATCAAATAACCATTGTATGCTCACTTGACTATGGAAACATGCTGAGAAGACTGTTCTAAGCTGTTGTGGTAACTTCGATAGACGTGAAATGGAGCTACTGAATCATCACAGCAAACTACCATGTTACCCTAATTCCCAACTCGCTGTGCTTTGCTGTTTTCTTAACTCCCATTCACTTCTAGGGGATCCATTCCCACAATGGCAACAGCAGCATCAAATTCCCATCCACTGTAAGTAGGTGCGTGTTCCTTGTGACACCCTTTTGCTGTGGGGTCCCAGTACACAATATGATTCAAAAACTATCACAGCATGGGGATTGCACTCATTACTTCACTGCAATTATAAATAAAAATTATTTTTTATTGATAATCCATCAGTATTCAAAGTTTACATCAGTTGCAACGTTTCAGGTTTTACATGATTACCCTTTATCCAGCTGGAGTACAGAACAAGAACATACATATTAATTTCTATTACTTATTGTGGCCTCATGAATATTATGGAATATGGATACTGCAAATGATGCTCTCTACTGCGCTGTTCATCAATTAGAAAAATGCAAGACAATGACCCGCAAACGACTCTTAAATGGAAGATCAGTACAAAACATTTGTTGAAGCTTCTTCCTTAACTATAAAAATGAGGGTATAAACAATTGTTCAGCATAATGTAATAAAGCAAGAAAACTCAATATCTTGTAACATCTACATTATTTCTCATAATGCTATATTACTGTAAAAAAGCAGACAGTCTTTAACAAGGCAATTTGCTTTCTTCTGCTTAACCTTTGTGACTTGCAAGCCATTAATGACTCATATGTTGTCCTCGTTCCTAGAAATCACTAGAAATATAGGTCGAACCACAAATGTGACTGCTATTCCTAGTCTTAGTACAACTTGCTAAAGGGAGTTTCATTCCAGTTTTCAAGCAATGTAAACTGTAGCAGTCAGTAAAGCAAATTTATCCACACTCATTTCCTTTACCAGTCACATTCTGACTCTCGGATGATGAGGCTTGGGTCTTTAGTTTTGCACTCTTTTGTTTTATAGAAATTTTATTATGAGGCCTATAAAAGAAAAGTTCGGTACACAGACTATTAAATGGTACTAACCAAATTGCAAGTGTGTTTTCTGTAATTTAAAGACAAAAATAAATGTTTCTCCCTTCCACAAACACACTGCATGCTGGTATTGACAATTTACTTTAGGTGTAATGCAGTGTTCGTGGTGAAATGTCTTTGAACTATTCCTTTTAACATAATTGGTTCAACAATGAAATTTTTCTAGTAAAGTGTCTATGAAACACACAATCTGATGCAGTAATGCATCAAACAACATGGATATAACTATGTAGTGTTTGCTGTGAAATATCATGGAACTATGCATTTAATATCATTGTTTCAACAATGAAAGTTTTGAACTAAAATGTCTGTAAAACATATTGGCTGAAGCAGTAATGTGTCTGCTCACACAGATCTAACAATGCAGTCCTTGTGATGAAATGTCTTTGAGCTATGGGAGGGTCATTTATTAAGACCGGCATTTTATGCCAGGCATGGCTCTCCTCCTTTTGTGAGGCAGCACGTACCCACCCTCTATCTCCCCAGCCTATGGCAGGGTTGCAGGATGTATTTTAAGGTGATTCCTGCCCCAGGAGGACACCTGAGCAATCTTGGTCACTAGCCAGTCTAATTCCTTGTGTGAAGGGATTTTTAAGTTTCTGCTTTACTGTGTACTGGACCCTGGTTCTCATTTTAACGGACATTGCTTGATCTCTGCCTGCCCTGACTCTGGACTTCATGACTATGTATTTCCCCTTTGTGCTTTGCATCGGTATCTCTGACCTCCTAGTCAGCTGCCACTGTTCCAGGGACTGCTCTGGAGTAGTACCTGGTGACTACCCTAATGGCCCAAGCCTATTCTCACCATCAGAGGCTCTAGTGAACACCAGGTAGTTACTTAGCAATGCCCCTCCAGAATTCAGCCGGTCAATGGCACAGTGGGTTCACACCCTCTTGCATAACTCACTGACTCTGGAGACACACTCCTTTCAGGTCAGAAGCTATACAAAGTATAGAGCTGTGGTGGCCAACCCACGGCTCTCGAGCCACATGCGGCTCTTTGAAGCTTCAAGTGCAGCTCTGGTGGTGGAGATGGGAAGCAGATGCGCAGCCTAATAGAGAACATGGCACGTGCCGCTCTCAGCGCGTACCATGTTTTCTTCACTAGCATATTAGAGAAGAAGGGAGTCCCTCCCTCCCTCTCCACTGTGACGTGGCTGCCGCTGCCACCAATGGGGAGATAGCAGTGAGGAGAAGGGGAGCGGCTGTGGCCACTGCACCACCAATGAATGTAATTAACACATTAATTCAAGTATAGGAGGCAGCGGGTGCTGGCAGCACTATCATATACCCGGCCTCAGTAACATGGCATGCCATCCGCCAATCAGTGGAAATTAACCGCAGCACCTGAGGGGCTTATTGCTGCGGTTCGGCGGATCGCATGCCCTGTTATTGAGGCGGGTATGTGATACCGCCGCCGGCACCTTCTGCCTCCTATACTTGAATTAATGTGTTAATTCCATACATTGGTGGCACAGTGCGCCCCCCCAGTATTATAAATTCTAACCGTTGGTGGCGAAGTTCCCCCTCCAGGTATTAATATCATTGGTGGCAGTGGCCACAGGGTCCCCCCCCTCTTCATTGGTGGCAGTTCCGATTGGAGCGCCAGCAGTGTAATCCTGGGGCTCCGATCTGTTACCATGGCAGCCAGGATGCTACTGAAAACCTGGCTGCCATGGTAAGCTCCCTGCTACCGTGTGTACCATGCACAAGGCAGCAGGGAGTGTGTGAAGTCCTATTCACCCTAATAGAGCTCTATTAGGGAAATTAGGATCCAGGGTTCTAGCCCATAAGGGGGCTAATAGTAAATAAAAATAAAAGTTAAAAAAAACACCAAAATACTAAAACTTTTATTCGCTCCCTTTCCCAATTTTACATATAAAATTTACAAACAATAAAAAATAAACATATTACATATCGCCATGCCTGAAAATGTGTGAACTATTAAAATATAAAAAAAATATTTCCTATGCCGTGAACGCCATAACAGAAAAAAAAATCACAACCGCGTGATGTATAGCTTGTGGCTCCTGGTAGTCATACGTGTTTTTTTCTGGCTCTTTGTTTCTGTAAGGTTGGCCACCCCTGGTATAGAACTTCTTCTTGCCTAGATCTCCCTGCTTACTACCCCCTTGATTGGCCAATGAAAGATGGTACTGGGCAGGTGATGAACAGTGCCTGGTTTCCAACAAATTTTAAATTGACGCCAAAAAGTTCAATATTGGTTTCATCAGCCCAAAAAGTATTGTTTCTCACAGTCTGAGAATCCTTTATGCGCTTCTATACAAACTCTGAGCAGGTTTCATGTGTCTTTTACTGAGAAGAGGCTTCTTTCTGGCTACTCTGCCAAAAAGCCCAGATTTGTTGAGTGCTGCAGTAATGGTTGACCTTCTAGAAATGTCTCCCATATGCACACAGAACGTGATGCTTATCAGTACACTGGGTGCCAACAGTGTCATCTTAGATGACACTACTGAAGAATCTACAACCATTAAAGATGGATTTCGTTCAGGAGTTGTTTCATGAGTTCTTATGTGAATTGAGAGACTCCAAACAGGAGTAGATTCTTGTAAGATGAGTCCCTGTCATGCTGGGGAACCCATCCTTTAGATCTGACAGTATCAGAGACTTGGTCTCCTCTAGAGAAAACTACAGTATATCCTCCAATCTAAAAGAACTAAGAACCATCTTGTTGGCTCTCTCACTTCACTCATCCTTTCCAAGGAAAAGCAGTGAGAGTCAAATCCGACAACATGACTTCAGTAATATATATAAACAAACAAGAAGAAACGATGAGAAACCAGAATATCAGATCATGGAATGCACAGAACGCACAGTAACACATCAACATAAAGAGGCTTCCTCAATGTTGTCGCTGACCATATGAGTCGCAACCAGACTGCTCCAGGGGAGTGATAATTTAATGGGAATATCTTCAATGTGATAATACATAAATGTGTGTACTCAAAATGGATCTCATGGCAACTTGAAGGAATACCACCCTGAAGAAGCTCTGCTCCCTATATTCGGATGACAATCCATCCATTTCAGACTGGCATACATCTTTCTTCCATCTTCCATGATACCAACGGTATTGATGAAAAAGAATCAGGACCAGGCCTTGGTAATAGCGATCATACTGTTTTGGCCCAAGAGGTCCTTGTTTTCCCAATTCATGATAATGAGTCAGGGGACATACTGGTGGTTTCCCCCATGCAGAACCTGGTGTCTCCGGACATGAGCTCTGCCACAACTTGAAGACACTCAAACTGACAGCCTGGAAATTGACAAGGCCCTACTAAAGGTCAGAGGGTTTTCAGACAAGGTGTTATATAGTAGTAGTGAGTCAACCAAGAAGGCCTACTCAAGAGTAAAGCAAACTTTTTTGGCTTGGTGCCGAACAAAAGAAGTTGACCAGGAAAATTTGTCAGGGGTTAATATATTAGGCTTCTTTCAGGATGGGTTTGACAGAGATCAGACTCTAAACTCCATTAAGGTAAAAATGGTAACTGTTCCTCTCTTAAGAGATCAAGTGGTGAAAAGACATATCTAAATTAAGACCTAAGGTCCTCAGACCACTCTCAGCATTGGATCTCTCAGTTGTGCTGAAGCAACTCTGTCTTCCTCTCTTTGACCCCATGGAATAGGTAGACTTTAGATTCTTATCCTGCAATACAATGTTCTTGTTGGCAATCACATCAGCCAAAAAAGTGGGAGAATTGCAGGCCCTAGTTGTTGTTGAACCTTATATCTCTTTCACTCAAGACAAGGTATTAATTTGATTTCTACCATTCTTTAAACCTAAGATTCCTTCCTTTAGTAACACGAATCAGTTAATCTCCCTTCTAGTTTTTTTTATTAAAGTCAGCCAGCCTCCGAGGAGGTGAAGAAGTTACATATGCTAGACGTGGCCAGGTGTTTAAAGATCTCCATAGAGAGACCATAAGAATGTTGAAAGGAAGATAATCTCTTCATTGTATTTCAGGGAAGAAATAAAGGGAAGAAGTCTTCCAAATCTCCAGATGGATATGTGAATGCATTAAATGGTATCTGTCAACAGATTTGTACCTATGAAACTGGCTGAGATTTTGCATGTTTGCCTGGCAGCTGAATGGATCTGTGTTGGTTCCATGTTCATATGTGCGTGTATTGCTCAGAAAAATTATGTTTTAATATATGCAAATGAGCTTTTAGGAGCAACGAATGCGTTGCCATTACACCTAGAGGCTCTTTTCTCTCTGCAACTGCTGCCTCCTCTCTACTTTGATTGATAGGGCCACGCAGTGATTACTTTATCACACCTGGCCCCGACTTCACCTAAAGTCAATTAAAGTGGAGAGGTTGAGAAGTTGCAAAGAGAACAGAGCCTCTAGGTGTAACAACATTGCCCTGTTGCTTCTAGAGGCTCCTTTACATCTATTAAAACATCATTTTTGGGCACATATGAACATGGGACCCATACATGCAACAGGTCAGCCAGTTTCATAGGTAAAAATTTGCGGACAGATGCCCTTTAAGAAAGCTTACCAACTAGCAGGACTTATTCCTCCAGAGTTTACTAAAGCTCATTCAACCATATTCATAGTATCATCTTGGGCAGAAAGGAGCTCAGTTCCTTTGCATCACATATGCCAAGCAGCTAATGAGAGCTCTCTACTAACCTATTTTGCCATTATAGGTTGGCTTCTAGATATTTGGAAGAAATGGAATTCGGGCGATCAGTTCTAAATTCTGCCAGGCAGGAGTGCCCTCCCAATGGGTGTACTACTTTCTAATTTGACACTATTGTGCTGCTGCGGGATGCCAGGTAAGATTAGATTTAAACTTGTTAATCAGCTTTCCCTTAGTCCCAACAGCAGTACAGGTTTCTCATTCATTTTTTCTGTACTTTATAACTACCTCAATGGCTACGTCTTGGTGGTTTGCTTATATAGAAGGGGGAGGAGTGAATAAATGAAGTTCCTTTATTAAATACTCTTGGATCCTGAAGCTATACAGCTGCACATAGCCTCACTATTCTACTGCTATTTGTACTAAGGGAAAACAGATTGACTAGCTTAAATCTAATCTCTTCTGCAATAAGTACAAGAATAGGACATGTTGTATAATTTGCAGAATAGCCATATAGATGTAGACTGTACATAAATATCCATGTGCTGTCCATTTTTTTAGGACTCTTAAAATGATTGGATATGTGTGCTATCTGCAAAAAAAAAAAACTATCTGCAAAAAAAAAAAAAAAATGCAGATAGCAAACAGATGGAAAATATGGTCATGAGGCCTTAGTCTAATAATAGGTTGACAATTTCTGTTCTGTAAAGATAAAACCTCTGTATAGATAACACAGGATCCACATTCACAGTAGGTAATAGTCATAGCTTATCTACTCTCCCTCCCTGTACACTGACCTCTGGACAGTTCACCGAGCAGGTCTACAAAAATGTCCCATAGAAGTCAATGAGTCGCCTCCAGTCGACTTTGTCTATCTTCTATGTGGCTGCAATAAAACATATCTCTGTGCTCAGTCAAGATGGCTACCTCTGTAATCATATACAGATAGAAAAAGAATTAAAAAAAATCTACAATCAGAAAATAACACAAAGCACGGATCTGCAAAATCACAAAATGGTGATCCGCAAATGATGTCTGTGTGAATTCCATGATGCATCCGTTTTTTCTTTTGCATTGACCTCAATGGGTCCACAAAAAATACAAAATACATACAGTTGTGTGAATGCCCCCTAAAAAAGGAACTATTTATCTGTATCTGACTTTAAGAGGCAAAAAATATAGGTGATGTATTCCCTTTAAGGTCATATACAAACAATGATCACCATTGGCTCAAAGGTCCTTGAACGTTATGTATGTATCCCTTCTATTCTTTCACTATAGTGTTTTGTCATATCTCATTGATTTTGTTCCTATAACGGGTCAAGGAGTAACTCTTGTCTATTCTTTCCGCTCAGCTCAATAAAAGGCTAAACAGTCTGCACTTACTGGTGATAAGCCAGTATCAAAGAACAGGCTGCTACAAACAGAAGAATAATTCAATATTTTATTCATCAGCCTGGTGTCTGAAGCAACTACTTAAAAATTGTATGGACGAGTCACTTCAAGGTCAACATGGATCTGCTAAATGTCCTAGATCATTATCTGACCTGGATAAATTTCAAGATTCCAGGTCATATGATTCTGTGCCTCAGTTTTGTGAATGCTTTGAAGGTGATTTATACATATCATCAAAAAGGAAAGCTGCTATTAGGAAATTATAGCTTTTTAACAGCATTTTTTTTTTATTCTTTCATCTCCACATTTAGAAAGCTATAGCTGTTTTCCTTGTCAATGTAGCAATGAGGATTTGTTTTTTTGTGGGACAAGTTGTGTTTTTTAATAGAACCATTTTGGGACACATGGAACATATTTAATAACTTTTATAAAAAAACAACAAAAAAAAAACTGCAATTTAGAATAGAAATTTGAGTCTCACTACAGAAATCTGAGCCTCACTTTCTTTCTGGGATTCACGTCCCCACCTATCATTTTTTTTTTCACCTTTTTTTCAGTCTGCGCATGCGCAGACCGGAAGGACGGATCTGGCATTCCGGTATTCTGAATGCCGGATCCGGCACTAATACATTCCTATGGGAAAAAATGCCGGATCCGGCATTCAGGCATGTCTTCAGTTTTTTTCGCCGGAGATAAAACCGTAGCATGCTGCGGTTTTCTCTTTTGCCTGATCAGTCAAAACGACTGAACTGAAGACATCCTGATGCAAACTGAACGGATTACTCTCCATTCAGAATGCATGGGGATATGCCTGATCGGTTCTTTTCCGGTATAGAGCCCCTGTGACGGAACTCTATGCGGGAAAAGAAAAACGCAAGTGTGAAAGTACCTTTACCTAAATTCTGTGGGTCAGTACGATTATGTCTCTACCAAATGTATACTTTTTATGTTTTGCTACTGTTGCAGAATAATAAAAATGTTATTTATATATTGCTAGGCCTTTTTTTATTTGTAAGAACTATTTTTATTTTTAGTGGTACTATTTTTGGGATACATGTGACTTTTTTAGAATTTATATAAAATTTTTGTGGGAGGTGAGGTGAACAAAAAAACTGCAATTCTAGCATACTTTTTTTTTTTTTACGGTTTTCACTGTGCAGGATGAATAGCTAATAATTAGTTTTATAGTACAGGTCATTACAGTTGCAACCATATCAATTGTTGCTGCCTGCAGGGTGCTGTGTTGTGGTGGAGATGGTTGCCATGTGGTGCTTTGCCAAATTAGTGTAGGAACCAAGGCCACTGTGAGATGGAGAGCGTCCCTATGCACTTTGATCAAGACATATACAAATGACTTTGTGTTCATATTTAAATATTAACATAGCAGAAATAGATCGGTGCATATCATGTGAATGTACGACCCATGACTCTTTTTCAGCAGCTTGGCATATTGTAATACCAATTAGGTGTACTTCTTTTCAGTTTATTTTACATAACAAAACATTTTGATGAACAATTCATTTACTTTAAATTGAACATTTTTTTTTTTTTTTTTATCCTTTTAGCTCTACTAGGAGACTAGATCAATTGATCAATTCATTTTTGATAAAATACTGTCCTCTGTGTGTATGGTGATTGGAATATGTTGAGGTTAAGGCCTCATGCCGTTGTGCGGCCGTGGCCGTAAGCAGCAGGTCCGCTAAATGCGGGCACCGGCCGTGTGCTCCCCGCATACCGGATGCGGTCCCATTCACTTGAACATGTTCTATTTTTTACTGTGTGGACGGATCACGGACCCGTTCAAGTTGAATGGGTCTCGATCCGTCCCGGCCGCTGCGCGGATGTTGCCTGTGCATTGGGGACCGCAAATTGTATGGAACAGCCGCACAACAACCGTGTGCATGAGACCTGATGCTTCGTAACAAACAGGGAACTGAGGATATGACCACTTCTTATTGCTTCCATGGACTCTTCATGTGGACCTAATGGCTGGGGTGATTAAAGGGCTATCCTTCCTATTGTTGGACTCCAATTCTTTGGGTCCATCAGAGGAAATGATTCTGGGGCCCACCCTCCTGTATGCAGGACATATGCATATTTATGTTTAACCCCTTCAGGACATACCGCCATACATGTATGGTGGAAGTCCAGTCTCTAAACATGGCGCCTGCTTGCACGTGCAGCGGGCGCCATAGCCGCCAGGCTTCTGCTGTTTAAAATAGCAGAGACCTGCCGCACATGTATGTGATCAGCCATGAGGCTGATTGCATACATTTTCCCCTTCAGATCCCGTGGTCAAATGTGACCATGACACTTGAGCAGTCCAGAAGCGGAAGCTGCTCGTTTCCGCTCCTGTAACAGCGTTTTCCGGCTGAAGTTGGGGAACCTGCCAGAGTACACTAATAGACTGAAGCCTCAAGCAGGCTTCAGAGTCTATTAGAGGAATAAATCAATAAAGGCCACTAGGTGGCAGCACTGTATTGTTATATTGAAAATTAAGTGTTCAATAATGGCTATATAGCCATCAATGAACACCATGGGCAATCTAATGATTGCCATTGATTGTCACCCAGGGTGACTTAAAAAAAGTAAAAGAAAGTTTTTACAAATATATAAGTTCAAATCACCCCCCTTTCCTTAAAATAAAAATACTTAACCAATAAAAAAAATAAAGCATGGGCATCACTGCATGCGAAAATGCCCAATGGGAAAAAAATCAAAACAGCCAATTGCCCATTTTTTGTCACTTCAACTCCCCAATAATTTTTATTAAAAGTGACCAAAAAGTCACACACACTTCAAATTGGTATTACTGAAAAGTACAGATTGCCCCACAAAAAATTAGCCCTATTAGTACACATAACTACATAAAAGTCATAGGGGTCAGAATATGGTGATAATTATTATTTTTTTCTCGAGAGATTTAAAAAATAATTCTGTATTAAAATGCAAGAAAAATTATATAAGTGTGGTATCATTGTAACCGTTCTAACCTGGAGAATGACGGTAACAGGTAAATTTTACCGCATAGTGAACAGTGTAAAAAAAAAAAAAGAAAAAAAACTGTCAGAATTTTTTCCCAATTCCAACACATTTGGATTTTTATTTCCTTTCCTACGACATTGTCCCGCAATAAAAAGGCCTTATAAGGCTATGTGAATGGAAAAATAAAAACATTAGGACTATAGGAAGGCAGGGAGTGAAAAACGAAAACGCAAAAATGGAAAATCGCATGGTCCTCTAAGGGTTAAGAGTATATTTTTTTTATTTCATTAGGACACCATCAATACTAGTTAATAGGATATCCAGATGTTATTTGTTCCAAGATCAACTCCAATTATCCTCTGCAAGACCATATTTTTATTTATTTTTTATA
Organism: Bufo gargarizans; assembly: GCF_014858855.1. Taxonomy (NCBI): domain Eukaryota; kingdom Metazoa; phylum Chordata; class Amphibia; order Anura; family Bufonidae; genus Bufo; species Bufo gargarizans. Next base: position 476,270,025 of record NC_058080.1, on the reverse strand, counting down.
AAAGAACCATTACTGTGTCAAAACCTGGGGCCACAGGAGTAACCTCTGGAACTCTGATGGGCCAGTCTGACCCTGATCCTTCCTGCCAACATGGGCATATGATCAAGCAGTGCGACAGTCGCCCGTGAGAGAAGTTAGGTTGTCTGTAAGGCCAGGGGGAGAGGGAGACTGAGGGGGCTCACCACTGCCACTCTGAATGCACTGCATTTGTGAACTTCAGTAAGGTAACTGTCATTCTTTATTTTATTTGTGTAGTGTATAGGGGGCAGTGATACTGACCATTTTTGTAATATACTTTAATTACTGAAATCGTACATTTCCAGAAAAATAGCTCTAAAGTGGCCCATTTTGAGCCTTAGCAACGCTCGTCTGTCTTCTGTTTACATAACTGTGGAGACTTGCTAACACTGACTGTGTTATGTAAACAGAAGACAGAGGAGCGTTGCTAAGGCTCAAAAGACTCAAAATTGGCCCTTTAGAGCTATTTTTCTAATAGAAATGTATGATTTGAGAAGACTGTATGCAACAACATAACCTCACCAATGTGTCACAGGATTTAAATGGGTTGCGAGTTAAAATAAAAATTGCTAAATGGTAGCGAAGGAGCTAACATAATAAAATAAGTTATAGTCACTTGTTCAAACCACCTTAACTGCAGCACCGCCTCTCCTATGCTCCCCACCACTAGAGCCATAACATTATCTTCGTGGCTGCAGTGATGACATACAGTATACAGCACAAGACCCCTGAGGCCAGCAATTGGCTGCAGCAGTCTCAAGTGATAAACATTTAGAACATTATGATTCCAGACATGTTAACAAAGCTGGGAGGGGCACAGCAGTGGTGGCAGAACGAAGTGGGTTTGAACTGGCAAGTATAACTTTTATTATTTTAAACCCTTCCATGCAATTTAGCTTTTTTTTTTTTTTTTTTACTTGGTCAACGCCCTTAAAGATTGTAACATACAAGTATTGTACCCTCTTTGTGAGACTGTTTTACAAGTCTGCTGAACTTTGTATATACGGAATTTGAAACCACCATCTTTAAATGGAGTAGGATTTTTTTCACGCAGTCATTGTTTGATCAGTAATTTCAATCAGTGATTGGGAGCTAAAACCAGATGTAGAGGCTAGACAGAGGTAAGGTATTGTCCCCAATACCTTTTCAATTTATTAAAAACCTAAAAAAAAAACTGAAGGAAGGGAAGAACTTGTTTTCATAAAAAGCTTGTTCTGTTCCTGTAGTCCTTCCTCAGGGGAGGGCTGGCAGCCTTAGTCCTGGGGGGCAAATCCAGTCAAGTGGCCCATTTTTAGCCCCGCCCATTATTAAAGCCCCTCCTACATATAATAGGCCACTCCCAACAAACACTGTACAGCTGACATTCTATAGTTGCGGCCTGTCTCTACAAATTATACGGAGAGGGGAGGTCTGTCCTGGCTGCACTGCCTGCTTCACATTATACAATAGACAGCAGTAGGCTACAGCCAGGAAGCTCCTCCGCTCTCCTCCCTCCCCAGATCCTGTTCAAGACTTGTGGTTCCCCCCACCATCTGCCACCCGCCCGTGGCCTGCTGCCCCCATTTCGTCATCCTCACCCAGCTCTGAATCCTCCTGCAAATGGCAGGGGAAGGAGCCGGAGCATCTCCTCTCCTACATAGCGCCACATACCTCTCACATCCAGTGATGTCACCTTTGTTGTAGACGTTCTCTTTCTTTATCTTCTCCATTCAGACCAGACCGCCATGATGATTTTTCTGCCATCTGCCGTCTCTGCAGAGACTGACAAACAGACATTAGTTTCCCACATTTCCATCATCTTCACATCTTCTGAACACCCATTCCTGCCACCCCCAAGACTATACTGCAGAAACAGTCCCCCTGGAAATACTACTACCACACAGATAGTGCCCCCAATACTGCGCCCGCTGTGCCCCCAATACTATGCTGCAGAAACAGTCCCCCTGGAAATACTACTACCACACAGATAGTGCCCCCTTAAACAATGATTGGCACACAGTCCTCTAAAAAATAACTGTGCCCAGACACTAATAGTATAAAGATAATGTCCCCCAAAAATAATTGTGCTAAGCTGATACTATGCCAGGGTGCCCCCCAAAGTAACAGTGCTCCCCAAAATCCCACCAATAGAAATAATTCTCTGCCAGAGCACACTTAGTAGTAATAATGCCCCTTTAGTGCCCTAGTAATCATGTTCCTCATAGCTCCCCAGTAGTAGTAAAGCTCCCCATAATACCCCCTAGTAGTACTAATTCTCCCTATAATATGACAGTACATGAAATACCCCCCGCTTAGTGCCCGCAGTTGAGCTAATGTCTCCATAATGTATGCCAGTATAAAATACCCCTATATAGTGCCCCAGTAAATGCCCTCATAGTGCTCTTCTCCCCCTTCCCCATAATATGCCAGTAAAAAAAATGCCCCTTCTTAGTGCCCCAGCAGATGCCCCTATAGTGCTCCTCTCCCCCACAATGTGCCAGTAAAAAAATGCCCCTTCTTAGGGCCACCATATGCCCCAATAGTGCTCCACTCCCACATAGTGCCCCCAAATAATGCCCCATAGTGCCGCTCTCCCCTATAGTGCCTCCCATAATGTGCCAGTAAAAAAATGGCCCCTTAGTGCCACCAAATGCCATAGTGCCCCCCATAATGTTCCAATACAAAAGGCCCCTTTAGAGCCCCCACTTCCCCATAGTGCCCCCAAATAATGCCCCTATAGTAACACCAGATGCCCCATAGTGCTGCTCTCCCCTATAGTGCACCCCAGAATGTGCCAATAATAAAATAAGCCACTTTAGAGCCCTAAGATACCCCCATAGTGCTCCTCTCCCCCATGGTGCCCCCCCATAATGTGCCAGTAAGAAATGCCCCCATAGTGCCAGCTCCCCTCATAGTGCCAGTTCCCCCCCATAGTGTCAGCTCCCTCCATAGTGCCGGCTTCCTCCATAGTGCCAGATCCCCCCCCCCCAATAGCACCAGATCCCCCCCAATAGCGCCAGATCCCCCCATAGTGCCAGCTCTCCCCCCATACTGCCAGCTCTCCCCCCATACTGCCAGCCCCCCTATAGTGCAAGCCCCCAATAGTGCCAGATCCCCCCCATAGTGCCAGCCCCCCCCATAGTGCCAGCCCCCCTAATAGTGCCAGATCACTCCAATAGTGCCAGATCACTCCAATAGTGCCAGATCACTCCAATAGTGCCAGATCCCCCCCACATAGTGCCAGCTCCCCCCCCCACATAGTGCCAGCTCCCCCCCCCCACATAGTGCCAGCTCCCCCCCCACATAGTGCCAGCTCCCCCCCCCACATAGTGCCAGCTCCCCCCCCACAGCAGCCCCCCCACATAGTGCCAGCTCCCCCCCCCCACATAGTGCCAGCTCCCCCCCCCCACATAGTGCCAGCTCCCCCCCCCCACATAGTGCCAGCTCCCCCCCCCACATAGTGCCAGCTCCCCCCCCCCACATAGTGCCAGCTTCCCCCCCCTCCACATAGTGCCAGCTTCCCCCCCCCCCCCACATAGTACCAGCTCCCCCTGCAAAGAAAACAAAAAAAAACTAAAACACTAATACTTACCTCCATCAGCAGCGATGCAGGCCTCTTCTGGCCTGTGTCCCTGCTATGTGCCGGCCGACTCAGGCGGCGCGATGATATTGACGTCATTGCGCTGCCTGAGCCGGCCTCTGATAGGCTGCAGGCATTAGTGCCTGCGGCCTATCAGAAGAACAGGGGAGGGACACGCCTCTCCTTGAGTCCCTCCCCTGCCCCACAGCGCACAGCACCAGCCCGCCGCCGCTGCCGCAATTATATCCAGGGCCGCGCCGCCTGTGGTGATCGGCGGTGCGGCCCTGAAGAAAAAAAATATATAAATAATTTTTTATAAAGATGGGCGGCCCAGCGGCCGTTTTTTTAGGGCGGCCTGGGGGGCATTTGCCTGCCTGCCCCCCGGCCCAGCCCGCCCCTGTCCTTCCTCCATTTCTGAAAGATTCTTACTTGACTATCCTTATAATACTCAGAAGTTAGCTTTTTTATTTCCCTCAGGCTTAAAGGGAACCTGTCACCGGGATTTGGGGTATAGAGCTGAGGACATGGGTTGCTAGATGGCCACTAGCACAACCGCAATATCCAGTCCCCAAAGCTCTGTGTGCTTTTATGGTGTAAAAAAAAACAAAAAAACTATTTGATACATATGCAAATTAACATAAAAGAGTCATATCTTCCTTGTGTGACCAGAGAAGAGTCATATTTTCAAGCTCTGACTCATCTCAGGTAATTTGCATTTGTATCAAATCGGTTTTTATACACAATAAAAGCACACAGAGCTATGGGGACTGGGTATTGCGGATGTGCTAGCGGCCATCTAGCAACCCATTTCCTCAGCTCTATACCCAAAATTCAGTTGACAGGTTCCCTTTAACACTTTGCTATTAATCTAGGTTATTACTTGAAAACATTTAAGTACAACATAACAGCTCCATTAGGCGATATGTGTCAAGTGTTAGCTCTGAAAAGAGAAATATTCATTCTTTCTATTGTTTTTTCAAAAGAAATCCGAAAAACAAATTCTCAAGAAGCTGTTATTTTGTAGTGGAACTTTGTGCTAACAGTAGACGACTCACAATTTGTGTGGGAGTACAAATAGAAAAGATGTAGAGAAAAACATCTACACGAGAATATAACGATTGTTTTACTAGAGGAACGTGCATGTAAGAATGGGAATGAAATAGAAAAAAAAAATTTCAACAGGAATTATTAAAACATCCCTTTCACTAGCTCTTCAGCTGCAGATCCTTTCTCTTGTCAACCAAACCTATTAACATGCTCACTTCTCCACCTTCAAGGCATATTTTCATCAGCACACTTTTAAAGCTTTATGCAAACTGACCTGCTTTAGGCTTCTACTGTATATATTCTACATTTTTACTTCATCAGAATCTTGAAAACCATATCAGTGATCATCAGTTTTCCAGTAGCCTTCAGGTAGTTGATTTGGAATGCATATATTCATGTAAAAATATTGCAAAGGCCCTAAAATGAATCCACATATGGCAATTCTGGCAAATACAAGATGGCCGAGAGTTAGCAAAGAGCTGTTTAGCATGGGGCCCTGATCAAGCACCAACATGGATCCAGTTGTATGGAGCACAAGAGTGGACTACTACTATATGCAGGGGCAGGTGTGGTATTTCTGGGACCCTAAGCAAAGTTATATCTGGGAGTCCTAATCAGGACAGCCAGCAAGGAATCACTATTCCTGGCAGCAGTCCCCTTTCTGTCCACAACCGTATCTGCATCCTTAGGATGCAGATACAGTTGAAAGTTGCGGCCTGGGTCGTCTTCTACTGCCTGAGTTGAAAACTGAAATAGTGCCCCACCCCAGTGCCAAATTCTCAACCCATACCCCCAGCCCTACTGCTAAAGTCATATTAAAATTGGACATTACATACAGCTCTAAAATACATACAGAGTAATACAGCACGGTATACCTCTTATATCCAGTTGTCTTCTCCGATGTAGATGTTCTCTTTCCTCATCTTCTCCTTTCAGACCAGACCACCATGTCGAAGTATTCCATCTGGAACTCGTCTTTTCAGAGTTTACCGCACAGACATGTTAGATTCCTCACTTTTACATCATCCTTCCCGTCCTGGACACCCAACATTGTTATCCTGCTGCCGCCACCCGAATACTTTACCAGCTGTACTCCCCAATGCCCCCAAATACTATGCTTACTTAGTGACAGTGTCATACATACAGATAGACCCCCAAAGTGTTCCTAAAAGTCCCACCAATAACAATAATTGTATCCCAGAGTGCCCTCAATAGTAGTAGTGCCCCCAATAGTGATAATGCTTTCCAAGGGTGACCCCATTAGTAGCAATGCCCTCTATATTGTGCCTAATAATAATGCCCTACAATATACCAGTAGTTATAATACAGTTATAATGCCCCCTTGTACTGCCCACAGTATTGCCCCTCCCTCATATGTGTAATGCCCACAGTATTTATAAGGCCCCCAGTAATGCCACTAGTATTTAATGCCCCCAATATTTATATTTTCCCTAGGTTGTACCTTGGTATTATTTTAATGTCCCCAACAGTGCCCCTTTATTGAAAATGCTGTCCCCTCTGTACTGCTCCCAGTAGTGCTAAAACTAAGGGTTTTATATACATCCAAAACACATCATAGGAGGTGCATTTTTTTCTGTGCACTATGTGTTTGGCATATCTGGATTTTATGGCTATTTCTCAATAAAGGTAAAAAACAAAATGGTATAAAAAGAAAATCAAAAAAAGTCATATGTACCCTAAAATAGTATCAACTAAGGCCCGTCTTGCAAGAAACACACCCTCACACAGCTGTCTTGACAGAAAATGTCATGAGTAGGGATGAGCGATTCGACTTCGGATGAAACATCCAAAGTCGGTTTGCATAAAACATTGTTCTAATACTGTATGGAGCAGGAGCTCCGTACAGTATTAGAATGTATTGGCTCCGATGAGCCGAAGTTATTGCTTTGCGAAGTCTCGCAAGACTTTGCCCAATAACTTCATAAATTAATTTGTACTGTAAAAAAACATTTCCCGAACTCAGGTTCAGTTCCAACTGGTACCTTGAAACCGAACCAGAGTTCGGAAAATGTTTTTTTACAGTACAAATTAATTTATGAAGTTATTACGCAAAGTCTCGCGAGACTTCACGAAGCAATAACTTCGGCTCATCGTAGCCAATACATTCTAATACTGTATGGAGCTCCTGTTCCGTACAGTATTAGAACAAACTTTTATGCAAATCGACTTCGAATTTCATCTGAAGTCCATTCGCTCATCCCTAGTCATGAGTTTTAGTCATTCCGATGCACAAAGAAAATTATTTATAAAAAGTGATTTTATGACAAAAGTTGTAAAACATGAAAACCTATATAAATTTGGTATTTTCATATCCATATTAACCCACAGTATAAATATTTCATATATACCACATGAACCCCATAAAAATTAAAAATATAAAACTGCCAGAATTGCAAGTTTTGCTCACTTTACCCCCCACAAAATAAAATAAAAAGTGACCAAAAAGTCATATGTACCCCAAAATCTAATATATAAAGCTGAGTGTATGTGTGCGTGTATGTATGTACTTATGTATGTCCGTTAAAGGAATCCACACCATCGCATTTACAATCATGAAATTTGGCACGCAGGTACATCAGGTGTCCGTGAAGGTTTTAGACCAGGTATCAGCTCTCTAGGCCCCCGATTCTTGTTAGGCCACGCCCCCTCCCACTCTACAGCCAACAGATATTGAAAAAAATGAAGTTAAAAATCAACTTCTAGATCCCAGAGGGGCGTCATTCTTGCAGGAAGGAGCCCAGACATGCCCCCTGCCACAGTATGTCTACCCTCAAAAAACAAACTTAAACCACCGCTCCCTGATCCCGCTAAGCCACGTCCCCATCTGGTTAGGTCATGCCCCCTCCCACTCCTCAGCCGATGGGGATTGAAAAAATGAAGTCAAAAATCAACTTCTGTCAGCTGCATGGGTGGAAGGGATGGTGACTTTCTTCCTGCAGCTCACACTCAGACAGCACAGTGCTGCTGTCTGAGAGTGAGCTGTTCAAAAGGACATCCTTGTCTCCATCCAGGCCCTGCACCAGACGGAGGACAGAGTCTGAAAGCCGGACTGTCCGGCCTAAAACTGGACCTCTGGCAGCCCTAGGGGAAGGCGGCTGTGGAAGTCACAGTTAAGGGGCGGGGTGCTGTAGAGGTCACTGTTATATAGATATATTTTAATGTTTGTGTGAGTCGTTAAATAAAATAGATTAAATATACCCGAGCGAAGCCGGGTCATTCAGCTAGTGGTACCAATAAAAACTACAGCTCATCTCGCAGATATTAAGCCTTCATACAGCCATGCAACAAAAAATAAAAATGATGGCTCTTAAAAACCATTTCAGGAAAATCCATGTTACAAAATCCAAATGCTGCTGCTTCCCTGCTGTGTCCTCAGGCAGTTTATGTTAATGTTAATCATCCAATGTTAATAAATTCTACTAAACACTCGAATTCCTTCAGGGGTGTAGTTTAATATTTTTTTTTATTATTTCTTGGGGTTTCCACTGTATTGATACCTCAGGGGTGTTGCAAGTTCGACACGGGGCCCACAGCATTAGAGTAAAATGTAGGCTTCAAAAGCCAAATAGTGCTCCTTACCTTCTGAGCCCTGCTGTGTGTCCAAAAAGCACACATGGGGTATTGCTGGGAGAAATTGCGTAAAAAAACATTTGGGTGCTTTTTGTCCTGTTAACCCTTGTAAAAAATGGGGATTTTCTTTTACATGTATTGCAGTTAATTGTACATACAATAAAAATCAGTTATAATGTCACTGATCAAGTATGTTAATTAGTTCAAGTTATTGACAGCTATTTGTCCCAACTGTACTTCTGTACATATACACAAGTATGCAAAACTGTTTTTCTCTCACTAATGAAGAAAATCCAATAAAAACTTATTATGACTAAAAATGGGGATTTTCTTTTGTGCTAAAACAATGATGTCAACTAAAAATGGACATGTGGTTATTATTATCTACTTTGCAAGCTATGGGTGCCTTAACAGCAGAGAAATGCAAATTTAGAAAATTACACTGTTAAATTATCTTTAAATATTGTATTGCAGATCTTCTTTATAAATAAAAACAAAATACATTGACTGGAATTTACCAGTGACAAAGTAAAATGTGTCACAATTAAAATTAAATCTTTAAGCCCAAGTAAAACTCTTCCAAAGTTATTACCATATAAAGTGATGTACCAGATTTGAAAAAAAATGGTCCTTAAGACCAAAATAGGTTTCATCTGTAAGAGGTTAAAGGGTTGAAATATTGATCTGCTCAGCTCCCTCTGCTCTATAACATACTGTCTGCCAGTGGCACTGCATTGTCATGATTACATGTTCTCTTTAAGGCCAGGTTCACACATAAGCGTACCCGATAAGCGCTGTTTACAAGCGTGCTTATCGGGCGTTTACATACGTGCGAGGAAACAAGCGATCGCCCCTTGTCGCGCGTTCCCGCTAGGTCTTTATGCGGGAACACGCGACAATGCGCCCCAAAGAAGCTCTTGTACTTCTTGGGGCATAGGGCGTTTTACAGCGCGTTTGTACGTGCTGTAAAACGCTCAGGTGAGAACCATGCACATAGGCAAGCATTGGTTTTTGCCTGTTGAGCGTTTTACAGCGCGTAGGGAACGCGCTGTAAAACGCTCAGGTGTGAACCCAGCCTAAGGGTCACCCTTTTATATTATTTTTTTCTTGCAGGCCTGTTCCATTTTAAATATTTGGATTTATTGTATAGTATAATTTATTTTTTTGTGAGATTTTGTTTTCCACAATGTTTTATGCAATTCAAATCCAAAAACGTGGAAGACATAATGTTGATATAAAAGCCATATGTTCTCCCTTTGCACCAATAAAAAAAAGTAACTTCCCTAATCCCATTCATATGATGAGCAGTCTACTTCCTCCTGCATGGTATAAACAGCCTATAAACAGCCTGGCTCAAGTGATGCAATGCAGTGATGTGAATACATATCTTAATGCAGTCATCCTCAAACTGCGGCCCTCCAGCCCGAACAGCAGGGTATTGTGGGAGTTGTAGTTTTACAACAGCTGGAGGGTCGCAGTTTGAGGATGCCTGCCTTAGGCCCCTTTCACACCGGCGAGTTTTGCTGGGTCATGTGATGGACCATGTGATGAGTGCAGTGATGTCACCACAGGTTCTTTTCCTCACAGATGAAGACAGAAGAGAAGCTGGATTAAGGTGAGTTCAATTTTTTTAATTAAAAAAAAATAAAAAAAAATTTTTCCGCGATGCACCCGCATTTTATCCGGCCCCAAAACATGACGCCCATGTGAAAGAGACCTTAATGTCTTCTGCATGCCCTAGATCTCCTGAAACCCAGTGCATTGTAGGACTCGCCTTTGGACCCCTGGTAGGACGCAAGCCTAAAGCAGTCTGTGGCTTAGCAGAGTACGTGGCAAGGCAGCATGCAATATCTTACTGCGACAGTTTTTTTTTATTAAAAGCAAAAAACTGGTATGAACCCACCTTACAGTAAAAGATCCTCTATGTTTGTGTACAAACCTTCTTTCCTCCAGACGCAGAGGATGTCCCCTCGTCACAGTCAGTCCTGGGGATAAATAGCTGATGGGAGAGATCTCTGTACTGACCCCTGATATATTTATACATAGTAATTAGATCTCCCCTCAGTCGTCTTTTTTCTAAAGTGAATAACCCTAATTTTGATAATCTTTCAGGGTAATGTAGCCCCCCCCCCCATTCCAGTTATTACTTTAGTTGCCCTCCTCTGAACCCTCTATAGGTCTGCCTTGTTCTCTACTGCACACAATACTCCATGTGTGGTCCGACTAATTAAAAAAAAAAATCCAACTTGCCTACATTTCTGTGACTATTTTTAGTTAATTAAATGTGTAGGACATAAATGAACACAAAACAGCAATGTAATGATAGCACACATCCTCTTTTATTACATACTATGCCGGAACAGTCAAATATGAAAAAAAAAAAAAAAAAAAAAAAAACATTGAATATGAAAGGATTAATGATGGGGCAGGTTTATGAAATCTTATCTTGTTTCCCATCACAGCACAACCATTTTTTAGGATCACTATAAGAAATAAAAACTGAGCTGTGATAATAATGGGTAAATATGGCCCACGAATAACATTTATCACCTATCCACAGGATAGATGAAGGTATATTTGCTGCAGGTCTGACTGCTGTAGAGGTGCTCTTGTGTGAATGGAGCACTAGTGAGCATGTGTGACCACTGCTCCCATTCGCTTCAATGGTACTGCCAGAGATAGAGTTCTGTACTCAGCAGTCCCATAATGAACAGACTACAGATCACATATGCATACTGCACAAGCCTGTTCACACAGGGGACTTGGAGACCTCCATTCTCACGATCAGTGGGGTGGCAGCAGCCAGATCCCCATCAATCATACACGCCGGACCTGCGGCTCCGTTACTTTTGGAGGCCTCCAAAAGGTACAGGGTTCTCATTCTCATGATCAGTAGAGGTCCCAGTGGTAGGACACCCACCAATCTAAGAGTTATCCCTTTCACTCCAAAAAAATAGAAAGAATACCACACTGTATTATACCATGACTGCATTCAACAAGAGAAATATGGGTACAATCATGCATTGTAGAAACATTTCAGTACATGTCTAGAGAGAGTACTTCTCTCCAATCGTCTTATTAAATCAGCAATATCGTTAGCATTCAGCCGGATGTGTGAATCTTTTGTTAAACTGAGTGTTTAAAAGGGGTTGTCTGGCCTAGGAGATGGCCACCCTAATCCTCAGAACCTGCGCCCAAAAACACTTGTCTGTCTGCAGTGCCGCTCAGTGGCGGATTAACATAGGGGTGCTCGCCCCACATACTGCGGCGAGGCACAGGAGGGCATAGTTCCCTGCCCCGCCGCTGATCAGCGCCATAGGCTTCAGGCCTAGTAGGTAATTCGGTCATTCTAGTAAGTGCTTATTGATTTGTCTCATCACAATTCAAAGTGGTGATTGTCAGACAAGTAAAACAGTTGCTACTAATCTACTCTATACATAAAATATAAAAATATTCTTTCCCATCATATGCCAACGTCATCTGTTGAACAAGTTTACAATTAATGATGAGCGAATCGACTTCGGGTGAAACATCCGAAGTCAATTCGCATAAAACTTTGTTCTAATACTGTACGGAGCAGGAGCTCTGTACAGTAGTAGAATGTATTGGCTCTGATGAGCCGAAGTTATTGCTTCGTGAAGTCCCCATTTACAATCTACCCGTTTTGTTTTTTAGAGAATTCCCATTTTACATGACAGACAAACACATTTACAATTAATAGAAGTTTTAAATATAGAAAGCAATCCTATTCACTAATGAACAATGTTGCATAGACAAATATTAAAAACCTATGGTGGAAACTACTGTTTAGATGTAGCAGGGCTGAATGAGTCATTTGGTAAGTTTATCATGCTATCAATGTGTGTTATTTTTTGTTTTACATAGTGCTATGGGTGAGGCTAGTTTCATACTAGCGCTTTTAGATCCCTCTGCATATCGGCATTGCCGGAAGCTACCACATCGCCGCCAGGCCCCATTCACTATGAAAGGGACTAGCAGAGATCCCGCTGCTGAGAATCGGCATGTATGCCGGGTTGCAGCCAGATCTCTGCCGATCCCCATTATAGTGAATGGGGCGGGTGGGTCTCAGGTGGCAGAACAGATGGCCAGAGATGTCCAACGCTAGTGTGAAACTAGCCTAAACCAGATACATCACAAAGCTGAAACTATGCAGCCCTTAAGGAGTTAACACTCATTCAGCTCCGCTATTTCTGACATTACATTAGTGAAACATCACTAGCGGTGTTCACAAGTTGGGTCTGACCTTGTTTTACAGTTAAACGTTTCACAATGACACTTTGGGAATGCAATATATCAAGATAATACTCATCCCAGAGGCAGTTTCCAGGTACCAAAGAGAAAACGTCTGCTGGCCGTTGGTGGAGTTCACCCGTATACATAGAAAAATCAATCCGTTTTCCAGCAGTCAAGGGAACGAATTGTATTTCTATTTTCAAAGTGTTCATTAGCGTTTTATGTAAATTCTATGCAACCAAAACTCAATTTGCAAAAAGGAAAAATCTTTAAAAGTGCAGGATACAAAAAACGTATCTATCAAGCATGCTTTAAAATAGCGCACACAGTGCAAAAATAATCATTAGCGTCAGTCCGAATACAGTCACACAGCAGTAATGTAGCTTCGACCCCACGGATCTCATGGTGACGTGTTCTAAGAAGAAGAAAAAAAAAAAGAAAAAAAATGAGACTACATTGAATTGCAAATACAATCTATGCGTACAGGCTGCAAACAATCAGCCTGGCTTTACATTCTGCAAGTGGCTCAGAAGATGAGAAAGGAATGCAAGTACCCACAACAGGGTAACGCCCGCCTGTACGAATAGTGGTCCATGCACTTTAGTTACTAAAACCTATCCTTTGTGTTCTTGCAGGACGTCGCCTAAACACATGCAAATACGCAGTGAAGAGCCTACAGGAAAGCCAATACTTCTCATGCACTGTAGTACCAAGACTCAATTCAGTGGCCCATAATCCTAGAGGTTGTATGAGGATTGAAAAACATGGCACTCCTTTCTCATCTCCATCACCATGACATTTGCAGATCAACTTGGAGAATCATTTTATAGTACTGAAATTATTGGAAATTTACGAAGACATGATATTTCCCCATGGGGAAAAAATAAATAAAAAAATGCTCCCATATTGGTTACCATTGGGGTGCTCACATACAGGCTGACATTTGAAATGGCGCATGTTTCTTGTAGGGACTAATAGAAGCATTTTCATATACTTAAAGGGGTTATCAATAAGTATAGGTCATCAATATTGGATCTGTTAAAGTCCAAGTCCCAGCACCATCACCGATCAACAATGTGAAGAGGCCACACCAAGTCCTATGGGAGCCAAGGCCTCCTCGCAGCTTACCAATTACAGCACCGTACATTGTGTAGCGGCTGTGCTTGCCATTGAAGCCCAGGCCCATTCACCTGAATGGGACTGAGCTGCAAATAGGCCATGTGACCAATGAGGAAATCACAGGAGGGACATAACCCTGTCCGGTGGAATTATAATCAAAAGTGGCAAGTATTTCTAGGGCTCACAGGAAGACCACCGCTATTTTAAAACATACTATATTACTTTATACACACACACACACACACACACACAATAGACTGATAAGGAACTTATCTACATTGTTAGTAAAATACTTACCACATCCTTCTGCTGGAGGCAAACAGTAAAGTTCTCCTGAGAAACATCTGCATAAGGCACAACCTCGGACTACCCACTCTCCATTGGCGATGCCACCAGCACAATTTCTAAAACAATAAAGACATGCGACTTAAATATTAGCTTTTTTGGGGGAAATATCTTTCCCTTTAGGAGCAGGCCATTATCAGTGCAAGGGCAGGTTTATTATGTATATAATACAACCGTTAATGACGTCCATCTTGTGTTATTGTCTTGAATGACCTGGTGATCTTGGCATCTTATTGGGACTATTCTCATGATCGATATTTACAAACTATCCCATACCATAAATGGGTGATAGGTGCAGATCCCAGAGTTGTGCCCACACTTAGGCCTTATTCACACAGTATTTGGTCAGCGATTTCCATCAGTGATTTTGAGCCAAAACCAGGTGCGGCTCTATACACAGAACAGGATCAGATCTTTCCCTTATAGCTTATGTCTGTGGAGGCTCCAGTCCTGGTTTTGGCTCCCAATCACTGATGGAAATCACTGACCAAAAACACTGTCCTGTGTGAATAAAGCCTTATCTGTTGGCGAGATGGCCAACAGCTGTTACATGCATGGAGGTGGCACATGCACATTTCTGTGGTAGTTAAGGAAACAATCAAGCAAGTATGGCCACCTCTCCATTCACTGCCCACCTGGAATCAGTGGGACCAGAGCCCGCATCCTATAGATATGGTTCCTATGATGCAAACAATCCTTCACTACTAATATAAAAACTGGTGGTTTTCAAACATTTTTTAGAGAGGGATTTTCCTTTAAGAAAGCAGCACTACAAACTGACTGTAGTATGAACTGCTGGATTTCCTAAAAATTATCCTTGTAATGACAACTGTAGACCTCAATTTTACCATACACCCCATTTGCCCATTAGAAGCACTTACTGAGGCCTCTTTTCATATTCACAGCGACGTCCTGTGTACTCCTTAGGACAAATGCAAAACGTTCCAAGGAAACAAGTTCCTCCATTATAACAACATTTCTTGTTTAACTTGTGACCTGTTTGGAAGAAATTGGAAAAAAAAAAAAAAAAAGTTTAGGAATCAAGTGATAATAACTTCTCTAAAATTATCTCTCAGTTTTTGGTTTTCTGAAAGGTACTTTGCTCCTTATTTACAGCAGAGCTTTATTAATATTTCAAAGTTATTTATATTTCAGGAACATAAGCCAAACCTACAGCCCTGATTTATGGCTGACTACAATCCTACTCCTCAGCCAGGACGGCAGCCGCCACATTAGATTTACTCTTCCCATAAATATTGTAACGGCAATAAGACCCAACCTAAATCAAGCAGTTCACATATTAATGTTATCTAAATGCTGGTCATCACTTCTTCCCATACCAGACCTACTAGACCCATGACGATGGATGGTTACATCCTCACCTTTTTCACATCTGGCTGATTGCAACATGTCAAGTTTGCTCAAGCACAAAACTTAGAGAATTGCCAGTAAACATTTTTTTTTTTTTTTCCAATACATAAAAAAAAAAAAAAAAAAATTATTACACTTAAAGGGGTTGTCTCACTTCAGCAAGTGGCATTTATCATGTAGAGAAAGTTACTACAAGATACTTACTAATGTATTGCTATTATCCATATTGCTTCTTTTGCCGGCTGGATTCATTTTTCCATCACATTATACACTGCTCGTTTCCAGGAATTACGGCCACCACTGAAGCGCAGATACAAGGTGTGCAGGGTAGGAGCTGCTGCGCATGTGTCCCTATGCTCACCCCCACAGTCCCAGACACCAGAGAAGCCGGCGCTTGTTCCTATTGTGTTCATGCAGGACCACCACTGCTAGACTGCAGGGTGGTCATAACCCCTGGATACGAGCAGTGTATAATGTAATGGAAAAGTGAATCCAGTCAGTCAGCAAAGGAAGCAATATGGACAATCACAATACATTAGTAAAAGCCTTGTATTAACTTTCTCTACATGATTAATGCCATTTGCTGAAGTGAGACAACCACTTTAACAAATACATGTTATATACAGTAATAAACATTGTATATATAGGGTACTATAGTTTACATAGTACCAATAAAATCAGTTCTCAGTGCTAGGATCCCCACTGATCACAAAAATGGGGGTGCCAGAG
Organism: Bufo gargarizans; assembly: GCF_014858855.1. Classification (NCBI taxonomy): domain Eukaryota; kingdom Metazoa; phylum Chordata; class Amphibia; order Anura; family Bufonidae; genus Bufo; species Bufo gargarizans. The sequence continues at coordinate 476,253,992 of NC_058080.1, read as the reverse complement.
TCCTCTATGTGAATGGACATGCAGTGCACAGGCATGACTACCTCCACGTTCACATCTATGATTCCGCCACTACAGTGTCTCCAGCAGCCCCTTAGAAGGGAATGGAGCACTGGTCACCAATGACCACTACCACTTCTTTCACACAGGATAATCAGGGACCCCCATTCTAGTGATTGCTGGGGATTCCAGGGGTCATATATTTAACACCTACCCAGTGTGAAAGCCCTTTATTAAAAATAAACATTGCAAGCATAACCTTACACATATTAACCACAATTCAGTTATATACAAGAAACCCAATATCCCCCCCCCCCCCCCAATAATCAGTGCACCTACTTTTAAGGATGCCTTGGAAGGCGACTTTGTTGGCAGGTCTGCTTGGACTCTCTGAGGTCGAGCTGCTCACAGGCTGGGTGATGTACGAGCTCAGATTTGTCTGTGGGAAATTCACTTGATGGCAAAATAAACCCTTACATGATTTGCCTTTGGAAAAAAAAAAAAAAAAAAAAAAAAAATGAATATTTAATTTACTAATATTAATATTTATTGACTTTTTGTACATGTAGTATTAGGCTGTAGTTTTTGTTAGATTTTTTTATATAATACATTTGTTCTGCAATTAATACAATGCAAGGCATGGCCATTACCAGGCACTAACAGGACTGCAAGCCATCCAAAAGCTTTGCTACAGGAAGAGGATATCTCCTTACAAGCAGCACCAAGCCCATTATTGAACAGAACCGGCACTACTCTGTACTAGGGAACCAGGAGTCTTCTACGTACATTGCTGGCTGGATCACAAGCCCGAAGAATTTAAAGATTGGGCCATTTCATGAAGGCCATTGTTGTTATACAGACATACATTTTTATTAATTACCCTCCAACAAGCATACATTCACACTATGCTGCTTTTCTTTGTACAATGTGAATGCTAAAAGCAGCTACGGGTTATATAAAAAGGGGCAGGCTGCAGATATGGACTTTTTTGGACACATAGCAGAAAATTTTATTTAGACAAATGGGCCATCATATGAATTGGTGAGAAAGATCCTCTGTGTGCCCCCAAATAGAATCAGAGGCACACAGAAGCTTTGTAGGAGCCCAATGAAGAATATCAAATTTTTCTCAAGAAATTCAGATCAAAGTCCACTTTGGATACTTCAATTCGCTCAACGCTAACCATCCTACACGAGTGTACATCTCGCTATACATAGAAGAAAATCACAAACGTGAGGAAAGGCTCACCTCTAGTTTGGCAGAAGTTAGGTTCTGACTGGTTGGAATTATGGAGCTCACAAAAACAGAAGTTATAATTGAAAGTTTGAGAAGTTGTGAAAGTGGACACTTTACTTACCGTAGGTGAAAGTGATAAAGCACTCTGCAGACACAATGATGCTGACCAGAAACCTGCAACAATAATGAGATTGAGTATTTTTGTGGCAAGGAACATACATTTAAGTAACCACCAAGCATAGATTTCAGATATTTGTGACTGCCCTCAAAACTGCAACAAAATCTGCATGTTTTGATGACGTTTTCCAAAGCATTTGCGAAGAAAATGTCACGTAAACTCATTTAGGATATGTTCTGATAGTGTTCTGAAATCCGGCAGGCTGTTTCAGCCGAGGAACAATTTGGATTGCCTGGTCAAGAAAGGTCTGGGCCCCACCGGACCCTATGGACTATAACAGGATCCATAGGGGATCCAGCCTTCATGCTAGCCTATAGTCCTGCATGTTTGACTTTTTGTCAGGCCGAAAGCTAGTATTTCACCCGTATGCAACCAGATATGGTGAAATCTCGTAGCCCGTTCCTCAGCTGGATCAGTGTCAGTTTTTTTTGCCCTCCGTGTGTCATCCGTATCCCACTGACAGTTGAAAATTCGTTTCCAGAGCTTCTCCTACCAATGGTCCATGAAAACCGCTGACAGAATACAGATGCTATCCGTGTTGTATTAGTGGCTTTCACAGAAACCATAGACTTCAATGGGTGTGTTTTGACCGCATCATGGATCAAAATAGTGCATGTCTCAGTTTTTTTCCACCGACTGGGTCGGTGAAAAATCACAGGTGTGTGAATAAACACATTGAGATCAATAGGTACGTGTGCTGACCATGGAGAACACAGACAGCGCACACACCGTAATTCACCGACGTGTGAGAACGGCCTAAGATCACCAAGACAATTTTATTTCGATGTTTTAATATATATATATATATATATATATATATATATATATATATATATATAATTTTTATACATGGACTAGAGCAAGGTCTGTGACACTAGAGTTGGACTATCCCTTCCCGCTTTCTCCCTACTTCTATTAAACCCTCCAAGGCCCCTATGTACATGAATTTGCTCTGGCAGTATACCACACTCATTTCAGGGGATAAAAAAAATGCCTGAATTTAGAGAAAAAGCAATACTGGGCAAAAAAAAAAAAAAAAAAAAAAAAAAAAAAAAAAAAAAAAAAAAAAAAAGCTTCTCTATCCAGCATTTTATTTTCCCCATAGACTTTCAGCTAACATCTGGATCTGACATATTTACAGCAAGAACTACGTGTGCAAATACCGCAAAAATGTAGAAAAACAAAGCTCATGCATGTTTTCAGCCTTAGGCCTCATGCACACAAACGTATTTTCTTTCAGTGTCTGTTCCGTTTTTTTTGCAGACTGTATACGGTACCATTCATTTCAATGGGTTTGCAAAAAAAAAAGTTACTCAGTGTGCATTTCATTTCCATTCCGCTAAAAAAAATATTATTGTCTGCATTATGTACAAAAATATTATTGTCTGCATTATGTACAAGGAAAGGACTGTTCTATTAGGGGCCAGCTGTCCCGTTCCGCAAAATACGGAATGCACACAGACATCATCCGTATTTTTTGTGGATCGCAAAATACAGACTGTCATGTGCATAAGGCCTTAAAGGGTTTTCCAGGATTGGAAAAAATGGCTGCTCTCTTCCAAATACAGCGCCACCCCATCTATTGGTTGTGTCTGGTATAACAGCTTGTCTTCATTAGAGCTGCAATGCCAATGCCACACACAACCTGTGTACAGGTGTGGTGCTGTTTTTGGAAGAAAGTAGCCTTGTTTTTCTAATCCTGGACAACCCCTTTAAGGCACAGATGAGCAAACAATTGCCAGGAAGGAAGCATTCCTTCCTGATAACTCCCTGCTCATCAGTGGAGGTGAAGATTTGCCTTTACATGCAGTGATCACCTCCACTGTAGGAGGACGAGTAATGGCTACTGCTGTCTCTAGTCCTCATACAGACTCATTGTTTCTGGGCAGCAGACCGCTGTTTAAACAGCACGAGTCGCTGCCCAGAAATGATGATTTAAGGGGTTTGCATCTCAGATTATTTTACCCTATGAAGGAGCATTCAATCTGCGGTACTTTTACATGAATAGATATGGATGTTTGCTCTTGATGATCTGCCCGACAATTGAGCAGTGCAAATGCGGTCCGCAAAACACAGATCCGCAAAAAAATACGCATGACATCCGTGCGCATTCCGCATTTTACGGAACAGCTGGCCCCTAATAGAACTGTTCTATCTTTGTCCGTTATGCGGAAAATAATAGGACGTTCTATGTTTTTGTGTAACGGACATACAGACACTGAATGCACATGGAGTAACTTCAATAGGCCCACACAAAAACGGAAGTGAATGGTTCTGCATACAGTCCACAAACAAAACGGAATGGACACGGAAAGAAAATATGTTCATGTGCATGAACCCTTATGGTCCCTACACATAAATTTGCACTGGATTTTATTAGCTACAAAAAAAAAAAAAAAAAAAAGTATATATATATATATATATATAATAAAAAACTTTTTTTAGGCATTTTTCCCTATAGAGAATGAGAAGTCAAAATGCCAGAAGCCTAAAAAACCAGCACCTAATTAACAATAACACAAGTGGCTTATGTGACCCTATTTCCCCATACACTTTCAGCTAACATCTGGAGTTTTTACCCCAAAATTGCACCAACAAATGCTATTAAAAACATATGTGTAAAGGCTCCATCAATCTATAAGGCCGGGGGGTTTGCCATTACGGATTTTAATGCACCAAATCTGCAGCGTTGTACATTAACAGCAATGTGGTGGGGAATTTCAGAATTCTCATCCACATGCTGCCTAAAAAAGTGCAGCAGAAAAGCTGTGGTATTGCGGATTTGAAGTCTTCAGCATGTCAATTTATACGGCAGATTTCAACCTTTCCAATGGAGAGAGGGAAATCTACTGGCTTTTCTGCAACAAAACTGTATGTAACGCATGCGGTTTTTCATGCGTAAAAACCGTAGCAGATTTTTCTGCTGGATTTTCAGTCACTTGTGAACCCAACCTAAACCAGCTCATGTTATAGTAATACCTGTGGCAATTGCACATCTGAACGATAAAACAATGTGGAGGTTCACACAGCGCTTTTTGGAAGAGGTTTTGAGGCAGATTTTCCTGTAGGTTTTTAAAGCTAAAACCAGAAGCGGATTCTAAAGGAATGGTAAATATAAATAAATGACTTCTCCTTCCAGCTGGATCCACTTCTGACTTTGGCTGAAAACCCTGACGACAAATCTGCCTCCAAACCTTCTCCAGAAAACTCCACATGAACCCACTAAATGAGGAACTTGGTAGAGCTTCCCTCTGCCAATATAGGTCATAAATGTGGAGACTAGATTTGCAGTTTAGACAATTAAAGGTAACATTTGGGCTTCTATTCCCAGTGGGTTTAAAATCCTCAATACTATCACAGAATTTAAATCGTCCAATTTGGAAAATCCTTACCTTATGAATTGCATTTCCCTCAAGTTTGGTTAGTCAATTTATAATCAACTTTGCAGAAAGAGGAAGGAACCAGATAGTTGACCAAGGTTGACTGAACTTCACCTTTGTATGCAGTCTGGTACTTGAGATGCAACCTGTAGCCACACCCCAAAGTGAAAGGCCTTTCAGCGCTATTAACATACCCTTCTCCTCACCACTCCTTATCTTTTGTACACCCTTAAACTGCTCTATTCTGTATTGTGTATGGTAAATAAAATGCATCTAAATCATAGTACCCTACTGGCCACAAGACATTCTCATACATGACAAAGTAGTCAAGTCTGGAGACCTCAAGTCATCAGCTTCATTGGACCATACATGGATCAGGAAATCCATGTTCTACCCTGGATCAACCAAAAATAGTTTGATCCTTTTCTTTCCATGATCGCAACTATCCTTCCAAATTTTTGTATCCAAGGCCATGTGCACACACAACATTTTCCACTGCAGACATGGCCTGAAATCTGCTGAAATGTCCACACTTTGCAAAGCAAAGCAATGGGTTAAACGCATGGCAAGTATGTGACAGTATAGAAAATTTGCAGCATGCCCTCACATCTGCGCATTTTTTTCACATGCGTTGTGCAATATTAATCTGCCGAGTGCGCACAGGGTCTAACATAATCTACAAATGAAATGCAGTTTTCTTGCATTTTAGAGTAGATAAAATATGAACTATATTGTCCGCAAGCGTAATTTCCCTTTCTGCAGGATTCACTTTTAGCTTGGTCTCAGGGCTCATGCACATGACCTTATGCATTTTGCGGTCTGCAAAATACGGATCCGCAAAAAATACAGATGGCGTCCATGTGCATTCTGTATTTTGCTGAACGGAACAGCTGGCACCTAATTGAACAGTCCTAGCCTTGTCCGTAATGCGGATATAATAGGACATGTTCAATTTTTTTGCGGAAGGGACATGTGGCCATACGGAAATGCACGCAGAGTAACTTCCTTTTTTTTTGCGGACCCATTGAAATTAATGGTTCCGCATAAGGTCCACAAACAAAATGGAACTGACACGGAAAGAAAATACGTTTGTGTGCATGAGCCCTTGAAAAATTGGAAAAAACTTCTGTGTGAAGCTAGACTAAGGCCACTTTTAAATGGTCAGTATTTGGTCAGCATTTCTCATCCGTATTTGTAAACCAGGAGGGGAACCTTCAGAAAAAGTAAAGAAATAATTGCACCTCTTCCATGTTTTAGATCCACTCCTGGTTTTAGATTACAACTATGGATGGAAAATACTGACCAGAATATCGCCATATGAAAGTGGTCTTAGGCCTCATTCACATTGACATATTATGGTTTAGTTTTGGATGGAGCGATAATAAGAGAACACATAAAAGGTGCATAAGACCTTAATGGAGGTCTATTTGACTCCAACGTCATATGGAGGCATTTAGCATCATTGCTCTCTTGCATGGCACACAAAATGAAAATGAACGGAGGCATGTTGGCCATTGGCAGGATGAGACTGTCTCACTGGAAGTCCGATTCTGTACTGTGACAGGGTACAGAAATAATCACACAAAACCCCTGCAATCAGTGCTCTTATTTTGTGCAATCTTCCCGATACAGGGGATTGCTAGGGGACGTTGTGATGTCAGTGATGACATCACAGGGATTTCCTGTGCAGAGACGGCTGGAAGGCATGTAGAGAAGACATGATATGCATCTTCTCTGCCTGCGTATGTACATACATTACTGCTGTAATGGCTGTTACACAGTTCAGCACAGGTTTTGCGCAGGTTTGGTCATGGAGACATGATTCTTGTATAGTTTATGGTTGCTGAACACGGAACTGATGCTGAAAATGCAAGATTGGTTCTTGTTTGAAAGGTACAGAGGGAAAAAGGAAAGTACATTCAAGTCACTATTGTGGTGTGCACCATAATTTGCAACGTTTTGAGCTTCTCTGCACTTTTCTAAAGAGAAGAGAAAAGGGGTGTGGCTTAGTGGTAGCAGCGGAACCTACCTTGGCCTATAACTTACACCAGTAACTGGCGGAAATTACGTCTACACCAGCCTCCACTAGCTGGCGTAGATTAGAGTTTCTGGAGCACAGAGTGCCAGAGATGCACTTAATAAATTAGGCACCCCTCCCCCCCTCAGCTTCCAGGGGATTGAGAATTGAGTATGGGAACACCAGTCTTGATAAATCTCATCCACTCAGATTTTTAATTTAGGCTACATGCACGCAAACGTATTTTGTTTCCTTGTCAGTTCATTTTTTTTTGCGGATAGGATGAGGACCCATTCATTTCAATGGGTCCTCAAAACATGCGGACAGCACACTGTGTGCTGTCCGCATCAGTATGTCCGTTCCGTAGCCTCGCTAAAAATATAGAACATGTCCTATTATTGTCCGTTTTGCAAATAAGGATAGGCATTGTTACAATGCATCTGCAAAAAAAAAACAGATGCAATATAGGTGCGAAAAGGAAGTCATCTGTATTTTTTGCAGATGTGTTTTGTGGACCGCAAAACACATACGGTCGCGTGAATGTGACCTTAGGCCTCATGCACACGACCGTGGTGTGTTTTGCGGTCCGCATAACACTGATGGCGTCCTTGCACGTTCCGCAATTTGCGGAACGGCACGGACAGCCTTCAATATAAATGGCTATTCTTGTCTGCAAAGCCACGGAACAGAGCCACGGATGCGGACAGCACATGGAGTGCTGTCCACATCTTTTGCGGCCCCATTGAAGTGAATGGGTCCGCATCCGAGCCGCCAAAACGGCGGCTAGGATGCGGACAAAAACAACGGCCGTGTGCATGAGGCCTTATTAGAAAGAAAATCCACACCCAGGCTTCAAATTTGAGGTCTTTTTGTATTTCTATTCCAGAGCGTCTCTTCTGATCACCCGGCAGTAATCTGCCAACATTGCAGGGCCCTATTTGCCTTTTTCTTCTCAATGACTGTGATAGATGAAAATGCTTACAGAGTGCTCCGCAATTAACCACTTCCTGACTGGGCTATTTAACCACCAGATGCATTTTCTTTTTTTCTTTTTTTTATGCATGTGTCTTTGGAAGCCATACGCTTTTTTCCTTTTGGTTAGGCCTCATGCACACGACTGTTGTTGTGGTCCGCATCCGAGCCGCATTTTTTGCGGCTCGGGTACGGAACCATTCACTACAAAGATGCGGAAGGAACACGGGGCGGCTTGATTTTTTTTTTGCGGATATGCGGTTTGAGGACCGCAAAAAACGGAACAGCCGTGTGCATGAGACCTTATGTAAATCATTTTTATACCTTTTTTCAGCGACACATGGGGATTTATTTTTACATTTTTATTTCCATGTTTTTTGTTTTTATTTTAATTTTTTAAAAGATACTTTTTAAAAAAGCGTAACATTAGTTTTTCAAATTTTTTATAGATTTTTTTGTTAATAGCATTACTAAATCGTAATGGCCATGTTAGATAGGATGTATGGGTCATGGTTGCTGGCAGTGGTGCTAGAAGCTGCATTGCAGGGTGTTTTTTTAAATGTAGTTTTTAATTAATTTTATTCTACACTTTATGCCCTCCATAAGGTCATACAAGACCTTTGAAGGATATTTAGCATTACATTTTTGTTTCTGACAGCCCCCAGATTGGTTGTACAGCACTGGCAGCCACACGAGCGCTTGGACCGGAGCAGGAAGCGACATGGCTGCCTTCTGATCTATACAGCACTCAGTCAGTGTATAGAGCAGGGATCAGCAATCTCCAGCAAACTCCCAGAATGCTTCATTCACTTCTGTGGGAGTTAGAAGAACAGCCGAGCATGTTTGCTTGCTGGGAGTTGTAGTTTCACATCAGCTGGAGCGCCGAAGGTTGTGGCTCCCGGGTACAGAGCAATGAAGAAGGCAGGGACAGTGAAAAGCCGTCCCTGCCTTCTCTATGCAGAGCCCTACTGATACTGACAGCGACCTCCCTGGTCCAGCAGCTGCTCGATTAGCAAAGACATTTAGGCTGGGTTCACACCTGAGCGTTTTACAGCGCGTTCCTACGCGCTGTAAAACGCTCAACAAGGAGAAACCAATGATTCCCTATGGGAATGGTTCACACTTGGGCGTTTTACAGCGCGTACGATCGCGCTGTAAAACGCCCGACGCTCCAAAAAGTACATGAGCGACTTTTGGGGCGTTTGTGGCCATAGGACACTGTAGTGAATCACACAAACGCGTCAAACGCGCGTTTACTATTACAAAAACGCGCATAAAAATGCGCGTCAAAAACGCGCGTAAAACGCGCGTTTGCGCAACGCTCAAGTGTGAACCCAGCCTTATAGTCTCCAAGCAGTCATGAAGTGGTTAATGGGCAAGTTATCTGGATGGGAATACAGGACACGCGGCTTCAGGGGCATTCTGCAGCCCATTTTCTTGTATGCTGTTAGAAGTTCATCTACAAGCAGACATTTTCGACTGACATTTCCTAACAAACTACTTGACACAATTTGGAAAGCCTTTCATGTTTTTCTTTCTTTCTTTCCTTCCTTCACAATTTTTTTTTTTTACTTTTAACCTTTGTAACTTCCAAAGAAGAACCAATCTTGCATTTTCAATGTCATTTTCACTTTCAGCACTCCAACATTTTGGAAAAATACTCATGTCTACTCATTAGGCTACTTTCACACCAGCGTTTTCTATTCCGCTATATAGCATAAGAAAACGCTTCAGTTTTGTTCCCATTCATTGTCAATGGGGACAAAACTGAACTGAACAAAACGTATTTCACCAAAATGCATTCCGTTCGGTTTGGTTGTGCTCCCATCACAGACAGAATAACGTTGCAAGCAGCGTTTTTCTGTCCGCTATGTGGTGCGGAGCAAGACGGATCCGTCCTGACACACAATGTAAGTCAACGGGGGTGGATCCGTTTTCTTTGACACAATAGAAAACGGATCCGCCCCCCATTGACTTTCAATGATGTTCATGACGGATCAGTCATGGCTATAGAAGACATAATACAACCAGATCCGTTCATAACGGATGCATGCGGTTGTATTATTGTAATGGAAGTGTTTTTGCAGATCCATCACGGATCCGCAGAAAATGCTTGTGTGAAAGTAGTCTTAGTCTACTTTCACATCAGCGTTTTTGCTGGAACAGCAAAAACGCTTCTGTCATGATAATACAAGTGTCTGCATCCGTTATTAATAGATCCGGTGGTATTATCTCTAACATAGCCATTACAGATTCGTCTCTAAAACATTATAAGTCAGTGAGTGATGGATCCGTTTTCTTTTGTGTCCAAGAAAACGGATCTGGCTTCCCATCCCATGACGCACTCAAAAATGCTGTTTGCAGCGGTTTTGTGTGCATCATGGGAACGCAATGAAACGTAACGGATTGCATTCTGGTGCACTCTGTTCCCTTCAGTTCAGTTTTGTCCCCATTTTCCTCCACTATTGAGACCCTATGACGGATCTTAATAGCGAAAAGGGAAAGCGCAGATGTGAAAGTAGCCTTACCATTAGAATTAGGCCTCATGCACACGCCCGTTGTTTTGGTTTGCATCCTAGCCGCAGTTTTGGCTGCTCGGATGCGGACCCTTTGGGCTGTTTCACACGAGCAGATGCCGTGCGTGACATCCACTGCGTGAATGACAGCCAAAGACCCGATGCAGACTGCAGCGGCACGGAGCATTAACATGATTGATAATGCTCCGTGCCTCTCTGTGATCTCTTAACTACGAAATCACAGTGAGATAAAGTTGTCATTGTGATTTCGTAGTAAAGAGATCACAGAGAGGCACGGAGCATTATCAGTCATGTTACTGCTCCGTGCCTCTGCTGTCCGCATCGGGTCTTGGCTGTCATTCACGGAGCGGATGTCACGCATGGCATCCGCTCGTGTGAAACAGCCCTTTCACTTTAATGGGGCCAAAATAGATGCGGACAGAACTCCGTGTGCTGTCGGCATCCATTGCTCCGTTCCATGGCCCCGCTAAAAAACCTGTCCTATTCTTGTGTGCGCTTTGTGGACAAGAATAGGCAGTTATATTAAAGGCTGTCCGTGCCGTTCCGCAAATTGCAGAACGCACATGCACACCATCCGTTTTTTGCGGATTCGCGGTTTGCAGACCACAAAACATGGAACGGTCGTGTGCATGAGGCCTTAGTGATCAGTATATAGGAACAGCAGGGAACACATAGATAATAAGTTTTCTACTAACCTGGGCCACCATATAAAATAAATAAATTCAAAATAATAATACAGTTAAATATTTAAAAAAATTTAATATAAAAAATAGATGTTAAAAAAATAGATAAAAAGTAAATTAAATAAATAAAATGTAAAAATAAAAAGCAAAAAAAGTACACATCCTCTTTGCCAAAACAGTTCTTTACTTGGATGATTATTGTCTATATACAGAGGCTGCGTCTAAAGCTGAAGGAGGGAGATCCTTGTATCTCTAAAAGTTGATGATAAATGGATCTGTTGTCTGTCACCAGTTAACCTTTATAAAAATAAATTGGATCATGACAGACCCAGTGATAAAATGATCATGCGGGAACTTACGAAGACTGATGCAAACGAACAGACTTTGGCTTAAGTCTGAGTGACATAAAAATGTATTGAATCTGTCAATGAATCTATCATGATCAAAACCGTGCTGCAAAGAAAATGTGAATGCTCACTACTCTGAAGAGTATGAATTTTGATGCCCGCCTCTACAGACCCGCGCAGTCCCTCTGCTATTGTTAAGATAATGACAGGTCTAACTAGAATCTTGTTCTTTATGATGGCAGTATCTTAACCCCTTATCACATATGGATGCATGTACTGTACACATACAGAGATATGTTATTATTATGTTATAGCAAAGCATCCAAAGCGGAGTTCGGGCAAAGTTTAGGAAATCTTTGATTCCAAACGAACCCGAATTTCCTCGCGCTTTGTGGTAACAAATCAGTTTTTCTAAAATAAAGGCTGCACATGCTAGAATGTGAAAGTAAGAGTAGAGGATACAAGCCCAGGAACGTAAGTTCACGCATAATGCTGTGCAGCCAGCCAATCCGCAGGTAGCCATCCCCTTGTGATGTCACAGCTAGGCAGATCCCTATAAAACCCTGATCCTGTGCAGTCGCCGTCTTTTTCCTGTGAACTTAGCATAGGGAGAGACATAGAGACATAAAAAAACGCTCATGTACTAGGGACAGTGTTGCTGCAAACTCTTAACAGACTCTTAACAGAGAATGTAGGACAACATTGGAGAGGGAGAGTGGAGGGAGAGAGTAGGAACTACAGACTAAACAGCTACAATTTATCGCCGTGTACATAACTGTGCAGTGCACCAAGAGTCATAGCAAATTCATTCTGTTAGCTATAGAGTTACTGTGCCCTCACTTTTACAGGCAGGTCTAATTAATTGCCATGTACATAAGTGTGCAGTGCAGTGTAGGACAATATTGGAGAGGAAGAGTGCAGGGAGGGTGCAGGGAGAGCGGAATGAGAGGATAGGAGACTGCTGAACTACAGACTCTGCTACAATTTATTTCTGTGTACATAACTGTGCAGTGCATCAAGAGTCATAGTTAATCCGTTCTGTTAGCTGTAGAATCACTGTGCGTCAGTTTTATAGTCTACTGTTACTTTCAGCCAGATTGGCGTGGGTATACCTGATTTATAGTGATTTGTGACAAATCAGTTCGTTACGAATCAAATTTCTTGTCGAACATTGGCGAAGCTGCTGAATTGAATTTTCCAAAACCTTGCTCATCTCTAGTAAATACATTTGGATAAACATCCTCCAGCTTTCATAGGCACAGGGAAGGCATGTTTTGGTGACATATGAATCTAAACTACCTGTCTAGTGGTGGGGATCTGAAAAAACTATAATCTACTCTGTTTAACCTATTAACAGTCAATGCTTATGTCATGGAGGAAAGTTGCCATCAGCCAGAGGTTTATAAGCTTTCCTTTGACAATGCCTATGTTATATTCAGGGGTCAGGAAATCCCAGAACATATCACAAATGTCTGCCAAACAGACAACAAGATCCAGAGAAGGCCAAAATGAATGTTTATTAAACAAAAGTACCAGACACAGGCAATTGGAATAAACTAGGGCAGGAAGGAACTGCAACTAAGAAGGACAGCAGGTTTCAAAGCTGAGCAAGCTGTATAGATCAGGCAGATCAGTGGCAGGAGTTTACCGCTGTGCCAAGTAACCGGTTTGACTTTGGGCCAAACCCTACGGATGTTATTATGGTGCTCCCCTGGTTTTCACCCTTTAACCACAATACAGGAATCTGGTCTTTGCCGTGCTAGGCACCAGCAATCCAGGCATACAATATAGCACACTGTTCAGACACAAGACAAGGATACAGGATCACAGACAAAGACACATAGCCAGGAACCCATGCAAATAAGGATACACTGAACAAGGCAAACATAGTAGACAGATCAGAACATAATCAGAGAAATACAAGCCTGCCTGGAACCCATGCGGAAAAGTGAACTGCACTGTGACAGCCTAATGTGTAGTATAGGTTACTTTGCCTAACAAAAATAATTTGACAAAAGCTACAAATGTCTATTACATGTCTATTTTAGTAGTAAATACATTAAATATCAATTCTGAATACATTTTTATAAAACTTTGTGATGTGTCATTTCCTCGTTATAATTTTCTAGGAATAACAGAATAGCCCAATACAGAGTTCTAAGAATAGATACATCATCAAATCAAGGGATTACAGTAAATTTTGCTTGAATTTTTTTGGTCTGATGGGAAGTTACTGAAATGAGAAGAACAGGTTGTGTGGTGATGTGTACAGTATAAGTGCTGGGAGGCGTGTATATCCCACCCAGATACCTCAGCTGGGTGAGATAACTGAAATCCAGAAAGCTGCAGTGGTTTCAGCAAAGTGTAGTTTGCTAAGACAGTTTTGTCTAGATGTTGTTCTGGACTGGATTTCATGTGGACTGGAGGATAGGTTTGGTAGTGGGATCTGCCAGTCCACACCCTTCCACTACATGTCTTTTGCCAGAAGTGCTTGCAGGTAAGGCCTGCTGCTGTAATCAAAGATGGATAAAAAAATAACTCTGTGTGGTTTCAGCCAGGAGGGCTGAGGGGCCACAAAGCTTTGTAAAGCCTGAAGTTTGAGGGGCCCAGTGATGCCTATGGAAAGAGGGTCGAACGGTCAGAGTCGGGAGGACTTCTGGACCATCTCCCCCCAAGGGTGCTGGTGTGGTCACTGCCCGGAAACTGCTGGACCGTATATGGCTGAGGAAGCCGGATCTAATCCCGTGTGTGAAGGACACTCTATAGGTGAGGTAGAAACAACATGTGTATTAGGTAGAGCCCAGAGGGGCAGGTGTCTATTTTCGATGTTTATGTGTGTGATGGTGATGAAGTACCAAAATAAAGCACCTTTTGGACTTGACCCCAATTGTCAGAGGAGAAGTCTGTGATTGCGACCCCCTGAGATAGAGCAATCCCTTACAGTTGATTAACTGGAGAATTCAGTAGTGTAGTATTCCTGAAAAACAAATGGTACTTGCAATATGGATCTTACCTTTTTTAGATGATTTTCTGGAAGGAACTTTTGAGAAAATATTTGATTTCACTGGGTTATGTCACACTGAATGACTGTGGGGGAAGGACATTGAATTCCATGAAACATGGGAAGTAGAAATGGGTGAGATTCTACATTTAGAAACATGGTATAATATGGCTACAAAGATTGTATATTTTAATACAACCAGATAAATAATATATTAGGTGGAGAAAAAAATGTAAACCATAAGATTTTTTCTAGAAAATTTTAATGAATTACTTAAATAATGATGAAATCATTAGTAAGTCAATATCTGTCATTGGAGACCCCGAGTGACAATAAATCCATATGATTATTTGCATTGTAAACTTTTACAATATAGGACCACTGGACAATTTCTAGATATTCAGGGATTGGAATTATTTTTATTTGATACAAATTTAGTACGGATTCTGTACTGTTGGCTGCCAGATTATGATATATTAAACGTAAAATATTATACACCATGGCACATCAGGGGCATAATGTTTGCTACTGTTATAGGATGGGACATTTTTAAATAGGTACTGGCACTATCCAGTCAATGCTGCCACTGTCAGGCTGTGTAGGGACATACCTAGTAACACCATTCATTCATACACTTGTAAGAGGAATAATACAGGAATGGCACAACATAGAGTCATGAGAATAGATGCTCCAGAATTATTTAATTTGGAATGCAAGTAGTCACTAAAACAGACATGCCAGGAGAGGTGACAGCTCCTCTTTAATGACCCATTGGTATAATATACCACTCCTGGTGACTCAGTAGATAAGCAACATTTTAGTTTCCATATCAGGTGATCCAGTGGTTTACTGCCAACCTCTATTGGGCAAAATACACTAAAAAAACATATAAACACAAAACTTTCGGTTTTGCTCCCATTTTGCATGAGCTGAACTCAAATATCTGAAACATTTTCTACATACACAAAAGACCCATTACTTTTAAATATTGTTCAGAAATCTGTCTAAATCTGTGTTAGTGAGCACTTCTCCTTTGCCAAGATAATCCATCCCACCTCACAGGTGTGGCATAGCAAGGTGCTGATTAGAAAGCGTGAATATTGCACAGGTGTGCCTTAGACTGCCCACAATTAAAGGACACTCTGAAATGTGCAGTTTGATCACACAGCACAATGCCACAGATGTCGCAACGTTTGAGGGAGTGTGCAATTGGCATGCTGACTGCAGAAATGTCTACCAGAGTTGTTGCCCATGCAATGAATGTTCATTTCTCTACCATAACCTGTCTCCAAAGGCGTTTTAGAGAATTTGGCAGTACATCCAATCGGCCCCACAACCGCAGACCACATGTAACTACACTAGCCCAGGATCTCCACATGTTCACCTCCATGATTATCCGAGATAATCCATCCCACCTCACAGGTGTGGCATATGAAGGTGCTGATTAGACAGCATGAATATTGCACAGGTGTGCCTTAGACTGCCCACAATAAAAGACCAACCTGAAATGTGCACAGTTTTGCCTTACTGTATCTGGTGTGGCCACCATTTGCCTCACGCAGTGCGACACATCTCCGTCGCATAGAGTTGATCAGGTTGTTGATTGTGGCCTGTGGAATGTTGGTCCACTCCTCTTTAATAGCTGTGCAAAGTTGCAGAATATTGGCAGGAACTGGAACACCCTGTCGTATGGGCCGATCCAGAGCATCCCAAACATGCTCAATGGGTGACATGTCCGGTGAGTATGCTGGCCATGCAAGAACTGGGATGTTTTTTTAGCTTTCAGGAATTGTGTACAGATCCCTGAAATATGGGGGCCGTGCATTATCATGCTGCAACATGAGGTGATGGTCGTGGATGAATGGCACAACAATGGGCCTCAGGATCTCGTCACGGTATTCGTTGTCCATAACATACGCCTGCCCATACCACAACCCCAACGCCACCATGGGCCACTCGATCCACAACGTTGACGTCAGCAAACTGCTCACCCACACGACGCCACACACGCTGTCTTCCATCTGCCCTGAACAGTGAAAACCGGGACTCATCCATGAACAGAACGCCTCTCCAATGTGCAAGACGCCATCGAATGTGAGCATTTTCACACTTAAGTCGGTTATGACGACGAACTGCAGTCAGGTCCAGACTCCGATGAGGACGACGAGCATGCAGATGAGCTTCCCTGAGACGGTTTCTGACAGTTTTTGCAGAAATTCTTTGGTTATGCAAACCGATTGTTGTTGCAGCTGTCCGTGTGGCTGGTCTCAGACGATCATGGAGGTGAACATGTGGAGATCCTGGTTTAGTGTGGTTACACGTGGTCTGCGGTTGTGGGGCCGGTTGGATGTACTGCCAAATTCTCTGAAACGCTTTTGGAGACGGCTTATGGTAGAGAAATGAACATTCATTGCATGGGCAACAACTCTGGTAGACATTCCTGCAGTCAGCATGCCAATTGCCCGCTCCCTCAAACGTTGCGACATCTGTGGCATTGTGCTGTGTGATCAAACTGCACATTTCAGAGTGGACTTTTATTGTGGACAGTCTAAGGCACACCTGTGCAATATTCATGCTGTCTAATCAGCACCTTGATATGCCACACCTGTGATGTGGGATGGATTATCTCGGCAAAGGAGAAGTGCTCACTAACACAGATTTAGACAGATTTCTGAACAATATTTGAGAGTAATGGGTCTTTTGTCTATGTAGAAAATGTTTAAGATCTTTGAGTTCAGTTCATGCAAAATGGGAGCAAAACCGAAAGTGTTGTGTTTATATTTTTGTTCAGTGTAGATCAATAATCCAATTTAGGCCTCATTCGCATCTGACGTTCATGTAGAATCAGTCCGTGTTTCGTCCGTGTAGATGTCCGTGAAGAATCCGTGTTTGGTCCATGGATACCTCTTTTTGCCCTCTGTGTCATCTGTATTCCATGGACAGCGCTCACCTGAAAATTTATTTCCAGAGCATCTCCTACCAATGGTCTGTGAAACACTGACAGAACACAAATGTCATCCTTGTCATTTTAGTGGTTTTTCACAAACCCATAGATTTCAATGGGCATGTCTAGTCCACATCACAGACCAGAGGGCATGTCTCTGTGAATTTTCCACTGACCCACGGAATGGAAATGTCAATGAGGCCTTATTCAGGTCTTTATACATACAGTCAAAAGTTTGGACACACCTTTTTATTCTATGTTTTTTTTTTTTTTTCCATATTCTAGATTCATATTGAACAGTGACTCCCCCCCCCCCTCCCAACGCTAGGAGTATGCAACGCTTTCATCAAAATAAACGGGGGCTTCTGTGAAGAATCTGTATGCTCTGTCTATCGAAGCATTTTATCTAACATTGCTCCTCTCCCCCTCCACTACATCACTGTATAGATTTCATGTATCCAAGCCCCTTTATCGGCTGTAATAGAGCTAACCATGGTGTTAGCGGACGTGTTTTGTGTTCACTTATTGCTGATTTGACTGATTACCTACATTTAACATTTTACTATAATAATTGTAATATGATTAGAACTTTGAACAAATAATTATTCTTTTACAAATTATTATATTATATTTTATTATATGAATGTACTGTGTGAATGTGATGAAAAAAAATGAAACACCCATTGAAATGGCAAAGGTTTTTGTAAGAAAGTAACATTCAATTGAAAGTTAAAAGTATATGTTTATAATGCTGGAAGAAAGGGATTTAACAGCTCAGAAGGACAATCAGATTAAGGAAATTGAAAATGGGAAAAAAATAACATATTATAAAAGAAAACAAGATAAAACCTAACATAATTTTCAGGTATAATGGTAAAATGATTGCAAAGTGGGATATATGGTTCATTCAGTAAGCGATGGACAACTAAATTATTCATGATAAGAGGGCTGCAGGCATTTTAGATGAATTATTGTTCATTTCTTACATTGGTGCAAGTAAAAAAAAAAGATACTTTTAACAAATCCCTGTCATAGGAGCCATCAAATAAAATCCTTAGCTAATAAATCAGATGTTAGAAAACTCATAATAGGCTTTTCATTTCATAATAGACATTTCATCTCATGATCTATCTATCTATCTATCTATCTATCTATCTATCTATCTATCTATTTATCTAGCTCATATCTATCTATCTCATATCTATCTATCTATCGATCTATCTATCTATTTATCTCATATCTATCTATCTATCTATCTATCTATCTATCTATCTATCTATCTATTTATCTCATATCTATCTATCTATCTATCTATCTATCTATTTATCTCATATCTATCTATCTATCTATCTATCTATCTATCTATCTATCCACCTAATATCTATCTATCTATATATCTAGCTCATATCTATCTATCTCATATCTATCTATCTATCGATCTATCTATCTATTTATCTCATATCTATCTATCTATCTATCTATCTATCTATCTATCTATCTATTTATCTCATGTCTATCTATCTATTTATCTCATATCTATCTATCTATCTATCTATCTATCCACCTAATATCTATCTATCTATCTATCTATCTATCTATCTATCTCATATCTATCTATCTCATATCTATCTATCTATCGATCTATCTATCTATTTATCTCATATCTATCTATCTATCTATCTATCTATCTATCTATCTATTTATCTCATATCTATCTATCTATCTATCTATCTATCTATCTATTTATCTCATATCTATCTATCTATCTATCTATTTATCTATCTCATATCTATCTATCTCATATCTATCTATCTATCTATCTATCTAATATCTATCTATCTCATATCTATCTATCTCATATCTATCTATCTATCTATCTATCGATCTATCTATCTATTTATCTCATCTATCTATCTATCTATCTATCTATCTATCTATCTATCTATCTATCTATTTATCTTATCTATCTATCTATCTATCTCTATCTAATATCTATCTATCTATCTCATATCTATCTATCTATCTATCTCATATCTATCTATCTATCTATCTATCTAGCTATCTATCTATCTCATATCTATCTATCTATCTAATCCCAGAAAATCCACAGCACTTCCTCCAGTAAAACGTGTTGTTTTATTCACCAATAGCAAAGTTTCGGTTCGTACACTGGAACCTTTCTCAAGCAGTATCTATCTATCTATCTATCTATCTATCTATCCATCCATCCATCTATCTATCTAGCCATTAGAGATAAGCAAAGTTTTGGAAAATTTGATTCGGCTTTTCAGAATTACTTCATCATGTAGCGCATTTTTTTGTAAGTAGCGGGTGCAATGATAGGGAGCTGCGATAGTGCACCCCCCCCGTCATTGTACCCCTCAGATGCCGTGTTCATACATGATCGCAGCATCTGAGAGTAATAATACAGTGTAAAATTAAAATTTTAAAAATTTAAGCATACTTTACTTACCACCTCTATTTGTTCGAGACAGGCCGGCCGCCGCCATATTGCTTGAAGATCTTGCGCAAATTGTCGATCTGCTCAAGTGGACGTCATCACGCCGGCCTGCGTGGTGACGTCCACTTGGGCAGCTCGACAATTTGAGCAAGATCTTCAAGCAATATGGCGCCTGTTCCCCTGCCAGCGCTGCCATTGGCTGGAACAACGCTCCAGCCAATGGCAGCGCTATAGCCGCACAAGGAAGGGCTGAACCTCTCTGCATGCAGCCATTCTAGCTGGTTACTGCATGCAGAGAGGTTCTGTGCTTTTCTGTGCTGCTTGTTGGCTTGCTGGGACTTGTGGTGCACCACCAAAGTGATTTCAACTTTTCCTGCAGAAAGAAGAAAAGAAGAAGAACATCAGGAATTGCTGCACTCATTTATTTTTCATTTGCAGCTGTTCCAGATCCCTAATCCACCCTCCGTCCCTGTCCCTTCTTCCACCCCCTCCCCCCGTCCTTTTTTTTTTACAGACACCATTTGGTCTGTGCGCTATTTTATTTATTTTTTTTACAATTTTCAATCTTTGCGCAACTTTTTCTGCATGCGAGCTGTGACCGCCAAGTGCTGTTCAGTGCTTACCTGCCTGATCAGCACCTGGGGATTATTCTTTTATTTTATATACTTTTTCTTTTTCCCCCCTTTTTTTTTTCTTTTTTTGGTTCAAAAAGAAGAATTTGTGGTTAGGGCTTTATATAAATATATATATAGAGAGTTCTATATGTATATATACCTGTAGATATAAGTTAATGTTTAGTCAGTGTTCACTGTAGTGAATTTTTATAGTGCAGTTTTTGCACGCACGCACAATCTAATGGTGGCCCAAACCAATTTATATGCCCAACCATTCATTCATTAGAACCCTACATCGCCATACTCTACATCCGTAGGTTGGACCACAGTAAGTGCAGCAGAGATGATGACGTTTTGGGGACTTGTGCTGCATATGGGCGTTGTAAAAAAAAAAAAACGTTAGGCAATATTGGAGTTCAGACATTTTCTACCAGACTCCAATTTACAGTTAGACCATGACCCGGAAACGATTTGAGTCAATTCAGAAATTCCTACACTACAATGACAATGCACAGTGCCCAACCCAAAATGACCCGACATTTGACCATCTGTTCAAGGTTAGGCCTGTCATTGACCACTTTAACTTCAGGTTTGCTGAGGTGTACAACCCAGATAAAAATGTCTGTGTAGATGAGTCTCTATTACTTTTCAAAGGGAGGATTAGATTCTGCCAGTACCTGCCTAGCAAACGGGCAAGGTATGGCATAAAGTTATACAAACTTTGTGAGAGTAGCTCTGGGTACACCCACAAGTTCCGCATTTACGTAGGGAAAGATTCCCGGATAGAACCCCCAGAATACCCCCCCCCCCATCCTAGGAGTTAGTGGGAAGATTATGTGGGACTTACTGCACCCACTGCTGGATAAAGTTTACCACCACCATGTGGATAACTATTATACCAGCATACCCCTATTCATGTCCCTAACTGCCAGAGGTACTGTGGCTTGCGGCTCAGTGCATAAAAATTAGAGAGGCCTCCCTAAATCCCTGATAGGGCAACCACTGAGAATGGGTGAAAGTAGGACTCTACTCCATGAGAACATGCTGGTGGTTAAGTACAAGGACAAGAGGGATGTCCTTGTACTGACCGCCATTTACACTAACGCCAGCTTCCCTGCTCCTGTAAGAGGTACCACAACCACTCCCCCAGACCAGTTTGTATCCTGGACTACAACAGGCACATGGGAGGGGTGGATCTTTCAGATCAACTTCTGAAGCCCTACAGTGCCACACAAAAAATGAAAGTCTGGTACAAAAAGCTGGCCGTACACATAGTACAGATGGCAATGTGCAATGCGTACGTGCTATTTGAATCTGCAGGCCACACAGGAATTTTCCTTCAGTTCCAAAAGGTGGTTGTCAAGGCCCTAATTTTTTAAAGCCAGGCTGGGAAGGGTCCCAGTACCTCAGGAAGTCATGATGCCCATGTTGTACCAGGGCAACATTTTCCAGGTCAAGTCCCCCAGAAAGCAAGAAAGGGAAGGACCCAAAAAAGATGCAGGGTGTGTTCCAAAAGGGGGATAAGGAAAGACACCATTTACCACTGTGAAACCTGCCCTAAAAAAAACCTGGCCTGTGCATGCAGGAGTGTTTCAAAATCTACCACTCATCCATGAAGTATTAATTTAATTTCATCCATGATGTACCCTGTAGTTTGACCATCTTATATCTCTGATTTAGTCCGCATAGCTTACAGATCCACTTTTTCCCCTACCACTACCTATCAGAAATACCTGATAGGTCAAAAGTGCCCTTTTAACCCTTAAAATGTCCATACAGGGATGCTCTTTCCAAAATTGTGTCACTTTCTGGGGACCTCAGGAATTTTTTAAATGCGACATGGCACCTAAAATCCATGTCTCCCAATTCAGGCCTGCCACCAAAATCTATATTTTGCTGTTTGCCTGCTGTGCGCCCATACAGCAGGCTAAAAACACATATGGGGTGTTTCCTGAATGGGGAGAAAATGGGGAACACATACTTGGGTGCATTTTCTCTTTTAACCCCTTGTGAAAGTGAAAAATTGGGGTCTGCTAGTAATTTTTCATTTTCACAAATGTGTGCTTTAAGATCCTTTAACAAGTGGTTCTGTCTTCTGTGAGACACCTGTTTGCTGAAAAGTACCCTTTCTACCACTTGAAATGTTCATACGGAAGGTGCTGTCACCAAAATGGGGTCACTTCTTGGGGTTTTTAGTTTCTGGGGACCTCAGGAATTATTTAAATGCGACATGGCACCTAAAATCCATGTCTGCCAATTCAGGTCAGTAAAATCCATATTCCTGCTGTGTGCCCATACATCTAGGTTTTACCTATGGATCATTAGGCATCTGTGATGTTTGTGATATGGCCACACCCCTTGCCTCAGGTGTTGCTAATGTGGTCATTTAACCTTCCTTATTTATAGTTGCTTCTCCCACTATGCTGTGCGGTTTATAGCTTCAGTTGTGGATTGCTGGTGTGTGGATCTTGGCAGAGTTCCTGGTGCTTCCATAGCTCCTTTGAAGTTAAGTCTTTCCTTTCCATTCTTTTATTTTGTTTGGGTTCTGTGTGTTGCTTTTCCCTAATGTTTGCATTAGGCCTAAAGGAGACTCCTGTTCGTCCTTCCTTTTGGAGTAACAGGTAGTCTCGTCCCTGCCCTTAGTACCAGGGTCCTATAGGGCTTTAAAGGACTCTAGGCATTCCTGTGTATGAACACACCTACCTCTGGGGTCTGTTCATACTGGTAGTCAGTCAGGATCCTTGCTAGGGTTTTACTAGGAGGTGTCCTTCATCTCTCCCTAGTTCTCAGGCCTGATTTCCTGTTTCCCCCTTCCCTCTTATGCTCGGTGTGGTGTATCCCTCCCAAAGTGAAAAATGTGGGTGGAAAGCAATTTTTTTGCGAAAAAAAATGCAATTTTTCTTTTTTACTTCTAAGTGTTTCCTCATTCTAGGAAATACTTTTGAGGGCAAAGTGCTCACTACACACCTTGAAAGATTCCTTGAGGGGTGTAATTTCTAAAAAATGGGGTCACTTTTTGGGGGTTTCCACTGTATGGCCACCTCAGAGTCGTCTTAATATGCTTCTTTCACTCTGAAGCCTGCTATGCACCCATACATCCGTTTTTGAGCACATATGGGGTGTTTTAAATCTGCTAAAAAAAAGTGAAATTTTGAAATTTTATTCTTATTTACCTTTAATTCTGGTTGGACACCTAAAGGGTTAACAAAGTTTGTGAAATAAGTTTTGAATAGCTTGCGGGGTGTAGTTTCTAAAATGGGGTGATTTATGGGTGGTGTTTAATATGTAAGCCCGACAAAGTGACTTCATAACTGAACTGGTCCTTAAAAAATAGGGTTTTGGAAATTTTCTTAAAAATTCTAAGATTTGCTTCTAAACTTCTAAGCCTTCTAAGGTCCCAAAAAAATAAAATTGAATCTTCAAAATGATTCAAGCATTAAGTAGACATATGGGAAATGTAAAGTAATAACTATTTTTGGAGATATTACTTTTTTTAAAGTAGAGAAATTGAAATTTTTCAATTTTTGTAAATTTGTTATTTTTTTTATAGATAAAAATGAAATATTTAGACTCAAATTTACCACTGTCATGAAGTAGAATATGTGACGAGAAAATAATCTCACAATAGCCTGGATAAGTAAAAGCGTTTTAAAGTTTTCACCACATAAATTGACACATGTCAATGCTAAAAATAGCAGGGTCCTGAAGGGGTTAATCAAAATGACGGCAGCCGGCCTGTCGCGAGCAAATAGAGGAGGTAAGTATGATTTTTTTTTGCGGCAAACTCAATTTATCCTGAAATTCGGATCGAATTCCACTTTGTTGTATTCAATACGTTCATCTCTACTAGCCATATATCCATCTAATCATTCCAGTTGATTTAGAAGTTAAAGTTGTCTGTCAGTGGCCTATGGCCTTCGGCTCCTTGAAATAAACATGCACATTCAGCCAAACCAGGCATGCATAAATATAGGTAGCCAGGATAGGTGGAGTACCACTGATGGGTATGTCTAGCTTTATTGTCTCCCTAAAGATGACTCCTGAAGAAAAACTAGATATAAAGTTGAACAAAGGTTAAAGCAGACCATGGCCCTTAGCAGTGGTTAGGCAGCCAGGGAATTCTGTACTCACATGGCTTATATTTATTTAAACTGGATAATTAATTCAATTTTACTCAGTGAATGCCTTGGTCTGCTTTTTAGTTCATACTCCATAGAGCACCTGTAGCATATCACGTTTTATACACAGTACTGGGTTGATGTTAGCCCTCTAACATCCAACCTGATAGATCACATTTTGACATACAAAAGTCTTCCATCGAATATCACAAACAATTGCTTAATCTGCTAATTTCCATTTGATCAGAGGGTACATTGTCTCCATTGACAAGGATGTAGTGTGGGGGGGGGGGGGGGGGGCAGCTGGGGTGGTTCATTTCCATGGTGAGGCAAGGAAGTTGTCCGCTCCCTGCTTTACAATTCCGCTGGTCTCCGACGCTCCCCCTCAGATCACAGATCTCGCTGCTGGCTATGTGGAATATGCTGTGAAAGCCCGGGAATCAGCCTCTTGCACAGCCAGCAGAGTGATGTGTGTGTGTGCCTGCGTCTGCTGCTGCTGGGAACGCTGGATGTGCGATCATCAGGAAAGAGGTAAGTATTTGTTTTTTTTTAAGAGCTGGAGAGGGCACTAGTGGCCAAAAGGGGGCAAAGGGATGACATAATTAAAGTGAGGGGCCACAAGGAGGCCATAACTACTGTCACGGGTCACAAAAGTGGACATAACTATTATCAAGGGACACAAAAGTAGACATAACTACTGTAAGGGGTACAAAGGTGGGCATAACTACTATGAGGGGGCACAAAGGTGGGCATAACTACTGAGAGAGGGCAAAAGGGTAGTCATAACTACTGTGAGGGAGCACAATGGTGGGCATAACTACTGTGAGGGGGTACAAAGGTAGGTATAACTACAGTGAGGGGGCACAAAGGTGGGCATAACTACTGTGAAGGAGCCACAAGGTGAGCATAACTACTGTGAAGGTGCCACAAGGTGGGCATAACTACTGTGAAAGGGCACAAAGGTGGGCATAACTACAGTGAAGAGGTTACAAAGACATAACTACTGAGGGGTACAATGTGGACAAAACCACAGGGAGGGGCATAATGTGGGCTTTCCTACTGTGAAGGAGGCACAAGGTGGGCATTAGTACTGTGTGGTAGCACTAAGGAGAAATGCCCTAGATTACCCTGTTATACATTGGGATGGCTCAATCTTACAGGGTCAGCACAGCGCCCCCTGCTGGGAATTTTACAGGGGCAGTCACCATCCCTTCCTTATGTAATTATTTTTTTTGCTCTATCACCACAGAGACCTTGTTCTGGATCTATGGACATAACGCTGACACCAGTGAAACTCTGGATGCAGTAGGACCAGTTGGCTCTTTAATTTATTGCATGTTGTATTGGTACTGGCGTGTACCCTATGATAGATTTTATTAGTTGGGACTGGGTGAGTATAATTATGCATTGGGCAGAGTTAAAGGAGTGGCTTAGCGTAAAAAAAAAATGCTGCTTAACCTTATCTCTTTATGTTAATTTGAGTGACAAGTGTGCGGGTAAAAGGGGAGGGAGCGTTACACAATGCTGAATCCTTGCCCCGGGTGCAGGAAAGCGACTAGAAGGGTTCTTCAACCCAATCGATATTCCAAACAGATTCAGTGCACACACAAAAGATTAGTTTTCAAATGTATTGCTTTTTCCAGTATTTACACATAATTCTCCATTATCCCAGCAGTATAGAATGATTTGTTATTTCTCACACCTCTGCAACTGACATGAGATTGATTCTGTCAAAGTCAGTGTGATCCACAGACATAAATCTCTCACTTATTGCTAGCCTAAACCTGTCCATAGAGTTGAGCTTTTATATGACTGAAAAGGCAGATTGAGACTAGTCCCTGTCAACCCTTATTGCCATTTTGTCACACAAATGAGGGTAATACGTGTGGTCCAAAGAATGTTGAAACGTTGATCTCTGTTGGATTTTTTTCTTGTCATAGGTGGGTGCTGTAGTTGAAAAGTCATTCATATCAAATCTGCATTCTGCACCACAGATCATGGCAGAGATTGATCAATGATTTGTCATTTTAACTGATGACATAATTCACAGACCAGCCATGAACCATAAGTTCTTCATCTCTTATATTATAAAAATGAGTTTCTGTCTGTCTGTCCCGACATCTGTCTGTCTGTTCTTTATGCACGACCAAACGACTGAAGTGATCTTCACTAAATTTGGTACACAGGTACATCAGGTGTCTGGGAAGGTTTTAGACAGGGTCTTAGCTCTCTAGGACGTACCGTTCCTGAGATATTACACAAAAATGACCTTAATTAACGGCGTGTATTAGTGGAAAACAAAAAAACTGCTAGTAGCCAGAGCCCCCCTATCATGTGCCAGTAGCCAGAGGCCCCCCCATCGTGTGCCAGTAGCCAGAGGCCCCCCGATCATGTGCCAGTAGCCAGAGGCCCCTCATCATGTGCCAGTAGCCAGAGCCCCATCATGTGCCAGTAGCCAGAGCCCCCCCATATCATGTGCCAGTAGCCAGAGACCCCCCATATCATGTGCTAGTAGCCAGAGCCCCCCCAAATCATGTGCCAGTAGCCAGAGTCCCCCCTATCATGTGCCAGTAGCCTGAGGCGTCCCCATCATGTGCCAGTAGCCAGAGCCCCCCTCATATCAGTAGCCGCCAGTATTGTATCTTCCGGCCTCTGTCCCGCACTGTACAGCTCAGACGGCACGATGATGTCATCATGCTGCCTGCGCCGGCCTCTGATAGGCAGCCTATCAGAGGATCAGGGAAGGGACACACCTCTCCCTCCCCTGCCCAACAGCACAGCCATCTGTATCGCTGTCCTGAAGACGACGATACAGATGACTATAGAGATGAGCGCTTCCACAATGGAAGCGCTCATCTCCCTGTGCGACTGTCCTGCCGCCACTGCCTCCACTTGCCGCCACGGGGGACGGGGCCCACGAAAATATATTTAGTTGCGGGCCGGCGGGGGCCCCTTAGGACTTGGGGGCCCGGAGCAATTGCCCCCATTGCCTTAATGGAAGCGCCGGCCCTGGCTGGAGGTATATTAAGCGGTCACCATATAACAATTTTACTGTTGTGCAGTAAGATTACAGGCCCCAAAAATGATGCATTCAACGTACATAAATGATCATGTGTTTATGTGACTGGAGGTATATTAGATGGTCAATGGATATCAATTTTACTGTTGGCCAGTTAGATTACAGGCCCCAAAAATTATGCATTCACCGTACATAAATGATCAAGTGATTATGTGGCTGGAGGTATATTAGACGGTCAATAGATATAAATGTTACTGCAGGCATTCACCAGACAGAAAAGAACAAGTAATTATGTGGCTGGAGGTAAATTAGACAGTCATTGGATATCAATTTTAGAAATTATATTCTAGGTATATCGCACCCCTGCCTCAATCAGATTTTTTGGGGAGCAACTGTTATATCACACCAGTTGCAATTAGTTGTTCCAATGGACATTTGTCCCTCTGTATAGCTGCGGTACCTCAGCATAAACGCACACAAATGCTGCACAATACAAATGCAATATATAGGAATTATATTATAGGTATATCGCACCCCTGCCTCAATCAGATTTTTTTGGGGGCAACTGGTATATCACACCAGTTGCAATTAGTTGTTCCAATGGCGTTTGTCCCTCTGTATAGCTGCGGTATCTCAGCAGAACCGCACACAAATGCTGCACAATACAAATGCACTATATAGAAATTATATTATAGGTATATCACACCCCTGACTCAATCCGATTTTTTGGGTGGCAACTGGTATAGCACACCAGTTGCAATTAGTTGTTCCAATAGCGTTTGTCCCTCTGTATAGCTGCAGTATCGCAGCAGAACCGCACACAACTGCTGCACAATACAAATGCACTATAATATACAGTACATTCTATGTATAGGTATATTACACCTCTCAGAATGTCACACCTATCGATAGTACACCTATACCTGTCCTTAAAAGGAATTTGGTGGCCCTATTAGCTAGCTTTTTGTGTCTGTAAGCGCTGTTTCACACGAGGGAGTTCATTGCGGGAATCACGCTCTGTGTGTGTGAGTGTGATCCTCCGCTCTGGACTTGCAGGAGCGCACGGCATTATCATGATTTAAAATGCTATGTGCCTCTGCTTGACCTTATTTCTACAAAATCATACTGATGGCTTTATGTCACTATGATTCTGTGGAAAAAAGGCCATGCAGAGGCACATAACATTATAAATGATGATAATGCCTTGCGCTCCTGCAAGTCCAGAGCAGAGGATCACACTCACACACGGAGCGTGATTCCCACAATGGACTCGCTCGTGTGAAACAGCCCTAACAGTCTGTTCCTGCTACACACAGCAACCCCTCCCTACACTGGCAAAAGACTGAATGTAAAATGGCGGCCATTTTACATTTATTTATAGGGTAAGGGGTGTGTCCATGTGCTGAAATGTCTCAATTGGCTCTCCTGTCCCACCTGATGGATATGTCATGGGTCAAAGTTCTGCACAATGCAAAGAATATGGTGTCGGCGGACATCACCATATGTTCGCCTGTTCGGCGAACAGCGAATGAGCAAAGTTTGCTGCAAAATGACCGCCGGGTGAACCAAAAGGCCATCTGTATTTGTCACTTGCCTAAAGTGTGAATAAAACACTGAACTGTTTGATCCAAAGAACTTGTTGTTGCCTCTATACTGAGTCCGCTAATCCTGTCTACTAGAGGGAAACCCCAAAATTGGTGGAGGATGCGTGCATGAGCAGTGAGGTTGGCATGAACACCGATTTTTTGGTGTCATACATTAAACCAGCTGTATTGCAACCAGTGCCCCACGACAAAATGGAGGCTGTTGTGAAGGCCCTCATGGAGGCTAATCTGCAGCAGTGAGAGACAAACATGCAGCAACGCGAGGCTAATAAGCAGCAGCAGAAGACCAACCAATTGCTGCTACAACATGTGATGGCTTTGCAGACAGCAGGAGCAACCCCGAGCGGGCAGTCCGTTATGTGATTCCTAAGATGACCCCCACAGATGACATCGTAACCTACCTGGCGATGTACAAGAAAGTGGCTATCAGGGAAAAGCTACTCCGTGACCAGTGGGCTGAGGTTGTCGCTACATTTCTGGCATTCCCAGCGGGTGTATTTCGACTTGCCAGACGATCAAGCGGCCGACTACCAGAAAGTCAAGGGTGAGATTCTGGCAAGACTGGGGATTAATGTGTTGGTCTGGGCCCAGTGGGTACATCAGTGAGGGTTCAACCCGGCTGAGCCTGCAAGACCCCAGTATTATAACTTACTTCACCTCTTGCAAAAATGGCTACAGCCTGAGGTGCTGAGTCCCATTACTATGCTGGATCGTCTGTTGGCCGATATGTTCTGGAGGGCTTTTCCAAACCCTCTCCAGCACTGGATCGGTCAGGTGCCTCCTGGCAATGCCCTTGAGATGGTGGACCTGGGGGAACGCTATGAGGCTACCAGGAATCTAAATGAGGGTTCTGTTGGGAGGTGGGTTGGCAAACCCCAGAATTCCACAGCCCAGGCCCCGAGATTTGAGCCGATAAAACCCGCCCGGAATATACCCACGGCAGACCTGGCTATGATAGTCTGCTGGAAGTGTCAGGAGCCTAGCCATGTAAGGGTTGACTGTCCCCATCGGGTTGAGCCCATGGACACTAACTATGGCTACCGTCAGTCGCTATATGCCAGGAGGCTGTGTGCAACAGGTACCCCAGAGTCTCCAGATCATTTGTTCCAGGTGGAAGTGGGAGACACTCTGACGGAGGCTCTCCTGGACTCAGGGAGTCTGGTGACCCTAGTAAGGGATACCCTGGTGCGGTCCCCTGAGCATACTGGCCGTAAAGTCGGGGTGATGTGCATCCACAGAGACTTAAAAGACTACCCCACCGCGCTGGTGTCTCTAACTACTGTAGCCGGTAGATGGACCCACGAGGTGGCTGTCGCCACAAATCTACATTATGAGCTCATAATAGGGAGAGACTTCCTGGGCTTCCCGGCACTGTGGCCTGCTATGAGAGTGACTGATACCCATGAGACAGGGGTAACCCTAGCAGAGTGGCGTGGCTCAGGGGGAGACCAGAACCTTTGGAACCTGAGAACGTAGGGCCAGCGGTGACCGCCACTTTGGTGGAAGAGGGGGAGACAACCCCGCTAAGTGTGATGGTGGGAAACGTGGAGAACTTTCCTCCGGGTCATGAGTTTGCAGACCTCAATGTCTCCGGGGATATTTTTGGTACCGCCCAACTCGGACCCAACCCTATTCCGTGCCTGGGAAAATGTGTTAATAGTAGATGGTGAACCACAACAACCTGGGGCAGAGTCAGTGTTTCCCCATTTTGTGGTTCATCATTATATGCTGTAATAGGTAAAACAACTACGGGGTGAGCCTATTGAACAGTTGGTGGTCCCCAAAGCTAATAGCAAGCTTGTGTTAGATCTAGCCCACCAACACGTTATCCGGGGTCATCTTGGGATGCAGAAAACTCAGGATCATATTCTACAGCGGTTTTACTGGCCCAGCATATTCAAAGAAGTGGAAGAATTTTGTAAGTCTTGCCCGACCTGCCAGATAACTAGCCCCAGACACATTTCCGTAGTCTCCTAGTAACTCTCCCGATTATTGAAGTACCATTTGACCAAATAGCTATGAACCTTATAGGCCCAGTTCCGAAGTCCGCCAGAGGGCATCAACACATCTTAGTCATTATAGACTACGCCACTCGGTACCCATAGGCGGTGCCACTGCCACATGCCTCGGCCAAACTCATAGCTAAGGAATTAATGGAGATGTTTTCCCGAGTAGGACTACCTAAAGAGGTTCTGACCAACCAAGGGACCCCTTTTATGGGCCTTTTTAGGTGATGAGGGAACTCTGTAAATTGCTGCACATAAAACAGCTACGGATGTCCGTTTACCATCCGCAAACGGACGGTTTGGTAGAAAGGTTTAACCAAACATTAAAAAATATGTTGAAAAGGGTGGCAGCTAAAGATGGGAAGGACTGGGACCTCCTTCTGCCCTATCTCAAGTTCACAGTGCGAGAGGTACCCCATGCCTCTACTGGGTTCTCTCCCTTTGAACTGCTATATGGCAGACACCCTCGCGGTCTCTTGGACGTGGCTAAAGAGGCGTGGGAAAACAACCTACTCCACACAAAAGTGTCATTTAGTATGTTACCCAGATGTAAGATCGGATAGAGACAGTGTTGACCTCTTGTTAGGGAGCATTTGGAGGCACCTTAGCGAGCCCAGAGTCGGGTCTATAATCGGCAGGCTTGGGTCCAGATCTTTAACCCGGGTGATCGGGTTTTGGTTCTGGTGCCAACCATGGACAGTAAGTTCCTGGCTAGGTGGCAGGGGCCCTACAAGGTATTCGAGAAAATTGGAGATGTAAACTACAAGGTACACCAGCCAGGGCGGCGAAAGCCGGAGCAGGTTTACCATGTGAATTTACTCAAACCGTGGAAAGATAGGCAAACCTGTACAGAAGACAGCAGGAGACCAAATTTTCTAGGCGAAGAGGTACCGGCCCCTCTGTCTGATGCAAGAGAGGCGGCTGCCACAGTAACAATTGCTGACTGCCTCTCCTCTAAACAGACTCAGGAGGCCAGGGAGTTTGTTAGTTGGAACACAGATGTGTTCTTGGACCTCCCTGGACGTACTTCAATAATCCAGCATGATATTGTCACTGAGCCTCAGGCAAAAGTCTGATTAAAACCATACCGGGTACCCGAGGCTCAGCGACAAGCCATATCGGAGGAGGTGCAGCTAATGTTGCAGCTAGACATCATTGAGGAGTCAAAAGGTGAGTAGGCCAGTACTATAATATTGACACCCAAGCCGGACGGGACGTTGCGGTTTTGTAACGACTTTCGAAAACTTAACGAGGTTTCCAAATTTGATGCATATCCCATGCCCCGGGTGGATGAGCTCATCAAGAGGTTAGGACAAGCCTGGTATTTTTCTGTTTTGGACCTCACGAAAGGGTACTGGCAGGTGCCCTTAACGGAGGCTGCTAAAGATAAAAACTGCCCTTATCATGCCTAAGGGGCTATATCAATATAAGGTCTTACCCTTTGGTCTGAATGGTGCCCCCGCCCCTTTTCAGCGACTAATGGACATCGTGCTTTGTCCACATCGTCGGTACGCTTCGGCTTATCTGGACGATATTGTAATCCACAGTACTGACTGGGAAAGTCACCTAACCAAAGTGCAGGCTGTAGTGGACTCCCTTCGGAAAGCTGGCCTAACCGCTAACCCAAAAAAATGTGCAATAGGGTTAGAAGAGACTTAGTACCTGGGGTATGTCATGGGGCGCGGAGCCATCAAACCCCAAGTGAACAAAATAGAGGCTATACGGAATTCGCCCCGACCTGTCACCACTAGGCAAATAAAATCATTACTGGGAATGGTGGGCAATTAGAGAAGGTTTGTTCCCCACTTTGCTACTCTAGCCGTGCCCTTGACAGGACTCTTGAAGGGACACAAGTCAATGATGGTTCGCAAGGATGATCGGGCGGAAGAGGCTTTCTCCGCTTTGAAGTCGGCCCTCTACGAGTCCCCGGTTTTGGTGACGCCCGACTTCAAAAGGGAGTTTATAGTACAGATCGATGCCTCCGATGTAGGCCTCGGTGCT
This sequence comes from Bufo gargarizans, assembly GCF_014858855.1. Lineage (NCBI taxonomy): Eukaryota > Metazoa > Chordata > Amphibia > Anura > Bufonidae > Bufo > Bufo gargarizans. The sequence goes on along the minus strand of NC_058080.1, from coordinate 476,220,877 downwards.
GTACTGTTTCAGGAAGTCAATGGGGAGGAGCATCCTGTTGTTTTCCTTAGCCGTAAGCTCACCCCAGCCGAGACCCGGTATAGTATAGTGGAGAGAGAGTGCCTGGCTATTAAGTAGGCACTAGAATCTCTCCGCTATTTTTTATTAGGTAGAAAATTCCGCCTGGTGACTGACCACTCCCCTCTCCAGTGGATGAGCCAGGCCAAGGACAGAAATGCCCGGGTCACCGGATGGTTTCTCTCCCTACAAAACGTAACGTTTTCGGTGGAACACAGGGCAGGCCGGTTACAGGGAAACGTGGATGCCCTGTCCCGTGTACACTGTCTGGCGTGTGTTCACAGCATGTGATTTACAGCCAGGTGAGGTCAAATACCCGACCGGACTTTAAGTGCCGATCCGGGTTTTGGCAGCACGTGGCTGTCCTTATATAGGCAGCTGGGCTCAGAAGCCAGGTCTCTGTGTTGAGATCTGGGAGTCTTGTGTTTGGATGAAGGCTTGCTACCCGTTCGGCGTGAAAACAGGTTGGTGCTGCTATGGTCAAGGACTCTTTGAGGCAGAATTGCTTTATGGTGTGAATTACCCTCAACACCGCAAGGTGACTTTTTGTTTGATTATAACTGCTTGTTTTGTTTTTTGCCTAAAGTGTGAATAAAACACTGAACTGTTTGATCCAAAGAACTTGTTGCCTCTATACTGCTTCCGTTAATCCTATCTACCAGAGCGAAACCCCACACAATATTGATGGATTACTGACAAAATGCTGACCGAGTGAAGGCGGATGCTCAACAGACAGGATCCTTTTTTGGGGGTTATTTTTCTGACGGATCAGAGGAAGGGCAAAATAATCAGTGACGTCAACACAAACTTACTGCTGACACCCTCGCCACTCTGTCGGGGGGGGGGGGCTCTACTTGTATAAGCATTTATTAGAACAGGTTCTGTAGATATCTATCAGCTGACGAAGGTCTAAAAGGAGTGCGCTTCTTCTTGCCCTGTAAGGGCTGAGTTCATACTTAAGTTAGTTGGTCAGTTTTGGCCCCTGTGACTGCCCAAATAAGTGAAGTTGTGCAGTGATTCTAAGAACGACACCTGTCATCTGCATGTCATACTGACTCACAGTATTATTTCACTACCACAGCAGACTCCCTATGCGTGTTACTGCAAGGCACAGTGTTCTACACCACTATGCAGGATCTCTGCAGCCAGGAAATAGCCATTTTTTTTACGTGATTCGCAGCAAATAAATTCAGAACTGGCCGAATCGAATTTTTCAAATATTCACTCATATTTAGAATTCTTGTTACCTTACTCCCTATCCAAGATATTTCCAGAATCATCCTGCATGTATTTGAGATGCCATTCCTAAATTGGCTGTTTATTCCATATTTGCTTGTGATGCGTTTCTATTAAAGGGGTTGTCCAGGTTCAGAGCTGAACCTGGACAGCCCTCCATTTTCACCCAGGCAGCCCCCCTCACATGAGCATCGGAGCAGTTCATGCTCCGATGCTCTCCTTTGCCCTGCGCTAAATTGCACAGGGCAAAGGCATTTTTCTGAGTTCCGGTGACGTACCGGGCTCTCTATGGGGCTGACAGGAACCCCGGTGACGTCACCGGCACTGATGGGCGGGATTTGGCTCTGCCCTAGCCAGTAAAACGGCTAGGGCAGAGCTAAAGCCCGCCCCTCAGAGCCGGTGACGTCACCGAACACACTGCTGGGCGGAAGTTACCGCCCGGCAGTGTGTTATTGAAAACACGAGCCCGTGCCCTGCGCGATCTAGCGCAGGGCACTTGGAGCGCATCGGAGTATGAGATGCTCCGATGCTAGGCTCAGGGGGGCTGCCGGGGTGAAAATAAGGGTATGTCCGGGTTCAGCTCTGAACCTGGACAACTCCTTTAAACCTTACTGCTTAATTAAGACAATTCTTGCCTATGATATTCCCTAGAGCACAATGTAGTTTTGATCTCATTGGGATTGGAGGATATGTCTTTATCAGACATAATTTTATGTAGAAATTGGATGAATACCAATACCTTCTGAGATTGTGCATACTGTTCAGCATAACTGTTCCATGGAGCACCTTATTACTGGATCACTTGGTAATCTGGGAAAATTCAAACACACTTGGGTTAAATGGCTTCAATACGCTGGATATTATTATTAATAAGGAGGAATATCTTCTCTGCCATGATATTATGGGGATGCTCTTGTTTTAATTTATTTTAGCCATAGTTCTTTGCATTAGTGCGCTCCATGTCTAGTCATTATGTACCTGACTGGTAACAGTACAATATGCCCTAGTAGTTTTGGCTTCTAATTTTTATTTTTTCTGGTTTTGTTACCTTTATGAAATGTTTTATTGCATACCTGCTGACTGATACGTTTCAGGTAGAGGGGTTGGCCTGGTGGGCGAGTGACTGATTGCAGATATCCTTCAGGCATGGCCTTTTTTTTTCATTTTTCCTGGTAATTGTTTAAGATCTCCATTTTCATATCATGCTGTGAATTGGATTACTTATGTATAGAATTTATTGGGTTCCTATCCCACATTGTCAGCTCTTTATATACTGCCAATTTTACACTGTATGTCTCCAGTGCATTGTTTTGTTTGTTTTTGTTCATGTTCAGTTGTATATAGAAATGCAAACACATAAGTTCAGGTGAACACTGGAAATGCATGGAGATTCTTGGAGATTCATCTAAATGCTTAGATTCTTGGCATGAAGGCTGCTTGTCTTGTGTTCACTACAAACAAGTGGATTTCCTCTTTCTTTTTGTTCTTCTGTTTTACTCTTAATTGCATGCACTTCCACTGAAGTAGGGAAACACTTTGGCAATTGGTTACAAGTGACTGTCAGGCTAGAAAAACAATAAGAAGCCAAAGGTCAGTAACAAAAAACCCTTAAAGACATTATCAATATGTTAAACCCTTAGTGACCAGCCTGTTTTGATCGGGTGGTCAGACTGTACATTTTTATGTAACATATGAGGACTTTTTTTTTGCAGGACAAGTTGTAGTTTTCATGAAGCCATTTAGGGCTGCACATAACTCATTGATGAACCTTTATTAAATCTTTCTGAGGGGTATGAAATAAAAACAGCATTTCTGCCATTGACATGTTACAAATTGAAATAAGAAAATTTGGAACGATCATTTTGCGCCATAAATAACAAGATAATTTTATCTCTGGTCAGTACAATTGCAGTGATACAAAATATTTATGCTTTTTCTTTAAGTTTTACAACTTTTAAACTAATTTTTATAACAAAAAAAGACCCATAGCTTTTTATTTTTATTTTGATAGAGCTGTGTGTGGGCTTTGTACTATTTTGGGGTACATAAGACATTTTGAATCTGTTCACCTTGTGGAGGTGATCATTGTACCAAATATGTGGAGGATTTTTTTTTTTTTTCTATTTTAAAACTTTTCTTTTAGGGAAAAGGTAGATCTTTATATCTTTCAATTTAAATATTTTTTTTTACACAACACTTTAATTCTGTTTTTTACCACTTAACAATCTTGCAAGGGGACAGACATTCAATCCTTAGATCGCTTACAATATAAAGTACTAACTATGTAGTGTAGTATATTATGCTGTCAGTAGGAAAATGCCAGACAAACTCCTAATAACCTGGGAACCTTCAATAGACCCCGGCTGCCATGAAAAGGCATTGGCATCCTGTGATCACATTCACAGGTGCTAATGGGTGATAGAGGGAGCTCTTTCCTGCTTAAAACAAATGGTAAAGTGGCCGAAAATTTAGGGTTTCTCGAATTCTGGCTGCTTAAGCAAGTGCCCAACAGCCAGACAGCAGTTCCACCCAGTACAGGAGACCCATGCTGGGCTGAACTAAAACTGTCATAAAAAGGATATGGTGCAGGTTTATAGCCTTTTAGTGACCATTGTACAAACAAACAGTATATGGACAGTCACTAAAAGTGTTGATCACGAATATTCGAATTGAGAATTTATATTGCGAATATAGGCACTTCGAGAATTCACAAATATTTAGAATATAGTGATATATATTAGTAATTTTGAATATTCAAGATTTTTTTTAAATCAATACAAATGATCCCTCCCTGCTTCTAGCTTGTGGGCCAATGAGAAGGCTGCAGTATCTTTGACTTTAGGAGTAGTGTTGATTGCGAATTTTAGTAATGCTAATTTTTGTTATGCGAATTTTCAATTGCCGAGTAAAAACATGATTCCTCCCTGCTTCTTGCTTATGGGCCAATGAGTCATTGGCCCACAAGCAACTTAAGCAGGGAGGAATCATGACTTTAGATGGTAAAAATGATGAATATTCAAAAAAACGAATATATAGCACTATATCGAATATATTTGTTTTTCGAATGTTCGTAATATTCTAAAACAATCTGAAGTTCAGATTGGAAAAAAATTACAACTATAAAAAAAAAAAGATTATAGCACTATATTAGCTAAATTGCTCTACATTAGTTTTTTTTTCAAATATTCATAATATTCTAAAACAAGAATATATAGCAATATAGCGAATATATAAAAAAAACGAATATAGAGTAATTTAGCTAATATAGTGCTATAATATTCTTTGTCTAATAGTTGTAATTTTTTTCACATCTTAAGTTCAGATTGGAAAAAAATGACAACTTAAAAAAAAAAGATTATAGTATCATATTAGCTAAATTGCTCTACATTAAATTTTTTCTAATATTCGCTATATATTCTTGTTTTAGAATATTACGAATATTCGAAAAAACTAATATATTAGATATAGTGCTATATACATATATATATATATATATATATATATATATTTATATATATATATTAGTATATTAGAATGTTCATAATTTTTCCCATCCAAAGTCATGTTCCTCCCTGCTTAAGTTGCTTGTGGGCCAATGACTCGAATTCGAATATGACCCCTGCCGCTCATCACTAGTCACTAACTGGTTAAGGAAATGTATGTATTGCTTAAAATTCTGCATAACAGTTTAGTGGGGCAGAATGGTTAAAACTAATTCAAATAAAAGGAGTTTTCTATAGCAACTAATCAGGATGCAGCTTTCATTCAAAAAGTCTCAAACAACTTAGAGGCAAAGCTTGGTTGGTTGCCATAAACAACTGGTTCCTTTAGATTGGACTCCTACATGTATGTTGGTACAGTTGGTACTAGCTGAGTAATGCCTCCTGAGCTGTGATAGGGAGAGCTGAGAAACGCCCGCCTGAGCTGTGATAGGGAGAGCTGTGAAATGCCTCCTGAGCTGTGATAGGGAGAGCTGAGACACCCCCCCTGAGCTGTGATAGGGAGAGCTGAGAAATGCCTCCGGAGCTGTGATAGGGAGAGCTGAGAAACGCCCCCTGAGCTGTGATAGGGAGAGCTGAGAAATGCCTCCGGAGCTGTGATAGGGAGAGCTGAGAAATGCCTCCGGAGCTGTGATAGGGAGAGCTGAGAAACGCCCCCTGAGTTGTGATAGGGAGAGCTGAGAAATGCCTCCTGAGCTGTGATAGGGAGAGCTGAGAAATGCCTCCTGAACTGTGATAGGGAGAGCTGAGAAATGCCTCCTGAGCTGTGATAGGGAGAGCTGAGAAACGCCCCCTGAGCTGTGATAGGGAGAGTTGAGAAATGCCTCCTGAACTGTGATAGGGAGAGCTGAGAAACGCCCCCTGAGCTGTGATAGGGAGAGCTGAGAAATGCCTCCTGAGCTGTGATAGGGAGAGCTGAGAAATGCCTCCTGAACTGTGATAGGGAGAGCTGAGAAATGCCTCCTGAGCTGTGATAGGGAGAGCTGAGAAACGCCCCCTGAGCTGTGATAGGGAGAGTTGAGAAATGCCTCCTGAACTGTGATAGGGAGAGCTGAGAAACGCCCCCTGAGCTGTGATAGGGAGAGCTGAGAAATGCCTCCTGAGCTGTGATAGGGAATGCTGAGAAATGCCTCCTGAGCTGTGATAGGGAGAGCTGAGAAATGCCTCCTGAGCTGTGATAGGGAGAGCTGAGAAACGCCCCCTGAGCTGTGATAGGGAGAGCTGAGAAATGCCTCCTGAACTGTGATAGGGAGAGCTGAGAAACGCCCCCTGATCTGCGATAGGGAGAGCTGAGAAATGCCTCCTGAGCTGTGATAGAGAGAGCTGAGAAATGCCCCCTGAGCTGTGATAGGGAGAGCTGAGAAATGCCTCCTGAACTGTGATAGGGAGAGCTGAGAAATGCCTCCGGAGCTGTGATAGGGAGAGCTGAGAAATGCCTCCTGAACTGTGATAGGGAGAGCTGAGAAACGCCCCCTGAGCTGCGATAGGGAGAGCTGAGAAATGCCTCCTGAGCTGTGATAGAGAGAGCTGAGAAATGCCCCCTGAGCTGTGATAGGGAGAGCTGAGAAATGCCTCCTGAACTGTGATAGGGAGAGCTGAGAAATGCCTCCGGAGCTGTGATAGGGAGAGCTGAGAAATGCCTCCTGAACTGTGATAGGGAGAGCTGAGAAACGCCACCTGAGCTGCGATAGGGAGAGCTGAGAAATGCCTCCTGAGCTGTGATAGAGAGAGCTGAGAAATGCCCCCTGAGCTGTGATAGGGAGAGCTGAGAAATGCCTCCGGAGCTGTGATAGGGAGAGCTGAGAAATGCCTCCTGAACTGCGATAGGGAGAGCTGTGAAATGCCTCCTGAGCTGTGATAGGGAGAGCTGAGAAATGCCTCCGGAGCTGTGATAGGGAGAGCTGTGAAATGCCTCCTGAGCTGTGATAGGGAGAGCTGAGACACACACCCTGAGCTGCAGCAGAAAAGACACTTCCCTTGAGCTTTCAGCTTGATATAAATCTAGCAGAGCAATGAATGTGGAGATCTCCGGATCCATGTGAGATATAGAGTTGGTTCTAGCTTTGTTAGAAAGAGATTATCATGTACTATATGATCTCTGATTTTCATTTTTTACATTAGTTATGGGATAACCCTTTTAAAGACCACCCATTATTTTTTGTTGTTGCTGTTTAGAGGGAACATCCTGTTTCTGGGAGCACTACTACTTTGCAAATGTATTGTAACTAATAGGGGAATTCGCCTTCTGGTTGGATCCCAGTGACCTGACTGAAGGCTAGTAAACCCTCTGCAGTCAGCCCTGAGTTCCTAGACAGAACTGTAAGTCCAGTGATATTGCTCTTATTGCACAATAGTGTTGCCCTATCCACAGCCTGTGCCATTTATACACAGATTATAATGTATTAGCATACAGGAGAAAGCTAATACAGTATAAGTATAAATTAATTTTGTAAGACAAAATTGTTACTCCTTCTGGGATAAAAAAAAAAATGTAATAACTTTTTAATAGCTTGAAAAAATAACAATCAGTATGCAATTATTTTACATAAAAGCATTTTATTGTACATTGTATAAATGAAAAAAAAAAAAAAAACACTTATTAGATATACACACAACTGAATCAACCTCAACAACTAATTTAACAAGTTATTCAGCATGAAATACTTCCAGTATAAGCAAAAAAGTAACAATGTCTAAAGTTGCTTTTAACTATATTTGCAAAAATATAAAAAATGTATACTTTGCATAACACTAGGCCTTTGCAGCCATGTCAATGTAAAATAAAAGGTTATGGCTGCTTAAACATGGAGAGACAAAAACTGAAGAAAGGCTGGTTATTAAGATGTTAATAAGTGATATTGTTATGGGGACAAAACTGCATATGGATTTATACAGTGAGTATTGAACTCAGTGGTAGCTGTATAAATCTGTATACAGTGTGCTCCCCCTAGTGGTGTTACAGCTGTCATACCTTTAGGGCAAGCAGGAAAAGCGGTTTAGTACTTGGCACCCTCTGATCCCATTGTATTCTTGTCCCTATCCCTGTGGTACTGAAGGCGCTGCACTCACATATCCACACATAACAGGCTATAGATGCAGTAGAGTCACTGGTGGTTTTAATGGCACAAAACAGAAATTTCTGTGTAGCAGGAAAATGTAAATTATTATAAGTCCTTAAAGATGTAATTTTAGAGATTTCATTCCCATGTTCATGTTAGCCTTAAAAGAAAGTATTATTTCATGAGATGCCTCATTGCACCTCTATACTGATCACTCAGAGTCAATTTCTCTTCATCTAATCTGTTCTAGTAGTCTAGTGGTGCTTCCTGTACACTGGATGACAGTAACTGATGTCCCTGTCAACACTACATTACTATTTCCAAAACATGTCATGTTTTTATTCATTACTGTCATACGTGTCAGAGATATCCAGAAAATAATTAAATTATGTCATCCATTTACATTTTTTTGCTAATTGCTTGCGGCAAAATATTTCTTCTCTTTTGTCATTAGTGTTAATATTCATACAGATTTGGTAACACATTAGTAATCTATTTTGACATAAACCAAAGATAATACACACCCTGTTGTCCCTGTCAAGTAATTTTCATTGCAGATTCTATAGATCTCCTAGTCCTCTTTGCCCTATACTGTAGTTACTATGACATCCTCAGTCACAAAAAAATGTAATACAATCAATGAAGGACTCTTTTTGCCTATGTTCTGCTAGTCTTGGGACCCAGGGCAATGATTTGGGAATTAACCATGGTTTTTGGAAGGCAGATTTTGCTGGACTGGTTTTTAGATGCCATGTCCCATTTTAAGCCCCCCTGATGCACCCTTACAGTAAAAAATTCCAAAAAGTGACCCCATTTTGGAAACTAGGGGTTAAGGTGCCAGTTTTATTGGTACTATTTTGGTGTACATATGATTTTTAATTGCCCTATAATAAGTTTTTTGTGAGACAAAGTAACCAAAAAAATGGCACAGTTTTAAATTTTAAATTTTTTACAACATTCATCTGACAGGGTAGATCATGTGTTATTTTTATAGAGCAGGTTGTTACAGACGCAATGATATCAAATATGTCTACTTTCTTTGTTTGTTTCAGTTTTACATAATAACACATTTTTGAAAAAAAATTATGTTTTCTGTCTCCATATTCGGAAAGCCCAATTTTTTTATTTTTCGGCCGATCATCTTGTGCATGGGCTCGTTTTTTGCAGGAAGAGTTGACGTTTTTATTGGTTGCATTTTTGGGTACATAGGATTTTTTGATCATTCATTAATACACTTTATGGGGCAAGGTGACCAAAAAATTTGTAATTTTGGCAGTTTTTATTTTCAAATTTTTCCAGCGTTCACCTGAGGGGTTAAGTCATGTGACATTTTTATAGAGCAGATCGTTATGAATGTGGTAATACCTGATATGTATACTTTTTATTATTTATCTAAGTTTTACACAATAATATAAATTTTTAAACCCCAAAAAATTATGTTTTAGTGTATCCAAAGTCTGAGAGCCATAGCTTTTTAATTTTTTGACCGATTGTCTTAGGTAGGGTCTCCTTTTTTGCGGAATGAGGTGACGGTTTGATTGGTATTATTTTTGGGGGCTTTTTTGATCTCTTGGTGTTGCAATTTCTTGTGATGTAAGGTGACAAAAAATGGCTTTTTTGGCACAGTGAGGAGAAAGGCCATGTGGTATTTTTATAAAGCAGGTTGTTATGGACGCGGCAATACCTAATATGTAAACTTTTTTTATTTCACTTTAGCACAATAACAGCATTTTTTAAGCAAAAAAAAATCATACTTTTGTGCCTCCATTGTCTGAAAATGATACCTTTTTTTTTTGACCGATTGTCTTAGGTAGGATCTCATTTTTTGCGGGATGAGGTTACACTTGATTGGTAATTTTTTTGGGGGGGCATACACCTTTTTGATCGCTTGGTGTTGCAATTTTTGTGATGAAAGGTGACAAAAATGGCTTTTTTTTATACAGTTTTTATTTTAAAATTTTTATGGTGTTCACCTGAAGGGTTAGGTCTTGTGATATTTTTATATAGATGGTTGTTACTGACGCAGTGATGCCTAATATATATACTTTTTTTATTTTTTATTTCACTTGAACACAATAATAGCATATTTGAGACAAAAAAAATGATGTTTTAATGTCTCATGTTCTGAGAGCAATAGTTTTTTGTTTTGTTTTTTGGCGATTTTCTTATGTAGGTAGGATCTCATTTTTTGCGAGATGAGGTTACACTTTGATTGGTAATTTTTTGGTCGTTTTTGATCGTTTGGTGTTGCACTTTTTGTGATGTAAGGTAACAACAATGGCTTTTTTCTTACACAGTTTTAATTTTCAATTTTTTATGGTGTTCATCAGACGGGGTGGATCATTTTATATATTTATAGAGCCGGTCATTACGGACGCGGCGATACTTAACCCCTTAAGGACACAGGGCGTACCGGTACGCCCTATTTCCCGAGTCCTTAAGGACCAAGGGCGTACCGGTACGTCCTGACTTAAAATCGGCATTCCGGCGCCGCGGGGGTTAATCGGAACGGGATTTCGGCTGAAATCATTCAGCCGGCATCCCGTAACAACGCAGGGGGGGGTCATTTGACCCCCCCGTATCGGCGATCGCAGAAAACCGCAGGTCAATTCAGACCTGCGGTTTTCTGCGTTTCCGGTCCATTCGGGTGTCCGGTGACCCGATGAACCGGAAAAAGACTGCGATCGGTGGCGTAATTATACACCACCAATCGCAGTCCGAGGATTTGAGGAGGCGGTGCTGGCCCTGGTGCTGAACACTGCTGTCCAGGGTGCTGATTGGTGCAGGGGAGAGAGGCGCGAGATTCAAACTTCCTGCGCTCCTCTCTCCCCTCCTCTTCCTGTTCTGCACGAGCACCCGGCAGCATCGTCCAGCACCAGCTCCTGTGTCCCCCTAATCGCCATCCATCACCCTCCTGCACCCATCGCCACCCAGGTAGGTTAGGGTCAGTGAGGGAGAGGCATCGTTAGGCAGGGAAAGAAGGGAAAAGTTAGTTAGGAAAAAAAACAAAAAAAAAAAAAACTTTTAACTTTTACACAAAACTTTTTTTGATCCATCTATCAGACCCCAGACCCCCCCTGCCACTTGCCCCCCCCTACCAGCCCCCCACCACCACCAGCCCCCCCACCCCCTCCACCCATCCCCCCACCACTCCCCCCAACCCCCCCCCCCCCCACCACCACCACTAGCCCCCTCACCACCACTTTTTTTTCTGCGTTCGCTGACTGGTCGGCACTTTTTAGCGTCCGTCCACTGTTAGCGCATCGCCTGCCCCACCGCTGATCAGCGTTGTACCGCTAATCAGCAACTTTTTTTTTTTCCTAACACTTGCCCTTTTTTCCTTTTTTTAGTACGCGAACACCCGTTGCCCCCACACACACGCACATATAATAAAGGTTTCCACACACGCACACCTACACGCACACACACCCATGGCCCGCCGGGTGTTCTCGGCCGAGGAGGCATATGCCCAGATTGCCTCCGACTCCGAGAGCCCCAGTGAGGATGAGGATGACCCCACATTCCTCTTATCATCAGCATCCTCCTCATCATCATCGGATGACGATGAGCCACCAAGGCGGCGGAGACGCCGCCAGGCGGAGCCAGGGGCCGCACATGCTAGGGATCCTGTGGCCCACCCTAGTACGAGCCGCCCTGGGGTTCGTACTGGTTTCCCGGCCCACCAAATAAGTTCACCGGAGACCCCTGCCGATGAACTTAGCTGGTGTCCCCCAGTGGACTTTGAGCCTGAGATTCCGGATTTCGCTGGCAATCCTGGAATCCAGATTCCCACAGTGGGGTTTACTGAAATTGACTATTTTAGTTTTTTTTTCAGTAACCCACTGGTGAATTTGATGGTGGAGCAGACGAATCTGTACGCCCAACAGTTCGTCGCTCAAAACCCAGGCTCAGTTTTGGCTAGACCCGGTGGCTGGACGCCGGTCAGTGCAGCCGAAATGAGGACATTTTGGGGCCTCGTGCTGCATATGGGTCTAGTCCAAAAACCCAGTGTCAGGCAATACTGGAGTGGGGACGTCCTGTACCAGACCCCACTGTACAGTATGGTCATGACACGCTCCCGGTTTGAGGCCATCCGGAAATGTCTGCATTATTCCGATAATGCAGCATGTCCACCCCGAGGTGATCCTGCCTATGACCGGCTGTATAAGATACGGCCTGTCATCGATCACTTTGGGGCCACATTTCAGCAGGCCTACGTACCTGGAAGGGAGGTCGCGGTTGATGAGTCGCTCATTGCGTTCAAGGGGAGACTCAGTTTCCGCCAATATATTCCCACAAAGCGAGCGAGGTATGGCGTGAAGCTATACAAAATTTGTGAGAGTACCTCAGGGTACACTTACAAATTTCGTGTGTACGAGGGGCGAGATTCCCGTATTCAACCCCCAGAATGTCCCCCCACTCTGGGTGTTAGCGGGAAACTCGTGTGGGACCTTATGTACCCACTGCTGGATAATGGTTACCACTTGTACGTGGATAACTTTTATACCAGCATTCCCTTGTTCAGGTCCCTTGCCGCCAGATCTACGTTCGCTTGTGGGACCGTGCGGAAAAATCAGCGCGGCCTCCCTGCCTACCCCCTCCAGGTACCTATCCCCAGGGGTGAGACCCGTGCACTTACCAGTGGAAACCTGTTGCTGGTCAGGTATAAGGACAAGAGGGATGTCCTTATGCTGTCCACAATCCACGGTAACGGCACCACCCCAGTCCCTGTGCGAGGTACCGCGGCAACGGTCCTCAAGCCCGATTGTATCGTCGACTACAATCGGTATATGGGAGGAGTTGATCTCTCGGATCAAGTCCTCACGCCATATAACGCCATGCGCAAAACCCGGGCATGGTACAAAAAAGTTGCGGTCTACTTGGTGCAGGTTGCCATGTACAACTCTTTTGTACTATCCCGAAGCGCTGGCAGCACAGGGACATTCCTCCAATTCTATGAGGCAGTCCTCAAGGACCTGATCTTTTCGGACCGGGAAAGAGCAGGCCGGAGTACCTCGGGAACTGGAGGCGCCCGGATCGTCCCTGGCCAACACTTTCCAGGTGTGGTCCCCCATACTGGAAAGAAGGGACGAACCCAAAAAAAGTGCAGAGTGTGTCGCAGGAGGGGGATACGGAAGGACACCACCACTCAGTGCGACACGTGCCCCGATCATCCGGGCCTCTGCGTTATCGATTGCTTCAGGGAGTATCACACTTCCATGGAGTACTAAATTTTTATAATCCCCAACAGTTCACTAGAGAACATAAAACACTATGGCTCTCAGACTTTGGAGACACGAAAACTATTTTTCTTTCCCCCAAAAATATTAGTTTTAGTGCAGGCATCCTCAAACTGCGGCCCTCCAGATGTTGTAAAACTATAACTCCCAGCATGCCCAGACAACCTACAGCCATCAGCAGGGCATGGTGGGAATTGTAGTTTTACAACATCTGGAGGGCCGCAGTTTTAGGATGCCTGCTTAGTGTCTCCAAAGTCTGAGAGCCATACATATTGGGCATCGTCGCGTGCGTAAAAGTCGTCGCTATAAAAATAACTTTTGACCAAACGCCTCGGATGAACGGTGCTAAAAATATAAAATAAAAACGGTGCCAAAACACCTATTTTTGGGCAAAATTTCTATTTAAATCCATTTTGCCGGTAATAAAGCAAGGGTTAACAGCCAAACAAAACTAAATATTTATTGCCCCGATTCTGTCGTTTGCAGAAACACCCCATATGTGGTCGTAAATGGCTATATAGCCGCACGACAGGGCATAGAACGAAGGGAACGCCATACGGTTTCTGGAAGGCAGATTTTGATGGACAGTTTTTTTTTTGACACCATGTCCCATTAGAAGCCCCCCCTGATGTAGCCCAGACTAGAAACTCCAAAAAAGTGACCCCATCTAAGAAACTACACCCCTCAAGGTATTCAAAAGTTACTTTACAAACTATGTTAACCCTTTAGGTGTTCCACAAAACTAAATAGCGAATGTAGAAACAATTTTAGATTTTAATTTTTTTGTTACATTGCCTCAAAAAAGAGTAATATAGAGCAACCAAATATCAAATTTACCCCAAAAATAGTCCCAAAACAACAACCACCTTATCCCGTAGTTTCCTAGATGGGGTCACTTTTATGGAGTTTCTACTCTAGGGGTGCATCAGGGGGCTTGAAAGGGTACATGGTGTAAATAAACCAGTCCAGCAAAATCTGCCTTCCAAAAACCATATGGCGTTCCCCTTCTTCTATGTCCTGCCGTTTAGCCAAATAGTAGTTTACCACCACATATGGGGTGTTTCTGCAAACTACAGAATCAGGGCAACCCATTTTGAGTGTTGTTTGGCAGTTAACCCTTGTTTTACTCCTAGAAAAAATTGATTATATTGGAAAATTTTCCAAAAAATTGAAATTTCATAATTGTTTCTCCATCTGCCATTAACTCTTGTGGAACACCTAAAGGGTTAACAAAGTTTGTAAACCCAGTTTTGAATACCTTGAGGGGTGTACTTTCTTAGATGGAGTCACTTTTTTGAAATTTCTATTCTAGGGGTGCAACAGGGGGCTTCAAATGGGACATGGTATAAACAAAACCAGTCCTGCAAAATCTGCCTTCCAAAACCCATATGGTGTTCCCCTCCTTCTATGTGCTACCGTTCGGCCAAACAGTAGTTTACGACCACATATGGGGTGTTTTTGCAAACTACAGAATCAGGGCAACCCATTTTGAGTGTTGTTTGGCAGTTAACCCTTGTTTTACTCCTAGAAAAAATTGATTATATTGGAAAATTTTCCAAAAAATTGAAATTTCATAATTGTTTCTCCATCTGCCATTAACTCTTGTGGAACACCTAAAGGGTTAACAAAGTTTGTAAACCCAGTTTTGAATACCTTGAGGGGTGTACTTTCTTAGATGGAGTCACTTTTTTGAAATTTCTATTCTAGGGGTGCAACAGGGGGCTTCAAATGGGACATGGTATAAACAAAACCAGTCCTGCAAAATCTGCCTTCCAAAACCCATATGGTGTTCCCCTCCTTCTATGTGCTACCGTTCGGCCAAACAGTAGTTTACGACCACATATGGCGTGTTTTTGCAAACTACAGAATCAGGGCAACCCATTTTGAGTGTTGTTTGGCAGTTAACCCTTGTTTTACTCCTAGAAAAAATTGATTATATTGGAAAATTTTCCAAAAAATTTAAATTTCATAATTGTTTCTCCATCTGCCATTAACTCTTGTGGAACACCTAAAGGGTTAACAAAGTTTGTAAACCCAGTTTTGAATACCTTGAGGGGTGTACTTTCTTAGATGGAGTCACTTTTTTGAAATTTCTATTCTAGGGGTGCAACAGGGGGCTTCAAATGGGACATGGTATAAACAAAACCAGTCCTGCAAAATCTGCCTTCCAAAACCCATATGGTGTTCCCCTCCTTCTATGTGCTACCGTTCGGCCAAACAGTAGTTTACGACCACATATGGGGTGTTTTTGCAAACTACAGAATCAGGGCAACCCATTTTGAGTGTTGTTTGGCAGTTAACCCTTATTTTACTCCTGGAAAAAATTTATTATATTGGAAAATTTTCCAAAAAATAGAAATTTCAAAATTGTTTCTCCATCTGCCATTAACTCTTGTGGAACACCTAAAGGGTTAATAAAGTTTGAAAAAACAGTTTTGAATACCTTGAGGGGTGTAGTTTCTAGAATGGGGTCATTTTTGGGAGGTTTCTATTATCTAAGCCTCACAATATGACTTCAAACCTGAACTGGTCCATAAAAAGTGGGATTTTGAAGATTTCTCAAAAATTTCAAAATTTGCTTCTAAACTTCTAAGCCTTGTAACATCCCCAAAAAATAAAATATCATTCCCAAAATGCTACAAACATGAAGTAGACATATGGGGAATGTAAAGTCATCACAATTTTTGGGGGTATTACTATGTATTACAGAAGTAGAGAAACTGAAACTTTGAAATTTGCTAATTTTTCAAAATTTTTGGTAAAAAATGTATTTTTTTATGCAAAAAAAATAACTTTTTTGACCCAATTTTAGCAGTGTCATGAAGTACAATATGTGACGAAAAAACAATCTCAGAACGGCCTGGGTAAGTCAAAGCGTTTGAAAGTTATGAGCACTTAAAGTGACACTGGTCAGATTTGCAAAAAATGGCCCGGTCCTTAAGGTGAAAATGAGCCCGGTCCTTAAGGGGTTAATATGTGTGTTTTTTATTATAAAATCAGAGGAAAAGGGGCGTTTTTCTTTTTTCACTTGAAACTTTAATTTTTTTATTAAAAGGCTTGATGTAATTCCTTTTTTTTGGGCCAATAGGCCAATGTATGTCTGTTTCTTGACTAAAAAACTCTGAAAATAAAGAATTTACACCAAAAAAAAACAGTTTTTTTGCTTTATTTTAACTTTATTTCTGACTTCAGCTGGAGAGGAAGAGGAAGTACCTCCCTACCCACCTGCTATTCCTAGCCCTGAATGCCAGCATTTCTAAATTACTGGCCTTTGAAATGCTGTCATTCCGTCTGGTGGAGACAGATAGTTTTAAAGGCCTTATGGCGGTGGCTGTCCCACAGTACGTCGTGCCCAGCCGCCACTACTTTTCAATGCGAACCATCCCTTCCCTGCACAACCAAGTAGGGGACAAAATCAGGTGTGCACTGCGCAACGCCATCTGTGGCAAGGTGCAACTGACTACGGATACGTGGATCAGTAAACACGGTCAGGGCCGTTATATCTCCATAACAGCACACTGGGTAAATGTAGTGGCGGCTGGGCCTGAGGCGGATAGCAGTTTGGCGCATGTCCTTCCATCACCGAGGATTGCAGGACGCTTCAGTTTGCCTCCTGTTGCTTCCTCCTCCTACTCTGCTTCCTCATCCTCTACCAGCTCCTCATCTGGTCAGCGTAACACCTTCACCACCAAATTCAGCACAGCCAGGGGTAAACGACAGCAGGCAGTTTTAAAATTTGGTGGTGTGTGATAATGTGCAAAATCTTGTGGCAGCTCTGGGACTAACCGGTTTGACACACATCCCTTGCCTGGCGCATGTGCTAATTTTGGTGGTGCAGAGATTTTTAAAAAATTGCCACGATATGTCAGAGCTGCTGCATAAAGTGCAGGCCATCTGTGCGTGCTTTCAGTGTTCTGACCCTGCTGCTGCTCGCCTGTCAGCGCTGCAGTGTAACTTTGGCCTTCCCTTTCCCTGCCTCATATGCGATGTGCCCATAAGGTGAAACTCCACCTTGCACATGCTGGCCAGACTGTGCGAGCAGCAGCAGCCGATAGTGGAGTTTCAGCTGCAGCACACACGGGTGAGTCGCTCGGTGGAACAGCACCACTTCACCACCAATGACTGGGCCTCCATGCGAGACCTGTGTTCCTTGTTGCGCTGTTTTGAGTGCTTTTTTAATTGATGCACGCCACCTCCTTTGATTCAATGCTTAAACTTAAACAAGTTGTACCACATTTAAGTTTCAATACTTTGTCCCACATTTCCGCTATACTCTTTTGGATAACATTTGCGCCTCAATAGCTTTTCCCACAATTCCGCTAGACTCTTTTGGCCCACATTTGGGCTTCTGTAATTTGTGCCACATTTGCGCCTCAATAGCTTTTCCCACATTTCTTCTCGATCCCCCAAATTTTTTATAAATTTATCTCCCTTAAATTTGGTCTCTTTTTCTCCCTCTCCCTCTCCGGCCTGGAACCCTGATTCCCCGCCACCCGTAATCACCATGGTAGGCGCATAAAAGAACATTAAAAGTTGATAGAGCAGATATCAAATTGGATCGTGAACATCACGGGGATGTGCGACATGGTGGGGCAGTAAGTATGCACACGCCTACACAAACTAACTGACAGGGGTCAGCCCCTGCAACTTCTGGGTCTCCAAATTGGGCACATGGCCTGAGCTTGCCCTTTACGCCTTGGAGGTGCTGGCCTGGCCTGCAGCCGGTGTATTGTCTGAACGTGTTTTTAGCACGACTGGAGGGTTATATTTCCCAATGATTTGGGGTGTACCCTAATTTTTAAAAATTAAAATAAATTTTAAACAAAAAGCAGTGTAGGCTACCTCCTCCTCCTCCACTTCCACCTATATACTCCTTATGGACCTGGTCCTCCTAGATCAAGATTATTATTTTTTATTTTTACGTATTTTATGTTATTTAAAGTAATTTCCCTATCCACATTTGTTTGCAGAGCACTTGCCATGCTCTTAACCACATTTTGACTACTTGCAGCCCTCTAGCCCTTTCCATGACATTTTTACAGCCATTTTAGTGCTCAAAAGTTCGGGTCTCTATTGACTTCAATGGGGTTCGGGGTCAAGTTCGGGTCCCAAACTCGAACTTTTTTCTGAAGTTCGGCCGAACCCGTTGAACCCGAACATCCAGGTGTCTGCTCAACTCTACTCAGTAGTAATAAGGCCCCCATTGTGCTCTTAGTAGAAATAAGGCAGATCTATAAGTCGCCCTTTAGAGCCCCCAGTAGTAATAAGAACGTCTACAGTGCCCCCAGTATTTATATTGCCCCTACTGTTATAATGCTCACTCTGAAGTGCCCCCAGTATTTATAATAGCCCCCTGCAGTGCCCTTGTAGTTTTATTCCTCCCTCCAACATACAGTCCCATGTAAATAACATCACACCATCTCTTCAGCCCCTCCAATATACAGTCCCATGTAAATAACATACCTCTCTATCTACAGCCCCCTCCAAAATACAGTCCCATGTAAATGACATCACCTCCTCCCCAGCCGTCTTCAACATACAGTCCTATGTAAATAATATCACCCCTCCCCAGCCACCTCCAACATTCAATCTCTTGTAAACATCACCCTCTCAACATACAATCCCATGTAAATAACCACTCCCTCCCACAGCCGCCATCAACATACAGTCCCATGTAAATAACATCACTGCCTCCCCCAGCCCCTTCCGACATACATTCCCATGTACATAACATCACTCCCACAGTGTCACAGTCCCTCAAGTGACTGATGTCAGGAAATCAAGGAGATTGGCTGAGCGTGGAGGAATCTAACAGCCTCCTTAATTTCTCTTGACTCAGTGTTGATAGGGTTAATGACAACTTCCCTTTTCTCAGCTGTTGCTCTCTTGTCATCACTTCTACCCTTTATAGTCTGACCCCACCCTTCTGACTATGCGGTAGATAGCTTAACAGAGTCTCTTTTCAAGCTATGAGCTTAATAGAGTGGGAGAAGAGGGTTGCATTGACAATCCAACACAGTGGGCAGCACATTGAGCACATTTTATAAGTGGTCAGAAACTTGTAAATAACTCATGAAAGAATAAAGTTACGTTAAAACCAAGCACACCATTGTTTTTCTTGTGAAATTCCCAATGAGTTTGATGTGTCACATGACCCTCTTCCTATTGAAAAAGAAAAGTTGGATTCAAAATGTCCGACTTTAAAATGGCCGCCATGGTCACCACCCATCTTGAAAAGTTTCCCCCCTCACATATACTAATGTGCCACAAACAGGAAGTCAATATCACCAACCATTCCCATTTTATTAAGGTGTATCCATATAAATGGCCCACCCTGTATATAGCTGCCTAACATGTGCATATTATATATTTATGTAAGTGCTATTCTTTAAGGGTGCTAGTTATGTGATATTTTTAATCAATAATCCAATATCCTGAAGATTCAGTGCAGAACTGCTATAAAATGTGAAACCAAAGTGGTAGATTTTAAAGGGAACCTGTCATCAACTTTATGCTGACCTTATTGAGAGCAGTATGAAGTAGTGACAGAAATGCTGATTTCAGTGGTGTGTCACACATGAGCTAAATGTAACTGCTTGCCGAGAACCAGCATCATAATCGTTGTAGCACAGGCCTTGAAAAGAGTCAAATTTACCTGAGAAGAGTCATGGTTATTCATGAATTACTGCTCTCCCTGCCCACATGCTGATGAGTGACAGTCTTCTACCTAGTTTTCTCTCTAGGAGACAACTGCCAATCATCAGCAGATGGGCGGGAGAACAGGAGATTATGAATAACCAGGACTCATCTCTGGTAGATTTGACTCTTTTCAAGGTCCGGGCTGCAATGATTATGATGCTGGTTCTCAACAGCCACTTACTTTTAGCTGATGTGTGACACACCGCTGAAATCAACATTTATGTCACTACTTTATACTGCCCTCAGCACGGTCAGCATAAAGTTGATGACAGGTTCCCTTTAAAATCTACCACTTTGGTTTCACATTTTATAGCAGTTCTGTACTGTATCTACAGGATATTGGATGATTGATTAAAAATATCACATAACTAGCAGCCTAAAAGAATAGCACTTACTTTAATGAGCTGAAAACATTGTGACCACAGGAGAGAATAAAGTGTTTAAGAGTGCTGTCATTACATATATATATATATATATATATGAAAAAAGTCCAGTGGGAGCACCACCAGAGTACGGGTGCAAAGTCCAACACAGGGCAGTGGCAAACCCCAAAATTGTATAAAGCGAAGAAGTAGGACTGCACTCCAAAATGTAGTAAAATAGCAGTGATTTATTCACCCATAATATGGCAAGTCTTGCGACGTTTCGGCTCACAAGAGCCTTCCTCAAGCATAGTAACAGTGAAAGTCAGAACATATAAAGGCATTTACAAAGTGTCCAACCCACAAAGGTGTGGTCACAATCAATTACAATTACATACATCTGGTTGAGATCAATAAAGTGCAAATATATAAAGTGACAAGTGCTAAATAATGTACAACTCTAGGGATGCCTTACCCTCAGCGAGAGCCAAAATGTGTACAATACTTTGTATAGGTAGATTCACAATTAAATAAGTGACTTATTGAATGGGGATCACAGAAACACGGCCTTCAGTGGCGATGGGGCCCACATATACCATCGCGTTCGTTGCGGATCTTCAACTCATCAATGCGCATGTTCGCACTGACCTCATGGTGTGCGTCATAGTGTAAAGTTCGCGCGCATGCGCATGAGCGCAAATACGCGCGCACGCGTCTGCGCGCAAATTCGCGCGCACGCGTCTGCGCGCAAATTCGCGCGCACGCGTTCGCGCGCAAATTCGCACGCATGCGTATCATGCGATCGGCGCAAAGGCACCATTTTACTTAAGGGAATCCACCCTACAATTCTATTTGTATTATATGTGACTGTTATATAAGTAGGAACGTTATATAAACATGCGACCGCTGTAGGGATCTCCTACAAAAGCCAGCTTCTGGACCGGGATCCCGACCTTACGAGCGAGACACCTGACCAGGGGGCCGTGAATGCCAGGGGAGCGCATTTCCATGATCTCTGCCGGCAGTCTAGGCCCATTGCTGGTAATTGAAGCAGTCATGAAGAGATACTCACTCCCAAATAAACAGTCATATCATATAAATATAAAGGTACAGATGTATATCTGAAGTGGCTTTTGTAGGAGATCCCTACAGCGGTCGCATGTTTATATAACGTTCCTACTTATATAACAGTCACATATAATACAAATAGAATTGTAGGGTGGATTCCCTTAAGTAAAATGGTGCCTTTGCGCCGATCGCATGATACGCATGCGTGCGAATTTGCGCGCGAACGCGTGCGCGCGAATTTGCGCGCAGACGCGTGCGCGCGTATTTGCGCTCATGCGCATGCGCGCGAACTTTACACTATGACGCACACCATGAGGTCAGTGCGAACATGCGCATTGATGAGTTGAAGATCCGCAACGAACGCGATGGTATATGTGGGCCCCATCGCCACTGAAGGCCGTGTTTCTGTGATCCCCATTCAATAAGTCACTTATTTAATTGTGAATCTACCTATACAAAGTATTGTACACATTTTGGCTCTCGCTGAGGGTAAGGCATCCCTAGAGTTGTACATTATTTAGCACTTGTCACTTTATATATTTGCACTTTATTGATCTCAACCAGATGTATGTAATTGTAATTGATTGTGACCACACCTTTGTGGGTTGGACACTTTGTAAATGCCTTTATATGTTCTGATTTTCACTGTTACTATGCTTGAGGAAGGCTCTTGTGAGCCGAAACGTCGCAAGACTTGCCATATCATGGGTGAATAAATCACTGCTATTTTACCACACTTTGGAGTGCAGTCCTACTTCTTCGCTTTATACAATTTTGGGGTTTGCCACTGCCCTGTGTTGGACCTTGCACCCGTACTCTGGTGGTGCTCCCACTGGACTTTTTTCATCTACTATTACTGGCACCGTGGGTGAGCACACCTGAAGGATTTACCATGTCAAATACGGAAACACCCTATGGCGGCACCTATACTGCTGAGGAGGTGGATCGCATTATGCGGGGAATTGAGAGTGATGCCTCATTTCTACAAGCTCCAACCGTAAAGGAACTCAAACGCAAGTATGTCGCTTTATCCAGGCGCCTCATTGCAATGAGATTACATATGGCCACTTTGGGGCAGTATTATAAAGAAAAGAAAATTCTGAGAGGAATGCGTTCAAATCTGCGGCCGAATCTTTTTCCTAATAATGAATTATTTTGTAAACGCTTCGAGATGTTATCAAACAGGTATTCACTTGATTATATTTTGCTAAACATCGATTTTTTGCAAATAGAAGTGGCCTCACTTTCGGAGGAACTGACAGAGGTTGAACGGACATTGCAGACACAATTACCTGCCGACGATCTTACTTTATACAAAGAGGAAATTAAAATTCAACTTGATAAGTTTCAGATGGAATTGGAGGAAGGGAAAAGGAGCAAGTGGTCACGTGATGTGGACGACTACAAACGAGGTGATATATACACCTGGCAAACTGACCAGCCATCAATGAGCTCCAATCGTGATAATAGGAGAAAGAAAAAGTATACTTTTTATACATTGCCCACAGATGAAGTTAAAGCTTTTTTAGGGGTGGATCCAGAGATAAAGAAAGGAAAAGAACAAGAACCAGGAGGGGAGGTCGCCGGTATAGAAGACAAGGGAAAACAGCGACAGAACAGAACCAGACTGCAATCAACCAAAGCGCCATCTCAGAGAAAGAGACAATAGTCTTTAATTTATCCTCAGTTGAATTGACTGAAGCCCAACTGAGTGTCCTGTCCAAGGGTCTCACCTTTTGCCCAAGTACAAAGGTAAATTGGTTTGACTTAGAGATGGATTTAACTGATTTTTTTCGTTCCCTTAGACTTAAAATATTCTTTAAGGGACGTAATGTAAATTTACAAACATGCTCTAGCGAATTTTCACTTAGGGGATTAAACCTGTTTAATAAAAGCGCCTTTTTTCCTAATATAGACGAACCTGCGATAGAGGCCTATATTTCGGCAGTTCAACGAGATGTCAGTATGCTAAAATCCCTACATGGGGATACAGCTAGAGTAAGCAACCCCAATCTGACCACTGCTGAAATAGAGGCCCTATCCCAACTCAAGAACAACCCCCAGTTAACTATTAAACCGGCCGATAAGGGCGGTGGGGTAGTTGTCCTTGATACACAAAAGTATATTAAGGAAATCGAACGTCAACTGAGTGATATAAATGTGTATGGTGTATTGCAAGGTGACCCTAAATTTCGCATTATGGCCATTATCAACAAGAGCCTATCCGATGCGGTGGCCGGGGGTATTATAGATGAGGGATTAAGGGAGTATCTGACGATCACTACTCCCATTACTCCCGTCATATATATTACCTAAGGTCCATAAGAGCTTGGTGGACCCCCCCGGCCGCCCCATCGTGTCTGGCTCTGATTCTGTCTTCAGTAGGATATCCATTTTTCTAGACAGGTTACTCAGAGAATTTTCAATGGCTGGAAAGTCTTATATAAAGGATACAGGCGATTTTCTAGAACAACTGAGGGCTGTGGACATCAGTGACATGCAGACTGTGATTCTCGTATCCTTTGATGTTGTGTCTTTATACACATCAATAGGGCATGAGAAGGGCATTAGTGCGGTCAACAAATATCTGGATGACTCGCCCGTAACACAGAATGCGAAATGTTTTATAAATACTCTACTGAGACTAATTCTTGAAAACAATTACTTCTTGTTTCAAGACATTTTCTATAATCAGAAACGTGGCGTGGCGATGGGGTCCAATGTGGCCCCAACGTACGCAAATATCTACATGCGACACATGGAGGAAGACTTTATCTATGTGTCCCACCACTTTGAACATGTGATTAGGTGGTGGAGATACATAGATGACGTCTTCCTCCTGTGGTCTGGTACGGAATCACAATTGAGTGAGTTCCATGCATACCTTAATAATATAGACCCGGATCTTCAATACACTGTATCATACTCCAAGACACAATTATCATTCTTGGATACCAATGTGAAATTGGTCGATGGTACAATTGGTACAGGATTGTATGTTAAGCCGACCGATAGGAACACTATTTTGCGATACGAAAGTAATCACCCACGCAGTTTAGTGAAACACCTCCCTTACTCACAATTTTTACGTACGAAACGCATTGTCTCTGACCATACTGAACTGTTAGACACATTGGAAACGATGGCTTGTAAATTTAGGGACCGGGGCTATCCCCATAAATTATTAGATACACACAAGAATAAAATTCTAGATACGAATACTGAAATAATATCAACTACCCCCAAGGAAACTCAGAGAATACCATTCAGGTCTACCTACTCTGAGTGTTCTTTGGAGATAGGTCGTATCCTCAAAAATAATTGGAGTATCTTAAGCAGGTCCATTGTAGATGTTCCGGAATTTAAATTCCCTCCTCTTCTATCGTACCGTAAAAATAAAAACCTTAAAGATCAATTGGTCAGGGCTGATATAGGTCCGAAGAAGATCAGGGTGCAGCGGACATTGGCGCAGCCGGGCCTCGGATGTTTTCCGTGTCTCGGTTGCGTCAATTGTCGACATATTTGCAAAGCTAAGTCCTTTGTACATCCGTTCACAAATAAAGAATACCCCATTAAGTTCCATTTAAACTGTTCATCGTCATATGTGATATATGTGTTGGCCTGCCCCTGTAACTTATTATATGTTGGGGAAACTTCTACAGAATTAAAAGTTAGGTTGAATAACCATAGGAACTCAATAAGGAAGAAACGCACTGATCTACCAGTATCCAGACATTTTGGATCCCTAGGACACTGCGAGCGGGATCTAAGATGTTGGATCATCGATCAGGTTAGGCTCCCTAGAAGAGGTGGTGATCGCTTAACTCTCTTGAAAAAAAGAGAATTACGCTGGATTTATGATCTTGACAGCTTGCACCCTAAGGGTCTCAACATCGAGTTCAGGTGACAGTGTTGTGGATCTGCGGGTCGTTCTTAGTCCAATCGCATATATGTGTTCCTGTCCTCCTTATATCGGTATATTGGTGTAAGATAACCGTGAAAAGATCAATATATATCTGTACTATATTTGGAAATATTTATTCCTCTCTCTTTGTTTTTAGGTTTTATATATTTTCACACTATTGGATGTGGATCCTGGAATTTTTTGCCTTTGTGGACGATGCGGCCCAGCGTGGACATCTGCGTCTTTGCGTCTTTACATCCATGCGTCACTTCAGATATACATCTGTACCTTTATATTTATATGATATGACTGTTTATTTGGGAGTGAGTATCTCTTCATGACTGCTTCAATTACCAGCAATGGGCCTAGACTGCCGGCAGAGATCATGGAAATGCGCTCCCCTGGCATTCACGGCCCCCTGGTCAGGTGTCTCGCTCGTAAGGTCGGGATCCCGGTCCAGAAGCTGGCTTTTGTAGGAGATCCCTACAGCGGTCGCATGTTTATATAACGTTCCTACTTATATAACAGTCACATATAATACAAATAGAATTGTAGGGTGGATTCCCTTAAGTAAAATGGTGCCTTTGCGCCGATCGCATGATACGCATGCGTGCGAATTTGCGCGCGAACGCGTGCGCGCGAATTTGCGCGCAGACGCGTGCGCGCGTATTTGCGCTCATGCGCATGCGCGCGAACTTTACACTATGACGCACACCATGAGGTCAGTGCGAACATGCGCATTGATGAGTTGAAGATCCGCAACGAACGCGATGGTATATGTGGGCCCCATCGCCACTGAAGGCCGTGTTTCTGTGATCCCCATTCAATAAGTCACTTATTTAATTGTGAATCTACCTATACAAAGTATTGTACACATTTTGGCTCTCGCTGAGGGTAAGGCATCCCTAGAGTTGTACATTATTTAGCACTTGTCACTTTATATATTTGCACTTTATTGATCTCAACCAGATGTATGTAATTGTAATTGATTGTGACCACACCTTTGTGGGTTGGACACTTTGTAAATGCCTTTATATGTTCTGACTTTCACTGTTACTATGCTTGAGGAAGGCTCTTGTGAGCCGAAACGTCGCAAGACTTGCCATATTATGGGTGAATAAATCACTGCTATTTTACTACATTTTGGAGTGCAGTCCTACTTCTTCGCTTTATATATATATATATATATATATATATATATATATATATACACACACACACTCACCTAAAGAATTATTAGGAACACCTGTTCTATTTCTCATTAATGCGATTATCTAGTCAACCAATCACATGGCAGTTGATTCAATGCATGTAGGGTTGTGGTCCTGGTCAAGACAATCTCCTGAACTCCAAACTGAATGTCAGAATGGGAAAGAAAGGTGGGCTACAACAGCAGAAGACCCCACCGGGTACCACTCATCTCCACTACAAATAGGAAAAAGAGGCTACAATTTGCACGAGCTCACCAAAATTGGACTGTTGAAGACTGGAAAATGTTGCCTGGTCTGATGAGTCTCGATTTCTGTTGAGACATTCAAATGGTAGAGTCTGAATTTGGCGTTAACAGAATGAGAACATGTATCCATCATGCCTTGTTACCACTGTGCAGGCTGGTGGTGGTGGTGTAATGGTGTGGGGGATGTTTTCTGGGCACACTTTAGGCCCCTTAGTACCCATTGGCCATCGTTTAAATGCCACCTGAGCATTGTTTCTGACCATGTCCATCCCTTCATGACCACCATGTACCCATCCTCTGATGGTTACTTCCAGCAGGATAATGCACCATGTCACAAAGCTCGAATCATTTCATATTGGTTTCTTGAACATGACAATGAGTTCACTGTACTAAAATGGCCCCCACAGTCACCAGATCTCAACCCAATAGAGCATCTTTGGGATGTGGTGGAACGGGAGCTTCGTGCCCTGGATGTACATCCCTCAAATCTCCATCAACTGCAAGATGCTATCCTATCAATATAGGCCAACATTTCTAAAGAATGCTATCAGCACCTTGTTGAATCAATGCCACGTAGAATTAAGGCAGTTCTGAAGGCAAAAGGGGGTCCAACACCGTATTAGTATGGTGTTCCTAATAATTCTTTAGGTGAGTGTATATATACAGTTGCAAGAAAACGTCTGTGAACCCTTTGGAATGATATGGATTTCTGAACAAATTGGTCATAAAATGTGAACTGATCTTCATCTAAGTCACAACAATAGACAATCACAGTCTGTTTAACCACTTAAGGACCACAGGTTTATACCCTCCTAGTGACCAGGCCCTTTTTTACAAATCGGCACTTCACAACTTTAGCGGTTTATTGCTCGGTCATGCAACTTACCACCCAAATTAATTTTACCTCCTTTTCTTCTCACTAATAGAGCTTTCATTTGGTGGTATTTCATTGCTGCTGACATTTTTACTTTTTTTGTTATTAATCGAAATTTAACGATTTTTTTGCAAAAAAATGTCATTTTTCACTTTCAGTTGTAAAATTTAGCAAAAAAAATGACATCCATATATATATTTTTCACTAAATTTATTGTTCTACATGTCTTTGATTAAAAAAAAATGTTTGGGTAAAAGAAAAATGGTTTGGGTAAAAGTTATAGCGTTTACAATCTATGGTACAAAAATGTGAATTTCCGCTTTTTGAAGCAGCTCTGACTTTCTGAGCACCTGTCATGTTTCCTGAGGTTCTACAATGCCCAGACAGTACATACACCCCACAAATGACCCCATTTCGGAAAGTAGGCACCCTAAGGTATTCGCTGATGGGCATAGTGAGTTCATAGAACTTTTTATTTTTTGTCACAAGTTAGCGGAAAATGATGATTTATTATTATTATTATTTTTTTCTTACAAAGTCTCATATTCCACTAACTTGTGACAAAAAATAAAAACTTCCATGAACTCACTATGCCCATCACGAAATACCTTGGGGTGTCTTCTTTCCAAAATGGGGTCACTTGTGGGGTAGTTATACTGCCCTGGCATTCTAGGGGCCCTAATGTGTGGTTAGTAGTTTGAAATCAAAATGTGTAAAAAATGGCCTGTGAAATCCGAAAGGTGCTCTTTGGAATGTGTGCCCCTTTGCCCACCTAGGCGGCAAAAAAGTGACACACATCTGGTATCGCCGTACTCAGGAGAAGTTGGGGAATGTGTTTTGGGGTGTCATTTTACATATACCCATGCTGGGTGAGAGAAATATCTTGGCAAAAGACAACTTTTCCCATTTTTTTATACACAGTTGGCATTTGACCAAGATATTTATATCACCCAGCATGGGTATATGTAAAATGACACCCCAAAACACATTGCCCAACTTCTCCTGAGTACGGCGATACCAGATGTGTGACACTTTTTTGCAGCCTGGGTGGGCAAAGGGGCCCACATTCCAAAGAGCACCTTTAGGATTTCACCGGCCATTTTTTACAGATTTTGATTTCAAACTACTAACCACACATTAGGGCCCCTAAATTGCCAGGGCAGTATAACTACCCCACAAGTGACCCCATTTTGGAAAGAAGACACCCCAAGGTATTCCGTGAGGGGCATGGCGAGTTCCTGGAATTTTTTATTTTTTGTCACAAGTTAGTGGAATATGAGACTTTGTAAGGAAAAAAATAAATAAATAAAAATCATCATTTTCCGCTAACTTGTGACAAAAAATAAAAAATTCTAGGAACTCGCCATGCCCCTCACGGAATACCTTGGGGTGTCTTCTTTCCAAAATGGGGTCACTTGTGGGGTAGTTATACTGCCCTGGCATTCTAGGGGCCCTAATGTGTGGTAAGTAGTTTGAAATCAAAATGTGTAAAAAAGGACCTGTGAAATCTGAAAGGTGCTCTTTGGAATATGTGCCCCTTTGCCCACCTAGGCGGCAAAAAAGTGTCACACATCTGGTATCGCCGTACTCAGGAGAAGTTGGGGAATGTGTTTTGGGGTGTCATTTTACATATACCCATGCTGGGTGAGAGAAATATCTCTGCAAAAGACAATTTTTCCCATTTTTTTATACAAAGTTGGCATTTGACCAAGATATTTATCTCACCCAGCATGGGTATATGTAAAATGACACCCCAAAACACATTCCCCAACTTCTCCTGAGTACGGCGATACCACATGTGTGACACTTTTTTGCAGCCTAGATGCGCAAAGCGGCCCAAATTCCTTTTAGGAGGGCATTTTTAGACATTTGGATCCCAGACTTCTTCTCACGCTTTCGGGCCCCTAACATGCCAGGGCAGTATAAATACCCCACATGTGACCCCATTTTGGAAAGAAGACACCCTAAGGTATTCAATGAGGGGCCTGGCGAGTTCATAGAATTTTTATTTTTTTGGCACAAGTTAGCGGAAATTGATTTTTTTTGTATTTTCTCACAAAGTCTCCCTTTCCGCTAACTTGGGACAAAAATTTCAATCTTTCATGGACTCAATATGCCCCTCATGGAATACCTTGGGGTGTCTTCTTTCTGAAATGGGGTCACATGTGGGGTACTTATACTGCCCTGGCATTTTAGCGGCCCTACAGCGTCAGAAGAAGTCTGGAATATAAATGTCTAAAAAAATTTACGCATTTGGATTCCGTGAGGGGTATGGTGAGTTCATGTGAGATTTTATTTTTTGACACAAGTTAGTGGAATATGAGACTTAGTAAGGAAAAACAAAAACAAAAACAAACTTTCCGCTAACTTGGGCCCAAAAAAATGTCTAAATGGTGCCTTACAGGGGGGGTGGGGGGGTGATCAATGACAGGGGGGTGATCAGGGAATCTATATGGGGTGATCACCCCCCTGTCATTGATCACACCCCTGTCATTGATCACCCCCCTGTAAGGCTCCATTCAGACGTCCGTATGATTTTTTACGGATTCACGGATACATGGATCGGATCCGCAAAACACATGCGGACGTCTGAATGGAGCCTTACAGGGGGGTGATCAATGACAGAGGCGTGATCACCCATATAGACTCCCTGATCACCTCCGTCATTGATCACCCCCCTGTAAGGCTCCATTCAGACGTCCGTATGATTTTTTACGGATCCACGGATACATGGAACGGATCCGCAAAACACATGCGGACATCTGAATGGAGCCTTACAGGGGGGTGATCAATGACGGAGGTGATCAGGGAGTCTATATGGGTGATCACTCCTCTGTCATTGATCACCCCCCTGTAAGGCTCCATTCAGACGTCCGCATGTGTTTTGCGGATCCGATCCATGTATCCGTGGATCCGTAAAAATCATACGGACGTCTGAATGGAGCCTTACAGGGGGGTGATCAATGACAGGGGGGTGATCAATGACAGGGGGTGATCAGGGAGTGTATATGGGGTGATCACCCCCCTGTAAGGCTCCATTCAGACGTCTGTATGCGTTTTGCGGATCCGATCCATGTATCCAAGGATCCGTAAAAATCATACGGACGTCTGAATGGAGCCTTACAGGGGGGTGATCAATGACGGAGGTGATCAGGGAGTCTATATGGGTGATCACTCCTCTGTCATTGATCACCCCCCTGTAAGGCTCCATTCAGACGTCCGCATGTGTTTTGCGGATCCGATCCATGTATCAGTGGATCCGTAAAAATCATACGGACGTCTGAATGGAGCCTTACAGGGGGGTGATCAATGACAGGGGGGTGATCACTGACAGGGAAGTGATCAGGAAGTCTATATGCGTGATCACCCCCTTGTCATTGATCACCCCCCTGTAAGGCTCCATTCAGACGTCCGTATGCGTTTTGCGGATCCGATCCATGTATCCGTGGATCCGTAAAAATCATACGGACCTCTGAATGGAGCCTTACAGGGGGGTGATCAATGACAGGGGGGGGGATCAGGGAGTCTATATGGGCTGATCAGTGGTTTATAAAGGGTTAATAAGTGACAGGGGGGGGTGTAGTGTAGTGGTGTTTGGTGCTACTTTAGTGAGCTGCCTGAGTCCTCTGGTGGTCGATCCTAACAAAAGGGACCACCAGAGGACCAGGTAGCAGGTATATTAGACGCTGTTATCAAAACAGCGTCTAATATACCTGTTAGGGGTTAAAAAAATCACATCTCCAGCCTGCCAGCGAGCGATCGCTGCTGGCAGGCTGGAGATCCACTCGCTTACCTTCCGTTCCTGTGAGCGCGCGCGCCTGCGTGCGCGCGTTCACAGGAAATCTCGGCTCACGCGAGATGACGCCTATTGGCGTTAGTGTGACCTGGGAGAGCCGCCGCGATGACGCCTTTCGGCGTTAGCGTGGCGGCAAGCGGTTAAACTAATAACACACAAATAATTAAATGTTACCATGTTTTTATTGTACAAACCATGTAAACATTCACAGTGCAGGTGGAAAAAGTATGTGAACCCTTGGATTTAATAACCGGTTGAACCTCCTTTGGCAGCAATAACTTCAACCAAACGTTTCCTGTAGTTGCAGATCAGACGTGCACATTGGTCAGGAGTAATTCTTGACCATTTCTCATTACAGAACTGTTTCAGTTCAGCAATATTCTTGGGATGTCTGGTGTGAATCGCTTTCTTGAGGTCATGCCACAGCATCTCAACCGGGTTGAGGTCAGGACTCTGACTGGGCCACTCCAGAAGGTGTATTTTCTTCTGTTTAAGCCATTCTGTTGTTGATTTACTTATATGCTTTGGGTCGTTGTCCTGTTGCAACATCCATCTTCTGTTGAGCTTCAGCTGGTGGACAGATGGCCTTAAGTTTTCCTGCAAAATGTCTTGATAAACTTGAGAATAAATTTTTCCTTCGATGATAGCAATCTGTCCAGGCCCTGACGCAGCAAAGCAGCCCCAAACCATGATGCCCCCACCACCATACTTCACAGTTGGGATGAGGGTTTGATGTTGGTGTGCTGTGCCTCTTTTTCTCCACACATAGTGTTGTGTGTTTCTTCCAAACAACTCAACTTTGGTTTCATCTGTCCACGGAATAAGTACTGCTGTGGAACATCCAGGTGCTCTTGTGCAAACTGTAAACGTGCAGCAATGGTTTTTTTTGATACTCTGTGGTATCCTCCCATGAAATCCATTCTTGTTTAGTGTTTTACGTATCGTAGATTCGCTAACAGGGATGTTAGCACATGCCAGAGACTTTTGTAAGTCTTTAGCTGACACTCTAGGATTCTTCTTCACCTCATTGAGCAGCCTGCGCTGTGCTTTTGCAGTCATCTTTACAGGACGGCCACTCCTAGGGAGCAGCAGCAGTGCGGAACTTTCTCAATTTATAGACAATTTGTCTTACCGTGGACTGAAGAACAGCAAGGCTTTTGGAGATACTTTTATAACTCTTTCCAGCTTTATGCAAGTCAACAATTCTTAATTGTAGGTCTTCTGAGAGCTCTTTTGTGTGAGGCATAATTCACATCAGGCAATGCTTCTTGTGAAAAGCAAACCCAGAACTGGTGTGTATTTTTTATAGGGAAGGGCAGCTGTAACCAACACCTCCAATCTCATCTCATTGATTGGACTCCAGTTGGCTGTCACCTCACTCCAATTAGCTCTTGGAGATGTCATTAGTCTAGGGGTTCACATACATTTTCCACCTGCACTGTGAATGTTTACATGGTGTGTTAAATAAAAACATGGTAACACTAAATTCTTTGTGTGTTATTAGTTTAAGCAGACTGTGATTGTCTATTGTTGTGACTTAGAAGAAGATCAGATCACATTTTATGACCAATTTGTGCAGAAATCCACATCATTCCAAAGGGTTCACATACTTTTTCTTGCAACTGTATACATATACAGTATATATATATACACAGTTAGGTCAATATATATTTGGACAGAGACAACATTTTCTAATCTGTACATTACCACAATAGATTTTGAACAAAACAATTGAGATGCAGTTGAAGTTCAGACTTTCAGCTTTAATTCAATAGGTTAAACAAAATGATTGCATAAAAATATCAGGAACTAAAGCATTTTTTTTTAACTCAATCCCTTCATTTTAGGGGCTCAAAAGTAATTGGACAAATTAAATAATTGTAAATAAAATGTTTATTTATAATACTTGGTTGAAAACCCTTTGTTGGCAATGACTGCCTGAAGTCTTGAACTCATGGACATCACCAGATGCTGTGTTTCCTCTTTTTTAATGTTCTGCTAGGCCTTTACTGCAGCGGTTTTCCGTTGCTGTTTGTTTGTGGGTCTTTCTGTCTAAAGTTTAGTCTTTAACAAGTGAAATGCATGCTCTATTGGGTTCAGATCAGGGGACTGACTTGGACATTCAAGAATATTCCACTTATTTGCTTTAATAAACTCCTGGGTTGCTTTGGCTTTATGTTTTGGGTCATTATCCATCTGTATTTTGAAACGCTGACCCATCAGTTTGGCTGCATTTGGCTGGATTTGAGCACACAGTATATCTCTGAAAACCCCATAATTTATCCGCCTGCTTCTCTCCTGTGTCACATCATCAATAAACACTAGGGACCCAGTGCCACTGGCAGCCATGCAGGCCCAAGCCATCACACTGCCTCCGCCATGTTTTACAGATGATGTGATATGCTTTGGATCATGAACTGTACCATGCCTTCGCCATACTTTTTAGAGGTTGATCTTGGTTTCATGTGTCCAATCTAGCCTTCTTATCCTTGAGGCGTATGAGTGGCTTGCACCGTGCAGTGCATTTACTTTCATGCAGTCTTCTCTTTATGGTAGACTTGGATATTGATACGCCTACATCCTGGAGAGTGTTGCTCACTTGGTTTGCTGCTGTGAAGGGGTTTCTCTTCACTATGGTAATTATTCTGTGATCATCCACCACTGTTGTCTTCCATGGGGATCCAGGTCTTTTTGCATTGTTGAGGTCACCAGTGCTTTCTTTTTTTCTCAGGATGTACCGAACTGTAGACTTTGCCGCTCCTAATAGTGTAGCAATTTCTCAGATGGGTTTTTTCTGTTTTTGCAGATGAAGGATGGCTTGTTTCACCTGCATGGAGAGCTCATTTGACCATATGTTTACTTCTCAGCAAAATCTTCAAAATGCAAGTACCACACCTCAAATCAACTCTAGGCCTTTTATGTGGTTAATTGAGAATAAAATAATTAAGGAATTGCCCACACCTGCCCATGAAACAGTCTTTAAGTCAATTTTCCAATTAGTTTTGGTCCCTTTAAAAACAGGGTGCCACATGTAAAGGAGCTGAAACTCCTAAACCCTTCATCTAATTTTAATGTGGATGTCCTCAAATGAAAGCTAAAAGTCTAGACTTTATGTCCATGATATAACTATAACTTGAATATGTTTTAGTAAACAGGTAATAAAAACACAATTTGTGTCATTGTCCAAATATATATGGACCTAACTGTATATAATCATTTATCAAACTGGTATAAAGTAGAACTGGCTTAGTTGCCCATAGTAACCAATTAGAATCCACCTTTCATTTTTCACAGCTGTTGGGGCAAAACTCCCTTCTTCTATAATTGAAGTTTTCTTTATGAGTGCTCAGAGAGCTGACACAGACACTCTGCTGAATCAGATTCTTTCTCCTTATTACGTTCAAGTATACCTCTTTATAACACTATAGATAATCATGGACAAATCAGGCCCCCCACCAAGGGGGTGGAAATCTAAACTAATGATGTGATTCGTTATTCATAAAAGGCAATACTTCTGCACTATACTAACAGAATTCTAATAATTAAAAAGTTTCTGCAGCATCTTATTTCAAAACAAAACATAACTTTCTTGGACATTAAACTCTGATAAGGGGAGCAAGGGAGCTGCTTACCTTGGCCTTGTAGCTAGAACATTAGTTTTGATAGACCCCCCCCCCCCTGTGTACTTCTATGTGTACATAGCATTGTGTTGTCGCACTGTACTAATCTGTGTGGGAGAAGTGACCGCTCACTGTGCGGACTGCACACAATACTGTATTCAGAAGAGAGCGCATGTAGCGAGAGCGTCAGTAATGAGATCTATATCCTGCTTATAACGCCATGGTTCTGACTGTAGATCGCTGCACTAACGTTACCAGCAGAAATATCTATTGGGTCTACAAATAATGGACTTTCTACAGACAGAAAAGTGAGAAATAGATCTGCTGATTACAGGCTGTAGAGCAAAATGTAAGACTCACCATGTTGTGGATTGGAATGAAATCTTACAAAGTCCAGCAGCCTATATGTAAGTGGCTTCTAGCTGTGCTGTGTAACAGGATGTAGGGGCGGGGCTGTGCTGTGTAACAGGATGTAGGGGCGGGCAGCAGAGCTTGTGCTGGTGCATGTGAAATCAATAGGAACACCCACAGATTCTCAGAGCAGATGAGAAGAGTAAGTGAATCTCATATAAGAGCATTTCTGAGAGCATGTGAAGCAAAGTTGATACCAATAAACTAACAAGTGCCATTTTATTATGTGCTGCGTTACGGTAAGATATGGGGTTATTGATTTTTTGTGCTCAAAGGTGTCCATAGCCTTTAAATTCATACTTTGACCTTTTAACCTATTCACTATATATTTGGTAAACTTCTGCCTGCTGAGTAGATCTTTAATCATTAAATATACATGAATATCAATATTTAATGTTTTTTGACATGTAAAATGTCAGGACATGCTTTGTGTTTCTGACATTTTTATTCACTTAACATTAGGGGTAAACTCCACATACATTTTGATTAAAGATGACCCAGGGTTGTTTAGATGTTTGAACTGAATGATCCTTTTCTTGAGAATGCAATCGAGAAAAAAAAATCCCAATTTCAAACAATCCACAGAATTGTTTTCAGAGTGGTTATACCTGTATGGTTAATGCATGATTCTACTATATCAAATTATTTAACTTTCCCTTATTTTATATCGCCTCACGCTATGTCATTTAAAAAAAAAATAATAAAAATCTAATTTATGATAAAACAAAAACTAAAGAAGCACAAATCGATTCTAAATAAATCAAATTTGTTACGAGTTTCTCAAAAATTCTGCTGACAAACAAACCCAAAGTTTTGGTGATTCACTTTGGATGAATTGTGCAAAATGGCACCCAGCTATTTTACAGTGAAAATTGAAGGCAAGGATGAAGATGGAGAATGACTTGACACTGGGAGGGAGGGGCCTTACCCTGATTGGCTCAGAGGCTGACAGATTGTGAGCCAAACAGTGGCAGAATTCTGGAAGGTCCTTCAGCCTCTGAGCTGAAGAGACACCATTATGAGTGCACGATCTGAGTGCATGGGTGTTGACTGTGTCTACCAAAAAGCAACTACAGACACAAGCCAGTGATCTAGGTGTGGTTGGGAGAGTATATGGACATTATAGGGACATATAGGTAGATCAGAGTTTTATGAGAGAAAGCATAAGCAGAGAGGGACTGTTCACTCAGAGTTCTGTGTTTCATACTGTGTTCATACAGCTGCTACAATTGACAAGTTGATGCTGCACTGCAAATTATGCAATGAAAATCCTGCAACAACCTCATATTTTTCTGTAAATGCAATAACTACATTAATATACAGTTTCAATTAATGCATTATAGTGCATCAAGATATCAATGCAGTGTACTGCCATTACTACATTAACTTTTGCACAAGCTCTGCTCAGGCTTTGAGGAAAGGACAAAGGCTATGTACATGTACACTTTTGGGGGATTTTTTTTATTAGTGCATTGTACTCATAATAAGCTAAAAATATTTCTTTTCGATTGGTCTTTATTAAAAATATGGAGTCATTTTCTCTGTACAGAACTAAGATGCTCTACTAGCAGAACCTGAGTTTTCTCTGTGCTCTGTCAGATAGGGAGCTGGCGGGCTCCTGATCTCTGCTCTTAGATCTTATAAACATTCATCAAAGCTGTCCTTATCTTATTCATAAGAATGTGGCTTAAATAAGTGTTTATGACTTCTTAGTAATTTGGAGATAAGGGTTATTAGATGACCGGCACAAAGTGAAAGTAGGATGCACAATGACTCGGTATTTTTAATCAAGACTAGAGTTGAGCGGACACCTGGATGTTCGGGTTCGACAGGGTTCTGCCTAACTTCACAAAAAAGTTCGAGTTCGGGACCCGATCTTGACCTGAACCCGAACCCTATTGAAGTCAATGGGGACCCAAACATTTGAGCACTAAAATGGCTGTAAAAATGTCATGGAAAGGGCTAGAGGGCTGCAAATGGCATCAAAATGTGGTTACGAGCATGGCAAGTCCTCTGCAAACAAATGTGGATAGGGAAATTACTTTAAATAACATAAAATACGTAAAAATAAAAAATTATAATCTTGATCTAGGAGGACGAGGTCCATATGGAGTAGGAGGTTGAGGAGGCGGTAGATGTGGCAGTGTAGGTGGAAGCGGCGGTGGAGGAGGAGGAGATAGCCTATACTGCTTTTTGGTTTTAAATTTATTTAAATTTTTTTAAATTAGGGTACACCCCAAAACACTGGTAAATATAACCTGTGATAACCCCCACCAGTCGTGCTAAACACATTTTCAGACAATACACTACTGCAAGGTAGGCCAGCACCTCCAAGGGGTAAAGGGCAAGCTCAGGCAATGTGCCCAATTTGGAGACCCAGAAGTTGCAGGGGCTGACCCCTGTCAGTCAGTTCGTGTAGGCGTGCGCACATTTAATGCCCCACCATGTCACACGTCCCCGTGATGTTCACGATCCAATTTGATGTCTGCTCTATCAACTTTCGATGTTCTTTTATGCACCTACCATGGTGATCACGGGTGGGGGGGAATCAGGGTTCCACGCCGGAGAGGGAGCGTGAGAAAGAGAGACCACATCCAAGGGAGGATACATTTTTTCAAATTTAAAATTATAGAGCGGAAATTTGGGACGAATTATTAAAGCGTAAAAGTGGGACAACTTTTTAAAGTTTAAGCATTGAATGAAAGGATGTGGCGCGCATTAATTAATTAAGAATTTATTAAATTTTATTCCCTGTCAACTATGCAGAGCACGGGTTTCTATCCTGCAAAATTTAAAAAATGTCACCTGACAATGTAATTGACGATTTTTTAAAATTTATGTACCTGTCACCTGTCACCTATGTGGAGGTGTCCCAGTGACGTCCACCATCCATTTGGATATCTTCTCTATCAACTTTCGGTGTTATTTTCTGAGCCTACCATGTTGATTTTTTGGGATCGAGCGGAAATATGGAAAAAGTTATTGAGGCGCAAATGTGGGACAAATTACAGAAGCCCAAATGTAGGCCAAAAGAGTAAAGCGTAAATATGGGAAAAGTTATTGAGGCACGAAAAGTGGGACAAATTACAGAAGCTCAAATGTGGGCCAAAAGAGTAAAGCGGAAATATGGGAACAGTAAGGCCTCTTTCACACGGGCGTCATGTTTTTTTGCCCGGATAAGAGGTGGGTGCGTTGCGGGAAAATGCACGATTTTTCTGCGTGAGTGCAAAACATTGTAATGCGTTTTGCACTCACGTGAGAAAAATCGCGCATGTTTGGTACCCAAACCCGAACTTGGGATTGATGTTACTAGCTGTGGGCTAAATGACCTGTGGTGACGTCAGATCACATGCTCCAATCACATGGTCCATCAAACGTGCGTTTGAGAAACGCTTAGGTGTGAAAGCAGGGTTAGGCTGGGTTCACACGGGCGTGATGGACTGGCTCAGGATGCGTTCAGGGTGCGTTCAGTTAAACTTGCACCATTTTGCAAGCAAGTTCAGTCAGTTTTGTCTGCAATTGCGTTTAGTTGTTCATTTTTTTCCGCGCGGGTGCAATGCGTTTTGATGCGTTTTTCACGCGCGTGATAAAAAAATGAAGGTTTACAAACATCATCTCTTAGCAACCATCAGTGAAAAACGCATCGCACCCGCACTTGCTTGCGGATGCAATGCGTTTTTCACGTAGCCCCATTCACTTCTATGGAGCCAGGGCTGCGTGAAAAACGCAGAATATAGAACATGCTGCGATTTTCACGCAACGCAGAACTGATGCATGAAAAACAACGCTCATGTACACAGACCCATTGAAATGAATGGGTCAGGATTCAGTGCAGATGCAATGCGTTCACGTCACGCATTGCACCCGCACGGAAATCACGCTCGTGTGAAAGGGACCTAATAGGTATAGCAGTGGTACATTACACCCACAAATTGGTAAATTTCACCCGAAAATGTAACTGACATTTTATTTTTATTTTAAGGGTCTAATAGGTATAGCAGTGGTACATCACACCCAAAATTGCTGAATTTCACCAGAAAATGTAGCTGACAAAGTAATGAAATGACATAAAATACGTACAAATAAAAAAAAAATTTGATTTATGAGGTGGAGTTCCATATGGAGTAGGAGTTTGATGAGGCGGTGGACGTAGCAGTGTAGGTAGAAGCGGCGGTGTAGGAGGACGAGGTAGCCAACACTGGTTTTTGGTTTTAATTATTTTTATTTTTTTATTAGGGTACACTCCAAAAGAGTGTGAAATATCCAAAATACAAGAATGACCAATTGCGCTGCAGTATAACAATGGCTGGTTAAGGCAGGTATACATGTCTATTCTGCACAAGGTACGGACAACTCCTGTGGGATCCATGCCTGGTTCATTTTATTGAACGTGAGCTTGTCCACATTGGCTGTGGACAGGCGGCTGCGCTTGTCTGTGATGACGCCCCCTGTCGTGCTAAACACACGTTCATATAATACTCTGGCTGCAGGGCAGGCCAGCACCTCCAAGGTGTAAATGGCAAGCTCAGGCCATGTGCCCAATTTGGGGACTCAGAAGTTGAGTGGGCAGACCTGTCATTCAGTACTTGTAGGCGTGTGCACACATACTGCTCCACCATGTTGGTGAAATGCTGCCTCCTGCTAAAACGTTCCATATCAGCTGGTGGTGCTGGTTGTTGTGGCGTGCTGACAAAGCTTTTCAACATTTTGGCCATGCTAACCTGCCTTCTGAGGTGCTGGCGGTGCCCCAGCTGCGTCCTCTTCCTCTGTCTTCACCTTGTGCTTCCACTGTGCCTCCGCTGTCAGGTGGGAATGCCACCAGCAGCGCGTCTACCAGCGTGCGCTTGTACTCACGCATCTTACGATCACCCTCCATTGACGTGGCCACCCAGTAATCAGCACAAGTTAGAATGTGGGCAACTCGGTGGTGGTTGCGGAGACACAGCAGCATGTAATCGCTCATGTGTGCCAGGCTGCCCAGAGGCAATGAAAAGCTGTCCTCTGTGGGAGGTGTATCGTCTGCATCCCCCCAGCCACCCACCAGTAATGGCCATGAGCTCGTCTGGGTGCCACCCTGCTGTGAACATGGTTCCTCCTCCTCCATCTCCTCCTCCTCATCCTCCCCCTCGTCATCCTCCAGAACTGTGCCCTGGCTGGACAATTGTGTACCTTGCGTTTGTGGGTGCAGGAACTCACCCTCGGAGCCACTTGTGAATGACTGGCCAGAAACCCTACAAAATTATCCCTCTTCCTCCTCCTCCTCCTGTGCCACATCCTCTTCTATCATCGCCAGCAGCGTTTTTTCAAGGAGGCATAGAAGTGGGATAGTTACGCTGAGAAAGACGTTATCGGCACTGGCCATGTTGGTGGAGTACTCGAAACAGCGCAACAAAGAACACAGGTTTCGCAAGGAGGCCCAGTCATTGGTGGTGAAGTGGTGATATTCCTCAGAGCGACTCACCCGTGCGTGCTGCAGCTGAAACTTCACTATCGCCTGCTGCTGCTCGCACAGTCTGGCCAGCATGTGCAAAGTGGAGTTCCACCTTGTGGGCACGTCGTATATGAGGCGGTGAGCGGGAAGGCCGAAGTTACGCTGCAGCGCTGACAGGCGAGCAGCAGCAGGGTGAGAACGCCGAAAGCGCGCACAGACGGCCCGAACTTTATGCAGCAGCTCTGACATATCGGGGTAATTTTTAAGGAATCTCTGCACCACCAAATTCAGCACATGCGCCAGGCAAGGGATGTGCATCATCAGCTGGGCACGACATAAGGTCATAAGGTCTTTAAAACTTTCCGTCTACACCAGACGGAACGACAGCATTTCAGAGGCCAGTAATTTAGAAATGCTGGCATTCAGGGCTAGGGATCGCGGGTGGGTAGGGTGAAACTTCCTCTTACTCTCCAGTGTTTTGGCGATGGAGAGCTGAACGCTTCCGTGGGACATTGTGGAGAAGAGGCGGAGCTGCAGCAGAAGAGGAAGCAAGAGGAGCCAGAGACCTTTCTTGGTTTTTGAGGTGTCTACTCCACTGCAGCTCGTGCTTAGCACTTAAATGCCTGGTCATGCAGGTTGTGCTCAGGTTGAGAACGTTTATGCCTCGCTTCAGGCTCTGATTGCACAGTGTGCAAACCACTCGTGTCTTGTCATCAGGACATTGTCTGAAGAACTGCCACGCCAGGGATCTCCTTGGAGCTGGCTTTGGTGTGCTCGGTCCCTTGCTGCGGTGGGCAGTAGCAGGCGTACTGTCTAGAGGACGGCTGCTCCGCTTTTGCACCCTGCTCCCTCTTCTGCTGTACTGGTGGCTCCGTGCGACCTCCGAACTACATAGGTCGTCCTCCACATCATCTTCCACCCAGTCTTCACCCCTGCCCTCCTTGTCGGTCTGCACACTTTCGAAAGCCCCAGCAGTTGTCACCTGTGTTTCGTCATCATCCGAGATGTGCTGCGATGGTCCTCCTATGTACTCATCTTGAAAGATAAGTGGTTGGGCATCGGTGCACTCAATCTCTTCCACATCTGGAGCAGGGCTAGGTGGATGGCCCTGGGAAACCCTGCTGACAGAGTCATCAAAAAGCAGAAGAGACTGCTGCATGAGCTCAGGCTGCTTGGCTAATTTGCAAGGGGGTGAGGTGAAAGACTGATGGACATGGGCTGCAGGTGCCAACTGTGTTCTTTCAGCAGGAGACTGGGTTGGAGACAATGTGAAGGAACTGGAGGCACTGTCAGCAACCCAATCTACTATCGCCTGTACTTGTTCAGGCCTCACCATTCATAGAGCCGCATTAGGCCCGACCAAATACCGCTGCAGGTTCTGTCGCCTACTCACACCTGAGGAAGGGGTTTTACTTGTGCGTGTAGCTGGCACAAATCGACCACGTCCTCTCCCTTTAACAGGAGCTCCACCAGCAGCACCACGACCTGGGCCACGTCCCATATTTGACGCTCTCCTCATATTTCTCGAATTTAGGATCTTGCCCTAAATGGGTGTTTAATTAATAGTAGAATAGAACGACAGTATGTACGGGCTAGGCCTCAATTAAATTTGTTTGCCCAAATGGCTGTATTTCAAATACCTGAATAGAACCCCTGTATATAAAGGGTGTATCTCACAAGCCCTGACCCAAACTAGGCCGCAATTAAAAATTAATGCCCAAAATGGCTGCATTTCAAATACCGGAATAGAACCCCTGTATATAAAGGGTGTATCTCACAATAACATCTGCAGCAAAGGCTGCCAAATATTATTTTTTTGCCCAAACGGGTGTTTGTTTAAAAACTGAATATGACAGCAGTATATAACCCTGGAAACAGATGGATAAAAGTAAAAATTTTCGGTCAATGGGCTCAGGGCAGGGTAAAAGGATTGTGCCCTGCACCCACACAACTAATTGTATGTAGATCGCTGAGTTAGATTCTCTCCTATTCCCTCCCTGAAATCACAAGTCCAGCAGCATCCTCTCCTACACTTGTAACAGCAGAGTGACATGCAGCGCTACATGACTCAGCCTTATATAGCGCCTGGGTCACATGCTGCACTGGCCAATCACAGCCATGCCATTAGAAGGCATGGCTGTGATGGCTTCTAAGGGCACAGAGTTAAACGCTTGTTGATTGGCTGCTCTGCAGCCTTTTTAAAAAGCGCAGAGAAATCACCGAACACCTGATCCGAACCCAAACTTTTACTAAAATGTTCGGGTTCGGGGTCAAAAAATCCTAAAGTTCGGTACAAACCCGAACTTTACAGTTCGGGTTCGCTCAACCCTAACCAGATGTTGTATATTGCCAAAAAAGGGTGATTTTTTACAACCAGATTATTAGTGCAGTTTTCCAAGATTGGATTTTAATGTCACAAAAGCTCAGATGCAGTGCTGGTGCACTGAGCTTGCATAAAATTGCCGCCGCCTACCTAACTAACAGACAGATAAAGTTGTTTTTTTTTCGGTCACGGGCTCTGGGCAGGGTAAAAAGATTGTGCCCTGCACCCACACAACTAAATGTATGTTGATCGCTGAGTTAGATTCACGTTCTAAACCAAAGATTCTCTCCTATTCTCTCCTTGAAATCCCCAGCAGCATCCTATCACTA
Organism: Bufo gargarizans; assembly: GCF_014858855.1. Classification (NCBI taxonomy): domain Eukaryota; kingdom Metazoa; phylum Chordata; class Amphibia; order Anura; family Bufonidae; genus Bufo; species Bufo gargarizans. Next base: position 476,177,512 of record NC_058080.1, on the reverse strand, counting down.
CACTTGTAACAGCAGAGTGACGTGCAGCGCTACGTGACTCCAGCTTATATAGCGGCTGGGTCACATGCTGCACTGGCCAATCACAGCCATGCCATTAGTAGGCATGGCTGTGATGGCTTCTAAGGTCACAGAGTTAAACGCTTGTTGATTGGCTGCCCTGCAGCCTTTCAAAAAGCGCCAAGAGAGCGCCAAACACTGAACCTGAACTTTTACTGAAATGTTCAGGTTTGGGTCCGGGGTCCAAAAATCCTAAAGTTCGGTACGAACCCGAACTTTACAGTTCGGGTTCGCTCAACCCTAATAATAAGTTATGCAATAATACAGCAAAAGCAACAAAGTTGGAAACCACAAAATGATTATGGAAACCACACAGTAAATAAACTAATGCTTCTTATGATATAAATCTCCAGTTCAATATGCTCACCTCGAATGTCCTGAACTCTTTTGATGACCTGGAAACAAATGAAATCAACCAAGTTCCATAATGATCTTTAAAATGTGAACTTCTTACAGGGGAAAGGAACACGCTTTCCTCAAGTTAATATTTATGTGAGTATTTGCTACCGATGCCCAAACAGCAAGAATCTTTGACATTTTCAGCTTACATGATTTATAAAAGAAATTTTAAATTGACATAATATCTCTCAGAAGTTTGTTTGAAACTTAACTAAAATGATGTACACAGAAGCAACATTTCCTACATAAATAATGACCTGAATGTTGTCGGTGTTGACAGCTGGCTCATCTGTGTATGAGGGGTTAATACTGTACTCGTTGGCATTAGAAATTACTACCCCTCAGAGGCGTCTAACTTGTCTGTACGCATTCTGCAACCACAGCATATCTCTGGCCAAGCAACAGACACGCATTGTTTCTATGCTGATGAAATACACTTGAAAGGCGGCATACATAATAGTAATTTTATGTGTAAAATATGCACATACATATGCAGTTTCAAAATAAAACCACAGAAACGGCAACAAATGCTGACTTGAAAGAGACAATTTGAGGGAAAATAGCAATGTTTAGCATTGTAGATTACTGAAACATTCATGAGTGATCTATTTAGTCATTCTTCAAGAGTATTGTGAGAAATGGACAACAATTCTCATAACTTTTATTATCTGTGTATGTTTTTACCTGTTATGTGATCCCATATATGTTCATGCCATTCTGTGATTGCACGTGCCGTTCCGTCTGGGCCTGCAGGTGGAATAATCACTGACCTTGGAGGAAATCAGTTTATTACCTGAATGTTAAAAAAATTGCCCTTTGCAAGTGGCAATGAAGGTGGTTTGTGGAAATACAGACACTCAGAAGACAGCATGGGACCTCACCCAGCAGGGGTCCAGAAGCTTTTAAAATACAGTGCCAGAGGATGAAGAAAATATCTCATAAGCAATAACTCATCTCTGGTACAACTCACGTATTAATAATTGTGATCATTGCCAGCATTCCCACATGACCAGTATCTCACCTTCTGGGACAACCACACCGGTCATGTGTGGTATCAAAATAATCGGATATAATATACATTATTAAAACATGTCGGGTCCCGAATATCCATTAGTGTGGACGGGAAGCCATGTTTTAATAACATTTCATGTCTGCCAGCTGAGTAAGAGAGGTGGAGCATGTACAGGTAATGAGGGCTATTCCAGAAGGCTGGACCAACAGTGATGGGGAGACTCCTCTCAGCTCCTCCTTCTGCCAAATGGGGATAAAAACTATTATAAATAACTATTGGGAACATTTCTTTGACACAATTTGGGGTTCCGATCAACATTGGGTTGTGTTCTACTTTCCTCCTGTCCCCGGAAACCAGAAGGAACTCTGGCTACACAATTTGTTAAGTAAGAACCTTTCTGCTTTTAATCCTTTTATTTTTATACTGTTTTGTGCACTTTCATGTATGTCCTATTTTTTTTCTCTTTTTGTAATTAAGTACTGTTCCTTTTTAGTACATTAAAACACATCTTTAATGTTTTTGCCTTGTGCCCTGAACAAACCCAGTAACCTCCATTTTTTAAGTGTACGAGTGCGGTTTGCGTTACCGTGTATTTGCCATACTTGTAGCCTGTGCTACTGTGAGCCTGCTTGCGAGTGGGGTGCTGTGGGGTTTTCTATGAGCCCTTAATCAATTGGTGTATTGATTTAAATATCATAGATGGTGGCAGCGTGTTGGGTTGCATGAGAGGCTGTGTCAGGGCGTGATCGACGCTCAACCTGTGTGTAGGGGCGCGAGAGATTGAGTGCGTGAAATAGATTGACCCTTGGCAGATGCACCCGGGTCACGTGACAGGGCGGTTCCCGTACTTGACAAGTATTTCAAGCATCTCTTCACTCTGCTCTAGTTTTATGTGGATTCAGTATTTAAATTCTACAGCTTCCAGTGCTACACACTTCATAAATAGCATCCTGTTAGTATGACCATGGAGGATCAAATTCTAGCCAGGGACAGGATCATCAAAGTATCAAATAGCTGACTACTTATAGTCACCTAGACATTGCTTGGAGGAGATACTGTACATGGCATTGTAGCATTATTCAATATCTCTTGCCAATGACCAATTATATTGGTAAATTATGGATGTTTTTACCATAACAACATCTTTATAACCTGCATTGCTAGTTCCACAACTGTCTTGGCTGTGAAAGACTGCAGGCAAAAAACAAAACAAAAAAGCAAAACACAGGAGTTTATAGTACATAGGGAAAGTTTAGAGCTGCTCCTTGCAGCGTTGTCTACAAGATCCTATGGTCCAGCACCTCTGGCATCACCATCTTACTAATTGTGCAAGTTGTACAGATAGTCTTCTTACCAGATGCTTTCATGCCAAATTATTCTTTTATTTACGGTCAGGCATTTTACAACCCCCCCCCCCCCCCCCACACACACACACACACACACACACACACACACTGACTAGCCAAATGCTATGTTGTCAGTCTTTATGCTAGGGACCAACAACCTCACCTCTGGCACCCAGTTGTGAAACTACAATTCCTAGCATGCTCAATTGTCTTCAGAACTCCCTTAGGAGTGAAGGGAGTTTGCTGGAAGTAGTAGTTTCATGACATTTGGAGTGTCAGAGGTTGCCACCCACGCTCTATGCAATGAGAGTCATGGTAGATTCTGTGCCAATACTATTTAAATGAATCTTTCTCCTTATTCAAAGACAACATATTGTTACCATACTCGTAAGACTGCTGGAATCCAATGACTGGAAGGAAAGCGCAGCAAAGATGTTGGTAAAACAAACCAGGTTGAAGTAAATGCAGCAAGAAAACAGGAGCAGTCTGGGAAATACAGTTCACAAGTGCATGAACCTGGGGCTAGATTGCAGAACTAGTCACAATATTCAAGCACTGTATGGTCTCCATGTAATCTAAAGTAGGACCAAAGAAGAAGCAAGATGGCTTCCACAGCAAATAACATTGATTGATTGTCTTGGTTGAGGGCAAGCTTAACAAATAAAAGAAGTACCCTCTAGCTGTAAGGAGTGAAAGTGCAGCCACTAGTGCAGGGGTGGCCAACCTGTGGCTCTCCTGCTGTAGGTTGATAGCTGTAGGCAGTCTGGGTATGCTGGGAGTTGTAGTTTTGCAACAGCTGGAGAGCCTCAGATTGGACCATCCTTGCACTAGTGTGTGTATTTGGTATTTTTATAATGTTACATATATTTGAACATTCATTTCTTGTTATAATAATTTGTATAAATAATCAATCAATCAATTTTCATTTTTGTGTTTTCATTTTTCTTCCCTGTATTCCCGGAGCCATAACTTTTTTTTTTTTTCCCATTCACATATCCATATGAGTTTTTTTTTTTTTTTTTGCGAGACAGGTTGTGCTTTCTGATGCGACTATTTAATATGGCATACAATGTAGTAGGAAACAGGAACAAAATTCCAAATGTGGTGGAATTGGAAAAAAACCCACAATTTCTCCACAGTTTTATGTGTTTTGTCCCCACGGCGTTCCCTTTGTGGTGAAACTGACCTGCCCTTTATTCGCTGGGTCAGTATGATTACAACAATACCACATATGTATAGGTTTTATATGTGTAAATACTAAAAAACCCATGATGTTTATATTTTTTATTATTTATGTATTTATTTTTTATTCTAAGGAACGGGGGGTGATTAAAATTTTAATATTTTTTATTTTTTACACTTTTTTTTGTAGCCCCTCTAGATTGCTACAAGGTCCATTACTTTGTTTTGTTTTTTATAGAATATTACTATGCTCCCGTAGGGAGTATAGTAATAAATAGATTGCTCATTTCCTATGTTGGCCTGTCACCTGCTGGCCAACATAGGGACTGTCCCTCTAATATGCTTGGTCTCTTCAGAGAGACCCAGCGTATTAGAATTAATGACCGACATCCTTCGATTGACGCACGAGGATGCTGGTCTTAGCCCGGAAGCGCTTGCTTCTGGGTTTTTACCCTTTAGATGCCGTGATCACACTTTATCATGGCATCTAAAGGATATAGGCCTCTGCTGTTTGAAACAGAAGAGACCCGCCGGCTATGGCGCCCATAGCAAAAGGATTAAGGGTATACTCAGATGGCAGATTTTAATGCCGTCAAAATCCATATCATACTCCACAGCAGAAACCATTTCAATTGTTCACTTTGAATGTCACAGGCCCATTTGCGTCTTAGCATCACTAAATGGAGCTAAACTGCAAGGGAACACCCACCACTGTTTCAATTGGTGTCTGTCTAGACACCACATCAAGAAGGGGCACGTCCCTTCTTTGGACGGTCATAGCTTCATGCCGCCGGATGGTGAATCCTTTGTGCTGCCTCTTATTGAAATCAATGAGAAGCAGACACCATGCGCTGTTTTCACCAAAATTCTGATGACAATTACGCCGCGTGAACAGGCCTTAAAGGGGTTGTCTCACTTTGGTAAGTGGTATTTATCTTGTAGAGAAAGTTAATACAAGCCACTTACTAATATATTGTTATTATCCATATTGCTTCCTTTTCTGGCTGGATAAATTTTCCCATCACATTATACACTGTTCGTTTCCATAGTTACCGACCACCCTGCAATCTATCAGTGGTGGTCGTGCTTGCACACTATAAGATAAAACGTCAGCCTCTCTGGTGGTCAGGACCACGGGAGCTCACATAGGCTAGTGCTTTTTCCTAAATTATGCAAACACGACCACCACTGATGGATTGCAGGGTGGTCGTAACCATGGAAACGAGCAGTGTATAATGTGATAGAAAAATGAATCTAGCCAGCAAAGGAAGCAATATGAATAATAACAATATATTAGTAAGTGGCTTGTATTAACTTTCTCTACAAGATAAATGGCACTCAACGAAGTCAGACAACCCCTTTAAGAATATAAATGATATAAATTACACACCAAAGCTTCTGAATTGTACATATGTATAGCACATGGTTATATTTATGAGGCAGTTTCAAGAGGCACTTCATTTTCAGGTTGTCAGCTGCCTTTAATGTTCGGTTTGCTGCTTATGGAATTTTTCTCTATCTTAGTAATGCAGGCTTGGTTTTCTTTCAGACTTCATACAGGAGAGAATGCTTGACTTATGATATTTAGCATGAATACAATATAGTGAAATGCACAAAGTGAAAAGCATTTGCTGACAGGTCCATGGAGAGGTAAGTACCACGTCTGCATTCTTAGGCCTCTTTATTTGCCGATCACACTTGACATATATGACCCCTCCGCCCTCGGAATTTATGAAATAGGTTATTATGCTTTCAAACCTGTAATGTTTTTCTTGCCTCAAATGTGTGGAGGAAACATCCCATTATTTCCACTGTAAGCCATTTTGATGGTTAACATTTTATTCAATTAGTGTTCTGCTTCGGTGGGTCTCCATTTTGAAAGATTTTGCAGAATGCTGATCATCTTTTCTGTTTTATTGAGCTCATTCAGCTCCGGAATCTAAATTCTAACACTGGATGCTGGCTTGTTTCTTGTTGATAATTGTTACCTTTGTGTAAAGTTTTAAAACGTCTCCTTGTGTTATAAAGTAGTTTTTTGTGAAATATTTTAGCATCTTTAGGAAAGCCTTGTTAATATGCATGGCCCATACTAGAAAATGAATATATATTTTTTGGAATCTCTTCTCAACTGTATTTTGGCGATAAATTGTAGAGATTACAGCATGCATCCGTCAAGGGAACAATTGATGCCTACATTTTGCTGGCTGCGGACATTAATGCAAGTTGCCAATGGGCACGCTGGATGATATTTCTAACCTCATGTCCCACATTATGCTTAATGGCATAGTAGTGAAAATGAAATGGCAAAGAAAACTGGTTTAGCTGTACACTTGGTTTTGTATTTGAATCAAAGTTCAGCAAAAGTAACAGATGTAACAAGGCAAACATATGGCCTGATAATTAACTAGATGGTGACTTGAAATTTTATTATTACATACAAACTTGTAGCTATTCATTGGTGCATATAAAGTGCTTTATCGCACCATTTATAGATCTTTAACATCTCCAAAGGTTAATTTTTACCTTTAAACTTGATGGGAAATAAGATTCTGGATTCTACAAAAAATAACCGCAGTTATAAAAAAATAAATGCATCCACTACAGTAGTGCCAAGAGAATAAATCTAGCCTGGACAAGCGGCTACTTGGCACATCTGTCACCACAGCGTGAATGGGCAGTAATTACTATAGACTTTGCTTCACGGTGCATACTGGGAAATATCTTGAAATAAAAGTACAGTTTCATTTGTCAGCTTTCATTTAAGGGTCAGTACCAATGAAGACAAACTAATAACAAACAATTATAGATAAAAATAAAAATAAAACAATTTTTGAATAATTAAAAAAGAAATCACATCTGGAAACTGGATAAAATTTTGAAGCTTTTGCTTTACCCATTTTGGATTGACTATACTTGATATCTCCATCATGTTCCATACTGTGCTGCTTTGGTCACTTCCACTACCCCAACACGTCCACACATCTCCTGCATTGTCCATATTCCATACTGTACTGCTGCTGCTGGGAATCCTTCACTGCACAGTATAGCAAACCTAAAGCTACGCCCCAAAAGGGATCATTTTTTTGACCACTTTTGTAAGAAGCCATTGCTTTTACACTTTCCAGGGCAATATATATTTTCTTTTAAATAAAACCCAAACCTGTTGCTACTCCCTAAAGAGAGTCTGCCCCCCCAGTATAGATGCACCACTGCATATGGGGTTGAGCACTTCCTGCTTTTTAATACCACGCCAATTTGTAGTTTGTATTTAGAATTTTTGGAGGTGTAGAAACTCCTAGTCTGAATGTGCCTTTATTTCCATCCACAGGCAGCATTCTGGTGCACATGTGAGGCCTGGGCTATATCAGCAAGTCTTGGGTGGGGCTCAGAGCTCTCTGCCTCCTCCCATTGTATGCATGGTCACGTGCTACCGAGCTACTTGAGAAACCTTGGCGCGGTGCTCGGGCTCAGACATGTCCTCCAAGCAGGATATGTTGGCTAATTCTCAATTTTACACCAGTACAAGGGTTAGTAAGACCGCAGTGTGCACCTGTCTTTGTTTTTGTTATGTTATTTTGACTGCTTATCACATCCACACAATTGCTATCCTGTGTAGGATGTCCATTGTGGTACTTGTGGTCCGCTGCAGGCATCCTCCATTGTATGCATTTTTGCTGGGGATTGCCATTAGCAACGGGCCACAAGTGCAGGATCTGCCCCCCCAGTATATATGCACCACTGCATATGGGGTTGAGAACTTCCTGCTTTTTAATATCACGCCAATTTGTAGTTTTTATTTTGAATTTTTGGAGGTGTAGAAAATCCTAGTCTGTGCCTTTATTTCCATCCACAGGCAGCATTCTGGTGCACATGTGAGGCCTGGGCTATATCAGCCAGTCTTAAGTGGAGCTCAGAGCTCTCTGCCTCCTCCCATTGTATGCATGGTCACATGCTGGAGGTTACTGGGAGATTGCTTTGAGTCGGACCTTGCGCACCTGTAATTCGCCCACTGGCTCCTGGTATTGCCCATACGGCCCAGGTAGGTTTAGCGTTAGGTTCCCGAGCTACTTGAGAAACCTTGGTGCGGTGCTCGGGCTCAGACATGTCCTCCAAGCAGGATATGTTGGCTAATTCTCAATTTTACACCAGTACGAGGGTTAGTAAGACAACGTAGTGCACCTGTCTTTGTTTTTGTTATGTTACTCCCTAAAGAGGGATAATTTTAAAAACAAGCCATGGCTTCTTTCAATACCACCATGTGTGTATAAACACCGGCAGGCATATGCTCCCAAAAAGTAATAATTTTTGGACCGTTTGCTAAAAAGCCATTATTTCTTCCGAAACCACCATGTGTGTATAAATACCAGCAGACTTTGCTACCACAAATCGATCATTTTAGACTGTTTCTTCATTTTAAAAAGCATAAAATATTGGACAGATTAGTGTGTTTTTAAACAGGCAGTTTTTTTTTACACCTGCTACCTTCTGTTTACCCATAGCCATATATTTCACTGTCACATCATCATTACTAATGCTGTCTTGGCATTGAAGAGCTAGAAAGGGATTTGATACAGTCATACACAAATTTTCTGGGCAATTGGAGCACTTTCAATTTGGGTCGAATTTATTTGTACTTAATCAAATCTGATGAATCAATTGCATTGGAACCAAAACAAATTTCAAGTAAATGTCCTCATCTACATCATACTGATGAGCTCATTTGTTCTGGAGCACAGCGGCAGAAGGACGCTTGGCTTGAGAGCCAATCAGTGAGATCTGTGCTCTATTTAACCCCTTAGGGAACCATGACGTACCGGTACGGCATGTTTCCCGAGTCCTTAAGGACCCATGACGTACCGATACGTCATGAGTTTAAAACGAGATTGCGGCACTGCGGGGGGTTAATTGGAACAGGATGCCCACTGAAATCATTCAGCGGGCATCCTGTCATATGACCCCCCCATATTGGTGATCGCAGCAAACTGCAGGTCAATTCAGACCTGCGGTTTGCAGCGCTTTCTGCAGTTTCTGATCCCCGCGGTCCCTGACCGCGGGGATCAGAAACGTTAAAATACCCAAAATAAAGATTGCAGGGGGGCTTGCAGGCGGTGCGGCAGGCGGGATCGCGATACCCCGCCCGCCTCCTCTTGAATATTCATTGGTGCACAGTGGGTATACTGACACTTTGGTATAAACAGCTGACATCTGTGCTGTAATGGCAGCCATTTAACCCTTGCCATACCGCGGTCCGGGTTAACAGTCAGTTGTGGCAGACGGGGAAGGTTCCCATGGCAACAGGACGCCTTCTCAGGCATCCTGCTATCCATGGTGCTGAACAGATCTGTACTAAAGGCATAGATCTGTTCAGACAAAGTGTAAGTAAAATAGAGTACAATACACTATATATGGTACTGTACTGTATTATACAGACATCAGACCCACTGGATCTTCAAGAACCAACTGGGTCTGGGTCAAAAAAATGTAAAAAAAAGTGAAAAAAGTAAAGATTTAAAAAAAAAAAACATTTATCACTGAATAAAAATTAAAAAAATAAAATACACTACACATATTAGGTATCGCCGCGTCCGTAATGACCTGATCTATAAAACAGTCATGTTACTTTCCCTGCATTGTGAACACCATAAAAAAATTTAAAAAATATGAAGAAATTGAAATTTTGCCCACCATACTTCCCAAAAAAGGTAATAAAAGTGATCTAAAAAGTCGTATGTACGCCAAAATAGTACCAATCAAACCGTCATCTCATCCCGCAAAAATCATACCCTACCCAAGATAATCGCCCAAAAACTGAAAAAACTATGGCTCTTAGACGATGGAGACACTAAAACATGATTTTTTTTGTTTCAAAGGGGTTAAATCCTGCTGTGTGACTGCTCAATGGCAGTTATTATATTTTCGTCCTGGTTTGTGTGTTGTAGATTACTTGGTGGTTTGTGAGCATTGTTATGTTTTTGACCTGGCTTGTTTACTCGATTTCTCTTTGCCCTCACTTGCTTGCTACTATGTTTGACCTCGGACTGTTTACTGCCTATTGTTTTGCCTTTGTGTCTCTGTACCTTTGTCTCTCATGTTTCTGACTTGGCTTGATTCTGCTATTATAATTGGATACTGTTATGGCTTTGATGTCTCACCAAAATGTTTTTTTTTTTTTTTATATGTTTTTTTTTTATTAAAGCAATTACATGTACAGTATACACATATTGGTACTTGAAACATCTGTAAACATAAATATATATCCTGTGTTTACAATATAGAATATGCTTTATTTACTATTAAACTAAATTTTTCTTTTCCCCAATTTCCCTCCCTCCCTTTTCCCAATTTTCCTCCCTCAATTTTACCAACATTCCTCCCTCCCTTCCACCCCTTTTCTCAGCACAATCATCTGTTTTTTCTAATGATATCTTATTGTTGCATTGTGGTTCGGTCTCCATTGGTCCTGTTATTTATTTGAGCTAACCAATGATTTTCTTTGAGTGATATAACAAGTTATGTCTGGAGTACTTTATGTTTCATCTGTCTCTACTCTCCCTTCTGCCCATGGAATTTTTGAGATCTATCCGTCTATCTGAAATCTGCCTAATCTGTTGGTGTGTTTCCCTAGGAGATACCATGTTGTTAATTGGAAAGGTGTCATTATCATTTGTATTTCTTCGTCATCCAGCATTAAGCATTTTTTTAACTGAGAAATAACTTCAGAGGGATGTGGGCATTCTGGCTTCAGCCAATGCAATAATAGGCATCTCTTTGCTGCTAATAGAAAGAGATGGGCTATCATTGGTATATGTTGGTGGGATGTGTTGTGTTGGAATATATATTGCGTTGGTGAATCTGGTAGTTGTATACTCATTTTGTCCAGTAGTAATCTGTGCACCTTTCCCCAAAAGTCCTTTACCTTAAGACATTACCAAAGGCCATGAAAAAGGTTGGTATTTTCCAAGTGGCACTTGGGACACTTGGTCATTTTGTCAGTTGTGTCTTTCCAAGTATAAAAGCCATAAATAGCTTTGTGAATTATGTGGAATTGAGTTTCCCTCCATGTTTCATTTACTGTTACAGAACATACCTTCTTCCCATCCCCCCAATACCTCTAATGGTGTGTTTAATTCCGGTATCACTTTTTTCCAGTTGTGGAAGGCTATTGTGGATTGTTTTATTGATGTCTTGCGTCTTATGTCTTTATATAAAGATGCAAGAGTGACGTGCAAATCTTTCTGTCCGATCATTTGATCAAAGTCATGACAAAGGCTGACAATCTTATAATAGGACAGAAAGGGGGATTCTTTTACTCCTGTTTTCGATCTGAAATCCTGAAAGGTATGGTATCTTCCCTGTTCCGAATTCCAGAAGTCAGGCAGGGTTTGAGTACCTTGCCAGTTTAGTGTTCTCCCTGTTGTTGACACGCTTAGCTGTTTTATATCTAGATATTTGGAACTTTGGAAAGACAGCCCAAAAAGCTTTCTGACTGTTTTCCACATTGCCCACGTGTCTTTGAATATCAAACTGCGTTTTATTTTGGGGGGAATATCTATGAGTGTGGTGTGCAGTAGAGTGTTCAAGTTCCACGGCCAAGTAGATCTGATTCTACTGAAAAGTTTGAATACATGTCTTTTTTCCTTAACCAGTCTATGCATAATCTGAAATTAATAGATCAGCTATATATGCATTCTGTACTTTATGTATATGTGGTGCTGAAATGAAGATGTAGTCCAATCTGGACCACGAGTTGTGTACATGTGAAAAGTGAGTAAATTTCCTACCGGATTGAATAATCGCCAGGTATCTAGTAAATTTAGGGATTGGATGAAGGATGCAAGATAAGTCTCCTTTGATTCTGTTGTTGGGCCTGGCCCTATTGGACTTCTCCTGTCTTTCTCCTTTCTGATCACTGTATTCATATCTCCTCCCACCACCTTAACCACAGCATCGTCATTCATAAGTAATGGGGTGAACTTCGGCAAAAAAGGTACATGGTTATCATTTGGACCATAAATGTTATACAGTTGTGTTCAAAATAATAGCAGTCAGATATCACTAACCTGATCAATCACTGTTTTTGGTAGAAATGATATTTCTACATGGCATATAATTTACTAGCAGGTGTAGTAGAGTAATAGAAATCCAAAAGAGCCAACAGTCATGACATGCATGCTGCTGATTCTGTATAATTGAATCACTAATTAAAAGGGACATGTTCAAAATAATAGCAGTGTGAAGTTAAATGAGTGAGGTCATTCATTCTTTGAAAAACAGGTGGCAATTTTTGCCCTTATTTAAGGAAGGAAGGCAGAAAATGCTGTACATGCTGGTTACAGTGCATTTTTCTCTGAACTTCTGAGGAAAATGGGTCGTTCCATACATTAAAGAACAGCGTAACTTGATTGCAAACGCTTTAAAATGGTAACCAAACCTGAAAGACGCGGAAAAAAGCAAAAAACTACCATTCAAATGGATAGAAGAATAGCCAAAATGGCAAGGACTCAGCCAACAATCAGCTCCAGGAAGATCAAAGGTCTAAAGTTATCTGTGGGTACTGTTACAATTAGAAGATGCCTATGTGAAGCCAAGCTATCTGCAAGAAGCCCCCGCAAAGTCCCACTGTTGAAAAAAAGACATGTGCTGAAGAGGTTACAATTTTGCCAAAGTGCACATTGACTGGCCTAAAGAGAAATGGCGCAACATTTTGTGGACTGATGACCCCCAAACACTGAATTCAAGCCTCAGTACACTGTGAAGACAGTAAGGCATGGTGGCGCAAGCATCATGATATGGGGATGTTTCTCATACTAAAGTGTTAGGCCTATTTATCGCCCAACACCTTAGTGTTGACTCCATGCAACACAGATGCACAGCAGTTCTCAGAAACAGTGGTATACAACTAAATATTAGTTGAGTGATTCAAAGGAAAGCAAAATCTTCAAGCATTTTTCAGTTTATATAGTGAATGTTTGAGTTTGTAAACAAGAATACAAACACTGCTTATTTTTTTGAACAGTCTAATATTCACAGTCTAACACAAATTTTAAATATTTTTCTTCAAGTTTGATTTAGAATAGAATGTGTAGTGTTCCCAATGCATTTGTGTGTATGGAAATAAAAGCTATTAGAAGGATTTTGAGCTTTATTCGCTTTTTTTAAACACACTGCTATTATTTTGAACACAACTAAATATGCTTATGGTCTCTGTGGCAAATTTTAGGCAGTGCCACCCCCCCTTCTTTGTCCGAAGACTGATGCACTACCTCGCATGGTATACTTTTCCTGATTAGGGTGAGTACCCCTGCTTTGCAGCCTAACATAGATGATCTGTAGGTCTGCCCTACCCATGTGTCATGCGTGCAAAGTCATTTTCTTGCAGGTGAGTTTTCTGTAATAAAGCTACATCTGCTTGTAATCTCTTAAATGTCTCAGAACCATGAGACATTTATGAGGAGATCTGAGACCTTTAACATTCTATGTCACTATCCTTACACCCCACCCTAGGTATATAGCTTAAATAAAACTTGAACAAAAAACATACATAGCAAAAATACCAAACTATTAGAGTGCTTCCTAGGGAGTTAAATAACAATCCTGCCTCCCCAAGGCTTAGCTGCCTTGTGACTTCTCTTTTTTCCGTCATAGGAAAGAGGGCTAAATATCATTTCTCTCGCCCGGAATTTTTTTATTTTTTATCATGTATTAGTTTGGTAAGGGAATAAATAAGTGCTTAAAGCACTTGATTTCTCAGGTTTCATCTGTGCCAGACAAGTTTTTTTGGAGGTGAGAGTCATTATGATGATCTCCGTCCCTTATTGGTCTCAATGTCATAGCCGAGACTGAGCCACCTGATATTGCATGATATTACATGAAACATATCAAACATATCATATACAGTAGAAGAGAGATAGCAAAATGAAAGATTATCTACAGTATATGAGAACCTTATGTTTATATAGCAATATTGATCATCAGGATACCGCGTTGGAGGAGTGATTATCCTCGTTTAGAGTCTCCGTATGAAGGAGCTACAGCTCATCTCAAGATTCTCTGATTCCTGTCGCCATCTTGGTTCAGGTGCTTCATGGTTAGGTCTCCAATCTGGATTTCTTGCATTGCTCCTTAGGTAAGTCCTTGGATGCTAATTTGGTTTTGTAACAGATCTCCTGGCACCCCGACCGGGTACCTCCGTCGATAGATGCTCCTAGCGCTTCCCGAGGACTCCAAGCACTCCACTTGACACCGTAAGCGCTGCAGACCCCACGAACCGCCGAAGCTTGGTTGAGGTCTCACTGTCTCCTACCCACCCTGGACCTACGACAAGGCTCCAGGCTCCAGTGGGTGAACCTTTCCTAAATCCAGAGAGCAGGAGCAGCTCTCACAAGAGCTAATAGTATAGCCCGGGGAGTATAGCAAATCTTCAGTGTATACCAATCCCCAGTGTCGATCAGTTACCCAAACATCAGCCTCAACATGATGAAGGGTAAAACAGGAACTCTTTAATGGGTTATTTTTCAGCCTTTTATGCAGGTCTCCTAGCAAGGGAGACTGTGACAGTTTATATTTTAGCCAATCACATGCATTTACAGTATTGAAACCTTCCCAGCAATTGTACACAAAACCCCCTTTCCTCTGTCTGTAACGCAATCAACAAAATACAAAGAGAATTGTCTTTGACGCAATCAACTAACACACTGGCATTGTCTGAGATGCAATCAACAAAATACAATTACCAATAACACAAAGGCCACAACCCACATAGAATCCTCCTCTCTGCCTGTGATATAGTCATGGTACATCATGGTTAACATAATCATCACAGGCAGGAGAATACACAATGTCCTCTGTCCTGGAGACAACCGAGTTGTAATTCAATTATCTCTCAGGACAGAGGGCAATCGCCAATACACACAGACCTCACTACTCAACGAATACAATGTCCCACCCTTTACAATACACATAGACATTTAACATCCCAACATAGCACAAATTAGTTGTAAAAGTTTCTTGGGCCTGGCTGTACTCATGACTTTTCTGTCCAAAACAGTTCCACAGATTTAAGCTGTGCAGCCAGTCTGTCTTCTCCTTTCAAAGTTAGTATGGGCCATAATCCTGGGGCAAGAGGCTGGCAACCAGGCCCCTCCAAAATCCAGTGGCGAGGTTGGTTTCGCCACAGGTTTCTTCTTGTTCTTCTGCTTCTCGTGATCTATGGTTTTGCTGTAGATGATGACGGTGATGACAGTTGGCATCCTCTGGGCATTTCTTCTTCTATTTCTAATGCTGCAGATTCTTCTCTTGGCATTTGAAAAGTGGACACTGCATTAGCTCCATGGTATACTTTCAGTATGGCTGGGTATAATAGTGTAAATTTTTGCTGGTAGAGGATGGAACATATTACTGCAGAAAATGATTGAAAAGTAACACCTTATATGACCTCGTATTATTGCAGTGTCACACTACCCTCGTAGGTACTGCAAAGTTGTTGTGTATTGTTTGCATTCCTTATATAGCCTGTTTTTATGCTGCAATGCATCTTTATGCATGATCCCTGTTTACAGGTGTATTTAGATTGCATTACACTGAGCCTACCACTAGGGGGAGAACTCCTCCCATATATAGATAGCTTAGCTCAGGTCTAGTCTAGGGGCAGTGCAGTCAGGGTGTGTCAGTCTAGAGTCTAGTTCTGTCCAGTTCAGTCTGAAGTTTTGATCCCTGAGTTGAAGTGCTGCATACACTCAGCAGGATATTAATTCTCGAGAATACTAAAGAAGGAGACCCCCAAAGGGTTACGGCCATCTCTACAAGCGCCTTAGGACCTTTGGAATTTAAAAGTGAAGGATTCACCAGCCTCCAGCAGCCTCACTAGCCTGCACTGGGATAACCAGGACCAGCCTAGAAGTCCTCTACCAGTAAGGCTACAAACCTATATCATTTAATAGCTAGAGAGACACACATTACACCTGTCAACAGTGGACCTGTTGCAGCTTTACCTCTGTCCATCTTAATGAGACTGTTTAATACTTGGAAGTTACTGTTACCAGGAGCATCGTTCAGTAAAAGTTATAAGTTGAATCACACCATCACCGTCTCAGTCTTCAGTTCCTCAATTAACACTACAGTAAATGGTTGTACCACCACAAAAGGTACTGACGTCACGACTACAAGGGACCTTGCCATAGGCACATTAATACAGACCATCAAGGGCACCTCGAACCACCATCTGGCCTGTGTCCCTTACACCAGAGTGTGCCCCAGAGAATCCTTGTGCCGTTCTCCTCTTCACTTATGCGAGCCTGCCCAGGGAAAACGTAATCATGAGTAACCAGAACTGTATTCACCTCGGCCCACCTATTGCTCACACTGTGACCTCACGTATAATTCCCCTGTTTGGTCTGGCATATCGCATTATCACTGCAGTACGGCCTTTTTTTTATATGCCTTCAGGATCTCTGCTTTATCAGAGTAATTTTAGATATTTCATGATCACTTGTCTGGGTCTTTGTCTTTGCTTTGCCCTCCACTCTTTTTGTTAGCTGGGCATAAGCTCACTGCTTCTGGTAGCTCGTGCGTTAGCTCTTGCGGTGGTATATTTTTTGGAAGACCTATTATACATAGGTTGCACCGCCTGGAGCGATTCTCTAGGTCATCTACCTTGCCGCTTTTAATGCAGATTTTCAGCAGCTCTGTCGCCATCATTATGTATTTTACCTCAAGGTTTTCTAGGTGCTGAGCATGTTGAGAGAGTTCTGTTTGCATCTGTTGAAAAGACTGTAGAGGCCAAGGATTTTTACAAGTCTGGTAAGATGTGTGCTGCTACTTCTAGAGCTAGTCGTCGATAATCTACTGATCCATCCCGATCAGTAGCTGTAGCCGTTGGCTGAACTATATTCATCTCGTTGTTTTCATCTTGGGCCTCAAGAAGCGCCATTTCCGGTGCTTTGTTCGCAGGCTTGGGTTGTCTGAGGGTCCCTTTTCATATAGATTTGCTCCCCATCGTGGGTATGAAGGGGTTCATAAAGCTCCGGAACACAATGTGTGTCCGTTTGGCTAGAACTTGAGACCCAATTGTAGGGAGCGGAGGGTTTTCCAGGCGAGCGGGCGGAGAGCTCTTGTTACACGCGGCTTTCCATGACAGCGCCGGAAGTCACCACTATGTTTTTGTCCTCTCCCCCTGCCAGTAACTTCCTGTTGTGCAAAAGATAGAATTTCTTACCACCTGCAGGATTAACAAGTTTGGTACCTACTTCCTAAGTAGATTGTTGCAAGGCAAGTTCTTGGGTTCTTTCTGAAAAGGGTAGCTAGCTCCAAGTCTGGCAGCTGGTGCCTAGTTGCGTCACAGTATCTAAGTTTAGAGATCATCATTTGTACATGTAACGAGATGATCATTTGCACACATGTAAGAAGTAAGGGACTTGTCAACTTGCTGTAGTTTTATCCTTCTATATTTACAAGAGTAAAGTTATGTAACATCTACCATTTAGATTGTGTTTCTCATAAAATACATAAAAATAGCTGCGAGGAGTTGTATTCCATGCCAGCAGGATTAGAGATGGTGCTATCTATATTTATCTAAAACTACAGAATAACTACTATATCTGCTTTCTATAGTACAAATCTCATCTCTGCTTGTGGTATCCCACATTTAGCAATGGAAAAAAGAGGGTAGGAAGGAAACTGGTCAATGTTTTTCTTATCTCAGCAAATAAAGTAACTAGAGTTGATTAATAATGATTTCTTGTCACCCTCCTGTCTGTGACAGTCCTAGTGTTACATAAATGTTTAGTTATGTGCTTAATAAATGCAGAGAATAGATTGGACTCTATATAATGCAATGAATTGCCTAATATAAAAACTGAATTTGCAATAAAGCAGAAAGACAGGTTTACTTATTCTAGATAGTTAAGGAACAAGATAAATCGTTATAGGTGAGAAGATAAGTGGGACTAAATAAGGAAATTGTTCACCTTACTTTGACAACATATTTTGGAAGATCATAATCATAAAGTAGATTAATTAGCAATAATGCGTGATTAGTGTGTACTTAGTGTACTTTTCTATATGGTAATTGAAATTAGTAATAGTAACTTTTCTATATAGTAATTGAAATTAGCCTAGCTTCTGATCATTAAAAAAAAATGTTATTTATGTTGACTTTTTTTGTCTTTGGCTGCATTTGACTGACATCTTTGTCTCATTTGGTGTAAAGGCTATACCCATTTACCCAGCTGTGATTGGCACATGCCATAAATTTAAATGTGACAAAGGGAGACATGGTCAGAAGACTGGGTTTATAAGAGCCCCCCTCTGAAATTAATTTGTATATAGTGTAAGAAGGAACAAGGAGCTGTCATTGACGTAAATGGATGAGCCAGGCCAAAGAGAGGAATGCTCGGGTCACCAGGTGGTTCTTATCTATGCAAAATTTTAAGTTTTCCATGGAACACAGGGCAGGCAGGTTACAGGGAAACGCGGATGCCCTGTTCCGCGTACACTGTCTGGCAAGTGTTCACCCCCTCAGGGTTGAACAAAGGGGGGAGGTATGTAAGAAGGAAGAAGGAGCCGTCATTGATGGAAGATACGTGTCACCGAGGTTCCTGGCCTCGGTGAGGTAAGGACCGGATTTTTTTTCCTGAAGTGTCAGTTCTGTAGTGCAGTCTGACATTTCAGCTGTTAGTATGGCTGTAAAGCCAATCCGGGCTGGTTCTTATTGGGAGCAGCCGAAGAGCAGAGTGGGTTGCTGTTCCCCACGGTTCTAGGCCGGGTTTTGGCAGGGATAAAAACCCAGCCAGCAAGTTCAGCTGGGGAATTATCCTCCATGACAGAGAAGCTGTGAAGCTGTGGAGCTGTGAGAGCCGTATGCTGGGGGAAACAGGCCTCTAAAGCCTGCTCTGGATTGTGGGTGAAAATCTACTGACCAGGTGAAGGTTTTGTGCACTGTGGACTTTGTGTGGTGTGAACAAGCACCAAAAACCTGAACACCATAACTTTTTTCTTGTTTTTCCTATTGTGTGAATAAAAGACTGAACTTTGATTTACATCCTTGTATTTGCCTCTGTACTGCTTCCGCTTACCCTGCCGTACATAGCAAATCCCCACAATAGTTATAGTTATGCTCATACTGTTCAATTGCTATGGATACCCCATTACCTTGTTATGATGGCAATACCACCTATGTTAAATTATTTTGAACTGTTGGACTTTTTACTATTATTAGTGTTGATCGCGAACATTCTAATCGCAAATTTTTATCGCGAATATTGGCACTTTGAGAATTTGCGAAGATGTAGAATATAGTGCTATATCTTCGCAATTGTGAATATTCTAGATTTTTTTTCATCAGTACCCTTACTGCTTCTTGCTTGTAGACCAATGAGAAAGCTGAATTATCTTTGTCTGAACTTAGCAACATCCCTTGCAACCAATAGGAAAGTTGCCTACCCCTTACTATATAGGAAACTCCCCAGCAGCCATTTTCTGCTGTTTTTTGCAGTTCTGAGAGAGAGAGAGAGAGAGAGAGAGAGAGCAGTGCCATGACTGTGCTCTGTGCTTTGCTGAGTCATCTGGATCCTTATTCAATTACATTAGATAGTTAGTTAGCTCATATATATAAAATGCAGATAGTCAGTGGGAGATAGTGTAGGTTAGAAAGCGATATAGTGTAGCTGATAGGTTCCAGTGCAGGGTGTTAGGTAGTGTGATAGGAATTACAGTGCTGTGATAGGGATTAGATTCCTACAGTCTCAGGAAACAAAGCTGCCACTTTGTTGACTCTAGATAACTTCTGCCTGATTGCACGTCCCTATGATGTCCACGATCCATTTGGATATTTTCTCTATCACCTTTCGATGTTCTTTTCTGAGCCTACCATGTTGATCACTGTTATCGGCGAATCAGGGTTCCACGACGGAGAAGGAGCGTGAGAAAGGGAGACTCATCCAAGGGAGGTCAACGGCTGCAATGGGATGAAGCGGAAATGTGGGACAAGTTATTAAAGCAGAAGGATTGAATGAAAGGGCCAATTAAAGACGAATTTTAGAAATTTAAGTCCCTGTCACCTATGCAGAACAAGGGTTTTTCATCACCAGAAATAGATTAATGTCACCCACCAATGGAACAGATTATTTTTAAAAATTTCGATCCCTGTCACCTATGCAGAGCAGGGGTTTATTCATGGCAAAAATGGTAAAATGTCAACCCAAGAATGTAACAGAAAAATGAGTGAAATTTATTAAGCTGTAAACTAGGTAGAGCAGGGGTATATCACATTCAAAAATTTGTGAATTTACTTGAACCCCACATCGATTCCACTTCTAAAAAACTTCCGTTAGCTACCAAGGTGCTTAGACGCCTCAATAAAACCTTACACAATTGGTTTCTATGTGATGCGTGGAGACTTTTCAATCCCAATGAAAGAGATTACTCTTTCTTTTCCCACGTACATGGATTTTATCATAGATTAGATTATTTGTTCATATCAAAGGAACATCTTCAGCACTGCAGCCAGGCCAGCATTGGCACTATGCACTTGTCCGATCATGCCCCTATCTTTTTGACACTGTCTTCCCCTAACATGGACCCCCGACCATTCAGATGGAGACTCAATGAGCAATTAATTGCCCCAGGTGACCCCCTATCCCAGACTCAGAAAGCGTTAAAGGAATACTTTACGCTCAATAGTAATTCAGTTAGTTCCTGCCAAGTTCTATGGGATGCTCATAAGGCATTCATAAGAGGTCATTTTATCTCAAGGGGAGCAAGAGCCAAAAGAGAAAGACAAGTCCGAGTAGATTCTTTACTTGATAGAATCCAAAAGCTGGAAACCCTCCATAAGCAGTCTTTGTTAGAGTCTCACCTTACTGAATTAACAGCTTCAAGGGAAGCCTTAAAAAAGATTCTAAATTCTATCTCAGCTAAATATTATATTCAAGCATATTTTAAATAATATGCCCATGGTGATAGGGCATCTAAGTTCATGATGCAGCGGATTAAGCAAAGAAAGGCCCATAATTTTATCCATCAGATTAAGACCACTAGTGGTAAGCTAGCCTACACTACAACCGAAAAAGCTGCTCAATTTAAGGAATTTTACCATTCTTTGTATAATCTAAAGCATCCGGACAACAAAGTACAATATCCTTTCCCGCCTAATGATCTAATATTATCCTTTTTACAATCCTTGTCCTTACCCTCTTTAGCCGAGCAACAGGCCCAATTGTTACAAGCCCCTTTCACTCTCCAAGAAATAAAAGATACTATCAAGCAGCTTCCAGGAGGAAAGTGTCCCGGCCCAGACGGACTCCCAGCTTCATACTACAAATCTCTCTCTGACATTCTAAGCCCTTTTCTATTAGATGTATGTAATAGCGCTCTAAATGGCTCTAATATGTCTACAGACATGACGAAAGCTCACATCTCCTTAATTCATAAAGAAGGGAAGAATAGTTCTGACTGCGCCAGCTATCGTCCCATTTCTTTGCTGAACTTAGACCTAAAAATACTGGCTAAACTATTGGCCTCCCGATTGTCCTCCCTCCTTAATCCAAAATGATCAGGTAGGTTTCGTAAAGGGTAGGGAGGGGAAGGACAACACGGCTAGAGTTTTAAACTGCATTTTTCAGGCAAAAAGATTCAAGCGTCCTCTGATCCTTCTCAGCACTGATGCTGAGAAGGCATTTGATAGAGTAGACTGGGATTTTATGTGTAAAGTTCTATCTACATTTGGGATCCCAGAAAAGTTCTTGAATGCAATATTTTCCTTATACACAAATGCATCAGCCTCGGTAATTGTAAATAACTCATTATCCTCTCCCTTTAATATACACAACGGGACCAGACAGGGTTGTCCCCTCTCCCCTCTTTTATTTGTTCTAGTAATGGAATCACTGCTACAGGCCATTAGGAAGGAGGAGGGGATACAAGGGGTTAGGGTTGGAAATTACAATCACAAGGTCGCAGCATTTGCTGATGACTTGCTTATTATTTTTACGAACCCAACCATAGCCTTTCCACATATTGAACGAATACTTGGATTTTTGGGTAGACTTTCAAATTTTAAAATAAACGCCACAAAATCACATGTCCTTAACGTTGGCTTCCCTCCATCCCTGGTTAACAAACTCAGACCGAAATATCCATTTAATTGGGATCATCCACACATCACTTATTTGGGAGTTAAAATAGGTCCTGACCCAGACACATTATTCCGCCTAAACTATGTTCCGCTTTCGAACTCAATACAAGATCAATTGTCCTCCCTCGACAATCTTCTTTTATCCTGGTTCGGCAGGAAAAATATAGTGTCTTCACTCGTTATTCCTAGAATGACCTATCTCCAACAAGTCTTACCAATCCCAGTGCCCAAATCTTTCTATGTCTCGTTCAATCGGATGATTAGGACATTTATTTGGGCTGGTAAGAGAGCTCGAATTTCTTTTTCGACTTTGAGAAAGCCCAGGCCCTTCGGTGGGATTGGTTTACCTGACCCTGAATTGTACAACAATGCAGTCCTCCTTGCTAGATTTGTAGGATGGATTAAGGCATCTTGAAGGAACCCTGGGTCGATCTTGAACAGACACATCATGGTACCCCTTTTAGAGGGCTTCTAATAAGTAAGGAAATACCCCAACAAAGGGCCACAAGCGACAATCCGGTAGTCAAGTCCACCTTAAGGGCTTGGGATTGGTTTCAAACATTTATCCATGCGATCCCATTACCGTCCCCTCTGGTTCAATTAAGAGATATAGTAGGATTAGCACCTAAAGACCTGTTGGATAGTCTTCCAAAATCCATAAGAGACTCTGATCAGTTAGTGATCTCGCTGTTAGACGATAATGGTAAACTAATGGGCCTAACTTCTGTCACTAGACTTTTCCCTGATTGCAAATTTCCCATTCCCTTCTTTTTCTTCCTGAAATCCTTTATCAACAAGTTCATTAATAAAAGCTCTCTACAGCGCCCACTCACATGGTTTGAGAATCTTTTAAACAAGCCCAACACACAACCTGTAAAGGGGGACTATTAATTACCAATATTATGCGAATATCGATAATTAATATTCCTAAATAGGAGGAGCCGTCTAGTGATGACTCCGCCTATTTATGCCTTTATATAACAATACACAATATCTTCGCTATGCCTTACACTAATCACTATACTAGCTGCATGCGCCTTACTTACTACCGCTAACAAGTACACACTACACAAAGGGTACAAGTAACACAGTATTTATTAACACCTGACACTACGCACACAATACAGTACTAAATATACAATACTCAACTACACTACACGTTCCCAAATTCCACCCACAAACTAACTATACAATACACACATACAGGTATATTAACCCACCCGCCTAGCTCTATACTGTCCCTACGGGGAATGACGAAGGGTTAAAAGGATTTGTTTGCAGAGCAGAGGCATGCTCTACAGAGGATTTGTTTGCAGAGCAGAAGCATGCTCTACAGAGGCAGGCAGGACAGGGGCACGGACATCAGGGGGTACAAAGTGTCCGGGGGGGGGGACCAGGGCAGAGATACCAGGTAATGCCTGGCAGGGAAAGGGTTAATCAGGGGAGAGCAGGCACACAGGGAACCAGGGGATGCAGGGGTAACCCAGGGGTTAAATATGGATCCCATGGGTGTCATAGGGGTTACCAGGGGTAGGTGGTACAGGGATCGTTGGTGGGATAGGGGAATATGGGTTAATAGGGAGTGATACTTATGCTCGCGTCCAGGGGGGGTCGCTCCTGACCGCCGATTGCGCTCCTCTTCAGAGGGGCCGGTCAGGGTCCTTCAGGAGGTGGGGGTTCTGAAACGGCCTGAGCGCAGGATGCGCTCTCCACTCCAGGTCAGCGGGGGTACATGTGGCTGGGTCCGGTCAGTGGCGTTTGTCCTGAGCGCCGATGCGCTCACCAGGTGGGGGGGCCCCGATCCTATCTATTCGGAGGGCGAGATGCGCTCCTCCACGTGGGGGCCCAGACCCTAACTAACCTACGGAGTGCCGGGCCGCCGGATATTTAAACCCGGCCGCCCGCACTCCCGCGCTGCGCCGCCCACCAGGGGGCGCGCGCGCGCGTCCCCATTATCCACGTGGGCCGGCGCAGTGATATGACGTCACTGCGCCGGCCCGCACATCGGGGACGCGCTGAAGACAGGCGGGAGATCCTTTGATCTCCCGCCTGTAGCTCTCAGCATTCCGGACATCGCAATGGTAATTGCGATGCCGGAATGCGCATAATAGAGGGAGCGGAGGTGTCTCCTCTTTCTCTATTATGCTTTAATTATCTCCAGCCGGGCTGCAGATAATTAAAACAAAAGGATTCAAATTCATTAGAATCTGAATCCTTTTGAGGTCACCAGAATGACCGGACCTTATCCGGTCATCCTGGCGCCTTTACTCAGAATACATCAATGTGAATGCTTGGGCCACATTCACATTGATGCATCTGGGTCCATGTAGGGGGGGGGGGATTTATATGGTATGGGGATATGATAAGGGGGCACAATATGATACAGTGGGCATTATATGATATATCTCTCTTAAGGGGGCACCTACATATATAATCAGGGAGCACAAGCCCCTGCAATATACGAGGGCACAAGCCCCTACAATATAAGGGGGCACATATTTCCCACAGGGGCCACCATGAGCCCCTGGGGATCATCATGGGCAGATGTGCGCAGATGCTGGGCACATCTGCGCACATCGTTTCATGATGCTGTGGTTGATGTATGCTTATATATACCATACATGCCCGCATGTGTTTGCAGGCATGCATGGATATATATGCATACGTCTCAACCGTTCCTCAACACAACCCAAACTGATTTCCCTGATTTATAAAAATCTAATCTCTCCCAAACCAATAGTTAAGCAGGCATTCATTGGTATGTGGGAAAAAGACCTTGACTTTTCGTTCTCCCAGACAACGATTTCCAGACTACTCATTAGACCTCACAAAGCCTCGAGATGCGTACGTATTCAGGAGAACGCCTATAAAATTCTAACCAGGTGGTATAAAACCCCAGAATTTACCGGTAAATTTAATCCTACACTCTCAGACAGGTGTTGGAGGTGTGGAATAGAAAAAGGCACTTTCTTCCACATATGGTGGTCCTGTCCCAAAATTATAGCATGGTGGGGAGTTATATTTGAACAGTGCAACAAAATCTGCAATTCTTCCATCCCCGTTTCCCCTGACATAGCTCTTCTAGGGACACACATTTCCAGTGGCAGGAATTTCCATCCCCCCCCTGTTTAGTCACTTACTGGATGCGGCTCGTCTCCTAATACCTTGCTACTGGCTTTCAACAGAAGTACCGCCCATGCCTAGGTGGCTTGCCAAGATCGATCAAATATACAGATTTGAGGACCTGGCATCTTGGGAAAATAGAAATATAATTGCATATAAGAAGTGTTGGTCGCAGTGGTCATCTTTTAGGAAATATGATTAAATGCTTTTTCCCTTATTGGTAAACTACTTGTGTGATATCTGCTGTTATCTGCTTTGATAAACTGGGCCAGATCCAGTATAGTGTTTGCTTAGATGTACACGTTTTACAATGTTACCTCGTCTGATGCTCTAAATCATTCCTTCACGGTACTCAAAGATATATGCTGAACTTGCACTTGTCCCCACAGATGAGAAAAACCTCAGAACTCTGTAACACTAATTTGTACCTGATTGTACTTATTGTTTATCTGTCCATGTATTACATTTGAAAAAGTATGCAACAAAAAAACTTGAAAATGTAACAAATTAATTAATCTTTTTTTACCTGTCTACTAGGTATAGCAGTGGTATATCACACCCAAAAATTGGTGAATTTCACCCGAAAATGTAACAGACAAATTAGTGATTTTTTTTACCTGTCTACTAGGTATAGTAGCGGTATATCACACCCAAAAATGGGTGAATTTCACCCAAAAATGTAACAGACAAATTATTGAAATGACATAAAATAAAATATAATACGTACAAATAAAAAATAATTGTGGAGGTCTATATGGAGTAGGAGTTTGAGGAGGCGGTGGACATAGCGGTGTAGGTGAAAGCAGCGTTGGAGGAGGACTAGGTAGCCAACACTGTTTTTTGGTTTTTAATTAAAAAAAAATTAAATTAGGGTACACTGCAAAAGAGTGTGAAATATCCAAAATACAAGTATGAGCAATTGCGCTGTAGTATAACAATTGCTTGTTAAGGCCGGTATGCATGTCTATTCTGCACAAGGTACGGACAAGTCCTGTGGGATCCATGCCTGGTTCATTTTAATGAACAACGTGAGCTTGTCCACATTGATTGTGGACAGGCGGCTGCGCTTGTCTGTGATGACGCCCCCTGCCGTGCTAAACACAAGTTCAGATAATACACTGGCTGCAGGGCAGGCCAGCACCTCCAAGGAGTAAGGGGGAAGCTCAGGCCATGTGCCCAATTTGGAGACCCAGAAGTTGAGGGGGGCAGACCCGTCATTCAGTACGTGTGGGCGTGTGCACACATACTGCTCCACCATGTTGGTGAAATGCTGCCTCCTAATAAGATGTTTCATATCAGCTGGTGGTGGTGGTTGTTGTGGTGTGCTGACAAAGCTTTTCCACATTTTGGCCATGCTAACCCTGCCTTCTGAGGTCCTGGCGGTGCCCCAGCTGCGTTGGCGACCTCTTCCTCCTCCTCTGCCTTTGCCTTGTGCTTCCACTGTGCCCCCGCTGTCAGGTGGGAATGCCACCAGCAGCGTGTCTACCAGCGTGCGCTTGTACTCGCGCATCTTACGATCATGCTCCAGTGAGGGAATTAAGGATGGTAAGTTGTCCTTGTAAGGGGGATTCAGTCGTTGCGAATACACTGCAGCATGTAATCGCTCATGTGTGCCAGGCTGCCCAGAGGCAATAAAAAGCTGTCCTCTGTGGGAGGTGTATCGTCTGTGTGCTCTGTATCCCCCCAGCCATGCACCAGTCATGGCCATGAGCTGGTCTGGGTGCCAACCTGCTGTGAACATGGTTCCTCCTCCTCCATCTCCTCCTCCTCATCCTCCACCTCGTCATCCTCCAGAACTGTGCCCTGGCTGGACAATTGTGTACCTGGCGTTTGTGGGTGCAGGAACCCACCCTCGAAGGGCTGACAGCTGAGCAGCAGCAGGTTGAGAACGCCGAAAGTGCGCTCAGACGACCCCCACATTATGCAGCAGCTCTGACATATCGGGGTAATTTTTGTGAAATCTCTGCACCACCAAACCGGCTAGTCCCAGAGCTGCTACGAGATTTCGCCCATTATCACGCACCACCAGGCCGGGCTCACTGGCACGAACCACTCATCAGTCTGTTGTTCAAAGCCCGTCCACAGCTCCTGCGCGGTGTGGGTTTTTCCCCCAAACAGATACGTTTTAAAACTGCCTGCTGCCATTTATCCCTGGCTGTGCTGAAGTTAGTGGTGAAGGTGTTACGCTGACCAGATGAGGAGCCGGTAGAGGATGAGGAAGCGGAGTAGGAGTAGGAATCAACACTTTTTTGATAATTTGTTCTTGCAACTTTTAAGTGTGGCAAGAAAATGTGTCAATAAGTTCTGGTTGGTGCAACCTGTTTATATTACTTTTGACAATCACACTACTACAGTATTTAAGACATGTATTTATTACCAACTATTTTAAGTAGCGACTCTCTCCTCTACTGTGCACTGCTACATGTTCTGTACTGCCTTTTATCTGTGCCAGGATATGACACTTCTTTGGACACCAGGTGAGGGTGGCTTCATTTTATATTTCAGGTATTTCATGGACCTCCCAAAGATGTGGTAAAGTGCTGAGACACCGTGACGTGGTGCATGAGGTGTTCCGATATGTTCCTGACTGGAAGATATTGGCAAAGTTGTCAGCAGCTTTTAATATCGGCCTGAGGAATTAGCTAGTATTGTCAGTTGCGTATCATTTTGGTGCATTTTCTGCAGTGAAAAGTTATTAAGAGGCATGAGCGTCTTAATTTTCTAACGTTCGTGTATTCATTTAGACTGTCATAACAAATGACTATTCTAATAAATCTCTCCTGTTGTTTCCTTTTTTTAACCAAATCACTTTTATGCAAACTCATAAAAAAGATTTAATTGGCGGTAAGATAAAAAAAAAAAAATTTTGCAGCAGGATGCTGTGTTCTTAAGCAAATATTATTGGGCATTATCTTTCAATACAAGATTAGATTAAAGTGAGCAAAAAATAAATAGTACACCATAGGACTATGAATGAAATCAGCGTCTATCCCAGTAGGGGGGACCCAGACTCAAGCAGGGTTTGTCCTAGATTTACCAAGACTTTACAGAAGAAGAAACCTTGGCTCCAATTCATCATTTTTTATTTTATTTTTTTCCTTTTTAATTAAAAGAAACCTCATAAATCCAAGAATTCTTTCAGTTTCCAGAACACCAAACCTTCAAATAGTCCCTATGAGTGATTTGATTATCTCTGAAAAAGAGGCATCTAAGACAGAATAAAGTAAAAAATAAAGCTTTTTTGTAATAGTAAACTTGAAACAGATGGTGGCTGCATTACATAAGGAAAACTTCAAGAGGTTGTTTGAACAAGGTTTGTGCAGGTTTGCTGGAACTGTTCCAAAATCAGCTTTTAAGCAACCAAGAAGAAAAATGTCCCCATGAGGAAAAACCCAATTTACAGCACATATGTTATGCAGTGGTCAGTGTTATTAGGACAGACGGTAAATGTGTTCAATGATATATCAAACAACCACATTAGGGAGTGACACAAGTGCATTTTAACAATCTAAATGCTTACACCTTGTTTAATTTTCTCTGGGGGTTGCAATAAGGAAACTTAGGATATCTCCTAATTTTTCCACAGATGGATGGCCAGGCGGACAGACAAACTAACAGGCAGACAGAAAGATATTGATTTACATTCGCTACCTCCATTTTCCCCGAGCCCACACAAAAAGAGAGGAATGGAATGGAATTCATATTAAAATCAAACCCTACTTTTAGATATGGAAACAGCTGAGTGCCCTCACTTAGCTATTTCTCAATTTTCAAAAGACTTGTATGGAGAGGGCCTTTGTATATACAGACCAAACGTGTTGTAATCATGATCGCATCATTGGACCTCATCTGTCTAATATTTCTCTCCTAATACTGTATGTCTCTGTCTCTTCTGACTCTGGTGTTGCCAACAGGACTTTTTCCAGCAATAAATATACAAAGTTGTCAGCAACTTTAACCACCGGGACTCCTTCTGCATCTTGTATGGGCTGTCTCTAACCTAAAAAGACAAGCAGGACTTTTCCCACATAGGTGATATGGTACACTATTTCATTGTTGAAGCTATATATGGAATGGATGATCCAGATACTGAAATACTTACAGAGTGAGTACCTAATTTTTAATTATGGCCCTTTTGCTTATTTAAAGGGTTATTGCAGATACAACAGGTTATTAGCAGATCCAATGGATAGAGAAGGTAGATTGGTGGGAGTCCAATTAATGAGACGTGTGTCCTAGTTTGACTAGACTGGCATATGCACTGCTACTCCATTCATACTCTGTGTGACCAGCAGTAGTTGGCTATCTCTAGTCTCATGGAGATAAAGTGTGTGGCACTTGTTTGATTGCTTCTCTAATATTGAAGGCAAGGCACCCATTCTTGTGATCTGTGAGTCCCAACTTTTGCATCCCTACTGATCTAACAGTTATCCCCAATGCAGCTAATAGGGTTTAAAGTGGAATTCCCCCTTGGACATTGGGGACATATTGCTAGTAAATGCCCCTAATGTCTAATAGGTGTGGGTCCCAGCTCTGCGACCTGCACTTATACTTAGAACAGAGCCTTCAAAGTGTCAAAGAGTGCACCATGTATACATGGTCACCCTCCATTCATTTTTATGGGACTGCCCAAAATAAGCCGAGCGCCGGCTTGGCTATTTCCAAAAGCCTCATAGAATTGAATGGAGAAGTGTGACCCACACCCAGAGGTGTGACCAACACCTATCACAAATTGGGAGCATATCCTAGCGATATGCCTCCAATGTCCAAGATGGGCCAACGCCTTTAACTTGTAACTGGAATACCCCTTTAAGACAAAAACAAAAGAACACAAAAAATGACTGACATTTTAAACAAATGAAAAGGTTCTAATCCTGTGAAATTCCTCAGCTAAAGTTGTAAGTGAAAGACTTTAACAGAAAATCCCATGAGGATTCTAGAATTCATGAGACATAATGCACAAAGAAATGTTCTCAAATCCTTACGTTTGAATTAATAGAAAAAGAACATACAATCTACACACTCAGGTATAAATATATACAACTGATTGATCCTACGCTGCGTTTTATCTCAACTTTTACTTCTTGAAACCTTTTCTGTAGTTCATTGTCATTGCTATTATGTGAACCAGACAATCTTTATTTTAGAAGTTTATTATATATAATTAGTGATGGACGAACATCGGCCAGGACGATTCGCGATCAAATGTTCGCGAACCGCAAGTTCACGGCGGGCCCCATTCACTTTAATGGCAGGAGAACCTGAAAAACCATTAGGTCATTATTGCAGCCACCAAATACTTACAATAAGTGCACAAATTGTCCCACAACATGGACAGTGACATACCGGAGGGGGATCAATGGCAAAAATTCCCACACAAAATTAGTATTTTAATCAGGGGCCATTTTGATGCGTCTTGAAGGGAAACTGTCAAAAATGTGGCCTGCTGGAGCCTAGAAATTTTTTATTTTAGGCCACGGGAGTACAGGCCCCAAACATTAGGCATTTACCGGACAGTAAACATCAAGTGATTATGTGGCTGGAGGTATATTAGGCGGTCATTGGATAACAATTTTACTTCAGGCCAGTGGAGTACAGGCCCCAAAAATTATTCATTCAATGTACAGAAAAGAACAAGTAATTATGTGGCTGGAGGTATATTATAAGGTCATTGAATATCAATTTTACTGCAGGCCAGTAGTCTACAGGCCCTAAAAATTATGCATTCACCGTACATAAAAGATCAAGTGATTATGTGGCTGGAGGTATATTAGATGGTCAGTGGATATCAATTTTACTGCAGGCCAGTAGTCTACAGGCCCAAAAACTATTAATTCACCGGACAGAAAACCTCAAGTGATTATGTGGCTGGAGGTATAATAGACTGTAAACGAAACCCCCCCTCTTGAAAAAAAACAAATGATAATAGTTGAAATTCGATAACACGTGGTCGTCACAGGTGTTCAATTCCTCCGAGGTCCCAAACATCAGGCAGAAAAGGACAGAAAAGGCCTTTTATGCGGCTGTATTTACCTAAGAAAGGGACCATTATTTGTTTTGGGTGGTGGCGGATATGTGTGGGCTGGCATGAGGAAATTCAATTAAACGCTGTCGTCACAGGTGTTGAATCCCTCCGAAATCCATGCCCCATCTATTTTTAAAAATGTTAGTTAGTCCACACTGTCATGAGCTAGGCAAGTCACAATCCCCCCTGCTGCGCTGAACGTCCTTTCGGACAGGACACTCAACAAGGGGCAAGCCAAGAGTTCCATGGCAAATTGTGCCAGCTCTGGCCACACGTCAAGCCTGCACACCCAGTAGTTCAGGGGTTCCTCGCTTCTTAGAGCATCCACATCGGCCATTAACCCAATGTAGTCAGACACCTGTCGGGCTAGGCATTCCCTGAGGCTGGATCCGGAGGGTGGCTGTCGATGGGTTGGCTGCAAGAATGATCTCATACCTGAAGTGAGCAACACATCTTCAAACCACCCTCTTCATGCATGCACTGTGGGATTGGTACTTGCAACTGTTTCTCTGTGGGTGGAAATTCCTCTGCCAGCACCCGCAACAGCAGAATGCAGCACCTCTCGAAGCAAGGCCTGGAAATGCTGCATTATGCCAGTCCTCTGTGATGCTGGTAACATGTCCACCATTTTGTGTTTGTACCGGGGGTCTAAGTACGTTTCCACCCAGTACTGGTCCTTGCCCCTTTTGCTTTTTATACTGGGGACCCTCTTCAAACACTGGAGCATGAATGCCCCTTTTGCACTAAATTGGAAGTGGTGGAGCGGCCTGGCTCCTGCTCATCGCCCGGGAGAATGTCGTTCTCTGTCTCCTATCCACGGACAACACCAGGGATCCCAGAAAAGTTTAAAGCCTGCTCTTCTTGCTACTCCTCCTCCCCCCAGGCACCATCCTCCTCTGACTCCTCTTCAGACTCTTGCTGACTTGTATCAGATGGAGTAGCCCCCCTGGTCATTTATTCTGCATTGCAACTCACTCTTCTTCCTGCTCCTGCTCCTTGACGGCTTGATCAATGACATGTCGCAATGGATGCTCCAGAAAGAAGGTGGGTGTAAGGTATGATGTCACTGATGGCACCCTGGCTGCGAATTACCAGTTTGGTGATCTCATCAAATGGCCGCAGAAGTCTGCATGCATCGCGCATGAGCAGCCACTGGCATGGTGAAAAAACCCAAGCTCTCCAGAACCTGTCCTTGCACAGAGTTTGTAAAGGTAGTCGTTAACGGCACGTTTTTGCTGGAGCAGCCTTTCAAGCATATACAAGGTGAAGTTCCAGCGCGTCGGGCAGTCACAAATCAGACGTCTTACGGGAAAATGGTATCGCCGCTGAACTTCAGCAAGGTGAGCCATGGCCATATAAGTTCTTCTAAAATGGCTCATTATCTTATTGGCCTTGGCCTGACACTGGTTTTTGCAGCTTAGTTTGCTGTTTATTAAAAGTGTTAAACCTCATCTGCCACTTATCTGCCCAAGCCTCCAATCTATCCAGATCCCTCTGTAGTAGTATACTGTCCTCTTCAGTGTTAATTACATTACACAGTTTAGTGTCATCTGTGAAAATTGATATTTTACTATGCAAGCATTCTAAAAGATCATTAATAAATATATTGAAGAGAATAGGGCCCAATACTGACCCCTGAGATACCCCACTAGTGACAGTGACTCAATCTGAGTATTTACCATTAATAACCACCCTCTGTTTTCTATCACTGAGCCAGTTACTTACCCACATACAGACGTTTTCTCCCAGTCCAAGCATTCTCATTTTATATACTAACCTTTTATGTGGTACAGTGTCATAATGCTTTGGAGAAGTCCAGATACACGACATCCATTGATTCGCCGCTGTCAAGTCTAGAACTTACCTCCTCATAGTAACTGATTAAATTAGTTTGACATGACCGATCCCTCACGAAGCCATGCTGATATGGCGTTATTTGCTTATTTCCGTTGAGATGCTCTAACATAGCATCTCTCAGAAAACCTTCAAACAGTTTACCCACAACAGATGTTAAACTTACCGGCCTATAGTTTCCAGGCTCTGTTTTTGGACCCTTTTTGAATATTGGCACCACATATGCCATGTGCCAATCCTGTGGGACATTCCCTGTCAGTATAGAGTCTGCAAATATCAGAAATAAGGGTCTGGCTATGACATTACTTAATTCCCTTAGGATACGGGGGTGTATACTATCCGATCCTGGCGATTTGTCTATTTTAATCTTTTTAAGTCGCTGTTGTACTTCTTCCTGGGTCAGACAGGACACTTTTAATGGGGAATTTATTTTTACATTCAGCATTTCATCTGACAGTTTATTTTCCTCAGTGAATACATTGGAGAAACAAATATTTAACAGCTTTGCTTTCTCCTCGTCGCTCTCTGCGACTTCCCCCTCATTACTCTTTAACGGGCCGACACCTTCAGATTTATACTTTTTAACATTTATATAATTGAAGAACATTTTAGGGTTAGTTTTACTCTCTTTGACAATTAATCTCTAGGTCTCTAGTTTGGCTGCTTTTTATGTTTTTTACATGTTCTATTTTCCTTAGTTATTCAGTGCTTCTGTGCTACCCTCCTGTTTTAGTGATTGTATATGCTTTCTTTTTGTCATTTATTGCTTTCTTTACAGTTCTGTTTATCCACATTGGTTTCTTTTTGTTCCTTAACCTTTTATTCCCATATAGTATGTACCTCTCACAATGAGATTTTAGGATGCTTTTAAAATATCCCATTTTGTGGCTGTATTTTTATTTTTGAGGACTTTGTCCCAGTTAGTTAGGCCTATGGCGTTTGTCCCTCTGTATAGCTGCAGTATAGCTGCGGTATCTCAGCAGAACCGCAAACAAATGCTGCACAATACAAATGCACTATATAGAAATTATATTATAGTTATATCACAGCCATGCCTCAATCAGATTTTTTGGGGGGAAAATGGTATATCACACCAGTTTCAATTAGTTGTTCCAATAGCATTGGTCCCTCTGCATAGCTGTAGTATCTCAGTAGAACCACACACAAATAAAACACAATACAAATGCACTATATAGAAAGTATATTATAAGTATATCACACCACTGCCTCAATCACTATTTTGGGGGGCAACTGGTATATTACACCAGTTGCAATTAGCTGTTCCAATAGAGTTTGTCCCTCTGTATAGCTCTGGTATCTCAGCAGTAACGCACACAAATAATGCACAATACAAATGCACTATATAGAAATTATATTATAGGTATATCACACCCCTGCTTCAATCAGTTTTTTGGGGAGCAACTGCTATATCACACCAGTTGCAATTAGTTGTTCCAATAGCGTTTGTCCCTTTGTATAGCTGCGGTATCTCAGCCGGACCGCACA
Source organism: Bufo gargarizans (assembly GCF_014858855.1). NCBI lineage: Eukaryota > Metazoa > Chordata > Amphibia > Anura > Bufonidae > Bufo > Bufo gargarizans. Next base: position 476,142,878 of record NC_058080.1, on the reverse strand, counting down.
CAAATGCTACACAATACAAATGCACTATATAGAAATTATATTATAGGCATATCACACCCCTGCCTCAATCATTTTTTGGGGGGGGCAACTGGTATATCACACTAGTTGTAATTAGTTGTTCTAATAGCGTTTGTCCCTTTGTATAGCTGCGGTATCTCAGCCGGACCGCACACAAATGCTACACAATACAAATGCACTATATAGAAATTATATTATAGGTATATCACACACCTGCCTCAATCATTTTTTGGGGGGGGCAACTGGTATATCACACTAGTTGTAATTAGTTGTTCTAATAGGGTTTGTCCTTCTGTGTAGCTTTGGTATCTCAGAAGAACCGCAGACAAATGCTACACAATACAACTGCACTATATAGAAAGAACATTATAAGTATATCGCACCCTTGCCTCAATCATTTTTTGGGGGGGCAACTGCTATATCACACCAGTTGCAATTAGTTGTTCCAATAGCGTTTGTCCCTTTGTATAGCTGCGGTATCTCAAAAGAACTGCACACAAATGCTACACAATACAAATGCACTATATAGAAATTATATTATAGGCATATCACACCCCTGCCTCAATCATTTTTTTTGGGGGGGCAACTGGTATATCACACTAGTTGTAATTAGTTGTTCTAATAGGGTTTGTCCTTCTGTGTAGCTTTGGTATCTCAGAAGAACCACAGACAAATGCTACACAATACAACTGCACTATATAGAAAGAACATTATAAGTATATCGCACCCTTGCCTCAATAATTTTTTTTGGGGGGGGGGGCAACTAATATACCACACCAGTTGCAATTAGTTGTTCCAATAGCGTTTGTCCCTCTGTATAGCTGCGGTATCTCAGCAGAACCGCACGCAAATACTGCATAATACAAATGCATATCAACCAAAGAGAAATCGGTACTATATAATATCCTTTAAAATAGTTTTTTTTATTATTAAATGACATAAAAGACATATACAAAAAACATGAATGCAGAGATCATACAGAGTGCCATAAGAGACAGTCCACATTAATGTCACTTATTAGCAGTTAACAATCGCTATACATTCTGCTATCTTGCTGTCAGAAAGCTGTGTAGAGGCGCCTAGGTCAGCATACAATATCAAAAAGCTGGCTCTGGCTGTACTCACAGCTATCTGAACCTACAATGCATCTAGCATTAGTATAGATAGGGTATAGATGGTATTCTAATATAGTGGCCGACACCATACAACCTATAAGATATATCATCTAATGCTGCGGTGTGTATAATCAGGCCGATCAAAATCTCTTTTTCTTACCCTGTATTCAGTGCTGTATAAGTGTGGGCTGGCTCGGTTTGGCGTGCGCTCCTCGACGCACGTTTCGCTTTATTGCTTCATCAGGAGGGGCTCAATGTAGACTGTCTCTTATGGCACTCTGTATGATCTCTGCATTCATGTTTTTTGTATATGTCTTTTATGTCATTTAATAATAAAAAAACTATTTTAAAGGATATTATATAGTACCGATTTCTCTTTGGTTGATATATATTTAGGTGGTACATTCCTGTTCATAACAGGCTGTGTCGATCCAGTTGAACCATAATACAAATGCACTATATATAAATTATATTATAGGTATATCACACCCCTGCCTCAAACACTTTTTTGGGGGCAACTGGTATTACACCAGTTTAAATTATTTGTTCCAATAGCGTTTGTCCCTCTGTATAGAAATGGTTTCTCAGCAGAACAACACACAAATGCTGCACAATACAAAGGCACTATATAGATATTATATTGTAGGCAAATCACACCCCTGCCTCAATCACTTTTTTTAGGGACAACTGGTATATCACACCAGTTGCAATTAGTTGTTCCAATGGCATTTGTCCCTCTGTATAGCTGCGGTATCTCAGCAGAACCACACACAAATGATGCACAATACAAATGCACTATATAGAAAGTATATTTTAGGTATACCACACTCCTGCCTCAATAAGTTTTTTGGGGGGCAATTGCTATATCACAACAGTTACAAATAGTGGTTCGAATAGCGTTTGTCCCTCTGTATAGCTGCGGTATCTCAGCAGAACCGCACACAAATGCTGCACAATACAAATGCACTATATAGAAATTATATTATAGGAATATCACACCCCTGCCTTAATCAGTTTTTTTAGGGGGCAACAGGTATACCACACCAGTTACAATTAGTTGTTCCAATAGCGTTTGTCCCTCTGTATAGCTGCGGTATCTCAGAAGAACCGCACACAAATGCTACACAATACAAATGCACTATATAGAAAGAATATTATAAGTATATCACACCACTGCCTCAACCAGTTTTTCTGGGGGAAACTGCTATATCACTTCAGTAACAATTAGTTTTTCCAATAGCGTTTGTTCCTCACTATAGCTGCGGTATCTCAGCAGAACCGCACACAAATGCTGCACAATACAAATGCACTATATAGAAATTATATTATAGGTATATCACACGCCTGCCTCAATAATTTTTTTGGGGGGGGCAACTGGTATATCTTACCAGTTGCAAATAGTTGTTCAAATAGCGTTTGTCCCTCTGTATAGCTGCGGTATCTCAGAAAAAAACGCACACAAATGCTACACAATACAAATGCACTAAATACAAAATATAATATATGTATATCACACCCCTTCCTCAATAAGTTTTTTTGGGGGGGCAATTAATATACCACACGAGTTGCAATTAGTTGATCCAATAGCGTTTGTCCCTCTGTATAGCTGCGGTATCTCAGCAGAACCACACACAAATACTGCATAATACAAATGCACTATATAGAAATTATATTATAGGTATATCACATCCCTGCCTCAATCACTTTTTTGGTGGGCAACAGGTATATCTCACCAGTTGCAATTAGTTGTTCCAATAGCGTTTGTCCCTCTGTATAACTGCGGTATCTCAGCAGAACCGCACACAAATGCTGCACAATACAAATGCACTATATAGAAAGTATAGTATAGGTATATCAAACCCCTGACACGATCAGTTTTTTTGCGGGCAATTGCTATATTACAACAGTTACAATTAGTTGTTCCACTAGCGTTTGTCCCCCTTTTTATAGCTGCGGTATCGCTGCAGAACCACACACAAATGTTGCACAATACAAATGCACTATATAGAAATTATATTATAGGTATATCACACGCCTGCCTCAATCATTTTATTGGGGGGCAACTGGTATATCACACCATTTGCAATTAGTTTGTTCCAATAGCGTTTGTCCTTCTGTATAGCTGCGGTATCTCAGCAGAACCGCACACAAATGCTGCACATACAAATGCACTATATAGAAATTATATTATAGGTATATCACACCCCTGCCTCAATCAGTTTTTTGTGGGGTCAACTGTATATCGACACCAGTTGCAATTAGTTGTTCCAATAGCGTTTGTACTCTATATAGCTGCGGTATCTTCAGAAGAACCGCACACAAATGCTGCACAATACAAATGCACTAGTATAGAAATGGATATTGATAGGTATATCACACCCTCTGCCCCTACAAGCTATATTTTGTGGGTCACTTGGTATATGCACCACCAGTTGCAATTTAGTTGTTCCAATAGAGTTTTGTCCAGCTGTATAGCTGCGGTATCTCAGCAGAACTGCACACAATGCTACACAAAACAAATGCACTATATAGAAATTATATTCTAGGTATAGCGCACCCCTGCTCTAGATTTTTGGGGGGGGGCAAATGGTATATCACACCAGTTGCAAATAGTTGTTACAATAGCGTTTGTCCTTGTGTATAGCTGCGGTATCTCAAAAGAACTGGACACAAATGCTGCACAATTCAAATGCACTATATAGAAATTATATTATAGGCATATCACTCCCCTGCCTCAATGAGTTTTTTGGGGGGCAACTGGTATTTCACACCAGTTGTAATTAGTTGTTCCAATAGAGTTTGTCCGTCAGTATAGCTGCGGTATCTCAGAAAAACTGCAGACAAATGCTACACAATACAAATGCAATATATAGAAAGAATATTATAGGTATATCACACCCCTGCCTCAATCAATTTTTTTGGGGGGCAACTAATATACCACACCAGTTGCAATTAATTGTTCTAATAGCTTTTGTCCCTCTGTATAGCTGTGGTATCTCAGCAGAACCGCACACAAATGCTGCACAATACAAATGTACGATATAGAAAATATATTATAGGTATATCACACCCCTGCCTCAATCCGTTTTTTGGGTGGGCAACTGGTATATCTAACCAGTTGCAAATAGTTGTTACAATAGCGTTTGTCCTTGTGCATAGCTGCACACAAATGCTGCACAATACAAATGCACTATATAGAAATGATATTATAGGCATATCAAACCCCTGCCTCAATCGGCTTTTTTTGGGGGGGCAACTGGTATATGACACCAGCTGCAATTAATTGTTCCAATAGCATTTGTCCCTCTTTATAGCTGCGGTACCTCAGCAGAACTGCACACAACTGCTGCACAATATAAATGCACTATATAGACATTTTATTATAGGTATATCACACCCCTGCCTCAATCATTTTTTTGGGGGGGCAACTGGTATATCACAGCAGTTGCAATTAGTTGTTCCAATAGCGTTTGTCCCTCTGTATAACTGAGGTATTTCAGAAGAACTGCACACAAATGCTGCACATTACAAATGCACTATATAGAAATTATATTATAGGTATATCACACCCCTGCCTCAATCAGTTTTTTGGGGGGCAACTGGTATATCACACCAGTTGCAATTAGTTATTACAATAGCGTTTGTTACTATGTATAACTGCGGTATCTCAGAAGAACCGCACACAAATGCTGCACAATACAAATGCACTATGTTGGAAGTATATTATAGGTATATCACACCCCTGCCTCATTTATTTTTTTGGGGGGCAACTGGTATATCACACTAGTTTCAATTAGTTGTTACAATAGCGTTTGTCCCTCTTTATAGCTGCGGTATCTCAGAAGAACTGCACACCAATTCTGCACAATGCAAATTCAATAAATGGAAAGTATATTATAGGTATATCACACCCCTGCCTCAATAATTTTTTTGGGCTGGCAACTGCTATATAACACCAGTTGCAATTAGTTGTTCCAATAGCGTTTGTCTCTCTGTATAGCTGCGGTACCTCAGCAGAACCGCACACAAATGCTGCACAATATAAATGCACTATATAGAAAGTATATTATAGTTATATCACACCACTGCCTCAATCAGTTTTTATGGGGGCAACTGCTATATCACATCAGTCACAATTAGTTTTTCCAATAGCATTTGTTCCTCATTATAGCTGCGGTATCCCAGCAGAACAGCACACAAATGTTGCACAATACAAATGCACTATGTTGGAAGTATATTTTAGGTACAGTTTTTATGGGGGGCAACTGGTATATCACACCAGTTGTAATTAGTTGTTACAATAGCGATTATCCCTCTGTATAGCTGCGGTACCTCAGCAGAAGCGCACACAAATGCTGCACAATACAAATGTACAATATAGAAAGTATATTATAGGTATATCACACCCCTGTCTCAATCAGTTTTTTGGGGGGCAACTGGTATATCACACTAGTTGAAATTAGTTGTTACAATAGCGTTTGTCTCTCATTATAGCTACGGTATCTCAGCAGAAGCGCACACAAATGCTGCACAATTCAAATGCACTATATAGAAATTATATTATAGGTATATCACACACCTGCCTCAATCAGTTTTTTGGGGGGGCAACTGGTATATCACACCAGTTGCTATTAGTTGTTACAATAGCGTTTGTCACTCTGTATAACTGCGGTATCTCAGAAGAACTGCACACAAATGCTGCACAATACAAATGCATTATGTTGGAAGTATATTTTAGGTATATCACACCCCTGCCTCAATCAGTTTTTTTGGGGGTAACTGGTATATTACACCAGTTGTAATTAGTTGTTCCAATAGTGTTTGTCACTCTGTATAGCTGCGGTACCTCAGCAGAACCGCACACAAATGCTGCACAATACAAATGTACAATATAGAAAGTATATTATATGTTTATCACACCCCTGCCATAATCAGTTTTTTGGGGGGTCAACTGCTATATAACATCAGTTACAATTAGTTGTTTCAATAGCGTTTGTCCCTCATTATAGCTGCGGTATCTCAGCAGAACCGTACACAAATGCTGCACAATGCAAATGCACTATATAGAAATTATATTATAGGTATATCACACCCCTGCCTCAATCATTTTTTTTGGGGTGGGCAACTGGTTTATCACACCAGTTGCAATTAGTTGTTACAATAGCGTTTGTCACTCTGTATAACTGCGGTATCTCAGAAGAACTGCACACAAATGCTGCACAATACAAATGCACTACGTTGGAAGTATATTTTAGGTATATCACACCCCTGCCTCAATCAGTTTTTTTGGGGGCTAACTGGTATATCACACCAGTTGTAATTAGTTGTTCCAATAGCGTTTGTCCCTATGTATAGCTGCGGTACCTCAGCAAAACCGCACAGAAATGCTGCACAATACAAATGTACAATATAGAATGTATATTATATGTATATCACACCCCTGCCATAATCTTTTTTTTGGGGGGCAACTGCTATATCACATCAGTTACAATTAATTGTTCCAATAGCGTTTGTCCCTCATCATAGCTGTGGTATCTCAGCAGAACCGCACACAAATGCTGCACATTACAAATACACTATATTGGAAGCATATTATAGGTGTATCACACCTCTGCCTCAATCACTTTTTTGGGGGGGGGCAACTGGTATATCACACCTGTCACGACCCTTGGTCATGGTCGTGACTCCTTGGGAGCCTCATGCAGTTACCCGCGGTTTTGGTGTTGTGTCAACCGCAGCTGGGGGCACTTAGTGGTTTGCCTCAGGTGCAGTTGCCGCGGATAACAGGCATGCGTGCGGTTGCCCTTGGCAACGTGTTTTATGTGCACTCCCTTTGTGTGTTTGTTGTGCACGAAGTTGTGTTGGTTGTATGCACTTGGACACCTCCCTTCACCTGCGGTTGTCCGCGGCAACGTCTGGTGTTGTGTGCATGTGGTGGCAGGGTCTCGGCCTGCTGGTTGTTCTTCAGGACACGGTTGTCACGCATGCCGTTGCCAGCAGTAACAGGTGAGTGAGTGTGTGTGCTATTTTTCCCTTTAAGTTGGTGTTTTCCCTTCCCTTCAATGGTGTAGGAAGGGTTAACTCCCTTCCTAGTGTGTGTGATGTCACTGGGTGTGTTCTGACCGGTGGGTGTGGCCACTCAGGCCTATAAAGTCTCTGTCTCTGGCTTGGCTCAGTAGGTTGCTCTCAGCCAGGCATAGCTGGAGCAGCCTCCTGTATATTACCATCTACCAGTGCGGGCCTCCCTTCTGGTCATAAAACTATGTTTCACGGTGTTATGAAGGTGTGTGTGGGGTTTACTTATTATTGCAGCTTATGGTCCTGGGTTCCTGTGTGATGTCTGGTGTGTGCTGTGTCCGTTGGTGTTCAGAACTGCAGCACCTGCACATGGGTTCCAGGGTTTGTTGTCTGTGGCAGGTGAGTGATGTGTTGGTTCCATTTGCCTGTCACCAGCCATAAGGTGTTTTCTGTTTCCCCTTGTTGCTTTGCCATTGAGACTCCTGCTCCTCCGTGCCAAGGAGGAGTAGGTCGTCTCACCCAGCTTCTAGGTCAGGGATCTGCGGAGGGTCAGCAGGGATCCGAGGTTCCTGAGTATGGGCCCTCCTACCATCAAGGTCGGCCCATGCAGGTAGGAGACAGGGTCAGAGTTAGGGACGCAACAGGAGGTGACCTGCTCCCTAATTCTGTGTTGTTTGGCCAAGTGGTAACCCTACCATCTCCTGGCACCGCACGGTTGGGGGTTTCCCCCACCTCCAGCCGTGACAACACCATTTGTAATTAGTTATTCTAATAGTGTTTTTTCCCTCTATATAGCTGCAGTACTTCAGCAGAACCGCACACAAATGCTGCACAATACAAATGTACGAAATAGAAAATATATTATAGGTATATCACACCCCTACCTCAATCAGTTTTTTTTGGGAGGGCAACTGGTATTTCACTCAAGTTGCAAATAATTGTTATAATAGCGTTTGTCCCTCTGTATAGCTGCGGTATCTCAGCTGAACTGCACACAACTGCTGCACAATACAAATGCACTATATAGAAAGTATATTATAGGTATATCACACCCCTGCCTTAACCAGTTTTTTGGGGGGCAACTGGTATGTCACGCCAGTTGCAATTAGTTTGTCCCTCTGTATTTCAGAAGAACTGCACACAAATGCACTATTATATACTTTCTATGTTAGAAAGTATATTATAAGTATACCACACTCCTCAGTATGTCACACCTATCGATAGCACACCTATACTAGTCCTTAAAATTACTTTTCTGGCCCTATTAGCTAGAGTTTGGTGTCTCTAACAGTCTGTCCCTGCTCCACACAGCAACCTCTCCTTACACTGGCAAAACACTGAATGTAAAATGGCGGCCAGATCGGGTTTATTTATAGGGTAAGGTGTGTATCCATGTGCTGCAACGTTTTAATTGGCTGTCCAGTCTTACCTGATGAATGTGTCATTGGTCAAAGTCCGGTACAATGCAAAATAACATGGTGCCGGTGGACATCGCCATATGTTCGCATGTTCGGCGAACCACGAACAAGCAAAGTTCACCACGAAATGACCGCTGGGTGAACAGCAAGGCCATCTCTGCATATCATGGGTTTACGGAAGAATAACATTTTTATACATAGTTGAGTCACTTTATGACCACCAGCTAATATCCATAGTAACCGCTGTGTGCAGCATGGACAGCATCTAGATGGGCTGGAAGTTACTCAATAATGTCCTGCTAGATTTTCACTGGTATCTGGAGCCATGCTGACTGCAGTGCAGCGCATAGATGCTTCAGGGTGCATGGTGGAGGATCCATATAGCAAACATGATTATTGAGGTGGTCCCACAGATGCTTAATTGGGTTCAGGTCTGCGGAATTAGGGGGCCTGGGTAGTACTTGGAAGTCTTGGTCATGCTCTTCCATTTCTAGCCGTGTATCATGTCACATTTTCTTCATGGAAGATCCTATCCACCCCAGGGGAGACAATCAACATGTATGGGTGTACATTATCGGCAAGGATTGATTCATACCCAAATCGGCTGAGAATGCCTTCCACATGGATGTGTGCCCAGAGAATACCACAAAAATATTACATAGAATATAGCTAATGTTGAGCGAATTGAAGTTAACAAAGTGGAATTTGATCCGAATTTCAGGAAAATTAAAATTGTCATGGATCTGAATTTCTTGGCTCTTTATGGTAACAAATCAATTTTTCCTAAAATGACGGTCAGTCATGATGTCACCACGCCTGCCCAGTGTGATGACTTCACACGGCAGCGCGCGTGACAATTGGCATGTTTTCTTCAATCAAGATGACCATGATCAGATGGATGAGGTGACTATGTATTTTTTTGTTTTAACCCTTGATTAACCCCCTGATAGGCTGAATGTGACTTTCAGATGCTGCAATCAGCTATGAACGAGGTATCTTAGGGTATAAATGATTGGGGGGGGGCTGGAAATCGCCATTTCTCATGTGACATGCCAATATCCATCTGTTTAATAAAGCAAAAAACCTGACTCGTTGGGTAAAGCAATTCTTTGCCAATCAGCAGCAGTCCAATTCTGATACTGCTATGAAAATTGAAGCCTTTTCTGCTGGTGTAACTGCATTAACAGAGGTGCAGTGACCATACGTCTGCTTCGGAGACCGATACACAGTATTTTTCTCTGAACTGTGGCTTTAGACACATATATCTGGTAGCCCCTTGGATCATTTCGGTGGTGAGCTGCTCCACTGCAACGTGTCAGCCTGCCCTCAGGCACCTTTGTAGCTGAAGTTAACTTCTCATATCAGTGGCACACGGTGCTCTACATAGCTTATTCAGAATAGTGCCATTTGTCCGCTCACAATACATTTTCACCACAGCAGCATGCAAACAGTTTACAAACTGCACAGTTTCAGAAATACTGCCATCTGCGGCTGATAAATTGCCCCTTTTAACCATGACAGAATTGAGGGATAGATGTGCAGACATCCTATCACCAAGCCAGCTTACAACACGTAACTTCCATCTTGAGCTACATGCTGATGGCGTCGAAAGTGGTCATAATAATGTGACTCTACTGTTGTATGTACTATATTAGATATAATAAGAGGGATAAAAAATTGTAAACTTACTCAGCACACACTTAGATTTATGTGGATGAATGTGAAGAGGTGTATTAACCCATTCTCTACCTGCCGCTAATTAAAGTGACCAGCAATAATGCCATTTGCTGTAATTAAAGGCTTTAGATGTCATGATCAAGTGAGATCATTGCATCTAAATGGTCTCGCTTCTGGGTTACCTACCGACATACCCTGTGGCCAATGGGGATGTCTGTAGTAGCTTTCAATGCTTTTTCGCAGTTTACATTTATTTTTACACTATTTAGACATAAATAACTATACATATGGGGTATCGTTGTAATCATACTGACCCAGAGAATGAAGGGCATGGGTCAGTTTTGTCGCAAACAAAACACTGTTGGAACAAAACCCATAAAATAGTGGAGAAATTGAGTTTTTTTCCAATTCCACCCCATTTGTAATTTTTGTACTGCTTTCCACTATATTGTATGCCATAATTAATGGTGGCATTAGAAAGTACAACTTGTCCCGCAAAAAATAAGTCCTCATACAGCTATGTGAACGGAAATATAAAAAAGTTATGGCTCAAGGAAGATAGGGAAGAAAAATGAAAACGCAAAAGCGGAAATAACTTCCGTTACTGCAAGGGTAAACTATTGACAATAAATAAAGAAGAATACAATAGAAATTCAATTGTTAAATATTCCAAATGTATTACAAGTCACATTTTTCTCAGTACTATTTGTTATCTTTTGCCATTTAATTTTAGTAGTCATTCCTTTAGGCACCAAGTACAGTAAATCTTTTACAATTTTTTTTTAAAAGTGCTGGACAAATCTTAATAAAATTTCTTGAGCATCAATTATGATCAGTTTACATTAGTTTGTGTCATTTCCATAAAAGATCAGTTATTTTGTGAAGGGAGGAAAAGTTCTGCATGCAGGACTTTTTAAACCTCTACTGATTCTGAGTCATGTGGGCAGCAAAAGCTCAATTACAGTCTTCCCTGCATGAGTGTGCAGACATATTATTGCCCACATGACTACTAAGTCAGGGGTCTACACAGATACCTTTAGAGCACAACTACACAGTGCAGTCATGAGCCATTCGGGATGCTGCTGTGCTGCCTCTTATTTAACTAATGAAGACCCTACTTACTGTGTAGATTGTCTACATTGTTAATGGTCGCGTGGTATTGAAAGTGCTGCATGACCATGAACAATGCAGACCGGCAGCCCGCGGGAAATGAACGGAGGTCCAGAGATAGTCGAGTACAGTACTGTAGATGAGGAGTCTAGATTAATATTTTTTTTTATTTTCCTACTGGCCCTGATTCCTCTGCTTTCAACACTCAAAGCTGCACTGGTATACACAGTCAGGACTACTGTGCTGTTCTAAAATAATGGAGAGGACTCAAGTGTGCATGCACAGCAGTGCTGACAATTTAGTTCAGTGCAGTTCTGATCACTAACAGCGGGGGAGCTGGAGGGAGTCGGAAAAAAAAAATGTAATCAAGAGATAGACAGCTCACTACTCTTTAGGAAACGCTTGCACGGGAAGGGACCGTCCCCAGCTCAAAAATCTGATAAATCCCAGCAGACGTACCTCACGAAGAAGGCTGGTTGAAGAAAGCTGGACGGGCCGAAACGCGTCCTGATATATATATTATATTTTGGAATAAAGCAAACCATATAGGGGTTTGCAGTACTACTCGTTTTATTGTAGATAATGGTCCACAATTGCGGTGACAGGTCCCCTTTAACTCATTGGAGGTTACAAAATCTCTATGCACTGAGTTTCCCTAGTGGTGGCTGCAGGAAAATGTAATTATTTTATGTCAGGAGACAGAAGAATGACTTGTGCTGTCTCCATGCTAAGTATGCCACTCCAGTATGCCCAGAATGAGCAGAGGTATAAATGAACAAAATACAAGTTATACTGGATCTTTTCTAAGAAAACGATAGATAAATCTGCTCATGTCCTGCTCTGGGACATGCTGCCTGCGCTGCATTTTCAGTGTGACAGGTTCACTTTAAGTGCCAAACTAGGGTTAATCAGTAAAATCAACAAGTATAGATCGCACCGTTAATGGTAGCAGACAAGTTCAGCATTTTAAAATAATGTAAGAATATATCTGTAGAACTAGTGTAGCTCACCATTAACTGTAGACTTTTCCTGTGGAATCCAGAAACATAATGAGATTTTCTGACCTACTTTAATGAGGCCAGAATAATGGCTTGTTACTGGTGACCCATAGAAGAGACAGCAAATCACAGACATCTGAAAATAATAAGATCAGATGTATTTCCATACAATAGTGGGGCTAAACTTATAATATGGATCGATGTATGTTTACTGGAGGCTGGACTCAACTAACTGTAAATTAGAAGGATGAATTACACAGTATTTAAAGTTATGTAACATTCGTGCACAATTAAGAGTTAAAGCCTAAGTAACGTAAAAGCATGTAGCGCACATGATAGCTTGTTTTACTGATGCATTTTTGATCGTACATGGAATTTTTTTTGACAAAATAGATTTGCAATGACTGTACTTAAAATGGACGTTTTCACAGCAATAATGACAAATGATGTGGTCAATAATACATATTAATAGTGTATTGGAAATGCATAAGTTGAGTATAACAAATATACCCATCTGTCATGCTGGGTACTGATGAATCATAGCCAAAAACAACAATCAGAAGCCTTTAGAGGTGAATCTCGTAGAGATGTTCAAGGATTTGCGAGAAAAACTGCAGCACTCAATGTCTTCAATGCAATTCCTAATTTATTCGCCAATAATGCAACAACCTTTCGACTCATTGTAGTCGAAACGTTGCATTCTTGGTGAATAAATTAGGAATTTCATTGTAGACATTAAGTGCTGCAGTATTTCTCCCAAATCCTTGATTAACAGGGGCCTGCTGGGCTAAGGCCTAACGCTGCTGGCACCGCCACTTCACGGACTGTCCAATTTGGACCTAACGGCAGTGTTGCTTAATTTTGGATATAATGACTGCCGATATATTATTAGTTAGCAGCATCCCTACTTTTTTGACTTTGGAATTACTTAACTAGAACTATTGATCCGGTCACACTGACTGATTGACCAAATTTGATACGATTGGAGCTGCAGCGACCAGGTTTTCATTGCTGCCTCGGTTGATAAGGTAAGTATATAGCTGTTGTGCATTTAGGTTTCACATTTATGTCTGTGCAAACAACAATACACAATAGAGAGATTCAGATGCAAATCCAAGCCGAAGTCAAAGCAGACAAGCAGTTGGTAGTCAGGGACAATCCAAGATCCAAAAACCAGAACAGTTACAGTAGGCAGACTAGTGAGCTACAGAAGACCTACAGTAATTCACAGGCAACTGTGGCCAGCAGTTGCCTGTTCAAATAGGCCGCACTTTCTGGTCACATGGGGAGTCCCTTATCATGTGACCTGCATGAAGTCATAACACCTCTGCACCCTCGGGACTCACCTCCCCGACCCGAGAAACCAGGGAAGCAGGACTCTGGCAGTGGTGCTTACCGCTGCATGGACCTGCCGGCGTCCTTGACACTCTGGAGTTCTAGTTCTAAATATAACCACTTGCAATATTTGCATGCAGTTTATATATCCTCACTCCAAACATTGTGTGAATGTGAAAGGATATATAATACAAGCCCCATTAGGATCGCAGACTGACATGTACAGCTCTCCATAAAATAAAGGTGCCATATGCAACAGGAAATACATTCTATCAAAAAATCTGGTGTATATAGATTATTTTTTTATAAATTTAGAAAGATAGTTGCCAAATGTGGACAAATTTATGTGGCATATTTACAGAATTTTTGGCATAAGATAAGCCACTAAATAGGTGGTATAAGTGGTACAAGATTACAAGACTATATAGCTATATGAGGGCTTATTTTTTGCGGGACGAATTGTAGCTTTTAATGGCGCACTTTCTGATTAACTTTTATTAACTCTTTCTAGGAGGAAGATAGGAAAAACAGCAATACTGCCACTGCGTTTTTACGTTACAAATGGCATACATTTTTCAGTATAAATAACGTGATCTCTTTATTCTCTGGGTCAGTATGATTACAGTGATACCAAATACATATAGTTTTTTTTCTAAAAGGAAAAAAATGTTTTTGCATTGCCGCATTCCAAGGCCCATAACTTTTTTTATTATTCTTTCTATAGAGTTGTGTGAGGGCTTGATTTTTGTGGGATGACTTGTATTTTTAATTGGTATTATTGGTTTCATTGGATTAAATTACACTTTTTGATAGTTTGTTATTAATTAAGTATTTCAGTATTTCCGGTGGCAACTAAGAATAAATAAGCAATTCTGTCATTTTGTTTCATTGAAATCGTATTTTCACTTAATAGTCCCACATCTATATCCCTATAGTTCATTGCATTTTAATGTCAGTGTTATACTGACATTGACCATCAGGCAGCGCCAGAGAGGCACAGCCTCCTGGAAAATACTCAAGGTTGGCTTGGGGCCTTCATAAGACCCCAGCCTGCCTTTACACACATGGCACCCGGCGATCGCATTTTCTGGGGGGCCGATGTGAGACAGAAGGAGTCCGCTCCCTCTGTCAGCGCTTTACATGCGGCAGGCGCCTTTGCCCACTGCATGTAAAGCGTTACATAGCATGGATCGGCACTCCTGTCGATCTGGGCTGTTAGAGCAGGAGTGTGGCACTCATATGAAAGCTGGATCCTTGCTCCCTGCTGTAAAAAAGTGGCAGCCCAGGCTAAGGCCCCTTAGTGATCGCGGTAAAAAGGCATATGGGTGGTCACTAAGGGGTAATCATCCAGCATCAGCAATTTCATTTTAAGACTCTCTGTCTACGTTTTCCCTGTCTAAAAATTGGACAGGATTAGTAAATTAGGGCCACTGTCTGTGAAGTTCAGAGGCCATGGGGTAGCCATGGGTCTTTATAATATATGTATTAGTGTGTATTTTGTTAATAAACCCAAAGTACAGTACATATTGAAAAAGTGGATTGCTTATAACGTTTCTTAGTTTTTTCTTTATCCCCTTATCTGCTGTACAATTAGTTGAATGTACAGATTAGATTGATTGGAATGTAAACGTTAATTCCTAAAATAATAATGAGGTTCCAATGCATCTGGCCGACTGGCAGGGGCATACACTGATCTCACAAGACCCTACAGCGAAACATAATATGATCCATCTCACCTAGTTTTGCAGTACATGTGCTTCAAACACTCCCAGGTAACGCAGAATGCAAAGTGCAACTCCTCAAATTCCTGAGGTTTTTTTTCTTACTAAGGAGATGAAATTTAAAGAAAAAATGTAATAAAAAAAAGTTGCCCTCCGCGACATCGACTTTATCCAACTTCTATGTCATAAATATGACTTTCATTCTGAACAGCATATTTATACTAATATTAATATTAGTACAATACACTGATATCTCTTCATTACAGCTCTATGTCTATGGCTTCCCTCATGCAGTGTATTAAAACATTGTATGGATCAAGCCACCACGAGGGGGGCTGAGTGCATAGTAATGTTAATAGATGCCATTTACTAGTGGCAGCTGCATGGAAATGCAATGTTTTCATGTTGGGAACAGAAATAAAAGTTCAGTGTTGGGCCTCTTCTCCCAGGCTTCAGAGCATTCTTGTGGTCGGTCTCTGTGGAAGGTACGCCACTTCCGACGTGTGTAGGCTGATAGACTTATAGACCGTATAGGAAGTATCCTAATTTTGCTGCATCTTGAAGATTGAGGGCCATTGAAGCCAATGGGTCCCCACCACAATATGGGGTGCACATGGCCAGTGTCCGTGTTTGGTGGATCCACACTTTGCAGTCCGCAAGACAGAGACATTCATGTAAAAGGGACCTAAACATGCAGGCAAGGAGCCCACCGGGGAATTCACTGTCTCTCCAGTGGGTCAGTCCAAGCCTGGATAGGCTGGCTCTGTAGTACAGTCCTCTTGCCATGACTGTTATCCCAGGCCAGTGGCCAGGGCCTCCTGTTTGTACAGGCGCCATAGCAGCTGCTACAGCAGTTGCGGGCCCAATAGCAGCTGGTACGGCTGCTACAGTGGTAGTTATTTTCCAAAGAAGCGAAATGGAACATCTTTTTTTTTCAGAAGCTAAGGGAAGAACAGCTATTCCAGAAATAAAAATGTTACAATCATGGATTATGAAAATCCCTTTGTATCAGACTGTATTAAAATGTAGTTCCTAACTCAAAAACAAATCCAATTGCACAATTCCCATTTCTCACTATTAGTTATCATCCAGTATGATGAAAAAGATAAAATTCATACTAGACACCTGCAAAATTCCTATTCCCTTGTTGGGGTTTACTCAAAGCTTATAAGGATAGAAAAGCATGATTGCTTTCATCCATAAGTAGCCTTGCACTTGTCCATTGGATGTGTATGGTATTGCAGCATTCACTTGAGAGTGGGTAAATTGCAATACCAGACCCAGCCCATGGACGAGAGCGATCCTGTCTTGCAATAATGAATGCCCCATCTCCTGTCTTGCAGTTGCAGTTATAGGTAATTCTCTGTTGGTGTGTATGGTTTCTCTGCAGCTTATGTATTGGGGTCTCTGCAGCTTATGTATTGGGGTCTCTGCAGCTTATAGTCACTACATACTTGAAAAATCTTTAGCTTTTAAACATTCAGTTGCTTTTTTGTTCATGGTAGGTACAATATTACCCTGGTATTGCTACAAAGAATAACTGATGGAATGTAGAGATCTATGTCTCAGTCTTTTTTGAAATTTGATAAAATATGTAAGAAGCCCAGAGTCTGAAACATTTTCTTTGTTCACCACATTATTAGAGTATTTCTAGAAGTCCATTCTAAGGAAAAGATTTAAACAATGCAGACAAATTAGAACACCCCCTTCACCGTTGATGCACAGCAATGTCATGCTAAATTTCCACTGAATAATGTGACAGTGAATAGTGTGGCTTCTTTCTACTTGTTACCACTGCAGTCATCCACGTCTAGATTAACCATCATCAATTCAAGACAAGTACATTTTTCTGTCACACTACCCAAGTCTGTTAACTTAAATCTTCAGGAGGTAAGAATTTGAAAGTAGCAGGTAATATTGGAAATTTATGGACAGCCTGTGAAAAGGTCAGAAAGGTTGGCACATAAATAAGTTTAACTGCCGAAAAAACGGTAATAGGTCACTTAGTCGATAAAGCCATGGGTATGAGCTAAACTTGTCCAAGACATTCTATTACAGTGTGATCTCCAGAGTTTCATGAATGTAAAGAGTCATAAATTCAGGATGCATGGTCACACATAACTTATTATTTTATTATTTCATTTGTCAGTGATTCCTTGACTTTTACTGTTTCAGAGCTCTTGCTATATTACATAGTAATTAAGATATTTTCCTAGGTTAATTTATTAGCTTTAATTTAATTTTTTAGCTTTTTAATTTTAGTTTTCTTGAAGATTTGTGTCTTTGTAATGTTTATGACTTAGACAAATATTGCACTAAACCAAGTAAGATCAGTATGTATGATGTCTAGTGAAGCATCAATTATTCTATCCTGCACAAGAATGTCAGTGTATTTAATCTTATTTTTTATTATTATAGCATACATAAACTTTGAAATAACTTTTTAGAATCAGCTGCCGTGTGTGTGGATGAGTGATAGCACTATATGTGACCATTAGATGACTTGCATCTGGCACATTTAAACAGTTTTTTTCTTTGCAGACTGCAGCTATAATTCTCGGCTATCTCTGAGCTGGTGGTTGAAGTACTAAGCAGTCAGGATGCGAATAAAGCACTTGGCATATTATAGAACACTTAATATTAGCTGTTTAATCTGCTGAATCATTCTTGTGTTGTGCTGGTCTCACCACTTCCACCCTCCTCCTTCCCTCTCAATATACTTCTATGGGATGATGTAATCTGATCCTTCACTGAGCAGGCAGACTGTCTTGGTCTAACAAGAGAGCTTCTCATAAATTTCAGAGAGAAAGTTACTTTAGAAAGCATGGGGGAGGAAATAAAACTGATGGTAACATGACATTTTCCGTTGAAAAGAAAATATTGCAAAGTTTCTTATATTTGTCTGTACTATTGATACTATTGATTTATGCAAAGCTGTCTAAAAGTACAGTGATCATTTAATCATAAAAATGCAATTGTCAAAGCACAGTATCAAAAATATTGATACATATAAGATACAGTGAGAGATCCCTACTCATATGAAATAATAAGCTCTCCATAGGTTCCGCTGCTGGGACCACCAGTGATCTGCTCTAATGTGCGGGGGGACCTGGCAGCAGTTTCTAAGGAGTAGTTTTCTTCTTTAAGAAAACCTGAACATTAACTGTTGAACAGATATGTTTATTTTATGTTTACAACAGTTGTCCTAGTGCATTATGGTTACAGGTCACACTTGGTGATATAAAATATTTGAAAGTTGCAGGATTTTTTTCATTTTTGAGTGGTCCTCTTCTGGGCCAGCGGACCATAAGAGACTCCACAAGAATCAGGTTGTTCCTGAAGTGACTGACCGCTTTCCTCCTGTCCTACAGTGCTGTTGTGGGTCTCTGGGAGGCTATCCGCAGGCATAACCTGCACTGGCCTAGGCATTTCTCAAGGGTTTGCACTAGCCACTTTATGTAGATCTGTTCTGAACTACAAGACTAGTGTAATCCCTAGACAAATGCCTAGCGGATAGCCTCCCAGAGACCCGTAGCAGCACTGTGAGTCCATACTACTGCTATTCCTTTTGCAGAATTTACTTCCCAACCACTCTCAGCTGTAAGAATGCAAATGTGCATGTTGGCTAACTGCACAATATATGGGCAGAGTGCAAACCATTGAGAAATCACACAGTTTCAGTCCAGGTCCTTGTAAGTACAATGGTACTGCTTTTTAAAGGATCACTTACCTTTAACTTGCAATGACATCAATACAGTAGAACATGTGTAACAGTACTCCACACAGATTAACTTTATCTTCACACCGACCACTTGTTACAGATCAACTCTAACCTGCAGTGCAGTGTACAGCACTTGAACTTTCTCATTGCACAGGAGGAGGGATACTGTCTAATCACTTGGCTTATCTCCTAAGAACCCTCTGGGCTGATACTCTATATTTTAAGGGTGTATTAGACCCCCCAATGATGCAAGAGATTGTTGGGAGGGAAGCGTTCCCTCCCTGCAGTCAACAGATAGCTAGCAGAGGACACTGCTGCTATTACATGCTGAGATGTCCTCTGCAGCATGGAGAGGAGCGATCGCTATGCCATCGCTCGTCCCCATGCAGGACAGCATTGTGCTGGCGGCAGGTCGAGATTACACAGCACAATCTGCCGCCGGCAAATCCAGATCTTTCAGCATGCTGAAAGATCTGAATTGCCCAATGAGCGAGCACAATGTTTGCCTGTTCATCAGGCAATCAGAGGCAGTATTAGACTGTCAGATGATTGATAACAAGCGTTACTATGAAATCTTGTTAGCGATTAGCCGGCAGAAAATCTGCCGGTCTATTATACATTTTAGGGCTTGTTCATATGTAACAGAATTGCTGATAATTTTCCATTCAGATTTGTGGGTAATAAATCTGCAGCAGAACTGCAGTCAAACTTTACAATGAACATGAAAGTTGTGGAGTCCTGTGAATCCACAGCAAAACCTGTCCAAGTACTAAATAAAAAAAGAACAAAACTATGCTCCGTTTTTCAGGCATATATATGATGTTTCAACACACGTGGCCAATCACAAACTACAGCGGTGACATGGAGATAACAGTAAATTGGGTGTACAGAGACTAGTGCATGACCAGCGATGTGCTGGTATGAGAGTGCCAGAGGAGGTAGGTTTTTTAATTTTGGGAGCTTGGCTGTTTTCTGCAGGTAAAATCTGCAAGCAAATCTGCACCAATTGAATTTGGTTCCTGCAGATTTTTGCAGAATTGCTGCATACATTTTTCACAGCAATTCTTCTATATGTGGATGTAACCTAAGCCCCACTAGTCTAGTGGTTTATCAGAATTGGTACAACAGACCACAGGGCAGCCAATCTCTGCTTTTCAGCTGGTCACTAACTCTCTTATGCAATTCACCAGTCTCTCACAACCCACACTGACCAAACTGCAGCTCCTTGCAAGACCGAATGCTCAAACATTCCATACTGTCCCCGATATGACTTTACACTGGGCTATGACCATTCAAAACCATTTACATTATTGTGGACTGCATGCTAGATGACCTGCAAGGAAACCTGACCACAGGCGTCACCGTCCTGCATGGGCCAGGGAGCATCTAAGTTGGACAAGGGGCCAGTGGACATCAGTGGTGTTCACTGATGAAAGTCAATCCATGATGATCAGAAATGATGGCGACCAACGATGTTGGAGATGTCAAGCAGAGCGCTATGCATCAGCCATTGTTTGCCTTTGGTGGTGGTGTTACAATGTGGACAGGTGTATCTAGTCATTACAGAACTGCCCTACAATATGCAAATGGTACAGTGACAAGTTCATACTACTTGAATAACATCATTAATCCAGTCATTTTGCTTCTGCATGAACAACACAGGCCTAATTTCATTTTTATGGACGACACTACACCAGATCATCGAGGTTGCATCATTAGGGAACGGCTGCTGGAGACTAGGGTACCTCAAATGGAGTGGCCTGCATTTTCTCTAGACCTGAGGGCCACCATCCAAGAAGAGTGAATGCTATGCCTCAGCAGACAATAAGTCAACTTGTGAACAGCATGAGATGTTGTTATCAAGCTATAATTGATGCTCCAGGCTACATGACAAGTTTTTGAGACATTTACATTTTTTGGCTTTTGTTTCAATAAATTGTTTGAGATAAGGAAATCACCATTGCATGCTTCTACTTAAATGTCCTACTTTCATGATATAATATCACTGTAGCAGGAACTTTTCACTTTTTCCATAAATTTGACCCGAAAGCCAAATATCCCAAACGTTTTGTGAGTAGTGTATATTTCACTGCAAAGATACTTTTCATTTTGACATACATACCCATAACTTCAATGAGTTCAGTACAAAGGATCTCTAGTCCAAGCTAGACCCAACTAGAGCAAGATATTACCACCTACATGTACGTGGTAGATGAAATGCAGGATTGTAATGTTTGGCAAAATCAATCATGTTTATTTAAACTTTATGAAGACTTTTAATATATCTATCCTCAGGGTCTGACTTCCCATCTAGCAATTCTGATAAATACTAGATGGGCCGTTGCCGGGGTGATCTGCCTTGGGCCTCCAAAAGTAGTTGCCACAAATACAATTGTATAGCCATCCTCAGGACAGTGATACAGTTGAATAGTGTGGCAGGACTTGGGAATCAATGGTTCCTAGTCCCACCTTTCACTCCTACAGGCCTGATGCGGTTGAGGAAGCACAGGCAGTCACAAATAATGACATCATAGCGGTCTGCGATAACGATTGGAGGTGCATGGAGGTGGCTGCGATAACGATTTTTCCAGGGCATAAACAGCACAATGTCTTTAGAGTGATCACCTGTGCTGGGGCAAGGGCGAGTTAGAACCCAGGCTGAAGGTTGGAAGAGGCCTGAAGCCTGTTTCACATATTGAAGCAAGGAGCAAGTTTCAGGTGAGTATTTGGGGTTTTTGTCTATAGAGGGGCCTGTAATAACTATTGGGCGTACTATAAAGGGCCTATAATAACTACTGGGAGCACTGTAGAGGGGCATATAATAACTACTGAGAGCCCTATAGAAGGTGCTGTAATAACTAATGGGGGAAACATAGAGGGCCCTATGGTAACTACTGAGGGGACTATAGTAAGGCCTATGATAACTACTGGGCCACTATAAAGAGGCCTTATTACCACTGGTAGCACTTTAGGGGGGCATTATTACTAATGGTGGTACGGGGGGCATTAGTTTGGACATAATATGGAGGACATTACTAGTGATGGGGGCATTCTGGGAGAGAATTACTATTGGTGGGACTTTTGGGAGCACTGTTACTATGGGGGAATATATGAATCACACAGTATTGGGAGCAGTATCAAGATAACACTGTTGGGGCACCAGGAGGGGGAGTATGATTTAACAGGTCATGTGTCAAAATCATATTTCAGCTTGACTGGATGACCAGCTAATGGATATAGGGCCCATGCCGAATCTCCCCAGATGTTGAGTGAGATAAGGATTAGGCAAGTTGGATTTCAATCTGATGCCTTTGATTTCTGAAAGATAAGCTGTTGCTAAATAAATCTACGGAGAACACATGCTTTCTTGGCTAAGCCAAGCAGGCATGTGTGTGAGGGGATAGGGAGTGATAGTTGACTGCCAAATAAGCATTTGGCTGACAGCTATCTTATTTGCATGTCTAGTCTTAATGCTGTATTACACAGTTCGATATGGCAGACGATTGTTGGGAGGGAAATGTTTCCTCCTAGCAATCGCCTGTTTGTTAGTGGAGAAGACCACTGGTATTACATGCAGCAATCTCCTCCGCAGCATGGGAAGGAGCGATCGCTATGCCATCACTAGTCCTCATGCTGTATAGTGGTTTGCCAACATCAGATTGTGATTAGACACCACGATCTGCCCCCTGCAAACAATCATTTTTTAACATGTCAAAAGATTTAAATTGCCCGATGAATGAGCATTTGCTCGTTCATCGGGCAGTTGGCGGCAGTATTACACTGCAAGATGATTACTAACGAGGATTCATATGAACACTTATTAGCGATCATCTGCCGAAAAATCGGCATGTGTAATACTGGCTTTACTTTGATGGAACAGGAGCAAATGCAAGACCCCTGGACTATCCTCAGACTCTCTGCTATTCAATCTTCCATGTAGGAATTGCCAGTATATACCTATATTAGGCGTATTTCTGGTGCAGATTGTGGAACAAAGGGCCTTTGATCTGCAATCTGCAACTTTTTACCGCTCTCGCCAGGTCTAAAAAAGTGAGCATGGCATGGAAAGGGGACGAGCCAGCAGGCCCATCTCATTTACCATTTTCTACTCCTGTTTAGGCGTAGAAAATGGTCTAAATGTAAGACAGCTAGCTATTTAGAAGTGGCAGTGGATCCACCAAAGTTTTGTAGGGGCTGGTGGCTCTACAGAACCCCAGCGGATCCACCACCAGCTATAGGGGATATTAAGACAAGCGTCTAAAACGTCGGTCTTAATAAATGACCCCCAAAGTATATAAATTCAGTTGCATATGTCTGCCACAGACTGCCACTGCCAACTGTGTACAGATGCATTAAAAATCACGAGTCAACAGTACAAGGTGATTTTTATACCTTCTCTGCTTTATATATATTCTAACCTCTTCCATGATTTTGCTGAACTGCTTTTAAAGATTACAGAGAATAAATCTGAGAAAATTCATGTAACCTCATTAAGACCCCAGCCAAATTGCTTATTAATTCCCCAAAAAATTCATTTTTACTCAAACTAGAAACTGAAAGAAAGACAATTGGCTTTTATCAGGTTTTAGTAGGCTTCAAGATTGATAGATAACTATTGTATAAAATCTGTTTCTCGGGACTTATCTTCTCCATCTGTCTTTTATTCCATAAATGTGCATTTTTCTGATGATATGGACAGGTAAAATGAGGGCACTTTGCTTTTATTGCTAAATAACTGTTTAGAGAGAACAAACTGTAGACAAAGAAATATAGCTAGCTGTGATAAGGCCACGAGTCTGTAAAATTTTTCTTTTAGGTTTAATAATGTCAGAATGGTCTTTTCTTTCAATAGTTCATTTACCACCTAATGATGCCAATTCATCCTTTGTCAGAAAAAAATGATCTATCAGTGCAATTTTCCTTTCATACGCTCTAACAGTTCCCTTACAAAAGTTTTACTCAGGCTGAATGTATGGATGGCACTTCTTCTCTTCAGGGAAGCACCAGACCAAATGTCTTAGACAGCTGGACAAAATCTCAAAAGCCTTAAACTGATGCTCTCTGACATTTAAGAACTCTGAAACAGGATTACCACGAGGTATAGATACAGCTAGTTATTAAGAATATGAGAAATGTCACTGGTGTAGCAGACCTGGAAAACCCCTCCATTCTGTGCTTATTTCATATTTTACTGAATAACAGGATTGAGATCACTTTGAGGTTTCACTTTCTTCATATTGACACTAAAACTCTTTGTTCACTAGGTCCAGTCAATATCTTCGACATTGTTGCATGTTCACTGGGCATATTCACCTGGGGCAATGATTGGGAATGAATGTTCCTATAATTTTTTTTATTGTTTAAAGGAGTTTTACAAGACTTTATAACATGACCTATCCTCAGGATAGGTCATCAGTATATGATTAGTGGTGGTCCAACACCCGGGACCCCCTGCCGATCAGCTGTTTGGGAAGCCAGCGGAACTCGTAGTAGTACCATGGCCTTCTCTCGGCTTTTCTTAGGCCAGTGATGACACGTTCATCAGTGACGTTGCCTAGGCGCAGCTCAGCCCCATAGAAGTGAAAGCAACCACTAACCTTTTTGAAGTTACTCCATGTATTCTACTTTCTGTTCTGGCTCTCGACTTTATTTGGACTTTTTGGATGGCAAAAAGCCTCATGCCTTTCTCCGTCAGACCATTCACTCTGTATAGACAGGGAAGGGGGGTGAGAGACTCAATTACAGCATCACACATTAGACTGATAAGTGCAAGGCTCTTTTTTGGGCATCTTTATCTAAGGCTATCCAGAGAGCCATAGAGCTTTGATATCATAATCCCATTTCTACACCTACTAGTTTACTAGCAGATACATATTCCTCTCACAGCAGGAGTAAACTGACAGTGGGTTAGGTTCTGTATAGGAGCTTTATCTCTCTGCACTGACTACTACAACTAATATTTTGTAACTAATTTTCAGTGGTATAGCAATGCCAAAACAAAAAAGAAAAATAGGCAAAAATTCTAACAAACAATATTTTTCAATAATTCTGGAATAAAAAAATCCCAAGTCTGTGTTCAATTCACTAATATTTACACAGAAGATATGAGTATGTGCCCAAGCAGCATAGTGGTCTGTAGGAGTGATGGGGTAGAGCAAGTTTCTCTACACTTAAAGGGGTTGTGTTACTTCAGCAAGTGGCATTTATCATGCTGAGAAAGTCAATACAAGACACTTACCGTATATTCCGGCGTATAAGACGACTGGGCGTATAAGACGACCCCCAACTTTTCCAGTTGAAATATAGGGTTTGGGCTATACTCGCCATATAAGACTACCCCTCCAACAACATTTACTTTGGCATCAAGATCTGCAGGTAATTGTTGTGCAATTTTCGTCTTTTGCCTCAGTACCATACTATGCCTTTCCAAGAATCTAGTACACCAGGATGCAGTGGCCTTAAATCTGTTGCTGTGATCTGGGTTAGATTTGGCTCACTGAAGTGCAAACAAACGTATTTTATTTTGTGTCACTACATAACCGTTTTGGCGATGCTCATTCACCATGTCTGCTACATGTTTTTCGAGTTCTGGCCAATGTGGGGTGCCTCTCCTTAATGCACACTTACCCCTTGGCATACTCTTTAATGCTTTTAATTTGCTTTCCAGTCGCAAACCATCTTTTCTGTTACTCCATATTGTCTTGCAGCAGCGCAGTTATTATGTTCCATGGCAAAGTTTACAACTTTAAATTTGAAACTGGCTTCATATTTCTTTCTTCTTGCTGGTAGAGCCATGATGGGGTCTTGACTGTTAGCCATTTGTATACTGTACTGTATGTACCGATGCAGATACTGGTGCTGTACTGTATGTACAGGTACAGATTCTGGTGTTGTACTGTATTCACCACCACATGTATCTGCTCCCCAGATAGACTCTGTTTTTTCACCACAGATAAGATGCACACCAAACTTCATTAGAGATCCGCCAACATTAGAATTGGCTTAAGTGCAGATGCTCCTGCTCCCCCCCTGCCTTCCCTCAAAATCGCCAATCCAACCCAGTATACAACAACCAGCCAATCACAGCAAGCGATGTACCGGTATTTTCTGTGCACACTGCATACAAAGCCTGCTTGGATTGGGTGGGTCAGCTCTCCCTGCCTGCCCAGCCCTCCCTGTCTTCAAGACGATCTGAGCAGTAGTACGCAATGTGATACTGCCGGCATGAGAAAACCACTGAGAGCAGGAAGAGGGGGCTGCTTCAGGAGCGGCTGGCCGGGATGCAGCACACGGTGGCTCAGCTAGAGGGCGCCTGTCCCTGAAGCTGGAGAAGGACAGCTTCTCCAGTCTTGCTAGGAAGTAAGTTTCAGCACGCTGTATACCGGCATATGAGACGACAACCGGCGTATAAGACGACCCCCGACTTTTGAGAAGATGTTCATGTGTTAAAAAGTAGTCTTATACGCAGGAATATACAGTACTAATGTATTGTGATTTGTCCATATTGCTTTCTATGCTGGCTGGATTCATTTTTCCATTACATTATACACTGCTCATTTCCATGGAAAAAGCACCAGTCTACTGTATATGCAGGCCCATGGTCTCAGTCACCAGAGAGGCTAGCGTTTTTCCTGTAGTGTGCAAGCACGACCACCACTGATGGATTGCATGGTGGTCATAACCATGGAAATGAGCAGTGTATAATGTGATTGAAAAATTAATCCGGCCAGCAAAGGAAGCAATATGGATATTAACAATACATTAGTAAGTGCCATGTATTAACTTTCTCTACATGATAAATGCCACTTGCTGAAGTGACAAAACCCCTTAAACCTTATTAACAAATAATGTAATACTTAGCTTTTGTTCACAATGGGTCATGTCTTTTATTTTATAGGAGACTGTCACGGCTGGGGATGGGGAAAACCCTCAGCCGTGCAGTGCCAGGTGATGGTAAGGTTGCTACTTGGCCAGAACCACAGAATAAGGGAGCAGGTCACCTCCTAGCGCTTTCCTAATCTGACCCTGACTCCTAGCTGCATGGGCCGCCCTTAAAGGTAGGAGGGCCCATACTCAGGAACCTCGGATCCCTACTGACCCTCCGTCGTTCCCTGAGCTAGGAGCTGGGTAGACAGCCCGTTCCTCCTGGACACGGAGAAACAGGAGTCTAAAGTGGCCAAGCTACAAGGGGAACAGAAACAACTTATGGCAGTGACAGGCAAATGCAACCAACACAACACTCACCTGCCACAGACAACAAAACCTGGAACCCATGTGCAAGTGCTGCTGTTCAGAACTCAAACGAACACAGCACACACCAGACATCACACAGGAACCCAGGACCATAAGTTGCAATAATAAGGAAACCCCACACACACCTTCATAACACCGAGTAACATAGTTTTATGACCAGAAGGGTGGCCCCCACTGGCAGATGGTAAAGTAACCAGGAGGATGTCTCCAGCAAGCATGGCTGAAGCACCCTCTCTGACTACTGCCTTCCACTGAGGCTTTATAGGGCCAAGAAGCCACACCCAACAGTCAGACACACCCAGGGTTCACACAGAAAGAAGGGAGTTAACCCTTCCTACACCAGGCAGGGTAGTGAAGCCACACAAAGGGAAAAGCACACAAACACACTCACCTGTTACCGCCGGCAACGGCATCCGTGGCAACCGTGTCCTGAAGAACAGCCAGCAGGCCGAGACACTGCCACCACATGCACACAACACCAGACGTTGCCGCGGACAACCGCAAGTGAAGGGAGGTGTCTAAGTGCATACAAACATGACCTCATGCACAACAAACAGACAAAGGAAGTGCACACAAACACACGTTGCCAAGGGCAACCGCACGCATGCCTGTTGTCCGCGGCAACCGCACCTGAGGCAAACCACTAAGTGCCCCCAGCTGCGGTTGACACAACACCAAACCGCGGGCAACTGCATGCGGCTCCCAAGGAGTCACGACCATGACCAAGGGTCGTGACACTCCCTCCCCTCAAAGCCCCCCCCAACCGAAAAGGGAAGCTGGTGGGACCAAACAACAGGGAGGAGGAGAGGGGCAATGCCTGATAACCACCAGTGTCTCCCTCCAGAACTGCCGCCAACAAACCTGGACCGACACAACGGTCCCAGGTCATCAGCCACCAAAGCAGACTGGAGGAAAGAACAACTGGAGGCATTGCCAGACAGGTACCCGTATCCTCCTCCAGAACTGCCGCCAACATACCTGGACCGACACCTCAGTCCCAGGCAGCAAGCCACCAAAGCAGTCTGGAGGAGTGACACTGGACACCGCGTCCAACTCAGGAAAACGTTCCTACTCCAGGTCGCTGCCAGCAGACACTCCCCAACCAGCACACCTGCCGGAACACCAAAGGAATGCTGCCAGCAGACGACCAGAGATAGGAACCCTGAGAGGGACGAGGGGTCACCAACACGGACACGGTTAGCAAGGTGGCGGGGAAAAGCCACCAACCGTGCCGTTAACGGTGAACCCCATAACGCTCTCCCTCCGGAGAACGCGCATGCACCCCATCAGCCTATGGCGATGCATGCTTCACCCTCTTTCGATGGCTCACCTGCCACAGACAACAAAACCTGGAACCCATGTGCAAGTGCTGCTGTTCAGAACACAAACGAACACAGCACACACCAGACATCACACAGGAACCCAGGACCATAAGTTGCAATAATAAGGAAACCCCCCACACACCTTCATAACACCGAGTAACATAGTTTTATGACCAGAAGGGTGGCCCCCACTGGCAGATGGTAAAGTAACCAGGAGGATGTCTCCAGCAAGCATGGCTGAAGCACCCTCTCTGACTACTGCCTTCCACTGAGGCTTTATAGGGCCAAGAAGCCACACCCAACAGTCAGACACACCCAGGGTTCACACAGAAAGAAGGGAGTTAACCCTTCCTACACCAGGCAGAGTAGTGAATCCACACAAAGGGAAAAGCACACAAACACACTCACCTGTTACCGCCGGCAACGGCATGCGTGGCAACCATGTCCTGAAGAACAGCCAGCAGGCCGAGACACTGCCACCACATGCACACAACACCAGATGTTGCCGCGGACAACCGCAAGTGAAGGGAGGTGTCTAAGTGCATA
Organism: Bufo gargarizans; assembly: GCF_014858855.1. Lineage (NCBI taxonomy): Eukaryota > Metazoa > Chordata > Amphibia > Anura > Bufonidae > Bufo > Bufo gargarizans. The sequence continues at coordinate 476,113,626 of NC_058080.1, read as the reverse complement.
CAAACATGACCTCGTGCCCAACAAACAGACAAAGGAAGTGCACACAAACACACGTTGCCAAGGGCAACCGCACGCATGCCTGTTGTCCGCGGCAAACCCACCTGAGGCAAACCACTAAGTGCCCCCAGCTGCGGTTGACACAACACCAAACCGCGGGCAACTGGAAGCGGCTCCCAAGGAGTCACGACCATGACCAAGGGTCGTGACAGAGACATTACAGATGTGATGGATTGATTATGATTCTGATGGATGTTATTGACTTATAATAAGTCAGTTCGTTTCTTTATAAAAGATTTCACTGGATAAAACAGCACCTGAACTGTTAGTCCTCCTTCACACGAAATTTCGCAAAAATTAGAAAATTCGGGCCGCAATGCATGAACACCGTCTGTGAGGCAGCCGCAACAGATCGCTGACCCATTCACTTTAATGGGTCTGCGATCCGCCCATTCCGAAAAAAGATAGGACATGTTCTATCTATTTGCAGAACGGAAGTACGGGACGAAAACCCACGGAAGCACTCCGTAGTGCTTCCGTGGGTTTCCGTTCCGTGCTTCCGTTCCGCACCATTCCGCATCTCCGGATTTGTGGACCCATTGAAGTGAATTGGTCCGCATCTGTGATGCGAATGCCCACAGAACAGCACCCGTGTATTGCAGATCCGCAAAAATGCAGGTCCGCAATACGGCAACGGGCAGGGGCCTTAGCATGTAGTGGACAGAACCTTAGTGATATTAGTGTTTTTCTTTTTACAAACGTTCTGTAAGGGTAATTGACACCTTTGGAAATTTCTCTACAATAAATGAAATGTATTTGACAGAGAAGTTGTTCTACTTGACGTATGTTGTGTAACAATCCTAATGATGAGCAGGATTTATCTGATGATAGTGATATGATGAATGCTTTAACAAGCTTATAGCTCAAGGGGTTAACCCATGATAATGGGTTAATAAGAGCTAACTGCAGTGCACTCTTGGGAGATGCAGGTGCTTGATAAACACATGTAACAGCTGTTGATCACTCACAGAAAAAAAGCGATCATTCCCCCCAGATAATGGGAGTAAATAGGAGGGCGGGGAAAATGAAAATTACAATGTAAAGCAACATTTTTGAATTGATATAGTTAAAATAATAGTAATAATAGTGAGCATTACAAAATATATTTTTATTTTTATTTGTTGGATAATGCCTTTTACAGTAGAGGAAATTTAAGAAAATACCTTGTAAAATCAGCTGTATTGTGAAAAATTTGAATTGTCCTACATGAATTTTTATTATGTGATACAAAATTTTATGAATCAATGAAAATAAACCCTAAGGGTGTTATTCTGGCACTCCTCTGGTATTCATCCTTTAACCCCTGTACAGGGATCTGGACATTGCTGCAGGGGAGCAGCCAGATTGCTACCTCCTGGGATAGCCACGTGTGGTTACATGGTTAATACGGTTGGAAAAAGACATACGTCCATCAACTTCAACCAAGGGTTTAGGTGGGGATGTGAATCTCAGAAGGAAGTGAGAATATGACAGCTGATCTACTGGGGTCAGGGACTCCAACGCAAGCACCAGTAGCTCAGTACAAAGAAAATGGAGTAAAACAGGCAGAAAAACGGAAGGATCAGTCTGAACAGTCACTAAGGCTTAAATGTCAAAATTATAGATACAGATAGCACACGTGCAGTGTAGCTGGTAGGACACACAGGATAAACTGGCAGGAAGGGTGGTAGTGAAGACACAGGCGAGGCAGGCAGGCTGGATACTTGGCATGAATACAGACTAGCCAGATACTGTAAACTGGGTTAAACTTAAACAAAACATCTGATCTGAAACTGGAAGTGCAGGAACCAGGGGCGTTGCTAGGTTAAAACATTCGGAGACTGGGCCCCTGATGTTTTGTCCCAGGCCCCGAATGTCCTGCCTGCCAGATAGATACAACTGTATTGTGTCTTCAGGAAAGCAATACAATTGAATCTAATGCACTGAGAGAGCTGTGACCAGCAAAACAGGCAGTGGTTGAGAAGGACCTGTGATGATGTCACCATCATGTGAGCAGTACAGAGGAGAAGAAGCTGTGGTGATGTCTGCTACATAATGAGAGGCAAGTGAAGGGACAGGCAGAGCAATGCTGGGAGTTGAAGTTATTTAACTGGGACTGTATGTTAGTGCTGAAGGGAGGGACGTTATATACATGAAACGGTGTGTTAGAGGTGGCTGTGGAGGGGGTCATGTTATTTACATGGGAATGTATGTTAGAAGCGGCTGGGGGAGGGAGTGATGTTATTTACATGGGACTGTGTGTTGATGGCGGCTGTGGGAAGGAGTGATATTACTTACATGGGACTGAATGTTGGAGGTGGCTGGGGCAGGGTGATGCTAGTTACATGGGACTGTATGTTGAAGGCCGCTGTGCGAGGGGATTATGTTATTTACATGGGACTGTATGTTGGAGGTGGCTGTGGGAGGGAGTGATGTTATTTACATAGAACTGTATTTTGGAGGGGGCAGGAGAGAAGGTGTGATGTTATTTACATGGGACTGTATGGTGAAGGGAGGAATATAACTACAGGGGGCACTGCAAATCCAGGGGACATTATAGGCATTCCTATTACTACTGGGGGCTCTATAGGAGGGACTTATATATCCGCCTTATTTCTACTAAGAGCGCTATGGGGGCCTTATTACTACTGAGGGGTCTGTAGAGATCTGTATTACCACTGGGCGAATAATAGGGGGCCTTATTTCTACTGAGGGCTCTGTGAGGGTATTATTAATACTGGAGGGCTCTTCTACTAATGGGAGAATTCTTGGGGAGCGTTATCATGGTTGGGGGCACTGTAGGGGGCAGTATTACTAGAAGGAAATTCTAGAAGGAAATTACTATTGGTGGGACTTTGAGGAGCACTATTACTATGGGGGCACAAATTTTTCTTCACTATAGTATTTGAGGGTATTGGGGAGCACAGCGAGCAGCAGGATAACACTGTGGGGACTCCATGTTGGGAGATGATGATAGAAAAGTGAGGAAGCTAAGATGTCTGTGTGTCACACTCTGCAGAGACGAGGCACGGCTGAACGAAGTTGTACGGACAAAATGGAAAAGATGATGGCAGAGATGATCTACAGCAGAGATGATCTACATTGGAGGAGATGTCACCTGGGAGGCACTGGATGTGATAGGTATGTGCTGCTGTATAGCATGTACAGCAAAATGCGGTGTGTAAGGGGAGGGGAGAAGGATTAAAGAATGGGGCCATATTCATTGGGGCTTGGGCCCTGGATCTTTTGAGACCCTAGCAACGCCCCTGGCAGGAACACACAGGTAGGGCGGGTACAGAGCTGGAGCACAGACAAGAACAAATGCAGGATAAATGCAGGAGAATCACAGAATCACTAGACGTCAGCAGCTTTGCTGATCATCATAAAGCTCAGGCACCCTCTGCATGAAGAGGACCGAGAGCCATTGGCTGGGAAAGGATTTGGAATTTGGAAGTGCTCTTACTGTCCCTTTAAGAGGCCAGAGGTGAGTGCACATATGCCATAAGGTGACATAGGCTGGAGCACTAGCAACAAGCATGGAGACAGCAGCATGGTGTCCATGCCCACAGGTGAGAGCAAGGCAGCAGCAGCTATGGGCAGCTGTCCTAACACCAAATAGTGCAATAGATTGAGTTTTAAACATGGCCAATGAAGCAGATTTCCACTAATATTACTTATAGTCAATTTTCTGTTTTTCTAGGGGACAAATGAAAGAATCTTATACCTTGTGAATGCCCAAATTTTACACTGGCCTATCCACCATCCATTCCAAGCCTCTACCCTGATTCTGGGCAAGCCTTTCCTCATAAGGAGCTTTATCTCACAAGTGTTTAGGAAAGAGAATGACCTAGCATTGTTTACTGTATAGTGGATAGTCCAATATCGGAAATAGTGAGAGACCTTTATCAAGATGGTAGATTAAATAACAGCATACAATGTCAATCAGCTGCTTCTAAGGCCACCAGGATATTGTCATGCATTAAACGAGGCATGGACTCGCAGAGCAGGGATGTAATATTACCACTTTACAAAGCGCTGGTGCGGCCTCATCTGGAATATGCAGTTCAGTTCTGGGCACCAATCCATAGAAAGGATGCACTACAGCTGAAAAAGTACAGAGGAGAGCGACTAAAAGGATAAGGGGCATGGAGGGTCTTAGTTATGAAGAAAGATTAAAATAAATACATTTATTTAGTCTTGAGAAGAGACATCTAAGGGGGGACATGATTAACCTATACAGATATATAAATGGGCCATATAAAAAATACGGTGAAAAACAGTTTCATGTAAAATGCCCTCAAAAGACAAGGGGACACTGCCTCCGAATGGAAAAGAAAAATTTCAGTCTCCAAAAGCGTCAAAACTTCTTTACTATAAGAACTGTGAATGTGTGGAATAGACTTCCTCAGGACGTGGTCACAGCAGGAACAGTGGACAGTTTTAAAAAGGGTTTAGATTAATTCTTAAAAGTAAACAACATTAATGCTTATTAAAATGTGTAGAAATCTCAGTCTCACTTCCTTCTGGGATTCGCATCCCCACCTAACCCTTGGTTGAACTTGATGGACTTATGTATTTTTTCAACCGTATTAACTATGTAACTAAGACTGGCGAGTACTTCAAAAAGTCTGCACATTATGGTGCAAATATGGAGTAAACCATAAAGTGTGACCTTTTGACGTCACAATATTGGTGTAAAGACCTTATTAAATGCCTCTTATTTTCTCTATGTAAAGATGATTCAGACACTAGTGTTGATCGAGCACCAAAGTGCTCGGGTGCTCTGGTGCTCAAGTAGAACACTTTGGGATGCTTGGGTGCTCTACAGAGCACCAGAGAACAATGGAAGTCATTGGGACAATCAGAGCATTAAACCAGGCACCCCCTGCTCTGAAGAGTGGAGGGTGTTTGGTTCACAGGAAAAGGTCAGAAATTGATGGAAACACCACTGAAATGGTTCGGGAACAGCATGGGGAGTATGTCTGGATGCATCTTGGACTCTCAGGTCGCTGCTGGGAACGATGTTGTCCGAGTAGTATGCCACTTACAATAATACGCACAAAACCGAAGATAAAATCGATTTTAGAGGAAAAAATGTTAGGAAACATTTTTTCCTGTATATTTACTTGTATATAAAGTGCAAGTGCTGCCGAAAATTACAAGGAAGAGGCACTCCGATACAACCTGTATATCACATAAAGGAGGGTCTCATTCACATTGTGATACGATTGTTCAGGTAGTGGGACTCCTACACTCATAAAGCCTATGCACTAAGTGAAAGGGCTGCCAAAAATTACAAGGAACCGGCACTCCAATACACCCTTTATTACACATAAAGGAGGGCATCCTACACACCCTTGAAAAATTATGATTGATGGCATGCCCATCTAAACATCAGGGGCGGGGGCCTGCTGCTGATGTGACCATTTAAAACATTAGGGGGGAGGTTCTGCTGCTGAGCTGACCCTCTAAAACATTAGGGGAGAGGGCCTACTGCTGAGATGACCCTCTAAAACATTAGGGGTGAGTGTCTGAGGCTGATCTGACCATCTAAAACATTAGGGGTGAGGGCCTGCTGGTGACCCTCTAAAACATTAGGGGTGAGGGTCTTCTGCTGAGCTGACCCTCTAATACATTAGGAGCGAGGGCAGCCTAATAAGCATGTTGATATGATGGAGGAGGAGGACGAGAAAAGGAAGATTGAACCATATACCCTTTTTTGTGGTGAAAGGGGTGCATGGGAATGCAGTGTATTCAATACACCATAAAACATTTAAATTGCATTTATGTTCATCCGCTTTCCTCTGGTGGAGTAGAGAAGTCAGGGGCAATCCAAGCCTTGTTCATTTTGATAAGAGTCAACCTGTCAGCATTTTCAATTGACAGGCGGATGCGCTTATCTGTTATAATGCCACCAGCAGCACTAAAAACCCACTCAGACAAAACGCTGGCGGCAGGGTAGGCCAGCACCTCCAAGGCGTAGAGCGCCAGTTCGTGCCACCTGTCCAGATTGGACACCCAATGGTTTTAAGGCCCAGAGGAATCACCGAGGACACTGACACGGTCTGCTACGTACTCCTTCACCATCTTCCAAAACTTTTCCCTCCTTGTGACACTATGCCGTTCATCAGGGTGAGGGTGCTGGCATGATTACATGAAACTGTCCCAGGCCTTGGAGAGTGTTGCCCTGCCTCTGTTGGAACTGCTGTGTTTTACCCTCATCTTCCCTCTTTGGTTGCCCAAGGAACTACGTACTCTGCCGCTAGCATTGTCAGCTGGAAATTTTTGGAGCAATTTTTCCACAAGGACCTTCTGGTAATGCACCACAGGATTGAGAGATGAGAAGTTCTCTTTGTAGAGGGGATCAAGAAGGGTGAACAACCAGTAATTGGTGTTGGTCAAAATGCGTATAACGCGAAGGTCACGGGAAAGGCAGCGTAACATAAAGTCAGCCGTGTGTGCCAGAGAGAGTCCCAACAGACAAGACTTTTCTGTCCTCATCAGGAGGATAACTCTCAATCTCCTCATTCTCTTCCTCCTCTTTGGCCTATCTATGCTGAACAGATGGAATAACTCTGCTATGGGTACTACCCAATGTAGCAAAAGACAACTGTCTCCTGCTCCTCCTCCTCCTCCTCATCATCATCCAATTTGCGCTGAGAAGATGAATGGAGGGTGGTCTGGCTCTCACCCTGTGTACTGTCTTCCCCCATTTCCACCTCTTCCATATGCAAAGCATTCACCTTCATTGTGAGCAGCGAGCATTTCTGTAGACAAAGAAGTGGGATGGTTACGCTGATAATAGCGGCATCGCCACTCACCATCTGTGTTGATTCCTCCAAGTTGCGTAAAACCTCACAGAGGTCAGACATCCATGCCCACTCGCCGGTTGTGAAAAACGGAAGCTGACTGGAAAGGCGACAACCATGTTGCAGCTGGTATTCCACTACTGCCCTCTGCTGCTCACAAAGCCTGACCAACATGCGGAAAATGGAGTTCCAGCACGTTCTCACGTTACACAACAGTCGGTAAGCTGGAAATTGCTTATGCTGCTGCAGCGCTGCCAGACTGGCGGCTGCTGAAGATGACTTTCGGAAATAGGCACACACGTGGCGCATCTTCACCAGTAGCTCAGGCAAATTGGGGTAAGTTTTGAGAAACCACTAAACCACTAAGTTGAACACGTGAGCTAGGCATGGTAAGTGTGTGAGCTTGCCAAGCTCCAAAGCCGCCACCAAGTTACGGCCATTATCAAACACAACGATGCCTGGTTGTAGGTTAAGTGGTAAGAGTCACAGCTCAGTCTGGTCCCTTATACCCAGCCACAGCTCTGCGGTGGTGAGCTGTTTGTTACCTAAGCAAATTAGTTTCAATACGGCCTGTTGCCACTTCCCCGCTACACTGCTTCCAGCTACTGACTTATGGCTGACTGGTGCTGCAAGATGACAATTCAGAGGTGGAAGTGGAGAAGGAGGTGGAAGAGGAGAAGGAGGGGTTGCAGCCACTAATGTATGTGGTGGCGGAAATCCTGATGGAAGTAGGGCCAGCAATCCTTTTCAGTCGGTAGCACTTGTGCCATCCCAGGGTAAGACTCGCTCCCGGCCTCCAAGACGTTCACCCAGTGTGCCGTCAGGAAAATGTAGTGTCCCTGGCCAAAAGCACTTGTGCATGTGTCAGTCGTTAAGTGGACCTTCTGAATAACTGCGTTGGTCAGGGCACGGGTGATGTTATGGGACACATGCTGGTGTAAGGTGGGGACGGCACACTGGGAAGAATAGGGGCGGCTGGGGACTGAGTAACGAGGGACGGCCGCTGCCATCAGGCTGCGGAAAGCCTCATTGTCCACAAGCATAAATTACAACATTTCCAGGGCCAGCAATTTGGAAAGTTGCGCATTTAGTGCTAAGGCCTGTGGGTAGGTGGCTGGGTATTTGTGCTTTCAGTCAAAGGCCTGGAGTATGGACATCTGTACGCTGCGCTGGGACACAGAAGTGGATGTGCTACCTGATAGTGCTTGCGAAGGTCCAGGTGCAGGGCGGGAGGCATCTGTGCCTGCATTTTGGACAGGGGATTGGCCAGCACGTAACACAGGGGAAGAGAAGGCAGTGGTGTGACCCGCAGACACTTATTGTGGACCCAGGCGTTCGGTCCACCTATTACGGTGCTTTGATGCTATGTGGCGGATTATGCTGGTGGTGGTGAGGTTGCTAGTGCCCCTGCTCTTTTTGGTACGGCACAAGTTGCAAATGACCAGTTTTTTATCATCCACACTTTCCTCAAAAAAGTACCAGACTGCGGAACACCTACCCCTTGGCAAGGGAGATTACCACAAGGGGGTGCTATGGGGAACAGTTGGGGGCCTGTTTGGTGTGGCCCGCCTTCTCCCTTTTGCCACCCCACTGCCTCTTCCAGCCTATTGCAGTGCTGCGGATCCCTCTCCCTCTGCACTGCTGTCCTCCATCGGCTTGCCACCTTCCCAGGTTGGGTCAGTGATTTAATCGTCCACCACCTCCTCTTCCACTTCCTCACTCTGGTCATCCTTCTGACTTGCTGACCTAACAACAACCTCACAGAAATTTAGGATGCGCAAATGTTATACAGGAGATATAACGCAGGTAATGTCACTGTCACCAGCGGCTAAGAAAAAATTTCACTGAATGTCCCAGATATTTAGGATGCGCAAACGTTATACAGGAGATGTAGCGCAGGTAATTTCGCTGTCAGCAGCAGCCAAACAATTGCGCTGAGTGTCACAGATATTTAGGATGCGCAAATGTAACAACAGATGTAGCAGAGGTTGCGTCACTGTCAGCAGCGTCCAAACAATTACATGCAATTTAGCGCAGGTTGCACTAATAATATATATTGCAGCCAGATAAAACAATAGTCCTTAAAAGGACTTTTGGGTCTCTTAACACCTTTCAACACTAAGCCCTGCTAAAAAATAAATAAATTCCTGTCCCTACAATGTCTGTCCCTTCTTCTGCGGCCCTGACTAAGACTGAGCCGAACCACGTGTCATCGGGTGCTATATAGCACCTGTTGATGCGTTCCGGCCAGCTAATCACTGTAATGCCATTAACCAACATGGCTACAGCATGACAGTGAGTGCCAGTACTACCTTGCATGTTTATTGGCTGCGTAGGAACCAACAAACGTGCGGGGAGGAGACTCGAGCATCGCGCTCGAGCACACGCAGTTGTTCAGCCGAGCACCACGATGTGCCAAGCATCGCTATGCTCTAGTCAAAATGGTGTTCGGCCGAGCATGCTCGCCCCCAACACTAATGGATACTGTTCATTTACTAACATGACAGCCAGTGTTTGGCAGAAGATGAAACTCCTTCTCCTTTTACAAAGCACTTGTTTTGTAAGTCAGAAAGTTGAGCATTTTTGTAAATCATTTCTTTGATATAAGCAAAATTGCCTAACTGTTGCTGTCACTTTTCTTTGGTATATCCAGGACAGGAAACTATTAATCTATTCAGGGTTCTTTGCCAGCAACTGTAACAAAACAATATAAAACATTCCATATACAGGCAGAGTGGGTTGCAGTGTGTTTGCTTTATGACAGATTCATTACTCAAAGTTGACAGCTGCTTCTCATGAAATAGAAGGGTCATTAGTCCAAGTAAAATATTACTTTGGTTTGTTTGTAGCACATAACTGCTACCATAAAGCGAGACTGAAGTTTATAAATGTCACCTTGCATAAGTTACACTGAAAGGATACAGTTTACTACAATGCATTGTTTGAATAACATGGGATAGCCTAGAACTGCTCTATTCTGAAAGTATGTGCTACATCTTGTTCATTCACGTTTTACACTATATTGGAATATTTGGAAAATAATAAGTTCCGTGATTACAAAATACAGACGCAGCAAAGTTGAGTTTGTTCATTTATCTCAATGCATCACGATATTGGAATGTCTTATCTTAGATTATCCTCAGGTATGTGGGAAAAAGTGGCCATTATACATGGTCATGGAGACCATTTGACCAAATAATGTGTTAGGCTTCTTTCACATGAGCGAGTTTAACATATGGTGTCTTTGTGTAGTGAACACATAGCATCTGGACTGAATCGTGACCCATTTATTTCAATAGGCCTGTGTACATGAGCGTTGCTTATCACCAATCATCTCTGTGTTCAGGAAAAAATGCTTCTATATTGTGCATTTTTCACACAGCCCGGGCTCCATAGTATGAATGAAACTTGCGTGAAAAATAGAAGGCATGGGGATACAATCTGGATGAAATGCATTTTTCACTGGAAGATGTAGATTGTTATTCTTCACGCATGGGAAAAAACGCAAGCAATCTGGATACAATCCAGAGGGAAAACCCCACACACTGAACGAACAGATCCCGAACAGATCCTGACACAATCTGTATTTCCTGAGTTTTGATTAATGCCAGATATCAATCAAAATTAGGCGGCTGGATTTCACCGTGCCCGATTCGGGGGTAAGAAGGCATAGTTGTTTGACTATCTAAAGTGTATGGTCAGGCAAATGTATTGACTTGACTAAAACTTTTAGCACAATGACAAATTCAGCTCTACTTCCTTTGTAGTACGTATGAAAAGTATGAAAACAAACTGCGATTGCGTCGTCAGTAGACGTTTTATCACAGTTGCAGACTATTGTCAGTAACATGTAAGTTGAAGTATAAAGGCACATTTACCGTACACTGCGTCGATGAGCAGACAATTGGGAAGGAAGCGTTCCTTCCTGACAATTGTATGCTACCTCTCTTTATGTAGTGCAGTCAGTGCACTGGGTAATATGTCACTTGTGCTGGAGGGGAGAGACTCGAGACCCACCTTGCTCAGGAGCCCACCAGGGGATTCACCTGTACCTCTGTGGGCCAGTCCGAGCCTGGGAAAGAAGAACTGTCAGTGACCAGTGCAGACAGCAGAATAGGCAGAGAAAGTGCTTTCCTGTACATAGAGACAGGGAGACTAGAGGCAGGCTAACGAGCCTGCTTCAGAATTTAACAGTGAGTCATGTTCAAGTATCCATTTCATGCTGAAGATAGAATTTTAGTGCAATGCTAACGGAAAACTTCTTAGCCTTTCTTTTGTTTTTTTTACTTTCGAAGTTATTTTTATTGGTTTTTATATAGTCATGGAAACAATAAACAGCAATACAGTTAGACACAGTTTGTTTTTTGAATAAAAGTGAACAAAATCCCCTAATAATACAAAAAAAACTTCTAATCTGTCCTCCTACACATAAAAAGTAACAATATCACTTTAATAAAGTTCTTCAAGCTCCATTGAGTACATTTTATGAGAAAGTTGCTAATTGCCCTATTTGGATCAAAGACCTACTCGTGTTTCCCTGAAAATAAGACACTGTCTTATATTTATTTTTCCTCAAAAAGACAAACTATGGCTTATTTTCAGGGGATGTCTTATTTTTATTACGTATGGTACAACAATCTACAAAAGCTGAAGCTTTCCCCCTATCCCCTGGTGTTTGTGTGGGCTGAGAATGGCCCTCAGACTGTTGTAAAACGGCAGCCACAGCTTTACTTCTTCCTTCTGAGGACACACAATACCTAAAGCAGAGCGTCCTGCTCCTCACTTCACTGAGGAGACTTTTACTTTCACTTTCTATGCCTCCCTCTATGCCTCAGCTTGCAGCACACACAGAACGACCGGTACCTGACAGGGGGAGCCAACCTTGTTGATGGGGCTGCCCGTCTTCTTTACCTCTCCGCGCCGCTCCGCTCCGCTCCGGTGCATGGCCACGCCTATCACTATGTCTTATTTTCGGGGTATGGGTTATATTGCGCAAATGCTTAGAAATCCTGCTACGGCTTATTTTATGGGTATGTCTTATTTTCGGAGAAATACGGTATGTCCAGCAATCCATTGAAAGCAACTCACCATATTGTTTCTTAACATGATGAAGGTAATTTATCAAGCCCATATCCCAATATAGAAAAGTTGAGAAACAGGAGTTTGAGCCACCCGCAACACTTTCTGAAAAGTGGAAGCATCATGGGCATGGTGTGGACAGGATTGTTGGGCTGCCAGATTTGCCATTTCTTATATTTGCCAAAATCTTATATTAGCTGCACAGACTGCTGAATGTACCTAATTTATGACAAGGTGTGCGCCAGTCTAGATAAATAACCCCCAAAGACTTCAAGATCCCACAATTCAGGTACAGGTTAGTGTTGCTGCTGCCTCTATTTCATAAACAATGATCAGAGGCAACAGAAGCTGTGAAAACTACCTCTATTTTCTCTCCAGGATCCTTGGTAGTCTGGTGGGCATCCAAAATTCAGCTGCTCAATCACTTGGGCAACAGCTATAAATCCACATAATATATGATGCAAGGGTCTGAAGATCCTAATCTGCCCACCATGTATATATTTGGAGGTTGGATGTCAAGTATTTAAAGACATTTAATGAATCAACTACTACAACATCATATATCAAAGAGTTCCATAGTCCCACTGCTCTTACAGTAAAGAATGCTGTTGGTAAAACCTTCTTTCCCCGGGTTAGAAGCCTAGGTATAAAAATGGATATCTACTGTATATTGACCATATTCAGTAAGGTGTGGTGGTTTTTGTCATGGAAAACCTCAGTGTCCCTTATATTTTTCTCTATTCCATTTTGATTTCTAGGTAAAGATTTAGAAATCACAGACAAGTTAATTTCCAGAAACATGTTGCCTAACAACCTAATCTACAGAATGTAATTGCTAGGCAGTTTATCAATCAGCGTAACAAACCATTTTGACCAACATGATTCAGCTGTTTCCTTTTTTTATCCAAGAATTTAGAGCTTGTGAATTAGATAAAATATTAGATAGTGTGACACAGTGAAGGGTGTGGTCCGGGAAAACTGTTAATTTCCTCCCAACATGTGCTGCTGGGCTGATTTGCAGCCAGGTGGGGTCAAACACCGGACTGGATTTTAAGTGCCGTTCCGGGTTTTGACAGCACCTAGCTGTCCTTAAAAGACAGCTGGGCTCAGCAGCACAGTGTGTGTGTGTGCTGGGATCTGAGGCTTGTGTCGTGCTGAAGTGCTGAGACCCGTGTTTAGGGGAAACAGGCCCCCTAAAAGCCTGTTATGGACTGCTGGAGATAGAACTGCCAACAAGGTGATTTTTGCTTTGTGGACTTTCCATTGTGTGAGAACTAACACCAAGACTGCAAAGTGACGTTTTGTTTTTGCCTTATGTGTGAATAAACACGGAGGTTTGATTTAAGAACTGGTAATTTGCCTCTGTACTGCGTCCGTATTCCTGTCTACCAGAACGAATCCCCACAATAGATAAAATTATTCATAAAATATCAAATCTGCATTATGTTGTCATAGATGGGTATTAAGCAGGTCTGATATTATATATGTACAGTATATACAGTGGATATAAAAAGTCTACACACCCGTTAAAATGTCAGGTTTCTGTGATGTAAAAAAATGAGACAAAGATAAATCATTTCCGAACTTTTTCCACCTTTAATGTGACCTATAAACTGTACAACTCAATTGAAAAACAAACTGAAATCTTTTGGGTAGAGGGAAGAAAAAAATATACAAATAAAATAATATGGTTGCATAAGTGTACACACCCTGCCTTAAACTAATACTTTGTTGAAGCACCTTTTGATTTTTTTACAGCACTCAGTCTTTTTGGGTATGAGTCTATCAGCATGGCACATTTTGACTTGCCAAGATTTGCCCACTCTTCTTTGAAAAAACACTCCAAATCTGTCAGATTGCGAGGGCATCTCCTGTGCACTTTAGATCACCCCACAGATTTTCAATCGGATTCAGGTCTGGGCTCTGGCTGGGCCATTCCAAAACTTTCATCTTCTTCTGGTGAAGCCATTCCTTTGTTGATTTGGATGTATGCTTTGGGTCATTGTCATGCTGAAAGATGAAGTTCCTCTTCATGTTCAGCTTTCTAGCAGAAGCCTGAAGGTTTTGTGCCAATATTGACTGGTATTTGGAACTGTTCATAATTCTCTCTAGCTTAACTAAGGCCACAGTTCCATCTGAAGAAAAACAGCCCCAAAGCACGATGCTGCCACCACCATGCTTCACTCTGGGTATGGTGTTCTTTTGGTGATGTGCAGTGTTGTTTTTGCGGCAAACATATCTTTTGGAATTACGGTCAAAAAGTTCAACCTTGGTTTCATCAGACCATAACACATTTTCCCACATGCTTTTGGGAGACTTCAGATGTGTTTTTGCAAAATGTAGCCTGGCTTGGATGTTTTTCTTCGTAAGAAAAGGCTTTCGTCTTGCCACTCTACCCCACAGCCCAGACATATGAAGAATACAGGAGATTGTCACATGTACCACACAGCCAGTACTTGCCAGATGCCCCTGCAGATCCTTTAATCTTGCTGTAGGCCTCTTGGTAGCCTCCCAGACCAGTTTTCTTCTCGTCTTTTCATCAATTTTGGAGGGACGTCCAGTTCTTGGTAATGTCACTGTTGTGCCATATTTTCTCCACTTGATGATGACTGTCTTCACTGTGTTCCATGGTATATCTAATGCCTTGGAAATTATTTTTTACCCTTCTCCTGACTGATACCTTGTAACATTGAGATCCCTCTGATGCTTTGGAAGCTCTCTGTGGACCATGGCTTTTGCTGTGGGATGCGACTAAGACAATTTAAGGAAAGACCAACTAGAGCAGCTGAACTTTATTTGGGGTTAATCAGAGGCACTTTAAATGATGGCAGGTGTATGCTGACTCCTATTTAACATGATTTTGAATGTGATTGCTTAATTCTGAACACAGCTACATCCTCAGTTATAAGAGGGTGTGCACACTTATGCAACCACATTATTTTAGTTTATTTTTTTTCGTCCCTCCACCTAAAAGATTTCAGTTTTGTTTTTCAATTGAGTGGTACAGTTTATAGGTCATATTAAAGGTGGAAAAAGTTCTTAAATGATTTATCTTTGTCTCATTTTTTTTTTTACATCACAGAAACCTGACATTTTAACAGAGGTGTGTAGACTTCTTATATCAACTGTATATATAGGGGGATTTATCAAACTGAACGATCGACCAACCAGTCATAATTGTTTAGTTTGACGTTCTTGCACTCGCTGATGTAGATGCCTAAATCATTTGTCATTCAGACTTCCATGAGTGTAAACAGCTATCATTTACAACACAGATGATTCCACGATGAGTGACAAATGGGCTATTACATGATAACACCTACACAATACTCTGTGCATCTAAAGGGTTGTTATTTGAATGTTGATGACTCAAGTAACGATATGTTTGTCACTTGATCTAATTAATTATCTACTTGTGTAAAGGGGATTTACTAGATATATTTAAAAGGGTTTCTGATATTTTAATACTGATGGCCAATCCTCTGGATTGGTCATCAGTATCTGATCTATGGGGTCCCGACAACCAGGACTCCTGCCGATCAGCAGTTTGAGAAGGCACTGGTGCTCCTCGAGTGCAGAGGTCTTCTCCATGCATACCAACCAGAGAGCTGTACATTATATAGCGGCTGTGATTGGCATCACTGCTCAGCCCTATTCACTTCTATGGGCCTAAGCTGCGCCTAGGCCATGTGACCAATGAACGTGTTGTCACTAGCCTAAGAAAAGCTGTGCGAAGGCTGCGCCGCTCCTGCGAGTGCCACTGCCTTCTCGAATAGCTGATCAACGGGGGTCCCAGGTGTCGGACAGATAATGATGACCTATTCAGAGGATAGGTCATCAGTATTTAAATCTCGGAAAACCCCTTGTAAAGATGCACCAAACTTTTCAAGCAACTTCTGACATTTGATCAATTTGGTGCAATCAATGGCAACGCAGACTCATGGAAAACTGACTTTAAATCAGCACCTCGTGATAAATTCCTCCCTATAGGCTTGAATAAAGAGTTGAACTTAAAAGCTTAAAGAGTAAAGAGGGAACAAATGACTCGCAGGAAGGAATTTTTTAGAAAACGAATAGCTCAAGAGAAATCATGTAGCTATAAGGAAAGGGTAGGATAAAGGTGTGTGCAGAGTGGAGGCGGTTCTGTATTTGAGTTGGCATCTGAAGATTCGGGAGGAATGTACTGAGGATGCAGGCTGGAGAGAATTTTGTATGTTTATATGAATGTTAAAGAGGACCTGTCTCCTCTCCAGACATATATGTTGTAGTAACTAGTGTAGTCCCCATGTAATGCCAATTCTGGAGCATCTATTCTTATGATTCTATGTTGTGCCATTCTTTTATTATCTCTACTAGTAGTTATGAAAGAATAGCCAGTAGCTTGCAGTAAAGGTACAGATGGGCGTTACCAGGTGGGTAGTGTCCCTGCACAGTCTGACAGCAGCAGCTTTGATTGCATAGAATCAGACACATTAGCAGGAATAATACAGGAAAGGGACAACATAGAGTAGGGATAGCCACCCTTGACGCTCCAGCTGTTGTAAAACTACAACTCCCACTATGCCCTGCTGTAGGCTAATAGCTCTAGGCAGTCTGGGCATGCTGGGAGTTGTAGTTTTGCAACAGCTGGAGAGCCTCAGATTGGCCAACCTTGACATAGAGTCATGAGAATAGATGCTCCAGAATTATTATTACATGAGGAATGCAAGTAATTACTACAACAGCCATGTCAAGAGAGGTGACAGGTCCTCCTTAAGCATCAGAAGAGAGGATAGATTGGTGGGGTGGTGGTTGGTTTCATAGCAGGCTGCAGGGAGGATATTGTATTTCTGATGAGGAATATGATGTATTTTTGTTGAATCAAAGCTGGAGGAGAAGAAGGAGTGGAAATATTTGATGTTGAAGTTGTGAATGAATCAGTTCCTAACAGAGTTTGTATGTTCCCCCCGTGTTTACGTGGGTTATCCTCAGGTGCTCCAGTTTCTTCCCACACCCCAAAGACATACTGATAGGGAACTTAGACTGTGAGCCCCATTGGGTTTGATGCTAATGTCTGTAAAGCGCTGCGGAATATGTCAGTACTATAGAAGTGAATACAATAAATAACAGATTTAACAACATTATATAAAATAATAAGCTTTTTCTTTTCTTCTAGAGTCATTGAGTTTTCAAAAAAAACTTTTGATACGTCATAGAGACATATCAACATTTTTGATCCCTGAGGGTCTGAATGAGGAGAGACAAGTACTCTCATATTGCACTCTCTATTATCCTGCAGGGACATGCATCGACACGGCCCATAGACTTTCTATTGAGTCTAACCTGCCTCCTCTCCTGCAGCGAGGTAAGATGGCATAATATGTGTGAGCTTGTCGCTCCTCGTTCTAACGATCGTTGGGGGTCTCTGCACTCAGACCCCACCAAGAACACTTTTGATATGTCTCTATAAGGATGCTAATGTCTGTAAAGCGCTGCGGAATATAATAGCGCTATATAAGTGCATAAAATAGATAAATAAATAAGATATCAAAACTTTCTGAAAGTTGCTCATATATCTTTTCCCCCAACATAATCGTGATGCCGTGTCTTGCCTGCCTTATTGATATATTATTAACACGAATAGGTGTAGACCATCTAGCATATGATATATCCAGGTATGAGGCTATGAGGGACAACAACTTAGAAAACCTTTACAGCTAGTCAGACCACACATGGAGTACTGTGTACAGTTCTGGGCTCCTGTAAACAAGGCAGACATAGCAGAGCTGGAGAAGGTCCAGAGGAGGGCAACTAAAGTAATAACTGGAATGGGGCAACTACAGTACCCTGAAAGATTATCAAAATTAGAGTTATTCACTTTAGAAAAAAGACGACTGAGGGGAGATCTAATTAATATGTATAAATATATCAAGGGTCAGTACAGAGATCTATCCCATCAGCTATTTATCCCCAGGACTGACTGTGACGAGGGGACATCCTCTGCATCTGGAGGAAAGAAGGTTTGTACACAAACATAGAAGAGGATTCTTTACGGTAAGAGCAGTGAGACTCTGGAACTCTCTGCCTGAGGAGGTGGTGATGGTGAGTACAATAAAGGAATTCAAGAGGGCCCTGGACGTATTTCTGGAGCTTAATAATATTACAGGCTATAGCTACTAGAGATGGGTCTTCCTCTGGATCAACTTGCAGGATGACAGGCCGAACTGGATGGACAAATGTCTTTTTTCGGCCTTATGTACTATGTTACTATGTTAACCCTGTCAGCTCTTTAAGCAGTATTAAAGTTTTAGGATTGGACTGCGGCTACAGAAAGAAAATGTTGTTAGGAAATTGAGTTGTAAAAGAAAACTCGGGAATCAGTTCATTTAATTAAGGAGAATTTAATAATTTCATTGTTCTACAGCAAAAGAACAGATGGATCCATCTACTGCTTCACAACAGGTTTCTCTCTTTTCATTAGATGTATTTATGCAGCGTTGTTTCCTGTCTATTAAGCTCATTAAAATGTGTGCTACAAATATATTGCTTGCTCTGTGTTTTATGTGTTGTGAGGGCTGTTGGGTGACCTCGTTGCACGCAAGCCATGCCCTTACTCAGTCGACCTGCAAAATTCCCATTGCTATTCTAGCAGCAAATAATATGCTGTCCCGAGCCTTATTATACATGATTTATGAAGGCAACAATCAAGGGGGAGATGTATAAAGCAAAATGCCATGTTTTTTTTTTCTGAAACATAACACAGCGACGACGGTGAAAACTTTGTGTACATGATCTGAGAATTAAAGCATTCCATCCACTATTTGGAACAATAGCCTCCGTAATAAATGGGTGTGCTATGATTTTAGGCATATGTTTGTTATTTTAACACCATTTTTTTTTAATTAAAACCACATTTGGCCTGCCATTTTTTTTATGTTATCTGTTTAAAGTAGAAATAACAATACAATTGGTAAATGTTTAGGCAAATTTCAATACATTTTACCATCTGTACCACATCATATACCATAAATCATATCCAAATCCATCCATTAAAGTGAAGTGCACATAGGTAATCACACAGTGCATTACATTTTTTTTTATTAAAAAATTTAAGAAAATGTATAATTCTAACATGTTAGTATACCGTACATATTAATAAAACATACTTTTTATTTGACCAGGTCTGGCATCAGTACCAGGCAAATCTGGGCAAATGCCAGCGTCTATTGGTCTTGTTAGGTGGGGACTACGGATTATCAGTTTAAAGATTAAGAAGCTAAAAGGTAGAGTAATCAGGAGCTGACCGATTCTGTTATTTAAGGGCCCATATACCTTATATCGGAGGTGAATTTGTCTATAATCCTCTGGTCCACTGGTAATAATAAGGCAGAGCTGTGGGTGCAGTTATCAAATACATGGGCCTTTCTATATCATACCTGCATTGTAAGTTTTTGTGTTTCTTTCCATAGATGATCACTACTGTTCTTCACCAGGAAAGTACAGCTATGCCAGTTCTTCATTCTGCTGCATTACGCAATGTATTTTCTTGGAAAAGAAAATGGCCAGTTTTAGGAACACAAGTGGTACCAGTGCAGATGATGTCAAGTAAAACATTCAGCTGAATTGAACCTGGTATACTGCATTAATGTTTTATCAAATGTATAGTTAGTCAATGTATTTCATAACTGTACCCACACTGCTGCCCAATGTCTTGGTTTTACCAGGTGGCTCGAGGACGACCTTAAAGGAGACATCAGGTTTTTTCATATTCATCCTCTTTTTCTTACATTGTATATATAGGTAGAGAGACTCAAGAAAGCCCACCAAGTTTGTTTAAGCTTTGGCGTACTCAATGGATGCATTAGAGTCCTATGCCTTTGATATTGATGCTAAACATACAGATGAATAAAAGGTAACATAAAAGTACTAATTTAAAACAATCATTATTTTTAAGTATCTACAGTATTTCTAACTATTTAAAGAATACTAAAAAAAACAGACAACCCATTAAAGATTATGATGTTAGAGTACTAACAATACTTTCATGTTAAATGCATATACAGCGTAGTATACTGGCCTTCAACTAATCATCCCATAAGTCACTAAACAATGGGTTATTAAGAATATATGATGCTCAAACTGTTGTGATTCTGACACAGTATTCTGAAGACAAGGGAGAATGGAAGGAGAGGAATTTTCACACATTCGCCTTCTTGTTTTGATTTTGGGTTCTTATCATATCAATCCTTTTCTCCAGCCTTTCAGCCCATTCAGTTCGAAGCCTACAGATAGGAAACATTTGATATGTTAAAATATTTGTGGGAGAAAAATAAAGTTTAACTTTAAACCTTTTAAATTATAATCTTATGCTAACTTTGTACTGTTAAAAAAAAGCCTGACTGTATGGTCTGGAATTGTTATGTAGAAAGTAGACTTTCACTAAATACTATTATGATCCTTCTAAAACACAATGGGCAAATTTACTAAAACATTTTTAAATGTTTATGCATTTATAGCTATATTTAGGCATTCTAAACATGAGTCAGCAAATTTTGGTGCAACTGTGCAGAATACTGTCATATCTTAACCCTACCCCCTTTTTCACTAAGCCATACTCCTTGTCCAGTGAGTAGCAAGAAGTTCCTCAAAGGGGTTTTCTCACTTCAACAAATGGCATTTATCATATAGACAAAGTTACTAATGTATTGAGATTGTCCATATTGTCTCCTTTATTGGCTGGATTCATTTTTCCATCACATTGTAACTGTTCGTTTCCATGGTTACAACCACCCTGAAATCCAGCAGCATGGCTGTGCCTGTACACTATAGGAAAAAGCACCAGCCTATGTGCGATCCTACTGTCCCAGTCACCAAGAGAGATTTGCACTTTTTCCTATAATGTGCAAGCACGACCACCACTGCTGGATTACAGGGTGGTCATAATTATGGAAACAGGCAGTGTATAATGTGATGGAAAAATTAATCAAGCCAGTAAAAGGAGGCAATATGAACAATCACAATACATTAGTAATTGCCTTTTATTAACTTTGTCTACATGATAAATGCAATTTGTTGAAGTGAGACAACCCCTTTAAAGCTTAAACATGGTACATGGCCTGTGTACCACAATTCTGGCTCCAGATAAGTCACAGTTCCTGTGCATTTTAAATCTGACCCATGTATTATAGCAGGCATCCTCAAACTGCGGCCCTCCAGCTGTTGTAAAACTACAACTCCCACAATGCCCTGCTGTAGGCTGATACCTGTAGGCTGTTCGGGCATGCTGGGAGTTGTAGTTTTGCAACAGCTGGAGGGCCGCAGTTTGAGGATGCCTGTATTATAGTTTTAGATGACCTTTCTAAACTTAGAGTGATGGGTGCATTATGTAGCTTAAATTGCCTTAATGTTTGAGTCCCTGAGAGTTGGATATGTTTTAGAAGGATCAGCCAGTCATTTAGAAAATCAATAACTAAAAGTTAATGAGCCCTAGTACAAAAGTTCAGCTGTGTACTCTAGGACACTGAACAGGTTAACTTCTTAATGACTCATGACATATATCCATCATAGATGCACTGACACCTGGCCACAATGACCAGGACGAGAGAAAACTCTGATTCTGGTCACTTAGCCCCTCAGGTGCCACAATAGCGACATCTGAGAGATTAGACAGAGAGAGGGGTGAGTGCCCTAAATGGACTTAGGAAAGGGCTATACAGCGACACTGGTCACGCGACACCTGTTGTGGCCAGGATCGCTGAGTAGCAGTGATCCCATAGAAATGAATGGGATTGCCACGGCAGTTGCAAGAAATCCAGCCGTGTTGGATTTTATGCGACTGCCGCAGCGATCCCATGCATTTCTATGGGATCACTGCTACTCAGCGATCCTGGCCGCGACAGTTGTCGCCGTGTAGCTCTTGCCTAAAATTTCCAGTTAGAATAAAAAGGTTTTTAAAAATATATAACAAAAATATTATAAATTCAAATTACTCCCCTTTTGTAATTTAACATATAAAAATAAATGTTATAAAATAAATATGAATGATATTGCTGTGTCCAAAAATAACTGAACTACTAAAAAATATAATATATTATATATTAATATTTATAATAAAAAAATGACTGATTTGCTGTCTTTTAATCCCCTTGCCCCACCTAAAAAATAATAATAAATTGAAGAAAACATTTTCAAAATTGTATGTACTCTAAAATGGCATCCTTGAAAACTAAGCTTGCCCCACAAAAAACAAGCCCGCAACAGCTCTGTAGAGAAAATATAATAAAGGTTATGGCTGCCAGAATATGGTGATGTAAAAAAATTCTTTTTTTTCAAAAGTTTCTTTCTTTAAAAGAAGCAAAACAAAATAAAAAGTATATCAATTTAGTATCAACGCAATTTTACTGACCAGCAGAAAAAATGTTGTCATATCATTTTTGACACATTGTGAACACTGTAAAAATGGTGCCATTAAAAAATACAAATGCAAAAATAAGTTTTGATATGACCATATGAATGGAAAAGTAAAAAACTTATGGTTCTTGGAAGAAGGGGAAGGAAAAAACATAAATGCAAGCAACAATAATTGGTCTTGTTCTTAAGGGGTCAATGTCAGTATAATAGGCTTTCATTATGTACATACCTGCAATCCCACTATTCTGGCCATTGGACACAGTGAGTGGCTTTATAATGAGCCAGTTGGTTAAACTGCGTCACTATCATAATAATTGTGATCTTATATTTTGGGCATTTCTAGTTAACTTTGTTCCGGGTATGACTTCCGGTAGTCTGTATTTGGAATTGTAACATTACCCTATTAGTTGGTCTCATACTCTGGGCAGATTCCATTTTGGGATAGATTTTGGGCATTGCTTCCCATATTGTGTATAAGTACAGGAGTAACAGGACCTAATATACAACATTAATTCCCTTATTCTATATTGGTCCCCTGAAGAACTAAAGTGGGGAAAATGGTTTGGGACACTGTAGTGTGTACTAGGGTGCCTCAGTGGTAGTAGGGGTAGCAAGGTTCACCCACCTTTAGGATGGTTCACTGTGGATAGAGTTAGGTAGAGCATCTAAGTGTTGAACGTTACCCCCTATTTTTCACTTTGTATCTTATACGCCCAGGTAGGGAAGCACACAGAAATACAAGGCTTCATCTTTTCTGATCTTGCAGTAAAAGGTGGTAGCTTGGCCAAGTTTGTAGATTGAGTTGTGATCTTAGACTTTGTTTTAAAACTCTACTAGTCATAATTTAACCTGAGCTAGTGCACGCTGAAGTGGAAGCTGCATAGACTTGCAGCCCTGAGGTTGTTTTGTGAAATTGTGTATGGTAGACATGAACTATATACATCTTTGTCATATTTGCGGATAAAGGCCAAATATTGAACAGCCTCTGTTTCAGCGTTAATCTTGAAAATGAAAATCCTGTTTGCCAAAAAGTTACACGAAGGTTAAAACCACATGTCAAGACACATACAATAATCAGGTCAGAAAATATATTTAGGTACATCCACTTTTCTATGTGAAGTATCCTAGTTTCGTGAAAAATTGCAGTTTGAAGCAAAAAGGTGTTTGGCATAAAGGCTGAGTGGCATTTCAAAAATGTGCCAAGAGTCTATAATGTACTTGTACATGTCAAAAGTGTGAATATTGTAACTGGTACCAGTCAGCTTATTCTCTTTTTAAACTAGGGGTCTTGTGTATCAACTTGATGGTCTGTCAGAGTCTACGAAGCTGTACAAGCTGTAATATCACTTGAATATAATCTTTTAACTTACAGAAGACTACTGTTCTCCCTTTGATACAAGTCTTGAGAAGACAGAAGATCTATCATCTCTCAAATGGTTGAATGATGCTATGCTAAAAGAACATCTGTCATTATGATCAAGGCTATTAAACCAGGCAAAATCTCAAATAATAGGATTGATCCTGCTGAGCAAACCAATACCTCATTTATGTTGCGCCATTACTGAGATTTTTTTGTTGTTAATATATAAACTAGCACATTTTTTCATGCCCCTCAGTGCACCAGAGCTACTTTGCTCTACATTCAGAGACCCTCCCCTTTTTAACTGACAGGTTAAGGCCAGGCTCTGAAATCTCATGTCTGTGCAGCAGTCTACACTATTGGTGCATGCGCTGTGCATCTTCATCCGCTTTCCCAGCACTAATGACATCATCCTCCACCCAGATGAGGAGATGCTCAGATTTTCTCGGGTGGATGATGACATCATTTGCACATGCACAGTCATCATCTGTATTTCTGAGGAAGCAGAGGAAAATTCACTGCACATGTGCAGACTAGGCCTGGCCCTGTCAATCATGGAGGCAGGGGAAGTGCTGTAAGAACTGAGTGGAGGAGGTGTGGTACTCCAAGGAACCAACTTGATGTGTTATGCCTGGTTTAATAGGTTTAATCCTGTTGACGGATGCTCTTTAAAATAAGGATGTAGGATCCACAGATCAGAGAGGCTGCACTCACTGTGCATGAAGGGTCTGTCACAGTGTCTGCAATGTGCAGCAGAGAGAGGTGGAACCAAAGTTCAGGAGACTGCTGAGTAAGTTGTTTGAGCCTGGCTGGATGGGAAAAGGTCTGGCAGCGTATCAGGGACCGAGTCTGGTGAGCCCTCGACAGAGAAGAAGCAGCAAAAGCAACAGTCTACAGAGCAAGGTTGGGAATGTAAACAACAAAATGTGCCCTTCTTAGTCCAGAGAGCAATAACAGTGCAAAGAAGACTATAGAGAGTCACTGCAAGCTGAAGTCACATTACAGAGTCAGACCACAGTCTATACAGCGCTGTACAGCCTCAGTGCAGGGCTGATCGAGGTCTATAGAAGACCCGACAGCTCCTGCACTCTCCCGGCCCCGGCGGTCACATGACACATAACGCTTCCTGATCTGTATACACAGTGCTCATTGAGTGCTGTGTATACAGCGATCTAAAAGGCAGGGACACCTGGGAACTGTCCCTTCCATCTCTCTGGGTTGCCCTGCTGTCACTGACAGCAGGCCCTCAGCTAGGCAGCCGCACGATTAGCGTGCAGCTGCCATCTCTGAATGGATGTTCCAGAACATCCATTCAGAGATAAACATCCACCCATAGGATGTTTATATCCTATAGGTGGATATGAAGTGGTTAAAAAACATCATGGGCATCCCCACATGCGACAACACCCATACTATCAAAATATAAAGATATTTATCCCATATGGCAAATGGCAAACGGCAAAACGTGAAAAAAAAAAATGGCTGATTCATTGTTTTTTCGTCGCCTTTCCTCCCTCAAAAATGTAATGAAAAGTGATCAAAAATTCATACACACACCCGTACACATAAAAATAATAAATTATGGGGGTCAGAAAATGGCAATGCAAAGGAAGTAAAAAAAAATCAGTATTTTTCAGTATTAAAATACAAGAGAACATATACATATGTGGTATCGTTGTAATCGTAGTGACCCAGAGAATAAAGGTAACAGGTCAGTTTTACCACATAGGAAACAAAAACAAAATAAAACTGTGGTGGAATGGTGTTTTTTTTATAATTCCACCCCATGTGGAATTTTTTTCCTGCTACCCAACACATTGTTTGCAACCTCAAAAGATGCCATTAGAAAATGCATCTTGACCCACAAAAAAACAAGTCCTCATATGACTGGGTCATTTATTTATTGTGGAAAATGATCCAATATCACATGTCTGTGAGTGGCAAAAGTATGTGAACCTTTAGGATTAGCAGAAAAAATCTGAAGGTGAAAGGTGAAGGTGAAGTTAGTGGAATAGGTGACCTGTTTTATTTAAAGAACAGAGATCTGTCAAAGTCTGATCTTCACAACACTTGTGTGTCATGGCATGAACAAGTGAGATTACTGAGGACCTCAGAAGAAGAGTTATTGATGCACGTCAGGCTGAAAAAAGTTGGAAAACCATCCCTAAAGTGTTTGGACTCCACTTATCCACAGTAAGACAGATTGCATACCCATGGAATAAATTCAAGACCTTTATTACTGTCCCCAGGAGTGATTTGTCAACAAAAATCATGCCAGGCCTGCCACATTTATATTCATGTATGCCAGATTTCTTCCTTGAATGAAGACAGAAATCTTTGGCAGCTAAGATTAACTGCTGGAGGCAGGGGCGTAGCTAGAAATGACTGGGCCCCATAGCAAAAAAATTTATGGGCCCCCCTCCCGGATCTCCCACCCCCACATACCTCTCAGACCTCCCACCCCTTCCATAGCTCCCACCCAAACACTCCTCCAGTACCTCCCACCCCAGCATCCCCACACTCCTCCAGGACCTCCTACCCCCACACCCATCCTAAATCTCCCACCGCCAGTCCCCAGATATAATGGTCCAGACATCAAGTGTCCTGCTCCCCCCCACAATTTAATGGTTTAGACCATGGAGATCCTGCGGCTCCCCCCTCAATAAATTGGTCCAGACCTCCAGGGTCCTGCTCCCCCTCCTCCCCAGATATAATGGCCCAGTGTCATGTTCCACCCTATATAATGGTCCAGATCATACCTCCAGGTCCTGCTCGCCCCTTCTCCTTAAATGTACTGGTCCAGACCTCCAGGGTCCTGCTCCCCCCTCCTCCCTAGATATAATGGACTCCAGAGTAAATTTTACCAGTCCCAGAGTCAGCCAGCCCTCACCTCACAGCCACTTGAACGTCTGCTCGCCCACACTCCAGCAGTGCTGCCAGGCCCAGCAGCACGCAGCTTCGCTGTACGCTCTGCCTCTTCCACTTCCGGCCAGTAGGACTGCCGCCCAGACTGGGAGCGGGATCACTCCCTCTCCTCACTGCAGGTACGCCTCTCTGCCTCCAGCCGCCCCCTATCGCACTGCCCACAGCCTACAGGCCCTGCAGATAGCGCTTTCTCTGTCTGTCCTGGAGGGGCCTGTGACCCCTCTAGCTATACCACATGAATTAAAAAAATTCTAATAATCCTCAGCAGGCAGCCCGGGCCCCCAGTGGCATAGGGCCCCATAGCCATTGCTATGGCTGCTATGGTGATCCCTACGCCCATGGCTGGAGGGTGTGCCTAACTTATGATGATGCCTGCATCTCATAATAAATTAGGTACATCCTCAGCAGTGCAGGGAATATCATAGACTGGTGTAAAATGCTGGTCTATCATAAATTCTCCCCATAGTTTCTAAAAATTGTTCACTTATATTATTAGTTTGAGAGACATTCAATATGCTGATTGCACCTGTCACACTATTTGTTGTATTATACTGTTCTGCAGTAAAGAAATGTAACTGTCTTTGCACCACTTATCTCAGTGTTGTGTTCGCCATCCACCTGCATTCTTACCAGGGACATAAACAGATCTCATAGGCCTTATGGAAAACACCCCCAGGAAACACAGAATGCAAAGCTTGACTCTCCAGATTTCTGATGAATAGCAATTTTTTTGCCTCATCCATTACAGATTTCTGCCTCACTCACTTTATCAATCTTCTTTGTACATTGATAAACCTAATGCTTCCTTCATACAATGTACAATAAAATTGTCTGTAATACAGTTACAATTGATTTCTATGTCAGCTGTAAATATGCTCTTTTCACTGAGCTCCCCCTGGTGGCAGTTCATGGAAAATGATGTGACTCTATTTCAGGAACAAGTGAAGCTGTTCAGCGCCAGACACCCCCCCCCCCCCCTCCCAGTCAGATGGTCAGCCTCTATGGTAGATATGCCATTGATCATTATTCTGTAACAGGCACTGCTAGTGCCACTGCCTTTTTAAACAGCTGAACAACGAGGGTCCCCAGTGTCGGACCTTCACTGATCAGATGTTAATAACCTATCCAAAGAATAGAGGATAGATGATCAGTAAGAAAAAAGTGTATAACCTCTTTAACTTAAAGGGATTCTGTCACCTCCCCTCAGCCAAAAAACGATTTTAAAGCAGCCATGAAGCACAGCTTACCTGGATTAGGCTGTGCTCTTTTATCTTGAAATCCGTCCAGCAGTTACTGCAAAAAACGACTTTGATCGATATGTAAATGTGTCCTGAAGGTGCCCAGAGGGGCGGTTTTTTCTTCTTAGTGAGCCCAGTACCGCCCCTCTTACAGTGCCCAGCCCGCCTTCCTTGTATTTTCTAACTGCCGCCCCCAGCCTGCCACAGCCTCTCCTGCCTCTCCTCCCCCTCCCTCACGCTGAACGAACTCTCGCACAGGCGCAGTACCCACTGAGGGCTGCGCCTGTGCGATCAGCAGGAGACTGAGGGCAGGAGCTTCATCCTCGTCACTGGGCATGCGCCGAGCCCAGTGACGTCCGATGTTAGCTCTTTCCCTCAGTCAGCCTGGTAGGAAGCGCAGAGGATTGCCGATCGGCTGCTGCACCCTGCGATTTCTCCAGTCTGCCTGCCACAGTGAAGACGGCCAGCGATTTCTTTCCCCACCCTCCCTTCAGGAAAGAAATAAGTATTTGTTGGGGCGAATTAGGTATTATTATATTAAGTAAAGGCAGGCAGACTGGAGAAAGCGCAGGGTGCAGCAGCTGATCGGCAATCCTCTGCGCTTCCTACCAGGCTGACTGAGGGAAAGAGCTAACATCGGACGTCACTGGGCTCGGCGCATGCCCAGTGACGAGGATGAAGCTCCTGCCCTCAGTCTCCTGCTGATCGCACAGGCGCAGCCCTCAGTGGGTACTGCGCCTGTGCGAGAGTTCGTTCGGCGTGAGGGAGGGGGAGGAGAGGCAGGAGAGGCTGTGGCAGGCTGGGGGCGGCAGTTAGAAAATACAAGGAAGGCGGGCTGGGCACTGTAAGAGGGGCGGTACTGGGCTCACTAAGA
Organism: Bufo gargarizans; assembly: GCF_014858855.1. NCBI lineage: Eukaryota > Metazoa > Chordata > Amphibia > Anura > Bufonidae > Bufo > Bufo gargarizans. The sequence goes on along the minus strand of NC_058080.1, from coordinate 476,084,916 downwards.
AGAAAAAACCGCCCCTCTGGGCACCTTCAGGACACATTTACATATCGATCAAAGTCGTTTTTTGCAGTAACTGCTGGACGGATTTCAAGATAAAAGAGCACAGCCTAATCCAGGTAAGCTGTGCTGCATGGCTGCTTTTAAATCGTTTTTTGGCTTAGGGGAGGTGACAGAATCCCTTTAATAATAGTTTAGTTTTTTTCCATTTAACCTGTTATCAGAAATGCATCACCACACTGAATATCAGGGAGGATTTTGATCAGAATAATAAGGCCTGATGTGTCTGACGTCTACCCAGAAAAACTCAAACAAGCTAGTATGTCTGTCATTAATTATTTCTGAGCAACAACTGGTAATCTATATTTAACAGAAATGTTTTCCATTTGACTAAAAAGAAACACGACACCTTTTATCTAATCCCAAATGTGTTGACTAATCATGTAGTTAATTAGGATTATTGCACAGCACAGTTGGAAAATATACTTAACGAACTAATTTCATTTAAAGCATGCTACCATCACATATTCTTTTTTACAGACCTATACTCCATATAGGATCTCTAAGATTTGAAGAAGGCTATATTTTATAAAAACTGAGAGGGGGGGGGGGGGGGGATTATCAAGTCCTGCACTTCAGAAATATGGCTTTAAATCATTGCAAAATTGGACTTTGTGACTTTTTGGTCTGATTTACGCAGAAATGTTGCACTATTTTGCAGTTTTACATCACTTACTCCAGTTTTGAAAAATTGACATGGGTTAACCTGTCGAGATGATTTAAATTGTTTTTCTCTGGTCCAGAATAGGTCATCAATATCAGATCAGTAAGTGTCTGACACCTGACATCCCAACTGATCTAGAAATAATAACGGTGCCCGTTATTTCTAGTACTCAACCAAGTGGTGACTTGGCCCTCGCCCTAGGTTCTTCTGGACACGGCAGCTCCAACCAGATACCTAGTTCATCCAGCGGACCCTCATTACGGTTGCAACCAATTCGGTGCACCCTGAACAGGTGAGCATCACATATTCACCTTAATTTGAAGGACGCTGTTTCACCTTTACTTATTTACCCGATGAGCGCCTCTCTCATTCTGTTGCCACATATTTGCTGTATCCCAACTGATCAGCTGCCTTGGGCTGCTGTGGCACCGGACACCATATATTAGACAACTCTGCTGCACTGTGTCGTAGACATGGTGGGATACTGCAGAGGTTTAATATTTCGGCACCAGAAACTACACAATGTACAGAGCCTCCTGCTTCCACTCCTTATAGCTGAATCTGGGGTTGTCGAGTGTGAACCCCCACCTATACAATACTGATTACCTATAGTCTTACTCCAGTAAAGAGGTGGTGTAGAAAGGTGAGAAATATCTCAAGACAGAAGTTTTAGACTTAGGCCTCTTGCCATTGTGCAGCCGTTCCATGCATTGGGGACTGCAATTTGTGGTGTCTAATACACGGCCCACATCCATGCGGCAGCTGTGACAGATCCAGGCCGATTCAACTTGAATGGGTCTGTGATCCGTCCGCACCACAAAAAAAAGTAGAACAACTGATCCGCAACGCAGCTTTGGATTTCTGACCCATTTAAGTGAATGGGTCTGCATCCATGATGCGGGGTGCACACAGCCGGTGCCCGCATATTGGGGATCCACTGTTTGCGGGACGCAATATGGGCCACGGCCAGCAACGGCCGTGTGCATGAGGCCTTAAACAGGCACCAAAATTATAAAACATCCTGCAACATTTGGAGCAAAGAACGGCAATGCAGACTCCTGTAACATCGACTTTAAAAATTCCCCTCAGATAAATCTTCCCCTGAATTTTTATTGTGTTTTTGAATTTTTATTGCTGTGAATAAAATTGTTAAGAGATCCCAGAAACAGCTGGCTCCATCTACAGTGAGACCCTGAGGAGCCAGTGCAGAGAATGGGTGTAATAGTGGCCCTGATAAGATGTTGTGTGACTGAGTACTCCCTCAGGACTGTTGCTTCTTGGGGATCGGTGCTGCGAAAAAGTGGTTTGAAGAATCAAGCCAGAAGTGAAAGTATAAAATTCTCTCTTTACTTGTGGATATAGGTGTCCGCCCAGAGCTATAGGCTTCATATTTGACTGGAATAGAGAGGTCTAGGTGATGGATGTCTGAGCTGTTGGGTCTGTAAAGCTGTGATTTAACTGACCAGTCTGCTTTATAGGCACACTGAAACTTTTTGGAAGCAGTGTTCTTGATTCTGGCAATTTCCGTGAAGTAAGGGTCTCACAGGAGACTAGGATACGGTCCCTTGGAGAAGGAGCTCTCAATTATGCTTCCTTCCTTCACTCTGTCTGGACAGAGTGCTGCCATGTTTTCAGTGTTTTTTTTTTTAAGTGCCATTTTTGTGGGTTTTTTCAATGCATACATTGGGGGTCATTTACTAAAACTGGCTTTTTAAGCCAGTCTTAAATTCCTTCCTACGCTGCAATAAGATTTCAAAAAGGACAATTTCCCTGGGTTGAAAGCAGTACTTAAGGGCATAGACTGGGGACTGCTATTGTCACATGAGTATAATTACAGAGGATAAATTGGAGAGCTTTAAATCTACCTTGGGTAATTATACTGCTAAATTTGTCCCTATAAACGGCTAAAATTAAACACCACATGGCTGTTAGTGCATGGTGGTGCTGGGACTGCTAGTACATCCAGTAATATGGTAAATTGGCTAAATATAGATATAGTCCACTCTAAGTTAAATAAGGCAAATGTGAACACGGCTCCAGGTCCAGATAAACTACACTCAAGAGTTCTTAAATAACTCAGTTATTGCTCTTATTTATAATTTTTACAGATTAAAGTGCCAAGTTAACGGCACAATGCAAAAGTGGTGCCCACATTCAAAAAGGGCTCTAGGTCTTCCCCAAGAAAATATAGAACAGTAAGCTTAACTTCTGTTGTAGGAAAATGTTTGAAGTACTCATAAAGTACTATATACAGTAGTATGTGACTGTTAATATCAAAAGTGATAGCCAGTATGGATTTACCAAGGATAGAAGTTGTCAGGTTAACAAGATTTGCTTTTATTAGCCGGCGAGTAGAGACCTGGACAGTCTGGATATCTCCCGATGAAGCATGACCGAAACACATTGAGGTCTCTTGGGTCCACAGTAATATTTAATATGTCTCAGCCTGGTATACTTTGAATTTAATATAGCATATGCACTTCACTTGAAGTTTGTATACAATAGCTTATATTTATCTGTTGTAGAAGAATATTTTTTATATTCTTCATTGTTTAGTCTTATATATTAATAATTGCACTAGCATTTTTTTACATCATTTTTTCATTTGGCACTGCACAGTGTTGTACAACTTATATTCATTTATGCTTTGTATACAATCATACTATAAGATACCTGATAATCATGGCATAATACTTCCTATTATGAATTATTTTTAAATGTGGACCTATTAAAGGGGTTCTCTGGGATTAAGAAAATGAAAATACCTAAATATTACTTTATTATAAATATATTCCCAAATATATTTAATTAGTTATAATGGCTTGTTTTCTCTGGGGAGCAATTATTAGGAGAAATAAAATGGCCACCGTCCTATTAGTACGCACAAAACCTGTCCTAATCACAGAGGAGGATAAGTTACTTCACAGCAGTGAGGTAAAGAGCTGCCTCATCCTCCTCTCTGCTTGTCAGGGATTATGGTCCTGAATACAGTTTAATATGATCTTCAGCTGAATCTCTGTAGGAATGTAGTTCATGAGGAGACATGAGGTACAGAGAGGAGGAGGGGATGTGGCTGATGAGCAGCAGCACTTGTATGCTGCCTCCATTACCACAGTCTGTCCTGTCCTTCCTCTCTGTACTTCATGTCTCCTCATGAACTCCATTCCTATTCAGGACCATAACCCCTGACAAGCAGAGCAGAGGAGGATTAGGCAGCTCTTTACCTCACTGCTCTGAAAGTAACTTGACCTCCTGTGTGATTAGGACAGGTTTTGTGTGCACTAATAGGATGGCAGACATTTTATTTCTCCTAATGATTGCTCGCCAGAGACAACAAGCCATTATAACTAATGAGAGGTATTTGGGATTTTATATATAATAAACTAATATTTACGTATTTTTATTTTCTTAATTCCTGGAGAACCCCTTTAATAAATGTTATCATATAATAATTGGATTATTGTGGAAATAAGTCTTACGTATGTATGTGAATACTAGTTTTTAGTAAAAAAATATTTTAAATTATTGTTTTCATATTATTTGTAACTAAGATTTTTTTATTGTCTTTATAAGGCCTCTTTCACACTTGCGTTGTCCGGATCCGGCGTGTACTCCACTTGCCGGAATTACACGCCGGATCCGGAAAAACGCAAGTGTACTGAAAGCATTTGAAGACGGATCCGTCTTCAAAATGCTTTCAGTGTTACTATGGCACCCAGGACGCTATTAAAGTCCTGGTTGCCATAGTAGTAGTGGGGAGCGGGGGAGCAGCATACTTACCATCCGTGCGGCTCCCGGGGCGCTCCAGAATGACGTCAGAGCGCCCCATGCGCATGGATCATGTGATCCATGCGATCACGTCATCCATGCGCCTGGGGCGCCCTGACGTCACTCTGGAGCGCCCCGGGAGCCGCACGGATGGTAAGTATGCTGCTCCCCGCTCCCCACTACAGTTTACCATGGCTGCCAGGACTTTAGCGTCCCGGCAGCCATGGTAACCATTGAGAAAAAGCTAAACGTCGCATCCGGCAATGCGCCGAAACGACATTTAGCTTAAGGCCGGATCAATGCCTTTCAATGGGCATTCATTCCGGATCCGGCCTTGCAGCAAGTGTTCCGGATTTTTGGCCGGAGCAAAAAGCGCAGCATGCTGCGCTATTTGCTGCGGCCAAAAAACGTTCCGTTCCGGAACGGAAGACATCCTGATGCATCCTGAAGGACGGACTGTCCATTCAGAATGCATTAAGATAATCCTGATCAGTATTCTTCCGGCATAGAGCCCCGACGACGGAACTCTATGCCGGAAGACTATAACGCAGGTGTGAAAGGGCCCTTACTTATATGGTTTTTAAAGGGCAATATCTAATATATATATAGGTGTTTATTACTTTGGGTGAACTTAATGGACTTATGACTAGAGTTGAGCGAACACCTGGATGTTCGGGTTCGAGAAGTTCGGCCGAACATCCCGGAAATGTTCGGGTTCGGGATCCGAACCCGATCCGAACTTCGTCCCGAACCCGAACCCCATTGAAGTCAATGGGGACCCGAACTTTTCGGCACTAAAAAGGCTGTAAAACAGCCCAGGAAAGAGCTAGAGGGCTGCAAAAGGCAGCAACATGTAGGTAAATCCCCTGCAAACAAATGTGGATAGGGAAATGAATTAAAATAAAAATTAAATAAATAAAAATTAACCAAAATCAATTGGAGAGAGGTTCCATAGCAGAGAATCTGGCTTCCCGTCACCCACCACTGGAACAGTCCATTCTCAGATATTTAGGCCCCGGCACCCAGGCAGAGGAGAGAGGTCCCGTAACAGAGAATCTGTCTTCATGTCAGCAGAGAATTAGTCTGCATGTCATAGCAGAGAATGAGGCTTCACGTCAGCCACCACTGCAACAGTCCATTGGCATATATTTAGGCCCAGCACCCAGGCAGAGGAGGGAGGTCCCGTAACAGAGAATCTGTCTTCATGTCAGCAGAGAATTAGTCTGCATGTCATAGCAGAGAATGAGGCTTCACGTCAGCCACCACTGCAACAGTCCATTGGCATATATTTAGGCCCAGCACACACACAGGCAGAGGAGAGAGGTCCCGTAACAGAGAATCTGGCTTCATGTCAGCAGAGAATCAGTCTGCATGTCATAGCAGAGAATGAGGCTTCACGTCAGCCACCACTGCAACAGTCCATTGGCATATATTTAGGCCCAGCACACACACAGGCAGAGGAGAGAGGTCCCGTAACAGAGAATCTGGCTTCATGTCAGCAGAGAATCAGTCTGCATGTCATAGCAGAGAATGAGGCTTCACGTCAGCCACCACTGCAACAGTCCATTGGCATATATTTAGGCCCAGCACCCAGGCAGAGGAGGGAGGTCCCGTAACAGAGAATCTGTCTTCATGTCAGCAGAGAATTAGTCTGCATGTCATAGCAGAGAATGAGGCTTCACGTCAGCCACCACTGCAACAGTCCATTGGCATATATTTAGGCCCAGCACACACACAGGCAGAGGAGAGAGGTCCCGTAACAGAGAATCTGGCTTCATGTCAGCAGAGAATCAGTCTGCATGTCATAGCAGAGAATGAGGCTTCACGTCAGCCACCACTGCAACAGTCCATTGGCATATATTTAGGCCCAGCACACACACAGGCAGAGGAGAGAGGTCCCGTAACAGAGAATCTGGCTTCATGTCAGCAGAGAATCAGTCTGCATGTCATAGCAGAGAATGAGGCTTCACGTCAGCCACCACTGCAACAGTCCATTGGCATATATTTAGGCCCAGCACCCAGGCAGAGGAGGGAGGTCCCGTAACAGAGAATCTGTCTTCATGTCAGCAGAGAATTAGTCTGCATGTCATAGCAGAGAATGAGGCTTCACGTCAGCCACCACTGCAACAGTCCATTGGCATATATTTAGGCCCAGCACCCAGGCAGAGGAGGGAGGTCCCGTAACAGAGAATCTGTCTTCATGTCAGCAGAGAATTAGTCTGCATGTCATAGCAGAGAATGAGGCTTCACGTCAGCCACCACTGGAACAGTCCATTCTCAGATATTTAGGCCCCGGCACCCAGGCAGAGGAGAGAGGTCCCGTAACAGAGAATCTGTCTTCATGTCAGCAGAGAATTAGTCTGCATGTCATAGCAGAGAATGAGGCTTCACGTCAGCCACCACTGCAACAGTCCATTGGCATATATTTAGGCCCAGCACCCAGGCAGAGGAGAGAGGTCCCGTAACAGACAATCTGGCTTCATGTCAGCAGAGAATCAGTCTTCATATCATAGCAGAGAATCAGGCTTCACGTCACCCACCACTGTAAGAGTCAATTTTCATAAATTTAGGCCCAGAACCCAGGCAGAGGAGAAAGGTCCCGTAACAGACAATCTGGCTTCATGTCAGCAGAGAATCAGTCTTCATATCATAGCAGAGAATCAGGCTTCACGTCACCCACCACTGTAAGAGTCAATTTTCATAAATTTAGGCCCAGAACCCAGGCAGAGGAGAAAGGTCCCGTAACAGACAATCTGGCTTCATGTCAGCAGAGAATCAGTCTTCATATCATAGCAGAGAATCAGGCTTCACGTCACCCACCACTGTAAGAGTCAATTTTCATAAATTTAGGCCCAGAACCCAGGCAGAGGAGAAAGGTCCCGTAACAGACAATCTGGCTTCATGTCAGCAGAGAATCAGTCTTCATATCATAGCAGAGAATCAGGCTTCACGTCACCCACCACTGTAAGAGTCAATTTTCATAAATTTAGGCCCAGAACCCAGGCAGAGGAGAAAGGTCCCGTAACAGACAATCTGGCTTCATGTCAGCAGAGAATCAGTCTTCATATCATAGCAGAGAATCAGGCTTCACGTCACCCACCACTGTAAGAGTCAATTTTCATAAATTTAGGCCCAGAACCCAGGCAGAGGAGAAAGGTCCCGTAACAGACAATCTGGCTTCATGTCAGCAGAGAATCAGTCTTCATATCATAGCAGAGAATCAGGCTTCACGTCACCCACCACTGTAAGAGTCAATTTTCATAAATTTAGGCCCAGAACCCAGGTAGAGGAGAAAGGTCCCGTAACAGACAATCTGGCTTCATGACAGCAGAGAATCAGTCTGCATGTCATAGCAGAGAATCAGGCTTCACGTCAGCCACCACTGCAACAGTCCATTGTCATAAATTTAGGCCCAGCACCCAGGCAGAGGAGAGAGGTCCCGTAACAGACAATCTGGCTTCATGTCAGCAGAGAATTAGTCTGCATGTCATAGCAGAGAATCAGGCTTCATGTCAGCCACCACTGCAACAGTCCATTGGCATATATTTAGGCCTAGCACACAGGCAGAGGAGAGGTTCATTCAACTTTGGGTAGCATCGCAATATAATGGTAAAATGAAAATAAAAATAGGATTGAATGAGGAAGTGCCCTGGAGTCCAATAATATATGGTTATGGGGAGGTAGTTAATGTCTAATCTGGACAAGGGACGGACAGGTCCTGTGGGATCCATGCCTGGTTCATTTTTATGAACGTCAGCTTGTCCACATTGGCTGTAGACAGGCGGCTGCGTTTGTCTGTAATGACGCCCCCTGCCGTGCTGAATACACGTTCAGACAAAACGCTGGCTGCCGGGCAGGCCAGCACCTCCAAGGCATAAAAGGCTAGCTCTGGCCACGTGGACAATTTAGAGACCCAGAAGTTGAATGGGGCCGAACCATCAGTCAGTACGTGGAGGGGTGTGCACACGTACTGTTCCACCATGTTAGTAAAATGTTGCCTCCTGCTAACACGTTGCGTATCAGGTGGTGGTGCAGTTAGCTGTGGCGTGTTGACAAAAGTTTTCCACATCTCTGCCATGCTAACCCTGCCCTCAGAGGAGCTGGCCGTGACACAGCTGCCTTGGCGACCTCTTGCTCCTCCTCTGCCTTGGCCTTGGGCTTCCACTTGTTCCCCTGTGACATTTGGGAATGCTCTCAGTAGCGCGTCTACCAACGTGCGCTTGTACTCGCGCATCTTCCTATCACGCTCCAGTGCAGGAAGTAAGGTGGGCACATTGTCTTTGTAGCGTGGATCCAGCAGGGTGGCAACCCAGTAGTCCGCACAGGTTAAAATGTGGGCAACTCTGCTGTCGTTGCGCAGGCACTGCAGCATGTAGTCGCTCATGTGTGCCAGGCTGCCCAGGGGTAAGGACAAGCTGTCCTCTGTGGGAGGCGTATCGTCATCGTCCTGCCTTTCCCCCCAGCCACGCACCAGTGATGGACCCGAGCTGCGTTGGGTGCCACCCCGCTGTGACCATGCTTCATCCTCATCCTCCTCCACCTCCTCCTCATCCTCGTCCTCCTCGTCCTCCAGTAGTGGGCCCTGGCTGGCCACATTTGTACCTGGCCTCTGCTGTTGCAAAAAACCTCCCTCTGAGTCACTTCGAAGAGACTGGCCTGAAAGTGCTAAAAATGACCCCTCTTCCTCATCCTCCTCCTCCTCCTCCTGGGCCACCTCCTGTTCCATCATCGCCCTAAGTGTTTTCTCAAGGAGACATAGAAGTGGTATTGTAACGCTGATAACGGTGTCATCGCCACTGGCCATGTTGGTGGAGTACTCGAAACAGCGCAACAGGGCACACAGGTCTCGCATGGAGGCCCAGTCATTGGTGGTGAAGTGGTGCTGTTCTGTAGTGCGACTGACCCGTGCGTGCTGCAGCTGAAACTCCACTATGGCCTGCTGCTGCTCGCACAGTCTGTCCAGCATGTGCAAGGTGGAGTTCCACCTGGTGGGCACGTCGCATATGAGGCGGTGAGCGGGAAGGCCGAAGTTACGCTGTAGCGCAGACAGGCGAGCAGCAGCAGGATGTGAACGCCGGAAGCGCGAACAGACGGCCCGCACTTTATGCAGCAGCTCTGACATGTCGGGGTAGTTGTGAATGAACTTCTGCACCACCAAATTCAGCACATGCGCCAAGCAAGGGATGTGCGTCAAATTGGCTAGTCCCAGAGCTGCAACGAGATTTCGCCCATTATCACACACCACCAGGCCGGGCTTGAGGCTCACCGGCAGCAACCACTCGTCGGTCTGTTGTTCTATACCCCGCCACAACTCCTGTGCGGTGTGGGGCCTGTCCCCCAAACATATGAGTTTCAGAATGGCCTGCTGACGTTTACCCCGGGCTGTGCTGAAGTTGGTGGTGAAGGTGTGTGGCTGACTGGATGAGCAGGTGGAAGAAGAGGAGGAGGAAGCCGAGAAGGAGGAGGTGGCAACAGGAGGCAAAGAATGTTGCCCTGCGATCCTTGGCGGCGGAAGGACGTGCGCCAAACAGCTCTCCGCCTGGGGCCCAGCTGCCACTACATTTACCCAGTGTGCAGTTAGGGAGATATAGCGTCCCTGGCCGTGCTTACTGGTCCACGTATCTGTGGTTAGGTGGACCTTGCTACAGATGGCGTTGCGCAGTGCACACTTGATTTTATCGGATACTTGGTTGTGCAGGGAAGGCACGGCTCTCTTGGAGAAGTAGTGCCGGCTGGGAACAACATACTGTGGGACAGCAAGCGACATGAGCTGTTTGAAGCTGTCTGTGTCCACCAGCCTAAATGACAGCATTTCATAGGCCAGTAGTTTAGAAATGCTGGCATTCAGGGCCAGGGATCGAGGGTGGCTAGGTGGGAATTTACGCTTTCTATCAAATGTTTGTGAGATGGAGAGCTGAACGCTGGCGTGTGACATGGTTGAGACGCTTGGTGACGGAGGTGGTGGTGGTGGTGTTGGTGGTACATCCCCTGTTTGCTGGGCGGCAGGTGCCAACGTTCCTCCAGAGGCGGAGGAAGAGGCCGAGGCGGCAGCAGCAGAATAGGCCGAGGCGGCAGCAGCAGAAGAGGTAGCAGGGGGAGCCTGAGTGACTTCCTTGGTTTTAAGGTGTTTACTCCACTGCAGTTCATGCTTTGCATGCAGGTGCCTGGTCATGCAGGTTGTGCTCAGGTTCAGAACGTTAATGCCTCGCTTCAGGCTCTGATGGCACAGCGTGCAAACCACTCGGGTCTTGTCGTCAGCACATTGTTTGAAGAAGTGCCATGCCAGGGAACTCCTTGAAGCTGCCTTTGGGGTGCTCGGTCCCAGATGGCGGCGGTCAGTAGCAGGCGGAGTCTCTTGGCGGCGGGTGTTCTGCTTTTGCCCACTGCTCCCTCTTTTGCTACGCTGTTGGCTCGGTCTCACCACTGCCTCTTCCTCCGAACTGTGAAAGTCAGTGGCACGACCTTCATTCCATGTGGGGTCTAGGACCTCATCGTCCCCTGCATCGTCTTCCACCCAGTCTTGATCCCTGACCTCCTGTTCAGTCTGCACACTGCAGAAAGACGCAGCAGTTGGCACCTGTGTTTCGTCATCATCAGAGACATGCTGAGGTGGTATTCCCATGTCCTCATCATCAGGAAACATAAGTGGTTGTGCGTCAGTGCATTCTATGTCTTTCACCGCTGGGGAAGGGCTAGGTGGATGCCCTTGGGAAACCCTGCCAGCGGAGTCTTCAAACAGCATAAGAGACTGCTGCATAACTTGAGGCTGAGACAGTTTCCCTGGTATGCATGGGGGTGATGTGACAGACTGATGGGGTTGGTTTTCAGGCGCCATCTGTGCGCTTTCTGCAGAAGACTGGGTGGGAGATAATGTGAACGTGCTGGATCCACTGTCGGCCACCCAATTGACTAATGCCTGTACCTGCTCAGGCCTTACCATCCTTAGAACGGCATTGGGCCCCACCATATATCGCTGTAAATTCTGGCGGCTACTGGGACCTGAAGTAGTTGGTACACTAGGACGTGTGGATGTGGCAGAACGGCCACGTCCTCTCCCAGCACCAGAGGGTCCACTAACACCACCACGACCATGTCCACGTCCGCGTCCCTTACTAGATGTTTTTCTCATTGTTATGGTTCACCACAACAACAAATATATTATTTGGCCCAATGTATTGTATTCAAATTCAGCGGGATATAAATTTGAGGCCTAGTATTTAGGCGCTGGGTGACCGGTATGGATTTAGTGACAGAATTAGACTTGGAAATGCACAGAAGCGTGTGTGTGTGAAGTTATTCTGAATGACCCAATGTGCACCTTCAATATTATATACCCTTTTAGGGATAGATTTCAAATAGCTCTGATATAGCAGAAACCACTAAATTATGAAATTGCTAAATTGGGAATTGTACTTCAACCCAGAACAAAAAATGTGCTTTGACGGACACTAAATATCTTGCCCAGCAACAACAGTACAACGGTGGGTAACGAGAGATTTAGAGGGAATTAAATTTGAGGCCTAGTATTTAGGCGCTGGGTCACCGGTATGGATTTAGTGACAGAATTAGACTTGGAAATACACAGTAGCGGGTGTGTGTGAAGTTATTCTGAATGACCCTATGTGCACCTTCAATATTATATACCCTTTTAGGGATAGATTTCAAATAGCTCTGATATAGCAGAAACCACTAAATTATGAAATTGCTAAATTGGGAATTGTACTTCAACCCAGAACAAAAAATGTGCTTTGACGGACACTAAATATCTTGCCCAGCAACAACAGTACAGCGGTGGGTAACGAGAGATTTAGAGGGAATTAAATTTGAGGCCTAGTATTTAGGCGCTGGGTCACCGGTATGGATTTAGTGACAGAATTAGACTTGGAAATGCACAGAAGCGTGTGTGTGAAGTTATTCTGAATGACCCAATGTGCACCTTCAATATTATATACCCTTTTTGGGATAGATTTCAAATAGCTCTGATATAGCAGGAACCACTAAATTATGAAATTGCTAAATTGGGAATTGTACTTCAACCCAGAACAAAAAATGTGCTTTGACGGGCACTAAATAACTTTCCCAGCTACAACAGGACAACGGTAACGAGAGATTTAGAGGGATTTAAATTTGAGGCCTAGTATTTAGGCGCTGGGTGACAGGTATGGGTTTAGTGACAGAATTAGACTTGGAAATACACAGTAGCGGGTGTGTGTGAAGTTATTCTGAATGACCCTATGTGCACCTTCAATATTATATACCCTTTTAGGGATAGATTTCAAATAGCTCTGATATAGCAGAAACCACTAAATTATGAAATTGCTAAATTGGGAATTGTACTTCAACCCAGAACAAAAAATGTGCTTTGACGGACACTAAATATCTTGCCCAGCAACAACAGTACACCGGTGGGTAACGAGAGATTTAGAGGGAATTAAATTTGAGGCCTAGTATTTAGGCGCTGGGTCACCGGTATGGATTTAGTGACAGAATTAGACTTGGAAATACACAGTAGCGGGTGTGTGTGAAGTTATTCTGAATGACCCTATGTGCACCTTCAATATTATATACCCTTTTTGGGATAGATTTCAAATAGCTCTGATATAGCAGGAACCACTAAATTATGAAATTGCTAAATTGGGAATTGTACTTCAACCCAGAACAAAAAATGTGCTTTGACGGGCACTAAATAACTTTCCCAGCTACAACAGGACAACGGTAACGAGAGATTTAGAGGGATTTAAATTTGAGGCCTAGTATTTAGGCGCTGGGTGACAGGTATGGGTTTAGTGACAGAATTAGACTTGGAAATACACAGTAGCGGGTGTGTGTGAAGTTATTCTGAATGACCCTATGTGCACCTTCAATATTATATACCCTTTTTGGGATAGATTTCAAATAGCTCTGATATAGCAGAAACCACTAAATTATGAAATTGCTAAATTGGGAATTGTACTTCAACCCAGAACAAAAAATGTGCTTTGACGGACACTAAATATCTTGCCCAGCAACAACAGTACACCGGTGGGTAACGAGAGATTTAGAGGGAATTAAATTTGAGGCCTAGTATTTAGGCGCTGGGTCACCGGTATGGATTTAGTGACAGAATTAGACTTGGAAATACACAGTAGCGGGTGTGTGTGAAGTTATTCTGAATGACCCTATGTGCACCTTCAATATTATATACCCTTTTTGGGATAGATTTCAAATAGCTCTGATATAGCAGGAACCACTAAATTATGAAATTGCTAAATTGGGAATTGTACTTCAACCCAGAACAAAAAATGTGCTTTGACGGGCACTAAATAACTTTCCCAGCTACAACAGGACAACGGTAACGAGAGATTTAGAGGGATTTAAATTTGAGGCCTAGTATTTAGGCGCTGGGTGACAGGTATGGGTTTAGTGACAGAATTAGACTTGGAAATACACAGTAGCGGGTGTGTGTGAAGTTATTCTGAATGACCCTATGTGCACCTTCAATATTATATACCCTTTTTGGGATAGATTTCAAATAGCTCTGATATAGCAGAAACCACTAAATTATGAAATTGCTAAATTGGGAATTGTACTTCAACCCAGAACAAAAAATGTGCTTTGACGGACACTAAATATCTTGCCCAGCAACAACAGTACAGCGGTGGGTAACGAGAGATTTAGAGGGAATTAAATTTGAGGCCTAGTATTTAGGCGCTGGGTCACCGGTATGGATTTAGTGACAGAATTAGACTTGGAAATACACAGTAGCGGGTGTGTGTGAAGTTACTCTGAATGACCCTATGTGCACCTTCAATATTATATACCCTTTTTGGGATAGATTTCAAAGAGCTCTGATATAGCAGGAACCACTAAATTATGAAATTGCTAAATTGGGAATTGTATTTCAACCCAGAACAAGAAATGTGCTTGAACGGACACTAAATAACTCGCCCAGCTACAGCACTAGGGACAGATTTAGCTGGATATAAATTTGAGGCCTAGTATTTAGGCGCTGGGTGACCGGTATGGATTTAGTGACAGAATTAGACTGGGATATGGCCAAAAAATGAACAGACTATTGCTGGTTAAATGCACTTGGTGTGACAGCTTCACCCTGATGTAGGCTTTAGCCAAAAAACAACCACACCATTGAGGGTTAAATGCACTTGGTGACAGGCGCAGCTTGCCCCTGATTTTGTATATGGCCAAAAAATGAACAGACTATTGCTGGTTAAATGCACTTGGTGTGACAGCTTCACCCTGATGTAGGCTTTAGCCAAAAAACAACCACACCATTGAGGGTTAAATGCACTTGGTGACAGGCGCAGCTTGCCCCTGATTTTGTATATGGCCAAAAAATGAACAGACTATTGCTGGTTAAATGCACTTGGTGTGACAGCTTCACCCTGATGTAGGCTTTAGCCAAAAAACAACCACACCATTGAGGGTTAAATGCACTTGGTGACAGGCGCAGCTTGCCCCTGATTTTGTATATGGCCAAAAAATGAACAGACTATTGCTGGTTAAATGCACTTGGTGTCACAGCTTCACCCTGATGTAGGCTTTAGCCAAAAAACAACCACACCATTGAGGGTTAAATGCACTTGGTCGCAGCTTGTGCTGGCGCACCACAAGACACAAAATGGCCGCCGATCACCCCAGAAAAATGAGACTGACAAACGGTCTGTGCAGCCTAAAAACAGTGAGCAATTGAGGATCAGCAGCTCAATGATCCACAGCTGCAGATCGATCAGTTAATCAAGTCCTTTGGAGGAGTTAATCTGCCTAATCTCGCCCTACTGTCGCAGCCGCAACCTCTCCCTACGCTAATCAGAGCAGAGTGACGGGCGGCGCTATGTGACTCCAGCTTAAATAGAGGCTGGGTCACATGGTGCTCTGGCCAATCACAGCCATGCCAATAGTAGGCATGGCTGTGATGGCCTCTTGGGGCAAGTAGTATGACGCTTGTTGATTGGCTGCTTTGCAGCCTTTCAAAAAGCGCCAAGAAAGCGTCACAAAAGCGCGAAGAAAGCGACGAACACCGAACCCGAACCCGGACTTTTACGAAAATGTCCGGGTTCGGGTCCGTGTCACGGACACCCCAAAATTCGGTACGAACCCGAACTATACAGTTCGAGTTCGCTCATCCCTACTTATGACTTCTTTAAATCTTGTAACTATGTAACAATATAATGTCTGATACAATGTTATAATGTGATAATATAGTTACATAAATGTATACATGCAAGAAATAATAAAAATAAATATTGGGGGGAATTTATCACAAACATCATGTTTGCAACTTTTTAAACCCTACTTGTGACAAATTTTGTTGCAAGTGCCGTTTCTCCACCATACTCACCACTGTCCAGAAAAGGGGGCATGGGGAGGACAGGAGGGCTGTGGCCAGGGGGCCCAGCATAGTTATCTTATTTTATGCCAGTTTTCTGGTGTAAAATAGACTGAAATTTAGTGTTCAGCTAAATGAGCTTTGGATCCAAGATCCGAAGTCTATTCATTGAAGACTTTGTTTTAATGCTGTACGGAGACCTGTCTCTGTACATAATTAAAACGTATTGGCTCCTGCGAGGTGAAATTTGTTATCACTGAAGTCTAGCTGGCTTCAGATCCAAGTTTTAAAATGGTTTTCAAGTTTAAAAATCAAAGCCTGAAGTTATTCACTGAAGTCCCGCGAGACTTCAGTAATAATGAATTTCCTTCCCCAGAGCCCATACTTTTGAATGCTGTACGGAGACGGAAGCTTTTAACGAATTGACTTCGGATCTTGGATCCAAAGCTCGATTTGCTCAACACCACTGAAATCGATGCCATCTCAGAGCTGGCACACAGACTTAAATTAGGAGCATCCTTTGTTAGTGCAGAGGATATCATCGACCCCTGTAGAACGCTGGTCTTTGATACATTTTCCCCATTATGTTGATGTATGTTGGCTTGTTAATGTTGCAGGTTATGTGCAGACCTATTAACATGTTTCTAATGACAAGGGTTAAAAATGTGCACGCAGCCCTCCGGAAAACTGGAAACATATATTCAAAATCACACATACTCAGAGAGCCTCCAGGTCAGAATGGAGGTGTGCGGTAAAAAGGTGCATGACAGTAAAAAGATGTCACCAAATGATTCATTTTGACAGAACAGTTCCTCTCTATAGCTAATATTGACACTGACTCTATACTGAACAATGTTTCCTACTCGCATTGAATAGACATAGAATTTCAAAGTAGCTATGGCCTGAGAGGTTTCTCTTTCCTCTGGGGAAAGTACTGATCTTACTTCAGCATAAGTAACTGTAACTGAGTGCCTTTGATCATCTGCTTTCAGCGTTACATGTCTGGGATGATGACACAGGGGTGTAATAAACATCCAGTGATCTCACCGGGTCTTTTGTCTCATTAATGTGATCCGTGGGATATAATATTCCACTTCAAAATGAGGATTAGCAGGATGATATTCAATTTGTATCATGATATTTATAGAATGTGTTAAGCAGGGTCTGTAGACTAAGTGCCATGGCTGTAATACTTATTTTAAGCAACCAGTGCTCTCACACATATTTAACACTTTACACTACACTAGTAGTGTCTGCTGCTGAGCAAAGAGAGCTGGGTTTATAATAATGGAGTCTGCTTCATAGTATTAGGTTACCAAAAACTTTTACCAGCTGTACCGCATTTGCCAACCACCCATAAGGGCAGATTTACTAATTTTACAGATGGCGTGAACTTGGGCAGTATAGACCTGCATCTGATTTATCACAGTGGCCCCGGCTGGATGATAAATGTGACGCAGGACTAGACAGATATTTTTGTCTAACTCTTTACCACTTATACGTTGACTGAGGCTAGTTTCACATTAGTGCTTTTAAAGTCTCAGCACAGGCGGTGGATCTCTTTGCATTCCGACATCTTCAAAATGTGGCACAATTTTAGGGTAAAATATTGCATATTAGGCCACACCTGCTTTTCCACATAGCCACACACATAGGGAGAGATGTGAAAAGCGCTCATGCGCTAGGGACAGTGTTGCTGAAAATGATTAATAGAAGAATATTGGAAAGGGAGTGTGAGGGGAGACTGCAGGGAGAGTGCTGGGAGACAGTCTGTGTCAGTTTTACTTATTTATTCCTACATTTTCTTATTCCTACATCAGCCGTAAACTAAGATATGTAATTCAATACCAATAAGAAGGAAGCCTTTATTATTCCAGTGCCAGTGTGCCAACCAATACCATCCAGTCTGCACCCCTTAGGGGGGCCAGGTCTTAATGATGACCATCCTCATCTTTTGTTGGCTTTACTTTTCCCAATATAGATAGGTCCGGCAGCACTCCTATGTCCAAAAAACAACCAATTTGGAAAGTCCATATATTATACCTTAGTCACGGTAATGTTGGTGCCAGCAGATCGGGATCCTGGCCGTTGATCCACAGTCAAATAGCAATGTAAAGAAATCCGCAGCACTCGTCAGATGATCGTGAAAAAAATTGATTTATTCCATAAAGCAGCAAGGAAATGCGACGTTTCGACCGTTCCCTGTCTTTTTCAAGCAATAAAGTGAATACAATAATATGTGTCTTATATAGTGCCTAATCAATTACCTGAGCCCTCCCCCAGGTACAGCCGTTAATTACATTGGTGCATATACAAAGTCATTAGCCAGTGACATCTTTGTGCAATTTAACTTAAGATCTATTACCTTTCCCACAGGGAATGTCCTTGGGGTCCACCTCTATTCCGGATCGTCTTTAAGACGAATTTCGTTCGGCGTCCCGGAATCTCCAATGCGCATGCGTCCCCTTCGATCAAGTAGCCAATAGGAAAAATATCCTTAACTGACGTCACTAGTTGTCAATGGTGCGGAGGCAGACTTTGCTCCACGTCATTGTAAAGCGTCCTTTCTGTCCCTTATTAGTGAGATAGGTGTCGTCATAGAGACCGATCAGTTTACATGACACTCGCGTCACTCGACTCCTCCCCCTGTCACTATTCCATTGGTCTCTGGACATATCCCTGCAGGTGCGAGTTCATCTCTCCCCGCTCCAAAATACCTCCAACATTCAATTCATGGGGTTTTCTCCACCCCACACAATTCAAAAGGTCTCGGCAGTCCCATTTTTCTTGACATGATTCCTCCAGAGTAATTGCCGTATCTCCTCAGCAATACACCCTTCTGAGGTCATCATATCCCAAACTGTCATTCCTTTATAGAGGCAATCTTGTCCCATCAGCGCCACTTGATGGGGCAGATGCCTTCCACCAGGAATTTTTAGAATCTCGTAGGTACTCCGGGTGCCAGTCAAATTCAATGACAATGACTCCCGTGGCACCACAAATACATACATTCATCAGCCATGTTTTTCTATTAACAGGTAACAGAGCATGGGAAGGACTCACCCCCCATACTGGACATGTCCGTTGGCCATATATACTGGACAATCTGCTACATGATCTTGGGGACATCAGCATTAGGGAGTACGAGATGGAAGAGGACCCCAATATTAGACATCCCTGTAGAGAAAGACAAAAGAAAAAATATATAAATATAAAGTGTTCGTGTTAGTGAACATATTTAAAAAATGTTAATTAAAAATCATCACAACAAAGTTGGGCACAATCTTAGGTTACACAAAATAATAAATATAAGTCCAGTCTACATTTCAGAGGAGATACACAGAAATCCCTAAAGGAAGACTCCCAAATTGAAATCCCTATTGAGTCCCCTTGGTTCACGTGTGTCTAATCTGTAAATCCATTTCAACTCCAATTGTTTAAGGAGGGTCTCCCGATCTCCCCCTCTCCGTAATGGTGAAATTCCATCTATGACCTGAAATCGGAGTTGTGACAAATTATGTCCCATTTTTTCAAAATGGTCTGGAACCGGAAGATCCAATACTTTTTTTCGGATCTTAGATTTATGCTGTGTGATCCTCTTTTTTATTTCCTGTGTGGTCTCTCCTACATATAGGAGCCCACACGGGCATTGGAGAGTATACAGACGTGGACAAAATTGTTGGTACCCTTTGGTCAATGAAAGAAAAAGTCACAATGGTCACAGAAATAACTTTAATCTGACAAAAGTAATAATAAATTAAAATTCTATAAATGTTAACCAATGAAAGTCAGACATTGTTTTTCAACCATGCTTCAACAGAATTATGTAAAAAAATAAACTCATGAAACAGGCATGGACAAAAATGATGGTACCCCTAGAAAACACAGAACATAATGTGACCAAAGGGACATGTTAATTCAAGGTGTGTCCACTAATTAGCATCACAGGTGTCTACAACCTTGTAATCAGCCATTGGGCCTATATATATGGCTCCAGGTAATCACTGTGTTGTTTGGTGATATGGTGTGTACCACACTCGACATGGACCAGAGGAAGCAAAGGAAAGAGCTGTCTCAAGAGATCAGAAAGAAAATTATAGACAAGCATGTTAAAGGTAAAGGCTATAAGACCATCTCCAAGCAACTAGATGTTCCTGTGAGTACAGTTGCACATATTATTCATAAGTTTAAGATCCATGGGACTGTAGCCAACCTCCCTGGACGTGGCCGCAGGAGGAAAATTGATGACAAATCTAAGAGACGGATAATCCGAATGGTAACAAAAGAGCCTAGAAAGACTTCTAAAGAGATTCAAGGTGAACTTCATGCTCAAGGAACATCAGTGTCAGATCGCACCATCCGTCGTTGTTTGAGCCAAAGTGGACTACATGGGAGACGACCAAGGAGGACACCATTGTTGAAAACGAATCATAAAAAAGCAAGACTGGAATATGCCAAACTACATGTTGACAAGCCACAAAGCTTCTGGGAGAATGTCCTGTGGACAGATGAGACAAAAATCGAAGTTTTTGCCAAGGCACATCAGCTGTATGTTCACAGACGAAAAAATGAAGCATATCAAGAAAAGAACACTGTCCCTACTGTGAAACATGGAGGAGGCTCTGTTATGTTCTGGGGCTGCTTTGCTGCGTCTGGCACAGGGTGTCTTGAATCTGTGCAGGGTACAATGAAATCTCAAGACTATCAAGGAATTCTAGAGAGAAATGTACTAGCCAGTGTCAGAAAGCTTGGTCTCAGTCGCAGGTCATGGGTCTTGCAACAGGACAATGACCCAAAACACACCGCTAAAAACACCCAAGAATGGCTAAGAGGAAAAAATTGGACTATTCTAAAGTGGCCTTCTATGAGCCCTGACCTCAATCCTATTGAGCATCTTTGGAAGGAGCTGAAACATGCAGTCTGGAAAAGGCACCCTTCAAACCGGACACAACTGGAGCAGTTTGCTCATGAGGAGTGGGCCAAAATACCTGCTGAGAGGTGCAGATGTCTCATTGACAGTTACAGGAAGCGTTTGATTGCAGTGATTGCCTCAAAAGGTTGCGCAACAAAATATTAAGTTAGGGGTACCATCATTTTTGTCCATGCCTGTTTCATGAGTTTATTTTTTTACATAATTCTGTTGAAGCATGGTTGAAAAACAATGTCTGACTTTCATTGGTTAACATTTATAGAATTTTAATTTATTATTACTTTTGTCAGATTAAAGTTATTTCTGTGACCATTGTGACTTTTTCTTTCATTGACCAAAGGGTACCAACAATTTTGTCCACGTCTGTATATAACAGAAGTGGAGTTACAAGTATAAAACTGTTTGATTTTATATTTCTTTCCAGTATGTGGATGTACAAATGTCCTCCCTTTCGTCATACTATTACAATGACAACATCCCAGACAGGGGTAGCATCCTGTTTGTTTATGTACTGGTTTTTTAGAAGGTTTATCTGCATGCACTAATCTGTCCCTCACATTAGGTCCTCTCCTGTATGAGAACAAAGGTGGATTTCTAAATTCTGGGGTATCTGGAAACGCTTGTGCAAGTAGCGTCCAGTTCTTTCTAATTACACCCGCCACCTGCCTGCTAACCATCGTATACCTGGAAACAAAGGGGATCCTACTCTGAGTATTTAACTTGTCCACATTTTTTTCAAGTAATTACTCCCTTTTTATTTTTAATGCCCTATTTTGATGTTTATCCGTCAGCTGTTTAGGGTATCCTCTGTTCGCAAATTTTTTATTCATCTCTTCTAACCTTTTTCCCACTATTTATTCATCACTGACAAGAAATAGTGGGAAAAAGGTTAGAAGAGATGAATAAAAATTTTTGTTATATACTCTCCAATGCCCGTGTGGGCTCCTATATGTAGGAGAGACCACACAGGAAATAAAAAAGAGGATCACACAGCATAAATCTAAGATCCGAAAAAAAGTATTGGATCTTCCGGTTCCAGACCATTTTGAAAAAATGGGACATAATTTGTCACAACTCCGATTTCAGGTCATAGATGGAATTTCACCATTACGGAGAGGGGGAGATCGGGAGCCCCTTCATAAACAATTGGAGTTGAAATGGATTTACAGATTAGACACACGTGAACCAAGGGGACTCAATAGGGATTTCAATTTGGGAGTCTTCCTTTAGGGATTTCTGTGTATCTCCTCTGAAATGTAGACTGGACTTATATTTATTATTTTGTGTAACCTAAGATTGTGCCCAACTTTGTTGTGATGATTTTTAATTAACATTTTTTAAATATGTTCACTAACACGAACACTTTATATTTATATATTTTTTCTTTTGTCTTTCTCTACAGGGATGTCTAATATTGGGGTCCTCTTCCATCTCGTACTCCCTAATGTTGATGTCCCCAAGATCATGTAGCAGATTGTCCAGTATATATGGCCAACGGACATGTCCAGTATGGGGGGTGAGTCCTTCCCATGCTCTGTTACCTGTTAATAGAAAAACATGGCTGATGAATGTATGTATTTGTGGTGCCACGGGAGTCATTGTCATTGAATTTGACTGGCACCCGGAGTACCTACGAGATTCTAAAAATTCCTGGTGGAAGGCATCTGCCCCATCAAGTGGCGCTGATGGGACAAGATTGCCTCTATAAAGGAATGACAGTTTGGGATATGATGACCTCAGAAGGGTGTATTGCTGAGGAGATACGGCAATTACTCTGGAGGAATCATGTCAAGAAAAATGGGACTGCCGAGACCTTTTGAATTGTGTGGGGTGGAGAAAACCCCATGAATTGAATGTTGGAGGTATTTTGGAGCGGGGAGAGATGAACTCGCACCTGCAGGGATATGTCCGGAGACCAATGGAATAGTGACAGGGGGAGGAGTCGAGTGACGCGAGTGTCATGTAAACTGATCGCGTCTCTATGACGACACCTATGTCACTAATAAGGGACAGAAAGGACGCTTTACAATGACGTGGAGCAAAGTCTGCCTCCGCACCATTGACAACTAGTGACGTCAGTTAAGGATATTTTTCCTATTGGCTACTTGATCGAAGGGGACGCATGCGCATTGGAGATTCCGGGACGCCGAACAAAATTCGTCTTAAAGACGATCCGGAATAGAGGTGGACCCCAAGGACATTCCCTGTGGGAAAGGTAATAGATCTTAAGTTAAATTGCACAAAGATGTCACTGGCTAATGACTTTGTATATGCACCAATGTAATTAACGGCTGTACCTGGGGGAGGGCTCAGGTAATTGATTAGGCACTATATAAGACACATATTATTGTATTCACTTTATTGCTTGAAAAAGACCGGGAACGGTCGAAACGTCGCATTTACTTTTCCCAAATCATCTTCAAAGTTTCCATGTCCTAGAAAAGTCAGCAAGATGCAGAGATAAGAAGAGCTGAATGTTCCTAATGATGTTCCTCTCATCAATATCAGATGATGTGGAAAAGGAGGAAAAGCATATGGCAGAAGAAGGGCTCCCACCCGTAGGGCAGGAGTGCACTGGGGTTGGAGAAGTGGTTATACAAGAGCTGATTAATATTCAGTGTTTACTGCTCTATGTGGCCATACCCTAAAGCAGAGTGGCGTGGGTATATCTGATTTATAGCAATTTGTGACTAATTCATAATAAATTGAATTTCTTGGCTTACTTTGGCGAAGTTGCCAAATTGAATTTTTCAAAACTTTGCTCATCTCTAAGTATTATTCATCTTTTGCTAGTCTACTTCTAAGCACAGTAGAGACATGTGTAGACACAGCATGTTACATCTTATCTATTCTGAGACTTTTAAGCTACAATTTCTTACATAAAGCACACGAAACACAGCTATGTCAGTGTAAGAAGGAAGCTGTGAGGAGGCACAGAGTCACAGGTGAGAGCGTTGAGAGAAAGGAGGGAACAGAGAGCACACTTCACAGGGAACACCTACTGAGCTGTGAACTTGTAGGTATGTCAGAGAAAGCAGTTCTTAAAAATAAAATAAGCCATACAGAAATCAGATAACAACAAAGTGCAACTTGAAACTTACGAGGTTCATCAAATACGCCTAAAACTAAAAATATTTTATTTGTGACAAAAGTGGTCCAAAATGATTGGTAAACCATCATGCATTTAAACAGAGAAGCACATGCTACCGAGATAGTGGAGTTCTAGCCTACTAGTCACACTTACCTTTTTAGAGCGCTCCTTTGCTGTCTAGCTGCTTCAATTTGTCGTTCTTCATTTTGTTTTTGAATCCTCTCTTCCCAAGCATTTTTAAGTTCACAAGTTTCCAAAGCAAAAATCTCTACACGTATATATTGGTTGTTCATATTCTGTGAAGAAATAAGTGCACTATTGTGAAAATGTCTTTATCCACACAACACTAGATTATCTTTCGTATGTGATATATTTGAAATCAGTTGCTCCTCAGCTATGGATGAAAAGTTACATAAACTAAGCTAAAAAAAGAGAAATGTTTTATTTTCTGGTTTCTCTTAACATCCTGGAATTTTTTTTATCTCATGCACCAGAAGGAAGAAGACTGGTATTATCTTTGTACAATTTCAGTTTGTTTGAGAAGCCTTGCATCATTACTTGCACAGGTGTTTTCTTACAAACCCCACCTGCTTTCTGAATTATGCACTCTTAAGAAAATCTCCTGCTTTGCATATAAATGTGTTTGCTTTCAGTATAGACACGATAGACAAAAAGAAATTAACAGGCTTTTTGTTTGCATTTTGTCTCTTTATGCTGTCAGTGTTGTCCGTGAAAAAAAGTGATATGATTCTCAATATCATAATGTTCCAGTAGGCTTTCTGCATCAGTCATATAGCTTGCAAAGCATAAGATCTTAAAAGTATGTATATTACTTAGTAAGTGTCTTAATGTGTTACCTGAGAGAAGAATACATTAAAGTATAGTATAGCATAAAGGATTTTGAAAGAATGATGATAATGATAGGGCCGAGAAATTGAGAAAGCCTAATTAAGCCTGGTTAATGAGAAGGGTGACCTCATCAGTCTGTGTGCTCTCCTGCTTAGCTCAGCAGGCATGATGTCATCACTGCATCACACCTTCTACTGCGGAGAGGATGTTCTGTTCATCTGGGGAATGGGGCTAAGTGAGCATTACTTATTATGTGTGAAAGTTTATTCAGCTGGTTAATTAGGATTAGAAAAAAGGGTCTGCTTTTTCCATAGAAAATCCCCCTCTTGTCTATGGGTTGTTTCTGGTATGGTCCAGCTCAATTCACTTGGACAGACAGCGGCTACTAGACTTCAGGCCTGAAATTTTGGTCCGGAGTCTGACTGCTGTGTCATCCTGGGCTTCATTCCTTGGTCTGTGCTCTCCCCAGCAGTAGGAGAGATGCACTGACCTCATCGAATTCTGCTGGGCTGAGTATGAGAGCCCACAAGGCTGGGAACATCTCTGGTCTGTGTGCTCTCCTGCTCAGCAGCCATGATGTCATCACTCCATCACACTTGCTACTGGGAATAGGATGATGTGCTCTGTTCATCTGGGGAATGGGGCTCAGTGAGCATTACTTTTTTATTTTATTAACACTACAGGGGCTTCACTATGGTAGGTGAGCACTAAGGGAGCAGCAGTACTGTAAGGGTTTACTAAGGGGGCATGACTAATGTGTAGGGGAACTAAGAAGCTATCACTACTGTGAAGGGGGCACATGAAAGGAGCACTAAGGTAGCATTATACAATTAAGAGGGCATGAGGAGGGAAAACTACTGTGTGGGGTATTAAGGAGGCATAAAGGTAAAAAGCGTAAAGTAAACTCTTGAGTTCTCCTTCTGTTTAGCACTAGTGAGTGATCCAGAAGAAGATACAAGCGGCACTTCTGCTTGCAGCGATGCGGTGCGCGTGTCCCAGAGAAGATCCACAGATAATTGTATAGAGAAGGACCGGCACTCGCTCTAGTAGTAGTTTCAAATGAATTTAATGGTCACATACATATAAGTGACGCGTTTCGGCTACTGATAGCCTTTGTCAAACATCAACATGTTTGACAAAGGCTATCAGTAGCCGAAACGCGTCACTTATATGTATGTGACCATTAAATTCATTTGAAACTACTACTAGAGCGAGTGCCGGTCCTTCTCTATACAAATAGCACTAGTGAGTGGGAGGTTGTTTGGAGAGCATGTGGGTTCTTGACTAGCCACAGGAGGGGGTGTTGGAGGGAAGTTTACCTTGAGGGGGTCCATTCAAAATTTTGTGGCCCAGCATTTTCTATTTACGCTCCTGGTTGGGATGAGTATTGTTTTTTCTGTAAAAAAAGCAAACCCTTTTTTGTAATCTTGAACAGTCCCTTTAAGTCAAATTATTTTAGTAGCAATTATCTTAAAGGGATAGTCTGAGAAGACAACATGTTGCATGGTGATGAGAGCATGCACACCAAGTCAAATGCTAAGTACCAAGAATGCAGACATTAGGAGAGACATTTATTATGACTTAATCTATCCCCTAAAGATAATTTTATATTACACCATCTGTAACTGCAAAGCAGAGGGCTCTGCTAAGCTAAAATTTAAGAAAATTGTACAGAAAATGCCATGCTTTTCTATATCACTGCAGCGGTTCTGCAATGTACTTTACGGTATTGCCATAACTCTGTAAATTATAATATTCAGTGTTGATAGGTTGGCACTTCTGTGGATTGATACATAATGTACAGATGACCTCTCTGCTGTACATACTGAATTTCGGCTATGTAATGTGCCTTATAATATTACAAAGACAATCCCATGGGACACAGAGTTTTACTCACAATATGGATAAGAGTTTAAGAAAAATGCACACTGTGAAAAAATCTATAGTGTGGATTTTAAAGCTGCATTTCAGTTGGTGGTTAAATTTCCACCACAAAATTCACCTTTTGTCATGCAAAGGATAAAATCCACAGCAAAGTTTGCATGTAGATCATCCAAATTCAGCTGCTGATTTATCACTTAATTTTTCACCCCATGTACATATATCCAGGGAGACCCTCAAGAGAATGCACAAATAGTGATGAGCGGCAGGGGCAATATTCGAATTCGCAATAGTTAGCGAATATTTGGTAGAATATTCGTCATATATACGAGAATTTGCAAATGTAAAATTATTTTCTTGATCGCGAAAAATTGGCAATGTCATTTTCAAATAATGCGCGCAAAATAGAGGCGTGGGTCATTATAGCTACATTTTTCAAGCTGCTAGAAGTTTCCTGAGACTGGAGAAAATGGTTGGCACAGCAAAACAATAGCTTTATATGCAGATAGAGTGCTCCAATATTTGATGCGAATATTTTGGCGCAATACGTGCAACTTCACTTTTTAAAAGGTCTGACTACTTATTAGTGATTGGTGCACTAAGTATTGTCGTGAACTTGTGACATCACAGCACTATGTCTGTATGAAGCATGTATGGCCAGCTACACTATATCACTATCTAACCCACACTGACTATCTCCCACTAATTATCTGTATATATATAAGCTAACTAACTATCTAATGTAATGACACAGGAACGCAGAGGGCACAGCAATAACACTGCTGTATATCTCAGATCTGTAAAATACTGCATACAAGGGCTACTGGTTCTTATATAGCAAGGGGTAGGCAACTTTCCAATTGGTTGCTAGGGATGTTGCTAAGCTCAGACAAAGACATTGCAGCCTTCTCATTGGCCCACAAGCAAGAAGTGAGGTTACTGATGAAAAAGAATCTAGAATATTTGAAATTATGAATATATATCACTATATTCTAAATATTCGGGAATTTTCGAAGTGCCGATATTCGCTATTTGAATATTTGCGCCCAACACTATGCACAAACGGTTTGTCTAAAGAGCACATGCTTATAAGTACTTTGAACATGGGGTGCATTTTTGAGAGGGCAAGTAAGTAAAAGTCACAAATTCCTGCCCACACTGTGACTCTTTTGGAATGGCAAGAGGGCATGAGGGGGCAGTACATTAAAGCAGTGCTCTGACACAATGGCCTTCCCAATGGAAAAGTATTTAAGCTTACCAGCGGCTGTCAGAAATTTCACTGACACAAGAGAAAATAATGGTGACAATACGCAAGAAAGCAGGTGCAACTTCTGAGGCATAGAACATAAAAAATGTAAAGCTTAAATCAAACCTCTTAAAAAAGCAAACTGCTTAAAACAAAAAGAAGTATCTCTCACTTTTTGAAAGACCCTCCGTTCCAGCATCAAGTATCCTGTGCCTGGTGTTACCGTGTGCTGCTTCAGGAAAAGTCACTACTGAGGCCAGTAAATGGCTGCAGAAGTCACAACTTTATCACTTCTGGCCCACCAGTGGTAATGAGAGCCTTAAGTGTTGGAATGGTGGGGTGTCAAAAGCAGTTTCCTGTCCCTCACTCATTTTTTAGGAGGGTAGACAACTCCTTTAAATATGGCTCTTTAGGAGATGCTAATTGAAAGTCCTGTTGGTGGATATTTGGGTGACTCTGAGGCCAAAATGAGCTAAATAAAATTATGTTAAGGATCTCCAAGGTCTGAAATGAGTACAGGTAAAGAGGGTGAGAAAAATAATCCTGGAGGAGTTAAAGGCGGGATTGTGCAGTGCAAAGATACTGATGACCTATTGTCAGAATAGATCATCAATATCAGATCCTAAGGGTCCTTAGCCAATGCTGCTCTGCGTTTCTGGGAAAAATATATACAAATTAAGATTTCTTTCATCTTCTAGCATCATATAGGCTTAGTGTTCTTTTCTTTTTGGAAGGAATGCTAATTTAAATTAGCTTTCCATTTAAAAATAAAAGAACACTAAGCCCATCTGATGCCTGGTGATGGTGGTCTCCCTACTGAGAAAGAGCACACTGCGTTTTTTGTCCGGCCACCTCTCAGCATGTTTGCTGTGCTGCGGCCGTATCTCAGGCCCATCCCCATTATAGTGAATGGGGCCGGAGAGGATTTCCAGTAGCACACATGTGGAAATGTTAGTATGGATCCGGTAGGCTGTTCCTCTGCCGCAGCAGCCTGCGGACAAACCTAATGGCAGTGTGAAAGAAGCCTTTGCTAACCAGGGCAATTTCCTCTGGAGACACCCTCTACTCTGCTTTTGGAAGAAAAACGGACTGCATATCGCTCTGTGTGTCTTTCTCTCTGTGATTTACCTCGAATGAATAACAAGAAATTCAGGCTGAATTCTAATCAGATAGAATTGAATCGCTTATCTCTGCTCTCTGTCTGGCCTCAATGAACTATACTACACATGTATAGCCTCATTGGAAGATACCTAGCCACCATTATGTCTCCAAAAACACAATTTCTGCTGTGTATTGTCACATGGCAGAGAACATGGGCTGCTTTTTGCAATTGTCATCATTGTGCAGATGCATAACACTAGAGATGAGTGAATCAAAGTTGATTCACACCAAATGCGATCTCCTTACGCTTCGTGGTAACGAATTGCATTTTTTCCTAAAATGTTTGCTGCACATGTTAGGACACGGAGCAAGGAACTCTGGGAATGAGGGATCACCCACAATGCCATGCATGCAGCAAATCAGCAGCCACCCAGCCCTGTGATGTCACAGCCCTATAAATAGCCTCAGGCATTTTGGATTCTGCCATTTTCCAGTGTACTTAGTGCAGGGAGAGACGTCAGCAGGCGCTAGGGACAGTGCTAGGAAAGACTTCATTGTGTTGAAAAAATGATTTACAAGTTCAGGTAAAGATTATTCAAGGTGTAGGGAAAGGATAGGGAGGCATATTCTACACTAGGGCTCTTCCACACGACTAAGGCCTCTTGCACACGACCGTATGGCTTTTTCAGTATTTTGTGGTCCGCAAAAAATGGATCCGCAAAAAATACGGACGACGTCCATGTGCATTGCGTTTTTTGCAGAACAGAACAGCTGGCCCCTGATAGAACAGTACTATCCTTGTCCGTTATGCAGACAATAAAAGGACATGTTCTATCTTTGAACGGAACGGAAAAACTGAAATATGGAAATGAAAGGCATTGAAATGAATGGTTCTGTATACGGAACGCAAACAAAATGTAACGGAAACGGAAAAAGGCCTAAAATGAGAGGCCTAAAAAGAGAACAGAGTGCAATAGGAGAGTGTACAGCCTGGGTAATAGGAGCGATTCTATTACACCTTGCTGCACTAATTGGGGATCCAAATTGCAGTTATACTGCTGCTTTTAGGTTGTTTGCACTATATGATACATCACTAATTCCAGCAAAATTTGCTTGTGATTAGGGTGCAAATTCTGTGTGATGCAGCCATTTTTGGGGTGTATTAATAGGAAAGATACGTACGTCTTATTAGCCGTTCTGTATTGAGTTTACATTGTTTTACTTTTTTTGGGGGGTGTAGTAATAGGGGGAAAAAAGGAAAAAAATATGTCATAATTGCTGTTCAGCTGTGAAGTTACATTGTACGACAGCTATTTACGGGGGGTGTATTAATAGGATAGATACTTACTTCCCATTAGCCGTTCTGCATTGATTTTACATTGTTTTACGTTTTTACGCGGGGTGAAGAAGGGGCTTCATCATGATCATCAGGAGAAGAGGGTGGCAGCTTGCATGTGAGGCAGCAGATGGGCCAGCAGGGTGGTAGTGGGACTGTGAGTCAGCAGGGTGGCAGCAGTGGGAGGTTGGAAGCCAAACGTGCCCGTGGTAGACCACCTGCTTCGCAGGAGCCTACTGGTCCAGAAACTAGCGGTGCAGGGGTTCACCGAGGCAGCGGTAGTAGGCAGTCAGCGTGGAGTGTTTGGGGGAAAATGCCATACTCGGCGGTGTGGCAATTTTTTGTTAGGCCGCCGTCGGCCATTTGCAGAATTTGTGGGCAGAAGGTGAAGCGTGGCCAGGGTGCCAATGTTGGCACCACGGCTCTCCGTATGGCTACAATGCGGTGGTCTAGCCTTCAACCACTGCGGTGGTCTAGCCTTCAACCAGTGGCACACACCCAATTTTATGCAGTAAATGCTTCACCACCTCAGCTGAAGAGAGCTGTCTGTCCTTCCGATCATCTGCTGGTCCTAGTACTCCTGTTCCTCGTCTTCCTACTCCTCGTCAGTCATTCCGTCAGCAATCGATCACCAAAGCGATTGCCAAGAGACAACAGTATGCGTGCACTCATGTAACGGCGCAGAAGCTGAATGTGCTCCTGGTCAAGTTGCTGGTGCTGTAGTCCCTCCCTTTCCAAGTGGTGGACTCTGCACCTTTCAGAGAACTGATGGCTTGTGCTGAGCGGAGGTGGAGAGCCCCAAGCGGTCATTTCTTTTCAAAAAAGAAAAGTACCAGCCTTGCACACATATGTAGAACAGAAGGTGGGCAAGTCCTTGAGCCTGTCAGTGTCTGCCAAAGTGCACGGCAGCGCCGACGTGTGGAGCTATAACTACGGTCAAGGACAATATATGTCCTTTACGGCCCACTGGGTAAATGTGGTTCCTGCACAGCCACACAAGCAACTTGTCCAGATGACAACGCTTCTGCCTCCACGTTCTCACGCCATTGGTCCTGCGACAATGTTCGCCTTTGCCTCCTCATCCTCCATTGTGTCCTCAGCCTCCACTGCAGGGACAATTCACAGTGCTCCTCCAGCATACCACATGTGCACGGCACAGTGGTGTCACGCTATTCTGCACCTAGTTTGCCTGGGCAAATGGAGTCACACAGGGGAGGAACTGCTACGCGTCCTTCATCAAGAAATTGAATCCTAGCTTTCTCCGTGACAACTGAAAATCGGAACCATGGTGACCGACAACGGGAAGAACATTGGTAATATATGATAGTAGGATGCACAGGGAAGAACAGGGAATAACATTGTGTCAGTGCTGCGTCAAAGAGGGCTGAGCCATGCGCCCTACATGGCACACGTGTTCAATCTGGTTGTCAAGCAGTTCCAGAAGTCTTCCACCCATCTGCAAGACATTCTAAAAATGGCCAGGAAACTTTGCATGCACTTCAGCCACTCGTACACTGCAAAGCACACTCTCCTTGAGCTGCCGCGGTAGAACGGCATCCCCCCAAATAATCTGATATGCGACGTTTCCACCCGTTGGAATTTCTCCCTCCATATGTTGGACCGACTGTACGAACAGAGAAAGGCCATCAACGATTTCCTGATGATCCAAGCGGACAGGAGTACTCCCCTGAGTAACTTTATTTGTCAGTCGCCAGGACTACAGGATGAACAACGAAATTCCACTGATTCATGTCCTGGAACAGATGCTGCTAAATCTGGCTGGTAAAGGGACAGGAGACATAGTGACTACATTTCACCGCCACGTTAGCCCTGTGGGGGCTGAACTAGAGGAGGAGGACATTCCAGCACAAGCAATGCATAGAAAAATTGCAGTTTTTTTTACACAGGTGACAGAAGAGGAGGAGCAGGATGTCACGGACATACCGAGAAATACGGACGTTCCCGCGACAGGTGGCAGGAGATCTGTGAGACTAGCAACACGTGGTTCGATCTGACATGTTTTCCTTTTGGATCAAATGCTGTCTGTGTTGTTTTTGCTGCTTGCCACATCTTCTTTCCTCAGGTGTGGCTATTGTGGTCATTTAACCTTCTATAGTTATTGTTGTTTCTCCCACTATGCTATGCTCTTTATAGCTTCTGTTGGACTTGTGGTTAGCTTGTGTTTGGTTCTCGGCTGAGTTCCTGGTGCTACCAAAGCTTCATTGAAGATAAGTGATTCCTTTCCCTTTTGTATTTCGTATATATATATATATATATATATATATATATATATATATATATATATATATGTGTGTTGCCTTTCCCTGTTGTTTGTCATTAGGCCTGAGGGAGACTCCTGTTCGTCCTTCCCTTTGGAGGAACAGGTGTATAAACTTGCCTACCTTTGGAGCCTGTTCATACTGGTACTCTGTCAGGACTGGAGTTAGGGTTTCTGTAGGAGGTGTCCATCTTTCTTCCCTAGTTTCCAAGCCTTATTCCAGTATCCCCTTTCCCTTCTATGCTCGGTGTGGTGTTTTCCTCCCACACACGAGAGAGACACAGAAGCAGTCAGAGGAGCTACAGGGCGATGAGGAAGATGAGGCAAGTGATCCAGACATACCATGGCAGTATGCAGTGGAGATGGAGGCAGGGAATCCTTCCGAGTCACTTGGACAAATGGCCTGATGCATGCTCAGTTGCTTGCATAGTGACAGCTGTCACCATTCGGTAGAAGGATGACTACTGGCTCTCCACCATGTTAGACCCTAACTACCGGTCCAAAATGGGGGGCTTTTTTACACCCGCTGAGAGGTAGGACAAACTGAACGCCCCCCCCCTACATCATGCTGTGCCCCCCCTACATCATGCTGTGCCCCCCATGTGCCCCCCCAACTAAAATGCCCCCCCTAAGTGAGCTGCCACAGTCGGGCACAGGGAGATGAGCGCTTCCATTGCGCTCATCTCCATAGTCATCTGCCTGTGCTGCGGCGGGGCAGGGTTAGGGAGAGGCCTGTCCCTTCTCCTT
This sequence comes from Bufo gargarizans, assembly GCF_014858855.1. Lineage (NCBI taxonomy): Eukaryota > Metazoa > Chordata > Amphibia > Anura > Bufonidae > Bufo > Bufo gargarizans. The sequence continues at coordinate 476,051,645 of NC_058080.1, read as the reverse complement.
CCTCTGATAGGCTGCAGGCACTAGGCCGGCAGCCTATCAGAGGCCGGCGCAGGCTGGGCGATGACTCCATTGCGCCACCTGAGCCATACAGCACGGGACACAGGCCGGAAGAGGCCTGCATTGCATCGCTGACATGTAGGTAAGTATACTGTAAGTGTTTTTTTTTAGTTTTTTTTACAATAGTTTTACAGGCACATTAGGGGGGCTCTTATTACTGGCACATTGGGGGGGGGGCTTATTACTGGCACATTAGGGGGTTTATTACTGGCACATGATGGGGGTCTTATTACTGGCACATGATGGGGGGGCTTATTACTGGCACATGATGGGGGGGCTTATTACTGGCACATGATGGGGGGGCTTATTACTGGCACATGATGGGGGGATTATTACTGGCACATTGGGGGGCTTATTACTGGCACATTGGGGGGGCTTATTACTGGCACGTGATGGGGGCTTATTACTGGCACGTGATATTGTGTCAACGTCAAACGGATCCGTCCCCATTGACTTGCATTGTAAGTCAGGACGTATCCGTTTGGCTCCGCACAGCCAGGCGGACACCAAAACGACTATTTTTTAACTTTACTTCATGTCTGGTGATCCTCCAAAAATCACGGAAGACACACAGAAAAAAAAACGGACACGGATCACGGAACAACGGAACCCCGTTTTGCGGACCGTGAAAAAAAACTGTCGTGTGCATGAGGCCTAAGGCACGGAGGTACAATTCTGTTTGTAACATCAAGTTCGATGCAGATACCCCCTGAGATGCCAGTGTAGAGGATAGGAGTGGTAGTGGCCCGATCAAGTGTTCTGTCACAGGGCACTCCCTGGGGATTGGTGCAGTGGAATAATAGTACTGAAGAATGAGGCCATAGTTAAACATAACAAAATCTATTTTGCTGGGGGGCAGAGCTAGCACCGAACTGTGATGGCCGCATAGTCAGGAGCTCTCCGATCTAAATCATGCACAGCACAAGCCAGCACAAGCAAGCAGACGTGACGATGGTCAAGATCGGTCACCCAAGGGCTGGAGATAACCCTAGCACCCCTAAGCCTCCGAACAGCAGCGGAGACATGGATAAATTCATAAAAAAGGCAGCCGCCACAGTAGCGGCCAGAGAACCTAAGATGGTGCCGGCTTCCTCACATAGAGCGCATGAACGCTCCGCTGACATGTCTGAGGGGGAAAGCTATACGGAGGACTCGCACTGCAAGACAGCACTCCTGATAACCCGTCGCTTCCTAAAACAATCACTCGGCAAAGCTATGGAGCCGGTGCTGACTGAATTAACAGCTCTCCGCCAAGATGTCCACCATATAGGGGACAGAGTCGGGGCCCTGGAATCCCGGCAAATGGCAGTCCTTGAACATCAATCTGCCACGGCCATCTCTTTACAAAAATGCCGCTCTTACCTGAATGATCTCCACAACGCAGTGGAGGACCAGGAAAATAGAGGGTGCAGAAACAACCTGCGCTTCAGAGGAGTTCCTGAAGCGATTGAAGCAGCTGACATTCCTGCGGCGGTGACGGAGATCTGCACCTCCATCTTGGGCCCGGACCAGCTTGCCGACATTACAGTAGAAAGGGCGCATAGGGCATTGCGCCCCAAGCCCAAACCCTCTGAACCACCTGGGGACATTATTTGCAGATTTCTCAACTATCAAACCAAAACAGCGGTCCTGGAAGCTGCAAGAAACATCACCGACCTGACCTATGAGGGAGTTCCGATAGCTGTTTATCAAGACTTGGCCCCCTCCACGCTGAAGAAAATAAGAAACCTGAAACCCCTAACGGATTGGCTTAGAGCCAAGAAGACGCCATATAGATGGACCTTTCCTTTCGGAATGTCATTTTTCTATGAGGGACGCCGTCTCACTGTTACATCATACACCGATTTGGCTGGAGTATACGATCATCTCCAGATATCTCCACTACCAATTGAAAACTGGGAACTCTACCAGGATCTCACGGACTTGCCAGAGGTTCCGAAGATCTCTCCCTTTGAGCCTCCGCACACCCCAAGATCCCAGAAGAATAAGCACAAGACCACCCAGATGACGCCATAGACCCTGGTTGTCTAACTTTAGTCTGAATGTCAGAAATATCTCAAATGCCTATGTTCCCTTTCCTAATTCATTTCTCACTTCCTCCCACTTCTGGATGCTCATAGGATTAGCAGTTAGCTGACTCTATTCATCCTGTCTCCCTCTTGCTCCTCTTTCCTATTTCTCTATCTCCCCCCTCTCTTTTTTCTCCCCTTATCCTTCTTTATCATATCTCCACATAAATCTCATTCTCACTCTGTCACCATGCCTCATGATCAAGGCTGCTTCTAAGTGCTGTGAGGGTCACAACCGGGTTGATACACCATTTCCCCCCTTGCGATCCTTACCCCGCTTTTTCAAACGACCCATACAGATGGGCCTTGTTGCTTGAAAGTTAATTTAATGGTTTTTTGTTCTGGTATTTACTTTTGGTTAAAGGTACTTATTCACATCATCTTTTCCTGCATGACGACACAGAAGATTCCTCTGGCTCCTGACTCACTCCCCCAGATCAGCTTAAACAATTGCACCCATCAATGCTTACCTGGACAGGGGACCTGGCTTCCTCAAGGTAATTACTTTTATAACAGACAGTATGGCTGATCTCACATTTGCGTCTTTCAATGTTAAGGGCTTCAACTCCCCTTCTAAGAGGAGTCAGATCTTCACATTGCTATGCAAATCCGGGGCCAGTGTCCTCCTTCTCCAGGAAACTCATTTCAAATTTGACCACTACCCTAACCTCTCCTTCTCTAATTACCCACTGTGGTATCATTGTGGGGGTAACTCTGCGGCATCTGGGGGAGTGAGTATTGGATTCCAGAGGAAAATTCCCTTTAAATATATTTCCCATCGCCAAGATTCAGAAGGGAGGTATATTTTAGTTAAAGGCTCTATTGGTCCCCAAACCTACACCATCATTAATATATATGCTCCCAATACAGGGCAACATACTTTTTTCCCGCTAATAGAATCCTATGCTGAGGGTCTGATAGTTGCTGGAGGAGATTTAAACGCCACTCTAAACCCACTCTTGGACTCCTCCTCCTGCAGATCAGCCCTGTCTCTTAGATCCCTACGCTCAATACAGGAAGGTTTTTGGAATCTACACCTTATGGATGCATGGTGTGTTTTCAACCCAGATGCGAAAGACTACACGTTTTACTCTCACCCCCACAATTCATATCATAGACTGGACTACCTCTTTGTGTCCAAGGAACATCTCCAGCTATGTCACAAGCCCAAAATAGGCTCCATCCTCTTATCAGATCATGCCCCTATTTTTCTATCAATCTCAGCCCCTATACCGAACCCCAGCAAATTTAGATGGTGACTTAATGAGTCCCTTCTAGACAATCAAGATATTAGGGAAAAGATTTCTGGGCTCCTCAAGGAATACTTCTCCCTTAATAACCTTCCTGAGGTTTCAGAACAGTCACTGTGGGATGCCCACAAACCTTTTATTAGGGGACACCTCATTAGCCTTGGAGCCTTCTTAAAAAAGGAAAGAAATAAAAAAATAGACTCCTTAATTAGCAAGATATTCTCACTAGAGAAAATGCATACAAAATCCCTCTCAGAGTCACAATTTGCTGAGCTTTCGTCTCTAAAAGCAGAATTGAAATCCCTTATGCATCAATCCACTGCTAAATATTTCTTAAACTCACAGCATAAATTTTTCGCACATGGAGACAAGGCGTCTAAATTTATGATGCGTAGAATAAGAGACAGGCGATCTGAAAACTATATACATCAACTAGAGTCCCCCCAAGGCGAGTCCTCTCTATTCCTCAAAATTAATTGGCACTCAATTCCGTGTTTTTTATGAGTCTCTTTATAACCTCCCCCCAACTCTGAACCCAGAAACCCACTCGGACCTTCTCAAGTCCTTTTTGGAGTCGATCTCTCTGCCCAAACTCTCCCCCGAACACAAGCTTAATCTGGCATCCCAATTTACACTAGAGGAGTTAACCTCGGCTCTAAAGCAATCTCCCCATGGCAAAAGCCCAGGCCCAGACGGGTTCCCATTCTACTACTATAAAACATACCAACAAATAGTCCTCCCCCATCTGCTTTCGGTCTGTAATTCAGCTCTAAAGGGGAAACAGCTTTCTAGAGATATGACGGTGGCCCACATAACCCTGATCCCCAAAGAGGGGAAAAACCCTAAACACTGTGCAAGCTATAGACCCATATCACTCCTCAATATAGATCTTAAACTGCTAGCGAAAATGTTAGCAACTCGCCTTGCCACCCTTCTCCCCTTGCTTGTGCATGGGGACCAGGTGGGCTTTGTCAGAGGTAGAGAGGGTAGGGACATTACGACTAGGGTCCTAAACGCGATATTTTATTCTGCCCACCACTCCAAACCGTTACTTCTTTTGAGCACGGATGCGGAAAAAGCATTCGACCGAATTAGCTGGGAATATCTGAAGCATGTACTATCTGGGTTCGGCCTGCCTGGTCCCTTTGCACAAGCCACCTTTGCAATGTATGCCCAAGCGTCAGCCTCAGTACTGATTAATGGGGACTTAACGGTTCCTTTTAGGATAAAAAATGGCACCCTCCAGGGATGCCCTCTTTCACCCCTGCTGTTTGTATTAGCTTTGGAGCCTCTCCTTATCAGACTGAGAGCAGATCAAGACATCCATGGTGTGACATTGGGAGGTCGTGATCATAAACTTGCGGCTTTTGCTGACGACATTATGATCATGACTTCTAACCCGAGCACCTATCTTCCTATAATCCAAAAATATCTGGATACATACAGCCTCTTATCTAATTTTAAGATAAATAAACAAAAATCCCTGGTAAAATGTATAAAGATATCACAACAAAGTCAACTGAGCCTTAAAAAACACTTCCCATTTGATTGGTCATCTCCTTACCTCACTTACTTAGGAATCAAAATAAGTTCCAACCCTTCTGAACTCTTTGCTCTCAACTATCTACCCCTATTACAATCCATAACTGCTGACATAACTAGACTGAATATCCCTACTATTTCCTGGTTTGGCCGTAAGAACCTCTTGGTATCATTAATACTCCCTCGCCTTACTTACCTCCAACAGGTTTTGCCTATACCGGTCCCTAAATCGTACTATATCTCCCTTAGGAAACTCTTCAGCTCGTTCATTTGGAGCCATAAGAAACCAAGACTCTCCTATTCCCTTCTATCTCACCCCAAACATACAGGAGGCATAGCTTTTCCGGACCCTGAGCTTTACGGCAGAGCTGTTTTGTTGTCTAGAGCGGTGGAATGGCTTAGAACTTCTAATCTTAAATCCTGGGTGGCAATGGAACAGGATCTGGTGAAACAACCCTTCCGCTCACTGTTGTTGGGAACTCCCAAAATAAATAATCTCCCTTCCTCCCCTTCTCCGATAATCCAAGCTACTCTTCAGGCGTGGAAATGCCTTCAATCCACACATTGTGGGATACCCTTTCCATCTCCGCTTCTTTCGGTAGGAGATGTTATAGGCACCTCCCTACCAGTGATAAGAGATTGTACTCCACGCGTCATCAGGGAATCAAACATCTCTATCTTTACACTTCTTCAACATGATAGCCCCCCCCCCCCTCTATAAGTGAGATTCAAACAAAACTAAATCTCCATCACAAGTTTTCGCCGGCCGTAATATATTTACAATCGTTCATTTCGCAACATATCACTGGCAGAGACCAGCTTCGACCCCTGGTATGGGCGGAATCTCTCATCAGTCACCCCACCCCCCCGAAAAAGCTAATTTCACATTTATATCGAAGACTTAATACTCTTCTGTTACCTTTCAAGCACGCCTTCATCAGCAGATGGGAAAAGGATCTAGCTGTAAATCTCTCAATATCCAACTTACCAAAACTGCTACTAGCCCCACACAAGTCCTCCCGCTGTGTTCGTATACAGGAGAATGGGTACAAACTTTTAACAAGGTGGTACAAAACTCCTGACGTGACCTCCCTTTATTCGAGCACAGCGTCGGATGAATGCTGGAGATGCCTGGGAGACAAGGGGACATTTTTCCACATATGGTGGTCCTGTCCTATAATCAATAAGTGGTGGAAAGACATCTTCGACCTCTGCAACCAAATCTGCCACACCAATATACCGCTATCCCCTTCTTTAGCACTACTCAACCTGAACACCCAAACAACCCCTCCTCATCCTCCACTGCTCTTCAGACAACTTCTAATTGCTGCCAGATTGTTGGTCCCTAAGCTATGGTTAACAACCTCTACCCCTCCCTTGGAACAGTGGAAATTGAAAGTTGACCAACTGTTTAGGTTTGAGGAAATCTCCTCCTGGGAAACACGTACTCACAATAATTTTTGTAAACGTTGGAAAATGTGGTCAGAGTATAGACACCCCAAATAAGAGGCTTGGTCTCACTTCTGTTCACCTCACCTCTGTTCATTAATGTTGAAGATGACCTAGAGTCTATCCTGGCATACAAGTCTATTGCAAATCATACTATCACCAGGGTTCTTGTACGATTTAAATGTGACTACTGTCTTCTCAGTCGTATGCCTGTAAACTATGTGATAATGCCTCTTGTAATTTTGAAATCTCCTCAAATGTACTAATTTTAGTCATGCCTGACGTCCAAGATACCTCTATATGTACCTTGTTATGTTATATTTTATTAAAATAAAAAAATTTATAAAAAAAGAAAAAAATCTATTTTTCTAAGTGCAACTTAGAACTTGAAATACATATAGTAGCAGCAGGCTTTAGTGTATTTCTTCTCTAGCACCAGCAAAGATATAGCAGCAGGTTGGCTGGTGGTAATTCAGCACAGGTGAAACTGGCCTAGTGGCTATTTGGTGATGGGTGGCTTTGCTGTTACCTCTCTGAAGTTAGACATTTTTAGTCTAGGCATTGTCTGTTGTATAAGCTCTTATGTCCTTAACCTGGTCTCTTCACAGCAATGCAATGGAGGGAGTCAGCGAGAACTAATGCCTTGGAAATCCGATACAAGACTACCAGGAGGGACAACAAGCACAGCCGGAGGATAGCCTGGCTTTCAACAAGGGGATGTGTAGTATCTCAGACAAGGGGGTTCTACAAATTGTATATAATTGTGTATTGTATTATATTGTTTGTTTTCTGGCCATTGCTATCAGCAAGGAAAGGGTGGCAAAGGTTGACAGTGTAGTGGCTGGGTTTGGGGTCCCCACAACTCTACCCTGGGTCCCCCAAACATGGTTGAGGTGTCACTTTGTGTTGCTGGTCTGTGGAAAGGCTGGTAAGGCGTGGTGCACATCAATAGGAAAAAGGTCTAGAAATTCAGGGTCTGCAATTAACAAGTGTCCTTATTTACTGGAAGTGCACTTAAGTGCAAAAAAATACAGCAGAGGCCTGAGCGAGCTGTTCGTCTCTCTCAGAAGGCTGGAATCCTGACCAAATGCTGAAGACCCACAGTCTGTTGCTTAGTTGTTCAACTGGCTGGTTGGTCGCAGGCTGGTGCCCTGTGTGTCTGTGGCTCAGCATCCTCATCTCAGAATCTTCTTCTGATCACTCATGAGTCTCTTCTACTCTGCACTGATCCCTAACTGCAGAACACTAGGGGCTCTGACTGCTATCCTTATATACAGTTTAGGGATGAACTAGATCCTTCTAGTGGGAGAGGTGGAGAGGAGAAAATCAGCACAAACAGTTACAATGTTATGTTTCTGGTCTCTTATAGACTTGCTTTGGAAGTTCAATGAATCTCAATGACACAGCAGTTTTTCCAGACAAAACAGGTTTTTAGACATAATAATATAACTAAACCAGACATCCAAAAGTTCAGTCTGTATTTTTCCCTCCAAAACATGCTCTTCTTTATACCTTATGGTAGCTGTGGAAAATTACCAGATTCTCATTATTAGCTAGAAAGTCCCAAAAGTCTCTCAGTATTTATTAACCCTTTCCACAGTGCTGTGCAAATGAACAGGATATATATCACAACAAACATATAAAATGCAGTTACACAATATTAAACAGTATACGTCAGTGCAAGTTAACCCTTTAAAGTGAAACAAATTGAGGAGTTGATGACTTTGCATAGGGGAAATAGGGGAAATGTACACAAATGTCCAGACTTCAAAGTATATTTGTTCTAGGGCATTACAGCAGGAATAGGGTTAACCCCCTGTTCCTACTAACCTTTGCCACCCTTTCCTTGCTGGTAGTAATGGTCAGGAAACAAACAATAAAATGCAATACACAACTACAGTATATACAATTTGTAGAACCCTTAGGTCTAGGGTACTACACCATGACAATCAAATGCCCTAATAGGGCATATGGACAGAAGCTGATATGATGGGACAACTCATTTAATGTAAATATATAATAAAATATATTTCCTGTAAGTAATGCAAAATTCTCACATGAATCCTCTTCGAAGAAAAAAAAAGAAAAGAATATTAAATGTGATTTACATCCATGAAGCATAGAAATTCCTGTTCTGTCATTGTAGCTTAATAGAACTTAGCATGGGCCAACACAGTTCACTCAAGCGCTTGCTTTGGCAGCATATTGCACTGATCAAAGAGAGGGAATGTAAGAAAGCTTCTTAAACTGAACTCACAAAAAATAATAAATACAGCTTATTTTACATGTTGCTTACACATATCTATAATATGGAAATTTCAAAGTGAACCTCTCATTTGTGGTTAAATATGATACCTTTCTAGTTGTGCTTTATGCTTGATGAGAATGCATATAGCTTTCATTAGCTGTTCTGAAATGTATTACAATTTTAGCCAATAAGAAAACAAATAGAAGTGAAAATGCATCCTAACTCTGGATCACACGTTATAATCTAGGTATATGACATTATGGTGACTTTCTCTTTAGCAAAATAAGTTAATTTAAATCTGTACTTTAAGCTAATTTCTTACTGTGGCAATATCATATCAATCAAAAAATAATAACAATTCTGACCCTTCATAGAGACTCTAAGAGACTGCCAGATTCTGACCCCTGTCTCGCTAAATCTAAATGTGCACCCTTCAACTCCAGAGAGATTTGAATAATTGTTGCTGATAGGAGCTGAAGTGGCACAACAGCCTTTGCATTCTTGTGATTGGTATTTTAGGACCAAGACACCTACTAATGTGTTTTTTAAATGTTAGTGACCCTTCAAAGGGGCTGAAAGAAGGACTATTACTATATTTTATCTTTTCAGTTGGTTTGTATATAGAGATGCTTGAAGGTGTATAAACTCCAATTTAAATGTGCCTGTTTTCCATCTACAGGCCACATTTAGGTGCACCTGTGAGGCCTGGGCCCTATCAGCCAGTCTTGAGTGGGACTTCGCAGATTCCTCCCTCCTCCCATTGCAAGCATGGTTACATGCCGGAGGTAACTGGTGAGTTGTTTGTGAGTCAGCCTCATGCTCCTGTAATTTGCCCACTGGCTCCTGGTATTGCCCATATGGCCCAGGTAGGTGAGTGTTAGGTCCTGAGCTATTTGAGAAACCTTGGCACTGTGCTTGGGTTCAGACTTGTCCTACACCGTAGGACATGTTGGCTAATCTCTCAATTTTAAAATCAGCTTGAGGGTTTAGTAAGACCGCAGAGTGCACCTGTCTTTACTATTATTTTGTTATATTGTTATATTGATTATCACATCGACATAATTGCTATCTTGTGTAGGATGTCTATTGTGGTACTTGTGGTTCGCTGCGGGCATCCTCCATTGTATGCATTTTTGCTGGGGATCGTCATTAGCAACGGGCCACAAGTGCAGGATTTGCTCCCCTATATATATGCACAACTGCATGTGGGTTTGAGCACTTCCTGCTTGTTTAATACCACGCCATTCTTTTCAGTTTGTATATATCTTATCTTCTTTGCATACAGAGCTTTATGTTCTGTTTCGTTTATTTCAGTTTTTATTGATCTTAGTTTGAAATGAATTATCATAAAACTAAAGACACGTAAAATACCAGGCGTATCATCCATCATCCCCCCATCCGGAGTGTGAACACATTGCACATACGTAGACTCTTGTTGGGCCTTTGCTACACTTGCTAATATGTGCCCTGCTTTCTCACAGGCAGTGAGCACATTGTCCGAAGAGAAAGCTCCCGGACCTCACGAGTTGCCTATGGAGATGTATAAGGAGTTTGGGGAAGATCTGTTACCTAAACTATTGGAGGTTTACAATCATCCCTATGAGACAGGTAGGCTGCCTCCATCCATGTATGAAGCCACAGTGGTGATCCTCCCTAAGCCGTAGAAGGATAACATGCTACCTGAGTTGTACCGGCAGATCTCTCTCCTTACATTAGATCTCAATATTTTGGCAAAAGTGTTGGTGATGCGGTTGGCGACGGTTATTACATTAGTGGAGCATCCTGATCAATCCTGTTTCTGTTTAGGGCGAGGTTCTAGGCAAGGGTTCCCATTGTCTTTGCTGTTATTCTCAGTGGAGAACCATTAGCTGCCATCCTGCAAGGTTCTCTGGAGATTCAGGATTTCAAATATAGGCAATGGGAGGAGCAGGTGGCTTTATATGCTGATGATCTACTCCTGTTTGTGGACAATGTAATAGAATCCCTACCTAAGATAATGAGAACTATTGATACATTTGGGGACTTCTCTGGACTGTCTATAAACTGGTCCAAATTGGCACTGTTATCCCTAGCTGCCCAAATGGTTCCAAATAGTCTGAAGGGAATACCAATACCGTGGATGTCCAAATTTAAATATTTGGGAGTGTGGATTACAAGGGATGTTAGAGGACATATAGGACTGAATCTATTGCCCTTATTGGATAAAATGAAACACAAAATTGAGTCCTGGGTTAAGTTACTGTTGTCAGTGATAGGCAGAGCAAACTTAGTAAAAATTATATTAATGCCCCAACTGCTATATGTTCTCCATAATGCCCCCATATGGATCCCCCAACACTACTTTCAGAGGATTTATGGGTTATTTAGAGATATAGTAGGAAAGAAAGGTGCGCCCAGGATCAAACTGGCTAAGCTACAGTTGGCTAAAGTAAGTGTGGAAGTGGCACTGTCATACCCTTGGACGTTTTAGCGACGCAGCTTCAGCACATGCAGGGATGAAACCTGCAGGTCGTGTAAGACTTTAAGAGAACAATCATAAAGTCTCTTATAGTAGACCATACCCTGCTTGGGGTGTTGGAGGTGCACGCATTTAAACCGTACTCCCCTAGTTTGCCCATTTTCCAACTTATGCACAAGGCCTGGTGGACTGTTAGGTACTTACTGGACATCAAGTGTTGCACTAAATACACTCCGCTGTAGCATAATGCTTACCTGTGGGAATTGTATACATTGGAGGGATTTGGGGGATGGGAGCAACAGGGGATTCGATATGTCCATCAGGTTTTTTATATTGATGCATTTAAAACCTTTCAGCAACTTCAGATGGAGTATGGCCTACAGAGGTCGGAATTTTATGCTAATCTAAAACTAAGACATGCTATGCAATATTAGGAGAAGGTGGTTTCTACCGTTATTGCCCCTACTGTACTGTTTGACCATGTAGTACAAATGTCTGCCTCTTATAAACTTATCTCCTTTGCTTACGGGTTCCTTCTGGAGAGATGTTTGGGAGATCCAATGGCTGGATTAAAGGAGAAGTGGTAAGCTGACACGGGACCTTTGACCTTTACCCAGTGGCAATCAATCCTGGAGAATACTCCTGTTATCTCTTAGTGCGGCTCAATGCCACTCGCAATTGCTTTTGTTGCATAGGATCTACAAAACTCCCCAACTGCTTTATAGGATGAGGGTCGATCCAGAATCTCAAGCGTCCATTATATACAGAAGTGGAGGCAAGTCTTATTCATATGATGTGGTTATGTGGGGGGTTGAGTACTATATGGACCCCAGTGTTTGACATATTGGATACCATGTATAACATTGTGATCCCTAGGACTCCAGTGGTAGGTATGTTAGTATATGTCCAAGACCTATCAGTTGTGGGGGGCAAAGGCTGGCAATAGCAAAAATTTGAGTGTCAGGCCACAAGCCTTCTGTTCTATATTCACACAGTTAGAATTTTATGGGGGATTGTTCACTTTAATTAAACCAGCATATCTACATTATTACTAAAGGGCAGTGCAATTTAGCTGTGAGCGTAGGCGTGAATTGAGCATTAGGCCTCAATTGCATGTTTCTGTGAATTTGAATTCCATAGGGTTGGAATCAAATTTTTTGGGGGATTGTTCAACTCAATGAAACCAGCATATATACATGATTACTACAACAATGCACAGCCTAGGGCTTTTTTGTCTCTGAGTGTTAACGTGAATTTGGGCATGAGACTTGGCCTTTAATCACCTGTTAAAGTTTATTTATTTTTCCACACGGTTGACATTTTTTTTTTTTTGGGGACTTATTCAATTTAATTAAACCAGCATATAGATGATAAACTCTAATACACAGGTCAGCACACAAAAGTATATGTGCGGGATAATGAATGTAGGCCTAAATCCATTTCCCTTTATTTCTGTGTTCACAAACATTTCCACAATAATTTTTTATTTATTGGGGTTGTTGATTATATTCAAACTTGCAGCAGATATATGTGATTACTACACCAATAGAAAGAGTAGCACACAAAAGTATCTGAGAGTGATAACAAATTTAGGCCTAAACCCATTTCCATTTATTTCAGTCTTCACAAGTTTTTAATTAATTTTTTGGAGGGGTTGTTGGTTACATTCAAACTAGCAGCATATATACACGATTACTACACCAATACACAGGGTAGTATACAACATTATCTGAGAGGCCTAAAAATGTCCGGGCTACGAAGGGTTACAAACGAAAGTCCCAGAACCAAAATGTGGGTAATAGCAGCACCAACTATCCAGCCAGAAGTAGAAGTAGTAATAGTATTAGTATACCGCAGTTGTCCCTGCTGGCTTCAGAAAGGCACAACATTATAGTTTAGGAGACAGAGGATGAGATTGTGAATTGGATAGCTCACTCCTCCTCTCAGTCGCAGCAGGATGACATGAAGTCGACTTCAGAGTCTGACACCGTGCTGTGGAGCCAGGGGTCACAGTGTTCCACCTGCTTGTCCTCCTTATAGCCCCAAAGAAGGCTTTCAGTGGAGTCCTCTTAGTCTTCATTGCGCCTTCCTAGTGGGGCGCTTTCCTTTTTCCTAAGAAGTGGTAAGAAAACCCCACAACGTTCTATGGTAGACCGTCAAGAGAGTCTACCTGTTGACAACTTTTGTGTGAGCCCTCACCATTTGAGCTGCTCTGAGGAGGAGGTTGGGGAGGAGGCTGGTGACCCCATGCATACCTGTGTTGATGGTGCTGGTAATAGTGGCACCCATAGCCACGACATTGATAGTGAGGGCAGCGACAGTGGGAGTCAGGGAAGACAAAGAGCAGGGGAGGGTGGCCCAGGAGCCCACCATGATATCTCACAGTCTGATAAAAGCAGCAGGGAGGATGAGGACTCTGATGACGATTGTGTGCTGGACAGGACTTAGGAGCCAGATCAAGTTGCTGAGGTGGAGGCAACATCCGTGGAAAATGGCCTTGGCTGCATCAATAAAGGCCACGTACCGCCCAAAGATCAGCCAGGGCTACATCTGGTTCAGAATCTGGTGATTCTTCTGACACTGTGGGTGAGTTATGCCCAAAACGTTGTAGAGCTAAGCCCAGCTTGGCTGCCTTTGGCTTTGTGCGAGCAATTCCTGTATTGCACTTTTTCTCCTCAAGGCAGGCACACAAAACCACAGCTGTGTGCAAAATCTGCAGGATTAAAATAAGCATTGGCCATTCAAACACAATTATAGGTACCAGACGTCTATTGCAGCACATGAAGTGGAATCCCTGGATTCTTTGGGGAACTACGACTGACCAGTATTCCCAATCACGTCTGTCCTTCTTCTCCTGGTCCTTTTTGTGGCAACCAACCCAACATCTCCAAGCAATATGATATCTTTGTCATCATCATCACCTTCTTCTTCTGCTAAGACTCGGCTTCATCGCGAGACATCTATAACAGAAAGTTTGGCCATGAAAAAACGTTTCTACACCAGCAATTAGCTTGTCTGCAAGCTTAACCCCCACTTGTCCACATTGCTTGTGATACATTCGCTGTAGTACCATTATAGTAGTGCCTTATGCGCTCACATCATGGAGAATGCGGGCCACTGCTTGCAAATCTTGCTGTGCGGAAAGCTGCAATCCATAGGGCACACTCCCAGCTGTTACAGGCAGGGACAGTACATGTCTTTCACAGCCCACTGGGTCAATGTACTTTGCATCAGGGTAGAGGCAGCAACACAGCAACATGGTCAGGTCCTTTTGACCCCCTGCCACCATATCATGGGGCTGGCTCCCACTGTAGGCATTTATCTGCCTTCTCCACCACCTTCTCCATGGACACGGTCCTGTCCCCAACAGCAGCAGTGAACATCGTCACTCTCACTACTCCTCCTAACTTTCAGATGTGTCAAGACAAGCATTGCCACGCCATGTTGGAGTTGATCGGCCTAGGCGACAGTAGCCACACCGGAGAGCAGTTGCAGATAAAGTACATCATGCAGCAAACATGTCAGCTAGCTTAATACGGTTAAATCTGGTGACAGAAACCCTTTAAAAGAAATATTTTTTTTAGGCTCAGTCACATTGAGCCACTTTTAATTCTGACAATCAACACTTGTGCATTTCATATGGGCAAGCAATCTGACCTTGTCAAACCATCACCATTTTTGATGCTGGTGGGCTCCCAGAGGTGAGACCTATATCTATCAGGCATTTATGGCATGAAAACACCATAAATTATGTGCTTGGCTGTTTCTATAACTTTAATGGAAGTAAATGGAGGGAGCTGTGTGCATGCACGGCTATCTCTTCATGTCTTCTTCATTTGGATGGGAAAGCTGGTGGCTCACTCAACAAGTAATAGAACAAATGGTGGGAGGTACTAGTAGCAGGGCTGTATAATTGGTATATCCTAAAGAAAATTCACAGCACACTTCAGCGAATGCACAATAAGTATTAATATAAAAAAAAACATAGGGGGGTCATGTCATTTATCATTTAACCCCTTGGTAACCAGCCTGTTTGGGCCTTACTGACTAAGCGTTTTCTTCCTTTTTGTATCATCGAGTTTCAAGAGCTATAACTTATTTATTTTTCCATCTATATAGCTTTATGAGGGCTTCTTTTTTTGAGGGACAAGTTGTAGTTTTTAATGGCACTATTTTGGGGTACACATAACTTTCTGATTAACTTTTATTAACTCTTTCTGGGAGGGAGATGGGAAAAACAGCAATACTGCCACTGCCTTTTTACATTACAAATTTTACGGCGTTCATTTTTTGGTATAAATAACATAATATCTTTATTCTCTGGGTCAGCAGTACGATTACATTGATACTAAATACATATAGTTTTTTTACGTTTTACTACTTTTTTGCAATGAAACCTTTTTTTTTAAGGAAAAAAAGTATTTTGCATTGCCGCTTCCCAAGACCCATAACTTTTTTATTTTTCTTTCTATGGAGGTGCAGAGAGGCATTTGCGGGGTGCCGATGTGAGACAGAGGGAGTCCGCTCCCTCTGTTAGCACTTTACATGCAGCGGGCACCATTGCCTGGCCCGGGGGACCTGTGCAGCGCTTAGACTGGGCAGCAGTAAAAAAGCGGAGGCCCAGCCTAAGGTCCCTTAGTGACCACCGTAAAAAGGCGTATGGGTGGTCACTAAGGGGTTAAGATTGTTTTTATGTCAGTTTTAAGTATGACTTTGGTTTGTGTGCTTGCACTAAATTTATGGACTGGTGCACCTTAATAATATATGTGGTGTGAGTGTAATGTTTAGGTATAAAAGTAGACCAGGGGGTTGCCTGGCGTGATTTGTGACTTTATTTGCAACCTTTGCAAAAGTCGCACATAGTAAATGAGCCATAATTCAGATCTTATCTCACTTTTAGCTCTTAAACAGCCTACTGTGAAAAGTGGCGAGGACCACAAAATGTCACAAAAAATCTGATTTGATAAATTACTCGAATAAAGAGTAATTCCAAATTTGATCAAAATGCAGGGCTTAATTTATCATATATTTTTGTAAGTTTTCTAGTGTGAAAAAGTCGCTAATGTGCTTCAGACTTTGTCAACACCACTTGTGCAAACATTTTTGTGTGCCTTTGCCATTTTCCTGAAAATGATTCATAGTGAGGGAGGGGTCGGAGACAGTGGCCCTGCCCTGCGTAGAAGAAAACCGAAGTCTAAACCAGCTGAAGGCTGCTCCTAATTTATAGTATAAGAGTGAGGAGGCTCTCTGTGACTCAAAAGGGTGGAATATGGTGCTCAATCCAAACGAAGCATACCCAACGCTTGTAAAGGAGAATAAATATGGAAACAGAGGGATGGCACTCAAATCAATTGGGATGTATGGGAAGGTATATTTATTATAAATGGCTCGATAGGCCCGATCAAGTAAAAATTAGGTAGAGTAATTAAAAGTGTCAAAGGAGTGGTATACCATAAAAGCAATAAACTGATAGATATCAAATGGACATAGTAGCATCAATAAAATAAACACAATAATATGCTCAGATGGTGAATAATAAATGTCAGTTTTGTAAAAAAAAGGAGAAAGAGAGCAAGTCTTAAACTTGTTGGAAAAAATTAAATCACATTTCATATAAAGATGTCCGATGAGAAGAATCGAATATCCTGATAGTATGGTAGAATAATTGTCAATTTTGTGAAACCTGCTGGAAAAAAGGGAAGCACGTCTTGTAAACCTGCTAAAAAGAATCGGTTTTATATCATGGTATCCAGGAACAGATTGCAGTCGCCTGATATGGGCTGACAAGTTGGTGACAATCTTTAAGGAGAAATGATTCCAAACCCAAGGTTGTATGGTATATATCTCCTATTAGCAAGAATAATCAAATTCGATTTGTATATATGGTTCAATATCAGTCTGAAGGTGATGGAATACTGCTAGGCAAGCAGGTACATTACCCTCCTGATGCTTGTAGGTGAGCTGGTGAGTGGCTCCTGCCTGGGGGACGGCGTCCACATGTGAGGTTCCCGCCTGTTGTATGATCCGGCTGTTTGGATGCCGCTGGTATCGTCACTTCCGGTGACGTCACCCGCGTTTGTGCGATTTCCCGCTCGATTCTTTGTCTGCTTGCCACGTGGAAGATAGTGGCAGGAAAAGGCGCTGTAGCTTTTCAGGAGGGAAGAAGATAGCTCCGGAGCTTCTCTGTAGTTGTAGAATCCTCTGTTTGGTACTAGCTAGGTTGAATAGGCTGACTCAATGTCCCATACGCGTTTCGGAGCGTGCTGCTCCTTCTTCAGTGGGAATGAGTAGCCTATTTCTTTTTGGGAATATATACAGGCCTAATTAGATCCAATTAGTAATTGTAGGAGTGGCCAAGAGTTTTTTTCTTTTGGTGTTGGATAAAGTGTGTACTGAACTTTCAAAGGCAGGATTGGAGTGGATACCATATCTCAATGGATAAGTGATATACTATGTATGTCACATTTGGCAATACGGTGGTATAAAAATGGATCAGATACAGATACAATAAATATAATAAAATTACAATAAAAATAAGCATATCGATATTAATATTCGCTATATAAACATTAATAATATACGAATTAATAATATGTTAGATAGATAGGTCTATTAGATACAAATATATCTAATTTATAAAACATAAGGTGGTCTGAGATAGTAGGATGGGGTAGAATGTATAGATAGTACTAAAGGAATACTGAAGTAATATTAGGGTAATGTTGTACTACTATCCTCTCTATGGATATCGATTGTATACCAGACGGTGTTGTATCGGTCTGGATGTATCCTAGTATCTTCAAGATATGATGTAAGGTGTAGAGGTTTAAGACTTGCTTTCTTTCTCCAACAGGATTTTACAAAACTGACATTTATTATTCATATTATTGTGTTTATTTTATTGATGCTACTATGTCCATTTGATATCTATCAGTTTATTGCTTTTGTTTATAGTATGGAAAGAGTTTTTATTTACCAGTAAATTATTAAAAAATTTGATTAAAGGTAAAAAATCATTTGAAAACGTATCTACATTTTTGAAGTCACAAAATTACATCCATATTTTCCAAGCAGATGCGTAAGAAGACCATGTATTTGGGGAAAGAGATTTCCATATTAAGTCCCGCAGAACTCCTAAATTATTTTCCAAAGATTAGTCGGACAGGGAGAGTTGCAGGTTGCTGCTTCTGGCACTAGTTTTTTGAAGAGTGTGATAATCTGACGAGATAAAGCATCTGCTATTAAGTTAGACTTTCCAGGAACAAATTTTGCTTTTGGCCAAATATTATTAATCAGACAGAACAAAACTAGCTTGCAAAGTAATTGGGATAGATTTTGACGCAAGACAATTAATAGCGAAAACTACACCCATGTTAGCTGATAATAGAATTCTTTTGTTAGCAAAATTCGACCTCCAAATATGCAATGCCACTAAGACATAAAGACTATATTTTTTACTATACCTGTATCCTTCCATTTTTGAGGCCATATTTCAGCAGACCAAAAAGAATTAAAAAACATTATCCATAACCTATGGATACTGCTGTGTCTGTGTACAATTGTAATGCGTCAGAATCTATGAATTCCTGCTGTCATATTGTCTTGCAATTGAAATTAGATAGAAATAATAGCCATATATGTAAATCTTCTCTTAACTCTTTTGTTAATCTAATATGTGAGAAAGGTGAGGGAATGCCTTTTGTACAATTTTATAATCTTTTAGAGAAAACTCTACCCATGGGTATGACCCGAGAAATGAAGTTTAAAGAAACCAATAATAATTGTAGTTTTTTTAAAGTGCATTTTCTTCTAGCCAATAACAAATTGATAGAAATGTTGATGTCTATTTTTTCTTCAGGAATACTGAATTCCATTTTGGAAGTATCAATAGTTATACCTAGAAATGTTTATTTGTTAGTTGAACATACTGTTTTCTCTTCTGCTAATGGGATATTGAAAATTTGGAAAAAAAATTCCAGTAATAGACAGTTGTTGGAATCTCCTCTTCCCATGAACAGGAAGTCGTCTAAGTAATGTAATATATGTCTGTCTATCTGAAATTGTTCAATAACCCATTGTAGAAAAGATAAGAAGGCCTCAAAGTAAAAACATAAGAGGGTAAAACCCATTGGAAGAGTCTTGTAAAAAAAAAAAAAAATGGCCCTCGAATTGAAATCCAAGTGAATTAAATCCTTTAGGATAATTAGGAAGAAGTCTGAATATTTAATGTCGGTTTTGGCTAGGAGTACATTCTTGCCCAATGCCCTTAATTTGACAATGGCCATATCAAACGATAAATAAGAAACAGAAGCAAGACTTTTATCTAGTTAATCATTTAATGACTGGTCCTTGGGAAAGGAAAGGTTGTGAATTAAACAAAAATAGTTTTTTTTGTTTTTTTTAAGCACTAGTCCTAAAGGGGACAAACGAAAATGTTGAAAAGGAGAGGAAGAGAACGGACCAGCAACATGGCCTAATTCAATTTCTTTAACTATGGATGGATATAATTTAACTGATTTTAGGTTCTCCACCCAGGAACAGCCAGTCCCTGAAAATTCAGGGACATAGAAGCCGGAAGAAAAAACTGATAATAATAACCTAGCCATCGCTTTGTTTGGATAGCAATTTAACTGGTGGGTTAACTTTGTTAGTTTCACTGGAGTTGTTGCTTTTTCCCTGAGTATTTTTTGAAGTTGAGGCCCCAGTTGAACCAAGCTTCTTGAAACACTTGAAGACTGGGTGGCCTCCGCCACAAAAGGAACATTCGCTCCTATATTTGCAATTTGTGTTCCATCTGCATATGTTTTTATAGATGCAAAGCATACACCTCTCTTGTTGTTACTTTGGCGAAAATGAGTATTCTTTCGTGATAACATTCGATTTTGCCATAGGCCAACATCCTTGGATCCCCATTGCATATTAGGGTAAACTGACAGTTTCTTCCTGAAAGATTCATCATATGAATTCCAAGCCAATCCCCCGAAACTTCGATAGGCTTCCAAAATGAAATCCATGTGATAAAATAATCCATAGCAGAACTCTGGTTTATGTCCACACATGACTGCCGCATAAATAGTGAAAGCCCGTAACCAATTAAAAATAGATTTATTTCTTGTGTTCTTTGTTTCTGGATCCTTATATTCCCTGTTCCATATTTTTTCTTTTAGAGTGAATGACAGGTGATATCCGATAGGTAAAATATGACAAATCAAAGCCTCTTTAAGGCATGATTGATTTATACCCTCTAAATTATTTGTTTGAGGGTTAAAAACAGAGACAAGATCTTTATTTATGCCCATAAATCTGTCATTGCCTGATTGAGGACTGACAGATGTCTTATCTACCCAGACTTGAGTTAAGGAATGAGAATCCTCCTTATTTATGTTTGATAGCAACTTTAAAAACTAATTAAGTAAATATAATTTATCGTCACTTACTGTTTTGACCGTTAATCTCACCCTTGTTAATAGGTCCAGCTGTAGAAGGCTCGAGGGAAAACCGAAGGAGTAATAGGCTAGTGTCTTCTTTTCTTTTCTTTTTTTTGGAGGAGGTGGAGGAGAGAAGGTCTTTGGTTCCAGGCGACTCAGTTTTGAAGGTAAGTTTTCCTTCAGGCTGTCACTGCGCATGCCAGTGACGTCTGAGATATCGATCCTTTCTGGGCTCGTGCTCGGGGCTGCGCAGAAGACCTGAAAAGAAGATCCTGGAGCTTCATCTGAAAAGGTAAGTTCATCGGATAAGCATTTTTGTAGCCAGATGACTCCTCATTTAGATTCAGCTTTGTAGATGAGTTGCTTGAGAAGTTGTTCCATAGGTAAGTATGACATAAGTCCTGTCTGTTTGTTGTCCAGTGCTGTGAATGCGCACTGACCGTTATCTCCTTCTACACGTACCTGGAAGGCCGTTGAAGAGAAGGACCAATCACCATTCTCCAAGGGCACCTGCAACTTTTCCCAGACGTCATTCGTGGATGACTTTACCAATCAAATCCTGTTGCCAGGTAAGAAATCAATAACTTTATTGTACACCACATACACCTATACAATGAACGGAATCATGCCATCATGTGTTCCCTTCATTGTATACACACTTCCGGGCCTATACAAACTCCATGCAGATGTTGTCTTTTGTCGAATTCAAACCCAGAACCCTAGTGCTTGCAATGTACCAGTGCTAACCAATGAGCCACCGTGCTGCCATAAAACCTTTGTCAAGCTGAAACTGGTACTGGAGGGCAAGTAGGCATAATGAATATGTGGCCATCACAGAGAAGTTAAAAGATCCCTCCCACCACCACCCACAAGTGTTTTTCCAGTCCCTACACAGGAAAGATGCAGAGAGTAATATTTTCTACTGAGACACAAAATTTAAGGTGCTACAGATTTTTGGTAATAGGGGAAAGCCTAATGACATGCCTGGCTACCAGGGAAAATACCCCTTTAAAGTGGACCATCCATTTGCCCTTCCCTTTCCTGATCCCAATTCTTACCTGAGGCAGCAACTTGTATGTTCAAGTATTGCTGGTAAGACCCAGAGCATGTCATCTGGCCGCATCCCTACACTCGGTCTTGGGCCCCAGTCGTCTCCCCTCTTGGCACATGCTGCAAGCAGGACCCCACACCAGGAGCACAGACGGTGATGGCATACAATGCGGTGTGGAACATCTGTCTTTACTTCTTGATCCAGAAGTGACTTGTAACATCAGCGCAGCTTGGGGAATGTTGGGGAACTCTCCAGCTAGATCAAGTTCCCAGGTAAAATTGAGGGAGGCACCAGATGTCAACAGGAGGATGTTAGATAAGTTGGCATGGTGGAAGTTGGTTGAGGTAACCATGGAAGCCCAAGTGTCTGGATACAGCAGTATCACCCCAGAGTTCCAGTATATAATGCGCCTCTGTCCCTCCTCTGTAGAACCAGTATGTCAATGATGCCCCTGTAGTGCCAGTATATAATGCTCCTCTATCCCCCCTGTAGCGCCAGTTGCAGATCAGAACCCTCGACCCTGCCATTCCCAGGTAGTAGGCAGCTGTGGGTGCCCCCACCATCATAATTTTGTGGCCAACCTTACAACCTAACCCCCTCCCTAACCAATTGCAGCCCCGGTGATTTAATAATCATCACTGACCTCCTAACTGGAAGTGCTGTATGGAAGTAACTGACAGATCAATGAGTGCTTGTTTTTTCTTAAAATACAAAGGAAATGTGTTATCTTTAACTTTATACCTTTTGGAGAGCATTTTATCTTTAACTTGCTCAACTGTTCTCAGTAACAGTGATTTTGACCAGGGGTGTCCAAACGTTTGCATGCCACTGTGGATCCACAGATGGAAAAACTGAAACAGCTTTTAGGGAAATCTTAAAGGCCCGGGGCCTCTCAAACAGTGTGACTAAGACACTACAACACAGTAGGAATCAGGTTACCTCGGCAATCTATGGAAAAGTATGAAAGTAGTTCTGTTGTAATGACCGGCGTCACGCACAGGGAGGGAAAAGGGAAAGCCCTGCCCAAGGGAGAGGGAAAGGTGGTGACCCCTGACTCACCTTGCGGCTGGCACCTGACTGCCCTGACGTCCCTAGACGGGTTCCTCACCCGTGCGGCGATCACGTGCCTAAACCCTGGCTTTCCCTAAAATGAGCCCTAGATAGTGAACGGGCCGGTGGGATCGCTAGTCCGCACCACTGACACTAAGAGGGAGAGGACAGACAATACAGACAAACACATAAACCCAGGTGGGCGACCACAGCAGACCACAAAGGTCCAACAGGGATCCGGAGGGAAACGTTCTGGACCAACAACCAGAGAACGCAGCAACACAGCTCCAGTGGGTCAGTATAGAAGTCCAGGCAGGAAGCTCTATATCTGGCAACCAGAGAAGTGCGAGAGGGGAATATAAGGAGGTTGGGAGTGCTGGACAAGGAACAGCTGAGGAGAAGGAGCTACGGATCCCTGAGTGAGCCAAAAAGGGTTGCAAAGCAAACCCAGAAAGCTACCATAAGGAAACAGCCCTATCTTACATAGAGCGCGCAGCCAACCGCTGCGACTTCCTGACCCCGGGTATAACGGAGTCAGGCGTGGGTCTTGACACCCTCGTGACATCTGTATATGGTATCATTAAAAAAATCAGGCATAGTTCTTCCCCCATATCCCTGATAGTATGGAGTTCTTGCAGGCAGGTTTTGATTCACGGACAATATAGGTAGTAAAGGTATTACGTCTCTGGAATTAGATAAATCACGAAAGAAAATAGAGGCGTTAAAAACTAAAACTTTTATTAGTATACACTAAAAGAGAGGGAAGGAATCCACAAACCCTTTAAAACCCGTGGCAAAAAATCTGTGGCAGACACACCTAACTGCACTCAGAGGACTTTAATATATAGGTCTTGAGTGTCAGGGGTGGAATGTATATGCTTGATACGCCACCACCCACCATGTGTATATCTTGGATGATTGATGTTTTTTTACACTGAGCCCAGAGTGTATCATAAACATAAAACACCCCACATGGGGACCCATTAAATGGAAAAACGATAAGCCAGATAAAATGGAGAGGATTCACTGCAGCAAGGGCCAAATCAAACCCCTTAATGTCAGGAGAAAGAAGAAAAACGGTGTTTAAGTAAATATATACACCTGAGGCTCAACTGGCGCAGTGAAAAGAACCAAGCCAAACTAGCATAGGTCCACAAGGGTACCCCACAAAAAATAGGGGATTTATAAATAACCCTATATGTGGAATACAAGAAGGGAATCCCAATACATCTGTATAGTATCTGGTTTTAATGACAGATGAAAGGACCGATCCTCGACGCATTTCTTCTAACTAAGATCATCAGGAGCTATATCGTCTGCCTAGGAATATGCAAAGCATCAGCTGTACCACCAGCGTGGTGACAGCATCGGCGCTAGTTCGGCCGAACGCGCTTCTTTTTAAGGACGAGGTCCCTCCCTCTATGTGACGCGGGGATCCCATGCAGATGAATCGTCGGGCCAGGTCAGCTCCTGGCACCACGATCGTACGCATACGGTAAGGAATACCCACATTAGGGTAATAGAGTAGATTATGGAGGCAAAGCTAAGGAGGCAAAGCTAAAGACAGGGATTAGCTCCAATACCCATAGGGATGACCAGGATATGTATGTAGTGAGTACAGGCTAGAAAATGGTTACATGATTGTGCTAGAGCAGTGATGGGCAAACTGCGGCTCTTCAGATGTTGTAAAACTACAAATCTCCTCATGCCCTGCTGTAGGCTGATAGCTGTAAGTAGACTGGGCATACTGGGAGTTGTAGTTTTACAACAGCTGAAGAGCCACAGTTTGCTCATCTCTGTGCTAGAGGAACACTTCAATGTAAATTAATGCCGGATCCGGCATTCCAGCAAGTGTTCAGTATTTTTGGCCGGAGATAAAACTGCAGCATGCTGCGGTATTTTCTCTGTCCAAAAAACTTAAAAGGGACTGAACTGATGCATCCTGATGCATACTGAACAGAATGCTCTCCATTCAGAATGCATTAGGATAAAACTCAGTTTTTTTCCTGTATTGAGCTCCTGTGACAGAACTCAATACCAGAAAACAAAAATGCTAGTGTGAAAGTCCCCTAATACTTATATCTCTGAAAACTGTCTTCTTAGTAGCCATCACCTCAACTCGCAGGGTAGGAGAGCTAGAGGCCCTTTCCATTAAAGAACCCTACCTGAAGGTATTAGATCAGGGATATCAAACTGCGGCCCTCCAGCTGTTGCAAAACTACAACTCCCAGCATGCCCGGACAGCCTACAGGTATCAGCCTACAGCAGGGCATTGTGGGAGTTGTAGTTTTGAAACAGCTGGAGGGCCGCAGTTTGACATCCCTGTATTAGATGATACAATCATACTGAGAGTGGACCCAACTGTTCTTACTAAGGTATCGTCTATATTCCACAGAAACCAGGAAATTCTTTGTGCATTTCCAAAAAAATTATCATTAATGAGGATCTCATTCTTTCAACGTAAGGAGAATAGTATTAAAATACCTGGATGCCACAGGAAGCTTGAGGAAGGATCTTAATCTGTTTATCATGTATTTCAGAAAGAACAAAGGCAAGAGAATTTCAGTGACCACAATTGCAAGAGGGATCAAGACCACTATCCGAGAAGCCTAAACTGTATATCCCAGGGAAATTCTAATCCAGTGGAAATCAGTGTACACTCTACAAGCGCTATGTCAGCTGGAGAGCATAAGCTTAAATTGAACAAATTTGCTTAGCAGCAACTTGGTCCAGTTTCAATACCTTTTGTGAACTTTATAGACTGGACATTCTTTCCAATCAGAACTTAGCATTTAGATAGAAAGTCCTTCAAACAGTAGTCCCACACTAGCTGATGATTTAATTTTGTATTTCACCTGTGGTTGTGTCATGCAGGACGTCCTGGAAAGTAGGAATTAGTCCCACGCATAATTGTTTTTTAAGCAGTAGTACATGACAGCACCCCTAATTACCCTTCCCATGGTTTGTATTATTTGGCTTTTTTAACATTGCCATTGCTAAAAATTAATAAAAGGTTGCATCCATCCCACTGGTGGGTGGTGGTGGAACGGGTCTCTTAACTTCTCTGTGTTCCTGTCCCTACAGAGAAAGGACAACCTCCTGTGGTGCTGTCACGTTGGACTCCTGGAAACTATTTACTGGTAAGACTATAGATCAGCACCTGACAGCCTGCCTGTGAGACCCAAAGATAAATCATTAATGTGACCTATAAACTGTACAACTAAATTGAAAAACAAACTGAAATATTTTCTCCACTTGATGATGACGGTTTTCACTGTGTTCCATGGTATATCTAATGCCTTGGAAATTATTTTGTACCCTTCTCCTGACTGATACCTTTTAACAATAAGATCCCTCTGATGCTTTGGAAGCTCTCTGTGGACCATGGCTTTTGCTGTGGGATGCAACAAAGAAAATTTCAGGAAAGACCAACTAGAGCAGCTGAACTTTTTTGGGGGTTAATCAAAGGCACTTTAATTTATGGCAGGTGTATGCTGACTCATATTTAACTTGATTTTGAATGTGATTGCTTAATTCTGAACACAGCTACATCCCCAGTTATAAGAGGGTGTGCACACGTATGCAACCACATTAGTTTTTTTAGTTTTCTTCCCTCCACCTAAAAGATTTCAGTTTGTTTTTCAATTGAGTGGTACAGTTTATAGGTCACATTAAAGGTGAAATGATTTATCTTTGTCTCATTTTTTTACATCACAGAAACCTGACATTTTAACAGGGATGTGTAGATCTTTTATATCCACTGTATATAGCTATATATATATACAGTATATATAACTCGAGCAGATAAAACAGAAGTTTGCCTGCTTTGTGAATACAGTGGCTAGAAAGACAGCCTGTCCATTTCTTTCAGTCTATTATTTTTACGCATGCAAGGTGAATGAAGTTTGTGCATCATTACCTCCTCCTCCAAGCAGAATGAAAGTCTTCATTAGGGTGTAAAATATTGCTTAGAAAGCAGGTGATTGTTCTGTTAATGGGAAAAAAATGATCTTTTATATTTACTTCATGTCCAATAATTGTAATCAACAGTACGGTGGAGTTCCCAACTATCATACAGGTATCGAATGGTTATTGCGGTTCATTGATCATGAAGACACATCAAAGAAAGAATAAAAAGAAAAGTTAGGGAGTCATTTACTAACAGAAATTCACCTATTTTCGGCATATTTCTGGTGCAGATTACGCTGCAAAGGTTATTTGCTTCACAATCTGTGACTTTTCCCCACTCTCGCCAGGTCTAAACAAGGCTGCGGGATGCGGGCAGGGAAGGCGTAGGGCTTAGAAAATAGTCTAAATTTAAGCCAACAAGGAAGCTGTCATAGATTTAGACCTATGGTGGATTTGCCAGTTATGTAAAGGCCAGCGCCTCCTCATAACTTCGGCTGATACAATTTGTGGCTTGTCAAATTTTACTTAATTTTGCTCATTCCCCCCTTACTACCTTCTACATATCTCAAATATGTATATCACACGATCAACACAAGAAGGAGAATAAAAGTGAAATGTAAAAACTAGTGATGATCGAGCATGCTCGGTCTAACACCTGTTCGACTCGAGCATCTCGATGCTCGGCACATGGTGGCATTCAGTAGCCATGAGTCTGCTCAACCCAATCCTCACCCTGATCCTCCTTCCTCCCTCCATGGAGAGTCTGGGCAAACAAGTGATCCCACACTCGGATATTCTGAGGAGCTCTTTTCAGCACCATTCCTTGATTTAGCCTTCTTGCCAAGCACGGAGAGTACCAATCAAAACCTGGAGACCTACTTGAGGTGCTTTGTGGCTGAGAATCAGGAGGACTGGTCCTCATTCTTGTCCTTAGCAGAATTTGGATTGAATAACCGTAAGCAGGAGTCCACGGGTAAGTCGCCATTTTTTGGCGCATACGGTTTCCATCCTCAGTTTGGAACCTTTTCTGAGACTGGTTCCTCTGGGATGCCAGAGGAGGAGAGATTCTCTTTTGCCTTATCCTTCATCTGGCGGAGGATTCAAGGGAATTTGGAGAAGATGGGTGAGAGGTATAAACGAATGGCTGACAAGAGACGTGTGACTGGTCCGGACCTGTGTGTGGGTGATCTGGTGTGGTTGTCCACTAAGAATATCAAATTGAGAGTGCCATCTTGGAAACTGGGTCCAAGATTTATTGGTCCGTATAAGATTTCTGCGGTGATCAATCCTGTGGCGTTTCGGCTGGATCTTCCGCAGACTTGGAGGATTCATGATGTCTTCCACAGGTCTTTGCTAAAAAAATATGTTAAGCCGGTGGTACCATCGCCATTGCCTCCTCCTCCTGTTCTAGTCGAGGGAAACTTGGAGTTCGAGATCTCCAGGATTCTCGACTCGAGAGTTCTTCGGGGCTCCCTCCAGTACCTGGTGCACTGGAGGGGATACGGTCCTGAAGAGAGGATTTTGGTTCCGGCGTCTGATGTCAACGCCAGCCGACTGGTGAGGGCCTTTCATAGGTCCCATCCGGATAAGGTTGGTCCGGGGTGTCCGGAGGTCACCCGTAGAAGGGGGGGGTACTGTCATGCCCCACTCTGACCATGTGCGGAGGTCAGCCAGGATAGCAGCACGAGTTTAGTGATTGCTTTGGAGCCGTGCTGGATCCGCCTCTCTCAGGTGCACTGGGTGGGGTCTTTAGGTTAAATAGCACACTGCCCAGTGCCCTGAGCGGATTATACTGTTCATTCTGTCTGGGAAGTTTGGAGAGAAGGTTGGCTGTCTGTTCCTGCTCTCAGAGATAAGTGTCATTGCTTGTTCGGTTGTTTGTGTCTTCTTGTCCATCCAGGTTCTGTGCGAGCAGACTGCTCCTATCTCCCCACTTCACCATCTTAGGGAGTTCAGGGTTTTTGTTAGCCCAGGATGGAGGACACTAGTACACCTACCTTCAAGGTCTACTGTGGGCTGAGCAGTGCAGGGAAAGAGGTCAGGGATAAGCTAGGAGGTGACCCTTCCCCTGTCTCTCGTACAGAGCCTGGTTGGTGTTTTGTCTTTGATACTGGGTGTACGTCCGCCGTGACAGTCAGCTCACCTGAAGGCCCTCACATATACTTTTTTAGATGGTCAGCTCCCCAGCAGGCTCTCACCTACAATGTTTTACAGGGTCAGCTCACCAGCAGGCCCTTGTATATCATTTTTTAGAGGGTCAGCTCACCAGCAGGCTCTCGCATATAATGATTTACAGGGTCAGGTCACCAGCAGGCCCTCACCTACAATGTTTTACAGGGTAAGGTCACCAGCAGGCCCTCACATATAATTTTTAACAGGCTCAGCTCACCAGCAGGCCTTCACCTACAATCTTTTACAGGGTCAGCTCACCTGAAGGCCCTCGCATTTAATGTTTTACATGGTTAGCTCACCAGCAGACCCTCGCATATAATGTTTTACAGGGTCAGCTCACCAGCAGGCCTTCATCTACAATCTTTTACAGCGTCAGCTCACCTAAAGGCCCTCGCATATAATTTTTTAGAGGGTCAGCTCAGCTGCAGGCCCACACCTAAAATCTTTTACAGGGTCAGCTCACCTGCAGGCCCACACCTAAAATCTTTTACAGGGTCAGCTCACCAGAAGGTCCTCGCTTATAATGTTTTAGAGGGTCAGCTCACCTGCAGGCCCTCACCTACAACGTTTTATAGGGTCAGCTCACCAGCAGGCCCTCGCATATAATTTTTTACAGGGTCAGCTCACCAGCAGGCCCTTACCTACAATCTTTTACAGGGTCAGCTCACCAGCAGACCCACACCTAAAGTATTTTACAGGGTCAGCTCACCAACAGGCCCTCGCATATAATGTTATACAGGGTCAGTTCACCAGCAGGCCTTCACCTACAATCTTTTACAGGGTCATCTCAACTGAAGGCCCTCGCATATAATTTTTTAGAGGGTCAGCTCACCAGCAAGCCATCACCTACAATGTTTTTCAGGGTCAGTTCACCAGCAGGCCCTCGCATATCATTTTTTAGAGGGTCAGGTCACCAGAAGGCCCACACCTAAAATCTTTTACAGGGTCAGCTGACCTGCAGGCCCACACCTAAAATCTTTTGCAGGGCTCAGCTCACCAGCAGGCCTGCACCTTAATTCTTTTACAGGGTCAGCTAACCTGCAGGCCTGCACCTAAAAAAATGTACAGGTTCAGCTCACTTGCAGGCACTCACCTAATTATACCTAATAGGTAATTTGTGCTCATGCTGCCTTGCTTGGTTGTGGTAGCCATTTCTCAGGCTCTCTCTTCAGAATCCAACCATGGTTCCCCGTTACCCATGGTCACCATGGTTTGCACTGAAAATAACATTGAAAGTTGATAGGGCAGACATCTGAATGGATTGTTGCCGTCATGGGGACGTGCGATCGGCCCCAGGTTATCTAGAGTCACCAAAACGACAGCAGGCCCTCGCCCATAATGTTTTAGATATTCAGATCAGCAGGTCCTTGCTCCAAATGCTTTTGAGGGTCACCAGCAGGCCATCAATCATAATTGTGTGATGCCCTCCTTTATGTGTAACAAAGGGTGTATTGGAGTGCCGGTTCCTTGTAATTTTTGGCAGCCCTTTCACTTTGTGCACAGGCTTTATGAGTGTAGAAGTCCCACTACATGGACAATTGTACCACAATGTGAATGAGGCCCTCCTTTATGTGATATACAGATTGTATCGGAGTGCCTCTTCCTTGTAATTCTTGGCAGCACTTGCACTTTATATACAAGTACATCTACAGGAAAGAATGTTTCCTAACAATTTTTCCTCTAAAATCGATTTTATCTTCGGTTTGGTGCGTATTATTGTCAGTCTGTAAAAGTGGCGTACTACTCGGACAACATCGTTCCCAGCAGCGACCTGGGAGTCCAAGACACATCCAGACATCCTCCCCATGCTGTTCCCGAACTATTTTGGTGGTGTTTCCATCCATTTCTGACCTTTTCCTATAAACCAGGCACCCTCCCCTCTTCAGAGCAGGGGGTGCCTGGTTTAATGCTCGGGTTCTCCCATTGACTTCTATTATAAGCGGGTGCTTGGTAGAGCACTTAAGCATCCCGATGTGTTCGGCCAAATTAAAAATCCCCCTTTTCTTATAATAAAAATAAAATAATAAAGATCATATGCATATCCGCATCCCAATATGCCAGGATTATTAAAATATAAATGTATTTACCCTGTACAGTGAAAAACGAAAATGCTAAATTGGAAAATCGCCATGTCCTCAATGTATTAAAAGATGGAATTTCACTAATACTATATTTATGTTAACAAGTAGAGCTCTCTGGTTATATGCCGTAGCTCATGGTCGTTGGTTTCCCAGTTGTGACCATAATTTATATCAGTAAATAACACAATTTGATTTATTGACAACCTCTATGAGATAGTATAGAATATTTTCAGGATCCTTCTCTTTTATATATTGGTATTCATGTGCTTTCCATTAGTACTGTTAAATTCAGACAGGGTTCTCTTGTCACACAAGAAAATACTGCGGAATAAGAGCTTTCGACATTTAAATAATCAATGCTATATTCACAGATAGAAAGGATGTGCTAATAAGTTTTGACAGTCAAGTTTTAGACACTTTCCCTGTGCTTGAAGGATGATTTCCATAGGCACATCAGCGTGAATAAAACTTAACATGATTATGTTGGTAGGTCATCAAGCATGATTACTGTGCAATGTGACATCTCTCTGTTCCACTGTATGTGACAGCAATCACACTCCTGCTGAGTAATGCTAAAAGAATCTGCAATGAAGAGCCATTATCATGCTTTAATTTGCTCTCAGCCAGTTTTTGCTCATTTTGTGATTCCTGAAACCACAGTATATTTCCTTTATTGATTGGATTTTTAAAGGCAGAGACACAGCGGTTTTCTTTATGCGTAGGAATCTGTCGCAGATATTTCTTCGGAAAGTGGGAAACTATTATGAATAAAAGAAATAACAACATGATATGTATTTGTGTTTATCGTATCAAATGACTTTAACTTTGGCAACAGAAAGTGCTGCCATGTCACAAAATCAATATCATCATTACTTATGTTACCATATCTCTTAGGCTACTTTCACACTACAGTTTTCAATTCCGCTATTGAGATCCGTCATAGTGGAAGAAAATGCTTCAGTTTTGTCCCAGTTCATTGTCAATGGGGACAAAACTGAACTGAACGAAACAGAATGCATTTTGGTGTGTCCCCATAGCAGACAGAATAACACTGCAAGCATTGTTTTTCTGTCTGCAATGTAAGTCAATGGAGACGGATCAGTTTTCTCTGACACAATAAAAACAGATCTGTCCCCCATTGACTTTCAATGCTGTTCATGACAGATCCGTCATGGCTATAGAAGACATAATACAACTGGATCAGTTCATGACGGATGCATGCGGTTGTATTATTGTAACGGAAGCGTTTTTGCAGATCCATGACGGATCCGCAAAAAACGCTAGTGTGAAAGTAACTTTAGTCTGATATTTTTGGGATGGGATAGCAATAGAAAGAGTAAAAGTATGATTTTGGAAAGCTTTTAATTTTCAAGACAGTCAAAAAGTAAAAGTGAATGCAAAGGTTTAGTTCTACCTATATTCACTGGCGCAATATGGTTTCTACTATGTAGCAGTTTTTACACATTTTTGCCTTTCCTACAAATTTTACCACCATGTCATTTGATGACAACTCCACCCCGAGTTAGCGAAGGTTAAAGCGACCCCCTCACACTTACTAAGGTTTATTTGCCATGTGTATGTGTCGTATTTACCTGATATTCTTTTATTTTTTAAAATTTTTGGGTTAAGTTGTGCACTTTATAATTTTTTTCTCTTGTTTTATAGAATATCATCTCTAAAGAAGGAATGCTACAGTGGGATGAAAAGGAGATGATGCTGTTGGGTTCATTTATCAAACTGGTCTAAAGTAGAACTGGCTTAGTTGCCCATAGCAACCAATCAGATTACACCTTTCATTTTTGACAGCTCCTTTGGAAAATGAAAGGTGGTAGCTGGTTGGGCAACTAAGCTGGTTCTACTTTACAGCAGTTTGATAAATTACCCTATGAGTTTTCATTTTTTAGCTTACTACTGGACATACATTTAATAAAACAGTATATACAGCACATAACTAAAGTAAAGATGGAGTAGTGTCTTTACAATAGTATTTTACAATGTTCACACCCTATGACCATTGATATCTTATGAGAGGTGCAGGGGTTTATTAATGTAATAATATGGGATAATTTAGGTTAGTTATGTCTAAAATAGAATTGGATGTTATATTTTCCTTTTGCATTTCATGTTTGTACTTCTAAATATTTTCTAGATTAGCATGTTATACTGGTTTATTTTAAACTTATGTTCCCATCTACTGCATATTGTCTATAGCAGTGATGGCTAACCTCTGTCACTCCAGCTGTGGTGAAACTACAACTCCCAGCATGCTCAATTCATTTCTAGGGAGTCCTGAGAACAGCCAAACAAGTGTGCATCTTGGGATTTGTAGTTTTACCACAGCTGGAGTGCCGGAGGTTAGCCATCACAGGTCTATAGCGTATTGGGGATGGGGTCCCCCATTTACAGCTTCCAGTTTCTGAGAAGGCTTTCTACAGTATTTTGGACAGTGTCTGTGGAATGTTTGGCCATTCATCTGAAATAGTACTTGTGAGGTCAGACACTGATGTTGGATGAGAGGGCCTGATATTTAAATTGTAGCTCTAGTTCATCCCAAAGGTAATCGATGGGCTTGAGGTCAAGGCCTTGTGTGGAGCAGTCAGTTCTTCCTCACCAAACTCACCCAACCATGCCATTATGAACTTTGCCTTGTGCACTGCTGGAATAGAAAAGGGCCTTCTCTAAACTGTTCCAACAAATTTCCAAGCATACAATTATCAAAGATGTCTTGGTATGCTGAAGATTAGAGCAAAGTTTTCAAAAAGTTGTTTTATTCACTTCGCCAAATTTTTCCCAAAAAATTGCTTCAATCCGAATTAATCAGGTCTATCCCAGCCTGCAGTTAAACTTTAGGGAGAATCTGTCCTGGTGTACATCACTGGGCAGTGCAGCATGGTCCCACCTCTGGGACCCGCACCTATATCGAGAATGGAGCCCTGCAAGTGAAGGAGGGTGCACTGCGCATACACAGCCACTCTCCATTCATTTTCTATTGGGCCAGCAAAAATAGCCCTATAGAAATGAATGGGAGCGGGTGCCGCACATGCGCTCCCATTCATTTCTATGGCGAGCAGGCTTGGTAGTGGCTGGCCCGGAATCCTCCAGCCACCACCTTGCAGGGGCTTCGTTCTCGATATAGGTGCGGGTCCCAGCGGTGGCGCCCACACCTATAAGACAATGGGGACATATCCTAGCGATATGCCCCCATTGTCCATGATGAGACAACCCCTTTAACTATCCTGAAGTGTGTGCATACTTTGGACTACAGCTACGACTGAAAGTCTGTACATCGTGCATAATAAAATATGATTTAATTAAACATTACAAAGGTCTACAGTCTATTTATTTTCATGGCGATGAAGGAGGACACCATTCTGCCTTTGCAGCTCAAGGAGGGGATGTTTTGCACGGTAAGAGTGGCTGGAGTGCATGCACAGTTTCCTTGACATTTTTAAGACATCATACAGTTAGGTGGAAACGGGAGACAATCGGGTTGAAGACATGCACCATGGGGCATGCGTCAGCCCTCCCATGGGCAGCATAGACAGAATGTTCTTACCGTTATGAGTGACCATAGTTCCTATCTCCAGTTGGTGAGGAGACAGCCAGAATTCAATTTATTGGTTGATGACGTGGAGCGGTTCCCCCCTGGTATGATTCCGTTCTCCAAGGCTGACCAGGTACAGAACCGCGTGACAGCGCTGTGCTTTGCATAGGTGGTATGGCGAAGAACCACTCTGAACTGTGCCTACAGTGGAAGCTTAGGACAAGGTGGAGGATGAAGAGTCAGAAGAGGACATTGGAACAGAAATCCCACGATTACAACACCAACACAGCGGCCGCCTTGCCATCACCTGGCCAAGTTGCTGGTGTGCCTGAGCCAGGACCACATTTACCTAGTGGGCTGTAAAGGACATATATTGTCATTGGCCATAGTTATAGCTCCACACGTCTGCGCTGGCATGAACTGTATCAGACACCGACTGGCTCAAGGAGTGGCCCACCTACTGCTCAACTTACATGTGCAGGCTGGTACAGCTTTTTTAGAGAAGTAATGAAGGCTTGTGACTCTCTACCTTGGGTGGGCGCAAGCCATCAGTTGTCTGAAATGTTCAGAGTCCACCACACGTTCTGTTCCGTTAGATGAGTGCATACTGTCGGTGACTGACTGTCGGTGACTGATTGCTGGTAAAACAAGTAGCGAGGAGTAGGAGGAGCATCAGGAGCAATAGACAATGGGAAGGAACAACAGCTTCCATCTGCTGAGGTTGAGGAGCCCTGACTGCTGGAGAAGGCGTGCGGGCTGCTGGGAGATGCGTCAGGCTTTTCCACTACATTAGTGTCACGGTATTCCCAGTGGCCTTTATGGTGACGGTCCATGTGTTGACACAGGGCTGTGGTGCCAACATTAGCACCCTTATCGCACTTCACCTACTGCTCACATATCCTACATACTGCCAGCCTAACATCCTTCAGCGACTTGATAAAAAATTCCCACACTGCCAAGTATGGAATTTTACCCCCACCACATGCTGACTGCCTGCTGCTGCCTTTATTAACTCATGAACCACTAGTTATTTCCTGACAGGTATTTTCCTGAAAAGCAGGCGGTCTACCCTGGGGACTGCTTCCACCCTGCTGACTCAATGGCCATGCTGCCACCCTGCTGCTATCTCACGGGCCTGCTGCCACCCTCACCCTCTGATGATGATGATGCTCCTCTTCACATGGCTCCCACATGTGATCGGCTACATCATCATCCACTAATGTCTGTTCGTCACTTATGTCACTCTAACCAGTCTCATGGCCACATCCCTGACAGCTCACAACACGTGCTCCCAACCGACTGTCATTATTGCTAGTTGCACGCCTAAGGGAGGACACAGAAGACCTCTCCTCCAAGTCTGTGCTGGCCTGTAGCTGCACTAGATTAACTAGGTACAAACACCTATACACACTGTCTGTCCCCAAAAAAAGTTGCCACTTGGATTTAACTAACCAAAGGTATGAGCCTCCTGTTGGATAATTACTGCATGAGCGATTATCTTTCAGCTGGCAACAAGTTATTTAACCCCAACTTGTGCAATGAGTTGCTTCTCATTTCTTAAAACCATGTCGAAAGACACGTCTCGTGGTCGTGGAAAAGATGTTAGTCTGTTTGAGAAGGGTCAAATCATTGACATGCATCAAGCAGAGAAAACATCTAAGGAGATTGCAGAATGAACTAAAATTGGGTTAAGAACTGTCCAACGCATTATTAAAAACTGGAAGGATAGTGGGGACCCATCGTATTCGAGGAAGAAATGTGGCGGGAAATAAATCCTGAATAATCGTGATCGGCGATCACTTAAACGTTTGGTGAAATCAAATCGAAGAAAAACAACAGTAGAACTCAGGGCTATGTTTAATAGTGAAAGTAAGAGCATTTCCACATGCAACAGCTGTGTAGCCATAAGAAAACCACTAATCAGTGAGAAAAAAACTGAAAAAAAGGCTTCAATTTGCTAGGGAGCATAAAGATTGGACTCTGGAGCAATGGAAGAAAGTCATGTGGTCTGATGAGTCCAGATATACCCTGTTCCAGAGTGATGGGTGCATCAGGGTAAGAGAAGAGGCAGATGACGGGATCTCACAGACAGATGGAAGGATGTGGGGAAGATCTGTGTAATTAAAATAATAATTGATAAATAATAACAAAAAATGAATAAATGAAGAAAAACAGAGAAGGGTTAAGAAAGGGCTGATGTATGGGAGATAATTAACATACTGGCTCCTGCCTCATGCAGGACTGTCCGCTGTGGGGGAAGGGTGCAGTGAAAAGAAGACCACCTAGATTGGTAATGTTTTGAGAGGAAGATACAAATAGTAGACAAGCACCTCTTCTTCTCTCTAGCTCGGGGCTGCCCTTTTTATACATCACTACAGCTATGTAACATATTTCTGTCCAAGGATACAAAAAATATATCTAAAACAATATAAAGGAAATAAAGATAAAAATGTGTAGATTTTAATTTGCATATGGAGTGTAATGATAGTCTATGCAGAAATGCTGTTCAAATTAATACTGTACATATGGGATCTCCTTGACTTGATCCACACACACTGCTGTCAGTGTTAAAGGGTGAAACAACCTGTTCTCATTGTCACTGAATAATTGAGGGCTGTGTGGAGGAGCAGTACCAGGAAGATCAGGGCAGAGATTGGTGGATATGGGGAAGATCTGTTCCGGGAAGATCAGGCAGAGATGAAGGGATGTGGGAGATTTATTAGATGTATTTGGGATTAGATGATAATTGCTAATAAACAAAAAATACTTAAAATAATAATTGATAAATTATAACAAGTAATTAATAAATTGCCTGCTTGGTTTTGCTGAGTCCAACAGTGCTGTTGATAACAAGTATGCAAGTGTAGCAGAGCTGAGTTAGTTGAGGTATTTCATTCAGCCTTCCTTTCACTTATTGCTTCTTCTGACTATCTGCTGAACCACCATTATAATCGCCTATTTAATTATTTATACACATTTGGTTTTGTATCTTTACCCTGGGTTCAGACCTGAGCGTTCCGAAAGGAGTGCTCTGTATGCGCGATTGTACAGGCGTTTACAATCGCGCATACAGAGACAGGCGAACACACATTGTCGCATGTTCCCGAATATCTATGTACGGGAATGCGCGACAAAACGCCCCAAAAAAGCTCAAGAACTTGTTTGAGCGTCGGGCGTTTTACAGCCCGATCGTACGCGCTGTAAAACGCCCAGGTGAGAACCATTCCCATAGGGAAGCATTGGTTTCTCCTTGTTGAGCATTTTACAGCGCGTAGGAACGCGCTGTAAAACGCTCAGGTGTGAACTTAGGGTTAACCTTACTGTGTATGTAAACTATTGCATAGTTGAACTAACTCTACTCTGCTACTTTTGTAGCATTGCTTTATCTAGAGCAGGTTGACTCTGCCAGACTAGACAGGTAATAGAGTGGGCAGAGATGGAGGGAAGCGGAGGAGCGGGCAGAGATGGAGGGATGCTGGGATGAATGCTACCAGGAAGAGCTGGGCAGAGATTGATGGATGTGGGGAGGATCTGTGCTGGGAAGATCGGGCAGAGATGAAGGGATGAGGAGGATTGGGCAGAGAGGTAGGCATGTGGAGGAGCGGGCAGAGATGGAGGGATGCCGAGGAGTAAGGATGTGGAGAGGTGCCGTACCATGAAGAGCAGGGCAGAGACTGATGGATATGGGAAAGAGCTGTGCCAGGAGGATCATGCAGAAATGGTCATGTAGAAAAGATGGGGTGGAGCAGGCAGAGATGGAGGGATGCCAAGAGGAGTGGTGCCAGGAGGGGAGGATCATAAATGGAGATATGAAGGGAGGAGCAGTACCAGTATAGCAGGAAGAGATGGAGGGATGCCAAGAGGAGTGGTGCCAGGAAGGGAGGATCATAAATGGAGAGATGAAGGGAGGAGCAGTACCAGTATAGCAGGCAGAGATGGAGGGATGCAGGGTGGAGTGGGCAGATGTGGAGAGATTCTGAGAGGAGCGGTGCCAGAATGAGTGGGTCAGAGATAGAGGGATACTGGGAGGAGCAGTAGATACAACTCTAGGATCAGCTATCAGAATGCTGTAAGTGTTTATTGCCTGTCCTACTATACTGTAGCTCCATGCGCCATCTGCAGGTGGTAAAATCACATTACACCCTTGATTTTTCTAGCAATTCTTTTAACGCGATCTACTACCTAAGGAAACACGATACCGCGATGCCCCTGTGATCGCTAGCGCTGCTACATCTGTAATTCTATAGAACATGTTTCCACTGCTCCAGAGTCCAGTAACGGTGGTGGAGTTTTTGTGCTGATGTTCATGATAGAGGAGGCTTGGAAGTCTGCAGTTATTGAGTTAGCAAATTGTTGGTGAATTTTATGAACTATACATCATAGAGTTCAGTGATTTTATGTGGTCTGCCCCTTCATAGCTGAGTTGCCAGGGTTCCTAAATGCTTCCACTTTGTAATAATGCTACTCACAGTTGATGGTGAAATTTCTAGGAGGGAAGAAATCTCACAAACTGAATTGTTGCAATAGTAGCATCTTATTACAGTGCCACATTGGAATTCAGTGAGCTCTTTAGAACTAGCTATTCTCTCACCTTCAGCTCCAGGTGATTTCTTCACTCAGTAGCAATAAAGGGTAATCAAAAAAAATCTCACTGTGTTTTAAACTGTCTCCCCTTGAAGGTAGCCGCCAAGGTTGTCGCTCAGGTGCTGCCCAAAGTATATGAGAAACTTAGTAAACCTATGACAAGCTTCTTACACAAGTTCTCTAATGCTCTTCTCCATTAATCTTTAGAAATTGTTACTGAAAGTTATACGTTTTTGCTCTGGTTATGACATTGTGATTTCTCTTAGGAACACGAGCAGGGCTGTGTACAGTCCATCATTAGTCAAACTGATGTTATCCTTGGTGCATTCGTGGGTAAAATACATCACTGCACACCCAGGGACTGGATCATATGCTCAGATCAACCAATAAATATTGCAGCGGCAGTAGGGCTTTCCACCCATTACAGTAAAGACTGACATGATTAAAGTAAATTGACTGTAAAATGTTATACTGAAAAACATTGATGCACTGTAAATCTAAAGGTGTACCGAGAAAGCGGTCATGAATTAATTAAGAGTCACCTCATTACCAGCCATATGTTACACTAGAACCTATTCAAAGGCCTCTTCCTGCAGATAAATGGAAAGGTTTTCCTTCATTACATCTCTATATAAACAACTAAATCGGTTTAATCAATTTTATTTCAACTCCTCGAAATTGATAACTACAGAAGCATAAAAGATTACAGTGGCCATAGTGCTGCCTCGTATGATATTGCCAAAAGTTGTGACCTTGTAGAATGGAGACTGACATTACTTTACCTTTCCATAGACAATTAAGTAATGAGCTAATGGATTGTCACAGGAATGAGAGAATGTTTTCCCCTGATGCAAATATCAGAGCGTTGGACTGTAAAGCACCATACAGAGACTCTCTACAACAGATTTGCTTCGATACCTGACCTGTGTTGTTTTATTTCTCACTAATGTACAGCATTAGTGGAGGCAAGTCAGGCAAGAGCTTCCGCAGATTGCTGAGTTATAAAGATATTAGCTTTACCTATATATAAAAAAAAAAAGCAAAGCAATAGTCTAAATCACATCTTCAGAACAAGAATGAAGCAAAAAAAAAAAACCTGTCCAATTTGCAATCATACAGAATAAAACGTAATGCCTGTATTAGTAGATAGTTGATTTGCCTAATCATTCCTGTGTTATTTCTCCTGAATATTTCTGAATGCATTGACAACGGGGCATTGTCAGCACTGATTGGACATGTCTGAGTTTATACACACAGCTGGCAACACCTATTTGTCAATTTATTGATTCATTTCCAGGCAGAATAACACAGGAAGCCTTAAAGTATAACTGTCATTATTATTATTATGTTTTTTGGAGTATTGGATTGTGGTGATTAATATCTCCTTGGTGGCCCTATTTCAACTTTTCACTGTGTATTCAATTACCCCTTAATTCCACAGTTTTGTTCCCTGTACTGCCTACTTTTACCTGTGCTTAAAATAGGGTTGCTAGGCATGGTCCGTCTATCTGTTGAAGGACGGAGCACGCAGAAGCACGCAGCCTGCAAGGTCAGATTACTGACAGCCAGGGACTGTAAGTAAATGATTAAAGCCAGGTCCTCCCCAGCAGCTGATAACAGTGCCTGGGCTGTGTGCACTTCTCCCTGTCCCTGCACTTGGCAGACGCTCCCTCACTTAGCAGAGCTGGAGAATGCAGAGTTGAAGCAGCGCAGACCAGGGAAGGGAGATCTGCCGTCTGCTCAGTGTATAAATGAAAGCAACATGTGGTAAGAGGACCCCTTTGTGCTGCAAGAGATTAACCCTTTAGGGGGGGAGGGCTCTGGTTACTGACACTTTTGGGGGGCTATTGTTACTTGCTAGTGAGGACAGGTGGGATAAGCCTCAGGGTGAGGGCAGTGGCGGCCATCTTAACTGAATAGTGAGATTGCAGTTTTATGCAGACTGGTTGCTAAGGGCTGAATCTTATTAAATATGGGGTAAGTCAGTCTAATAGTAACTGATTCTGGAATATCATGTTATTAGTAACTACATATATGAAAATTGAAATTAGGGTCTAAATGTGACAGTTATCCTTTAAGGAAACCAGGTATAAAGGCAATACTTGTAGAGCCTTCATACCCACATTGATCATAGTCTATTTTGTGCTCTAAACTGCTTCTTTCTAATAGGCAATCTAAATCTATTCTTGCATGTTCCACCTTAATATTATTTCTTTATATACCTTTCCACCATCATTTGTTGTATTACAGAAGTAGCAGCTCTCAACCTGAGTGTGATATCATGTCACACCGTAATATCAGGTCTCAAAAGCCATAGAAAAAGTCTGATGGCGATCTATGTATACACAGTGGTAATGCTACCAAATCTGTACCCACAAAACAATATATCAATCTGCTCAGCTCCTCCTGCTCTATAAAATGTTGCTATATCTGTACTATTTTTCATTGTCTATTATGTCTTGGTGATGCATTCAGGCCTTGATCTAGGCCTTGGAATTTTCGTATCATGTAGGCGTTCTTGTGACCTTATAATGCGTCTAAGACATGTTTGTTTAATCGCTTTGTGTTTTTGTAATCATTTTTAAACTAGTTTGTATTTTTACCTTTTTGTATATTCAGTGAAGATTATTCTTGTATTTTTGAGTTGAAATGACACATGCATGTGCACTTTAGTAATTTTTTTTTGGATGCTTTCAAATTAGAAGTATGGCACCATGCAGAGTTCTAAAAAAGATGCTCCAGAATGAATTTCATTAGGGATATTAATATTTACTAAAATATACATACTAGGAGAGCTGACACTTCTTCTTTAAAAAGGACATGTTTCTAAGTACCTCATAAAAACATTTTGACTTGGCAAGATTTGCCCACTCTTCTTTGCAAAAACACTCCAAATCTGTCAGATTCAGATTCAGGTCTGGGCTCTGGCTGGGCCATTCCAAATCTTCTTCTGGTGAAGCCATTCCTTTCTTGATTTGGATGTATGCTTTGGGTCATTGTCATGCTGAAAGATGAAGTTCCTCTTCATGTTCAGCTTTCTAGCAGAAGCCTGAAGGTTTTGTGCCAATATTGACTGTTATTTAAAACTGTTCATAATTCCCTCTAGCTTAACTAAGGCATGATCCTGCCATCACCATGCTTCACTGTGGGTATGGTGTTCTTTTGGTGATGTGCAGTGTTGTTTTTGCACCGAACATATCTTTTGGAATTATGGCCAAAAAGTTAAACCTTGGTTTCATCAGACCATAACACCTTTTCCCACATGCTTTTGGGAGACTTCAGATGTGTTTTTGCGAAATGTAGCCTGGCTTGGATGTTTTTCTTCGTAAGAAAAGGCTTTCGTCTTACCACTCTACCCCATAGCCCAGACATATGAAGAATATGGGAGATTGTTGTCGAATGTACCACACAGCCAGTACTTGCCAGATATTCCTGCAGCTCCTTTAATATTGCTGTAGGCCTCTTGGTAGCCTCACAGACCAGTTTTCTTCTTGTCTTATCAATTTTGGAGGCATGTCCAGTTCTTGGTAATGTCACTGTTGTGCCATATTTTCTCCACTTGATGATGACTTCACTGTGTTCCATGGTATATCTAATTCCTTGGAAATTATTTTGTACCCTTCTCCTGACTGATACCTTTTAACAATGAGATCCCTCTGATGCTTTGGAAGCTCTTCATGGACCATGGCTTTTGCTGTGGGATTCGACTAAGAAAATTTCAGGAAAGACCAACTAGAGCAGCTGAACTTTATTTGGGGTTAATCAGAGGCACTGTAAATGATGGCAGGTGTATGCTGACTCCTATTTAACATGACTTTGAATGTGATTGCTTAATTCTGAGCACAGCTACATCCCCAGTTATAAGAGAGTGTGCACACTTATGCAACCACATTATTTAAGTTTTTTTAGTTTTCTTCCCTCCACCTAAAAGATTTTCACTTGTTTTTCAATTGAGTGATACAGTTTATAGGTCACATTAAAGGTGGAAAAAGTTCTGAAATTATTTATCTTATTTTTTTTACATCACAGAAACCTGCCATTTTAACATAGGGTTGTAGACTTTTTATATCTACTGTGTATATATATATATATATATATATATATATATATATATATACATATACAGTACAGACCAAAAGTTTGGACACACCTTCTCATTCAAAGAGTTTTCTTTATTTTCATGACTATGAAAATTGTAGATTCACACGGAAGGCATCAAAACTATGAATTAACACATGTGGAATTATATACATAACAAAAAAGTGTGAAACAACTAAAAAAAATTTCATATTCTAGGTTCTTCAAAGTAGCCACCTTTTGCTTTCATTACTGGTTTGCACACTCTTGGCATTCTCATGATGAGCTTCAAGAGGTAGTCACCTGAAATGGTTTTCACTTCTCAGGTGTGCCCTGTCAGGTTTAATAAGTGGGATTTATTGCCTTATAAATGGGGTTGGGCCCATCTGTTGCGTTGTGGAGAAGTCAGGTGGATACACAGCTGATAGTCCTACTGAATAGACTGTTAGAATTTGTATTATGGCAAGAAAAAAGCAGCTAAGTAAAGAAAAACGAGTGGCCATCATTACTTTAAGAAATGAAGGTCAGTCAGTCCGAAAAATTGGGAAAACTTTGAAAGTGTCCCCAAGTGCAGTCACAAAAACCATCAAGTGCTACAAAGAAACTGGCTCACATGCGGACCGCCCCAGGAAAGGAAGACCAAGAGTCACCTCTGCTGCGGAGGATAAGTTCATCCGAGTCACCAGCTTCAGAAATCGCAGGTTAACAGCAGCTCAGATTAGAGACCAGGTCAATGCCACACAGAGTTCTAGCAGCAGACACATCTCTAGAACAACTGTTAAGAGGAGACTGTGTAAATCAGGCCTTAATGGTAGAATATCTGCTAGGAAACCATTGCTAAGGACAGGCAACAAGCAGAAGAGACTTGTTTGGGCTAAAGAACACAAGGAATGGACATTAGACCAGTGGAAATCTGTGCTTTGGTCTGATGAGTCCAAATTTGAGATCTTTGGTTCCAACCACCGTGTCTTTGTGCGACGCAGAAAAGGTGAACGGATGGACTCTACATGCCTGGTTCCCACCGTGAAGCATGGAGGAGGAGGTGTGATGGTGTGGGGGTACTTTGCTGGTGACACTGTTGGGGATTTATTCAAAATTGAAGGCATACTGAACCAGCATGGCTACCACAGCATCTTGCAGCGGCATGCTATTCCATCCGGTTTGCATTTAGTTGGACCATCATTTATTTTTCAACAGGACAATGACCCCAAACACACCTTCAGGCTGTGTAAGGGCTATTTGACCATGAAG
Organism: Bufo gargarizans; assembly: GCF_014858855.1. NCBI lineage: Eukaryota > Metazoa > Chordata > Amphibia > Anura > Bufonidae > Bufo > Bufo gargarizans. The sequence goes on along the minus strand of NC_058080.1, from coordinate 476,007,425 downwards.
GAGAGTGATGGGGTGCTGCGCCAGATGACCAGGCCTCCACAGTCACCGGACCTGAACCCAATCGAGATGGTTTGGGGTGAGCTGGACCGCAGAGTGAAGGCAAAAGGGCCAACAAGTGCTAAGCATCTCTGGGAACTCCTTCAAGACTGTTGGAAGACCATTTCAGGTGGCTACCTCTTGAAGCTCATCAAGAGAATGCCAAGAGTGTGCAAAGCAGTAATCAAAGCAAAAGGTGGCTACTTTGAAGAACCTAGAATATGACATATTGTTTCACACTTTTTTGTTATGTATTTAATTCCACATGTGTTATTTCATAGTTGTGATGCCTTCAGTGTGAATCTACAATTTTCATAGTCATGAAAATGAAAACTTTTTGAATGAGAAGGTGTGTCCAAACTTTTGTTTGTAATATATATATATATACAGACGTGGACAAAATTGTTGGTACCCTTTGGTCAATGAAAGAAAAAGTCACAATGGTCACAGAAATAACTTTAATCTGACAAAAGTAATAATAAATTAAAATTCTATAAATGTTAACCAATGAAAGTCAGACATTGTTTTTCAACCATGCTTCAACAGAATTATGTAAAAAAATAAACTCATGAAACAGGCATGGACAAAAATGATGGTACCCCTAGAAAACACAGAACATAATGTGACCAAAGGGACATGTTAATTCAAGGTGTGTCCACTAATTAGCATCACAGGTGTCTACAACCTTGTAATCAGCCATTGGGCCTATATATATGGCTCCAGGTAATCACTGTGTTGTTTGGTGATATGGTGTGTACCACACTCGACATGGACCAGAGGAAGCAAAGGAAAGAGCTGTCTCAAGAGATCAGAAAGAAAATTATAGACAAGCATGTTAAAGGTAAAGGCTATAAGACCATCTCCAAGCAACTAGATGTTCCTGTGAGTACAGTTGCACATATTATTCATAAGTTTAAGATCCATGGGACTGTAGCCAACCTCCCTGGACGTGGCCGCAGGAGGAAAATTGATGACAAATCTAAGAGACGGATAATCCGAATGGTAACAAAAGAGCCTAGAAAGACTTCTAAAGAGATTCAAGGTGAACTTCATGCTCAAGGAACATCAGTGTCAGATCGCACCATCCGTCGTTGTTTGAGCCAAAGTGGACTACATGGGAGACGACCAAGGAGGACACCATTGTTGAAAACGAATCATAAAAAAGCAAGACTGGAATATGCCAAACTACATGTTGACAAGCCACAAAGCTTCTGGGAGAATGTCCTGTGGACAGATGAGACAAAAATCGAAGTTTTTGCCAAGGCACATCAGCTGTATGTTCACAGACGAAAAAATGAAGCATATCAAGAAAAGAACACTGTCCCTACTGTGAAACATGGAGGAGGCTCTGTTATGTTCTGGGGCTGCTTTGCTGCGTCTGGCACAGGGTGTCTTGAATCTGTGCAGGGTACAATGAAATCTCAAGACTATCAAGGAATTCTAGAGAGAAATGTACTAGCCAGTGTCAGAAAGCTTGGTCTCAGTCGCAGGTCATGGGTCTTGCAACAGGACAATGACCCAAAACACACCGCTAAAAACACCCAAGAATGGCTAAGAGGAAAAAATTGGACTATTCTAAAGTGGCCTTCTATGAGCCCTGACCTCAATCCTATTGAGCATCTTTGGAAGGAGCTGAAACATGCAGTCTGGAAAAGGCACCCTTCAAACCGGACACAACTGGAGCAGTTTGCTCATGAGGAGTGGGCCAAAATACCTGCTGAGAGGTGCAGATGTCTCATTGACAGTTACAGGAAGCGTTTGATTGCAGTGATTGCCTCAAAAGGTTGCGCAACAAAATATTAAGTTAGGGGTACCATCATTTTTGTCCATGCCTGTTTCATGAGTTTATTTTTTTACATAATTCTGTTGAAGCATGGTTGAAAAACAATGTCTGACTTTCATTGGTTAACATTTATAGAATTTTAATTTATTATTACTTTTGTCAGATTAAAGTTATTTCTGTGACCATTGTGACTTTTTCTTTCATTGACCAAAGGGTACCAACAATTTTGTCCACGTCTGTATATATATATATATATATATATATACAGTATATATACATAAAAAAGTAATTGTCAGTCAGATGGGCTTTTGAAAGACAACCACAATCTCAGATTTCTCCAATAACATTGTTGCACATTTATTGGAAAAGTCAGCAATTTAATTGTAATGGACTTGAGCAAATGCAAGATACACTATATGGATAAAATATGGGACACATCTCATAATCATTGAATTGAGGTGTTTTATTTAGTCCCATTGCCATAGGTGTGTAAAAATCCAGCATCTAGCCACACAGTCTGCCTCTACAAACATTTTTTTTAAGGAATGGGTTGTTAAAATCAGCTTACTGAATTTAAGCATAATACTATAATAAGATGCCTCCACTGCAAGTCAGTTAATTACATTTCGTTCCTCCTAGATATTCCACGATCATTTGAGAGTAGTATTATTTCAAAGTGCAAGCATTTAAGAGCTGCAGAAACTCAGCCATGAAGTGGCAAACCACATAAAGTTAAAAAGCAGGGTCCTAAGTGTTAAGTGGCATAGTGCATAAAAGTCACCAACACCACGCTGACTCAATAACTGCAGACTTCTAAATGCCTCCTCGGGCATTAACTTCAACATAAAAAAGTGCACTGGGAGCTTCATGGCCTTGGTTTCCATTGCCGAACAGCTGCATGCAAGCCTTACATCACCAAACATAATGCCAAGTGTTGGATGGAGTGATATAAAACACACCACCACTGGACTCTGAAGCAATGAAGCGTGTTCTGTGGAGTGACAAATCACTTCTCTATCGGCAGTCTGATGGACAAGTCTGGGTTTGGCAGTAGAGCATTACCTGCATTGTGCCAACTGTAAAGTTTGGCAGAAGAGGTATAATGCTGTGGGTTTGTTTTTCAGGGGTTGGTCTTGATCCTTCAGTTCCAGTGAAGGAAAATCTTAATCAAGACATTTGGGACAATTGTATGCTTCCAACTTTGAGGGAATAGTTTGGGGAAGGTCCTTTCTCTATTCCAGCATGACTCAAGTGCACACAGCAATGTTCATAAACAAATGGTTTGGTGACTTGAAAGTACATGACTGGGCCACACAGAGCCCTGACCTTAACCCCATCAGAGTTTGTTAAATTCTCTGAATCTTTAAAGGAGTTGTGCAAGAATGGGTGGGTTTTGGGGGGAAACAAACATTCATTCACAATCCCTTTAAACTTATCACTTGTCTGGAAATGCTACTCCAATTTTGTCATCTCCCTACTAGAGTGGCAGTGGGACTGTTTTTATAATGACTTTTTAATAAACTCTGGAGTGAAACTTATTAGCTAAGCTAATCACACACCCACTTTTTCACCGACTTTTCAGAACAGGAATGAAAAAAAACTGAAAGCCCTATTTTGCAAGTTTTATGAAGTGTTGGGCTTGATAAATTCCTCTCTAGCATGTAGACATTTATGATGTACCCAGCCTCGGGTGTCTGGGGTCCTGCCTTCAGGATCTCACTCATCTTACCCCAATTATACATGGTGAAGTGATCAGCAGCCTGAATATCATTGTGTAGATTTAATAGAGAGCAGAGTATGTAGCTACTTGTCTCTCTCTACTGGTCTATAGGTTGTATGGAGGGAGCCTTGACATAAAAGTGAAGAATGGATAGACCTCATGTTTTCTACTGCATTCACTATTCTAAGATTATGTTTTTATGACAGTGAATCATTACCCAAATGCATTTTATATGCTTTATACAAGATCTGGATGCCTGATCTATGAAACGTAATGGTTGCAGGAGGCTTTTTTTACTATAATTTTTTTTATGACATAGTTAGATTGACAATATTACAATTATTTCCTCATTCTAGAACTGCTCCTGCATTTACTGTAATTGTAAAATAATAGGATACATGTAAATGATGACATGAACAAAGGAAAAGATCCTAAGTTATGGTAAAATTGAAAATATTTTTTTTTTCTTTTTTTTCTTTGCTTCTAACATCTATTGACGGTATGGAAGAAAAAAAAAATCATTTACAAGACATCGGCTTTTAGGATCTGACAAAATATTAGCATGTCATCATGTCCTGTGGAAAGTTTCATTATCACCCAAAGTCACAGAAGAGCGGAGCACTGAGTCGCTAATCCAATACTAAGTGCTCAATATTTTCTTGATGAATTCTCACTTTCTGTATGCATAAAATCAAAACCAAGCTCTCTGGCAATTGATTTTGTTCAAAGAAATATGCTTTAAGCACTGAAGCTAATTACAATTTTTGATTAAAACATAAACACAGCAGAGCGATATTGGAAGTGTAGTCAGACACACAAATTCTCAAATTTTCACTAATTTACATCTACTAAGGTAAAGCTATGGCAGTGTCAGTTAGTTTTCAAAGATATAAACGTAAAAAATATCAAACATAAAACAATCAAAATGAAGGGTACAACTTTATAGTTTCATATGTATCCATACAGAAATCACCTTCCAAATCTGGTCTCATTAATAAACATGTTACATATATTTCAGTGTGCTACACTTTATAACACCTTCAGGCTCCTGAATAATTACTTATTCAACTTCTACATTCAGTATAAGACAGATTAATCTAAATATTCCTGTATGAATTTTTGAGATTTTATTTTCCATAATTAGCTAAACATATTAATTTAACATTAGACTTTGGAACTTTGCAAGGGCTTTTCTTACCTTTGAAATGAAGGGTCACCTGAGCAGCTGCAAAGTGTTACCTTTATTTTCCTCTTCTGCCTTTGGAATAGGTTCGGTTTGTTGGACCTATTGGAAGTTATATACAGAGATATCAATGGCAGCACTTGGAATCACATAGCAAATACCTGCATGATCTCTTTATTCCATGTCCGTTAGGGTTACTTCAATCACTATCCTATTGCAAAGACTTTTGTGTTTTCCAGAAAGCATGCACTGTGTAAACATAGATCTAGTATGCCTTAATGAGACAAGTTTAACAGCACTTAGCATAAGCCAAGAAGTCCTCTTAAAAACATAGCAACAATTTTTTACTCCATTTTGTATACGGCATGAAATCTTTTGGAATGTGATCCCACAAAAGAAGAAAGCCTGGAATGTTGTCCGATCACACTAGGCTATTGTATTACAGGGACTTGACATGGGAAAATATGTTCTTCCTTAGAACTGTTAATCTAGAGATACATTCTTCATTATCACACAACAAACCATCTTGTCCACAGGAAACAGCAATGTTAATGACCTGCGTCAAAATGTATTTGCTTGAGTGAGGCTGACAATGGCTAAATTAACAGGAGTGTTGTAGTGTGGAATGTTTAATAAGCTTAAGGGGTTAGATGGCCAACGCTAGCGAAAGCAAGAAAAGCGAGGAGCGTGATTTTGTTTCTGAGTTTTTATCAATTACATAGTAAGCAGACTCTTTGGAGAGGGTCATTAGTTTTGTTCTGCAGACTATTCTCAAGTCATCAGAAGAACATTGCTTTGCTGTTTTGATTGCAAATGATTATAACGCTCCAATTAATCAGTCAGCTAAACGATGAAATCTTCTGTATAGGCAGAAATGTAATTTCTTTGAGAAAAGGTGATAAATATTAATTTTGCACAAGCTGTAGATAATTAAGACAATTATGTTCATTCAGGTGTCCTATGTAAAAAGTGCATTACAGCTATTTATAATTGTAACATGTTTACTTTTCTTGATTTAATGACGAGTACAAAGCAATAAAATCTCTGATGCGTTTCGGGCTGCACTAGTTTTTTTTCAGAGTTTTGACAAAGGGCTAGTGTTGCCCAAAAAGCGTAAGAGATCTTATTGCTTTAATGCAATAAAATTGCCATTGCTGTACAGAAAGTGGGATATGGAGTTGGCAATGGCCGTTTTGCACTCCTGCGCGCTTCTGCTATTGTACTCAAGAATAAAAGAAGACGGTTTTAAGTGGTGAGCGCCACAATCTTTATTTTCTTCATGTTATGTTTTAATATGGACTTTTTCATATTGCTGAGCACCAGTCCACGGCAAATTCACTCTGTGTTTAGGAGTGAACTACGGGAGCTGGTCGTCTCACCATCCATATTGTGGTAAAGTCTATTGCTTCTTTTTGTATATTATTTTTTTGTTTTGTACTCTATGTATTTAAATACCCTTTCACTGGCAACTCTGTTTTACCACTTAGATGCTGATGTTGCTATTGAACGCAGTATATTAGGGGTAAAATTGTCAGGGATCAGAGTTATCTGCATTTCTAACTCCTAGTGATAGAGTGTTAGCTGTACTGTAAAGCTGACACTCGGTTTGGATTATGCAGGCGGTGCATCATTCCTGTACCACACATGTACTATGCTTTGCTCTACATAAGGAGTTTTTCATATCTGATAAAGTGATGACATGTTGGTAGGATTGCTGGGACCCTCACAATCTTAAGAATGAAATGATTACAGTGCTGACTAGTGATAAGCGGCAGGGGTAATATTCGAATTCTGGATATTTCACAAATATTTTGTCAAATATTCATCATATATTCACGAATTTGAGATTATTTTCTTGTTTGTGAAAAATCGGCAATGTAATATTTGCGTAATGCGCATGAAATACAGGCGTGGATCACTTTTGCTATATTTTCCAAGCTGCTACAAGTTTCCTGAGACTGGAGAAAATGGTTGGCACGACAGAACATTAAAAATGGCTTTATATGCAGTTAGAGGGCTCCAATATATTTTCGGTTGCGCTAATCGGCACTAATGATGCGAATATTTTGGCGCAATACGTGAAACTTCACATTTTAGCAGGTCTGCATGCATGTATGGACAGCAAAACCTATCACACTACCTAACACACTGAACTGCAACAGCTACGCTATATCAGGATATAACCTACACTGACTATCTCCCACTAAACATCTGTATTTGGATATATAAGCTATCTAACTATCTATCTAATGTAGTGTGGAAAGCACAGAGCACAGCAATGACACTGCTGTCTCTCTCAGAACTTTTAAAAACTGTAGAAAATGGCTGCTGGGGAAGTTCTTATATAGTAAGGGGTAGGCAACTTTCCTATTGGTTGCCAGCAGGGCCGTCTTTACCAAGGAGCAAAAGGGGCAGCTGCCCCGGGCCCAGTTGCTCCTGGGGGGCCCAAGGCAGCTGCCTCTTGAGCCCTGCTAGCCACTGCCCCGGGTGTCAGGCTGTCAGCTACAAAGGGGGTGCTGCCATGCCATGCCTGCCGGCACTGAGTCCAGGCAGCGTACTGTGAGTGAGAGCTGTGATCTAAGACCTGAGATGACATCATCACCATGTGACCAGTAACCTAGCAATATTACTGGTCACATGGCTATGAGGTCATCACAGGTCCTAGCAGGAGTGTTGCTGTAGGAGAAGTTTGCACTTATCTGTGGAGCTTTTTTTTGTGAAGATTACATCAGAAAAAGGTGACAGGGGCTGTTATGCTAATATACTGTAAACTACTGTATAGTGGGGTGCTGTATACTGTGTGGGGGACTGTATACTGTGTGGGGCTGTATACTGTGTGGGGGACTGTATAGTGTGGGGGGCTGTATAGTGTGGGGGGCTGTATACTGTGTGGGGGACTGTATACTGTGTGGGGCTGTACTGTGGGGGGGACTGTATACTGTGGGGGGGACTGTATACTGTGGGGGGGCCTGTATACTGTGTGGGGGACTGTATACTGTGTGGGGGGCTGTATACTGTGTGGGGCTGTATACTGTGGGAGGCCTGTATACTGTGGGGGGGGCTGTATATTGTGGGGGGTTCTATACTGTGTGGGGGGGCTGTATACTGTGTGAGGGGGCTGTATACTGTGTGGAGGGCTGTATACTGTGTGTGGGGGGCGGTATACTGTGGGGGGCCTGTATAGTCTGTGGGGGCTGTATACTGTGTGGGGGGCTGTATACTGTGTGGGGGCCTGTATAGTGTGGGGGGCCTGTATAGTGTGTGGGGGGGCCTGTATAGTGTGGGGTCTGTATACTGTGGGTGCTGTATAGTGTGGAGTGCTATACTGCTGTACTGTATAGTGTGGGGGCTGTATCGTGTATAGTTTGGGGTGCTACATACGGTGAGGTGCTATACTGCTCTACTGTATACTGTGAGGTGTTGTATACTGTGGGGTGCTGTATACTGCGGGCTGCTGTATACTGTGGGCTGCTATACTGCTCTACTATATACTGTGGGGTACTGTATAGTGTGGGGTGCTATACTGCATACTGTGTGGTGCTGTATACTATAGGGTGCTATACTGCATACTATGGGGTGCTGGGGTGCACTGTAACACTAGGGTGAGCCGAGCCCTGGTCTCCTTCCTGCAGAGCGGTGCCCACTTCCAGCCTGAGCCCAGCTGCCCAGAGCACTGATCCTGAGCCGCTGGAGTCTTCAGAACTGGAAGTATTTACAGTCATTCACTGTACTCTACCAGGTGTGTGGATTTTTTGTGTGTGTGTTGTGGTGGAGGGCGTGATTGCCTGCTAAGGTGTGGGAAGACGGGATCCAGGGGGCCCAAATAAATTTCTGCCCAGGGTCCAATCAATATTAAAGACGGCCCTGGTTGCTAGGGATGTTGCTAAGCTCAGACAAAGACATTGCAACCTTCTCATTGGCCCACAAGCTAGAAGAGAGGTTACTCATGAAAAAAAAATCTATAATATTCAAAATTATGAATAGATATCACTATATTCTAAATATTCGTGAATTCTCGAAGTGACGATATTCACAATTAATATTTGCGATTTTAATATTCGCGCCCAACACTAGTGTTGACATAGTGCTACAGCCCCTTCTATATTTTCCATGCATAGCAGCACTCCTGGTCACCTGGCTGTGCAGGCAACTGCAACATGTTCCATACACTTGGGTATTGATGTTGTAGCGTACAGGATGTGGTACTAAGCTAACACTATGGCTCTTCATTCTCAGAATCATAAGCGTCCTAGAAATCAGACTCTCACTGATCATAAAGTGATTCCATATCGTAGTGGATGATTATCAACCTAGAAGGGAACCACAAAGTATATTACACTCTATAATACACTCTAATTGATAATATTTCACTCCATGAGCTAAATTTTGGCCCATAGTTTACATGATATTAGTGTTGAGCGAATTGAAGCATCTGAAGTGGAATTTGGCCTGAAGTTTAGGAAAACTTCAATTCGCAACAAAGCCAAATTTCCTCGTGCTTTATGGTAACAAATCAGTTTGCCCTAAAATGGCTGCTTCACGTGTTACAAGGTGAAAATAAGAAGCCTGGGAAAGCAATATGACCCATAATGCCGTTTATCCAGCCAATCTACTGGTAGCCATCCTCTGTGATGACACAGCCCTATAAAACCCTAATCCTTCATGGTCTCTGCCATTGTCCTGTGAGCTGAGCATAGGGAGCAATATGGCAAGTGCTCATGCACTAGGGACAGTTTTGCTGCAATAATCCAGTGGCCATGTTTGACCCATCCACCATGTTCGGCCATCTGGTCTTCTTTCTGGGATTCGCGTCCCCATCTATCCTTTGGTTGAACTTGATAGACTTATGTCTTTTTTCAACTGTATTAACTATGTAACTATGTAACTGTATTAATTTTAAAATCAAAATATCACTAGTTTCATAGTAGGTAGGGATCCTGAACCTTATGAAGGGATCCACATGGGATTATGGTCATCCCTGTTTTGGATCCTTAAATTTTATTGCTTTGAGGAAGGTTTTCCCACCTCAATGCTGTGTATCATCTCTGCTACCATCACTCAGGAGGACAGAGGCTGCTGCATACATGCTCCGGCTCCCTCGATTCCTGCCGGGGGGAGCTGTAGGACACCCGGATGACCACGGCATCTGAAAGGGTTAAAAATCCATAGCTTTTAAAACAGCAGATACCCGGTGGCTACTTTTAAATGCCCAGCTGTCATACATTTACTGTCCGGGGTCTGGAAAGAGTTAACTTCCAAGCCTTGAAACTGAGGTTGGGCCACCAAGTGGGATGAATTTGATTAGGCAGAGTGGCCTTGGAATATCTCATTTGTGACAAATTAATTCAGCACAAATCAAATTTCTTGGCAAACTTTGGCAAATCGGCTAAATCAAATTTTTACAAACTTTGCTAATCTCTATAGGATATGCATGCACACGATCAGTGTTAGCATGGGTCCTTTGGCACCATTTTACTTTTCTTCAAATGAAAATGGACTGCATTAAAAAGCAACAGAAACAAAAGGTGGAGGATTGAAATTCTTGCCATGGATCACATCACTTACATAAATGACTCATTCATGGATACTTCAATAACAAGAAGTATTTTGTATACCAAGTGCACAGTTTAAGTTTCATAAAGTTTGTGTTGCTTCTCTGTAATAAAGAATGGGCTCTTATTAGGCTACTGTATTTAGTTAAAAATATCATCAGTCATAGTGTTCTCTTACAAGTAGCCTTAAAAATAATGACCCTGATTTATCATGCCTTCACTCCAGAATTCTCGCTTCAAAAACTCTAAAAATAGGGCTTTTGCAACTTTTTAAGCTTACTTGTACAAAAAGTTAAAACTTTTTGCAGTTTTACACCACTCACTCCAGTTTTTACATTTATGTAAGAAAGCGTGTGTGGTCAGCTATGTTAATGAGCTTCACTCCAGATTTATCACTGAGACTTTTTTTTAGAAAGTCACAATCTCCTTTCAGTAGAAGGATGGAATAGAAAAACTGGAGTAGCTTTTCTAGGCAAGTGTTAGCCTTATGGATGAGACAAATTTATTAAGTAACACAAGACATTTGATAAATGTGGCATAAAGTACTCCAACGCAGACTCATGATAGATTTCCCCCATTATGTTTTCTGGTTAAGATTTGATAATTTTAAACAAAAAACATACCTAGTAAAAAAAAATGCCTTAAACTCCTAAACCACCACAAAACATCAAAACAGACTATAGATCTTAAAGTAACATCTGACCATGCCATTTTTATACTAAAAGAAAAAACTATGAAAATGCCGCTGCTGTGCATGAACTCAACCTTAAAGGTGTTTTCCAGAATTTAGCAATTGATGATCTATCCCTATTAGAGATCATCAATACCAGATCAACAGGGTTCCAAAACCCACATCCCCACCAATCAGCTCTATCCATTATCTAATGTGAGTAAGTGCAATTCTGCTCACATTGAAGTGAACTGGCGCATTCTGAAGTAACTAGCTCCATCTGCTACACTTTATAGTGAAGCTGCTCAGGTTATCAGACCACCTGTCAGATCTAACATTTATGACCGATCCTAGGAATTGGAGAACCCCATTAAAGTAGTCGCCTCCAGATTCCAAATATGGCAATGAAAATAATCCCCTGGAACTCTATCTGAGTAAAATAAATAGTTGCCATGTAATGTGGTGTCTATCTAGAAAGACATCAAAAGATTTATAAAAAGCATAGGAGTGTCCCATGGTCATCATCAAGTATAGTCCATTCTATCAGCCAGAGCAGGTGCCACAGCAAAGAGCAGAGTTTTTTCTGGAACTTGAGATCATTAATTACATGGCCACCATTTTTTTTATGAGCAAATAAACTCAGAATTTAATCAGAATTTAAACAATTTTAAAATTCATATTCATTACAATTAATTTTGTTTGTGTGAGAAAATAAGCTGATGAAGAAGACTCCCATTAGAAAGAGACATCCAAATGGTAAAGAAAACTAAAACCCCCTACATATACGTCTGGTTTTATGGCTCAGTTCCTTTGAGAATTAATACAGGGGTGCATTGATCATTTTAATTCCACAAGTGTTTCATAAAATGTATTATAATTAGGGCATGAAAATAAAAAATTGCATGTTAGAAGGGAAGAAGCACCATTTGACTTTTGAAAACCAGATTTTACTGGAATGCGTTTAGGTACCATAAGAAACTTGCAGCACCCTTGAGGTACCAGTACAGTGGAAACTCTATGAAATAGCCCCATTTTTTAAACGACACCCATGAAGGAATTCAGCTAGTGATGTAGCGATGGTTTAGATTCCACAGGTGTTTCATAGAATTTATCATTGGATGAATGAAAATGAAAATATTTTTTTTTCCAGTAGTACAGTATGTTATTTTAGTCCCAAATTTTTCATTTTTGCAAGGGCTAAAAGAGGAAAACACATGACATAATTTGTTACACAATTACTCCTAAGTATGGAAATACCCCAAATGTGGTCATAAACTTCTGTTTGGAGAAATGGCATCACTTAGAAGAGAAGAACCGGAGTCTGTATTTTGTAACATAGAATTTGCTAAAATGGTTTTTAAGAGCCATAACTATTTTTTGTTCACTGAGCAGTGTGAGAAGTTATTTTCTGCAGGACGTTTTCAGTCATTTTACTCACTACATACAAAGAAATGCGCTCTGTGACTAAGTAATTTTGTTGGGAAATTCGGCGAAGCAGCCAAATCAAGCTTAAATAACTTTGCTCAACACTAGTAGTTTGCATCGCCTTATATATAACATTTTTATTTTTCCATCAATGTAGTTGTGCAAAAGCTTGTTTTTTGCAGGATGGGTTTAGTTTTTATTGCTATCATTTTGTGATACATATGACTTTTTCATCAGTTTTTATACAATTTTGGGAATGTGGGGTGACAAAACAGCAATTCCATAATTGTTTCCTATCTTTTTCTTTTGAATGCAGTTCACCACAGGAGGTAAGTAAAATGATCCTTTTAGAAATCAAATCATGACAATTATGTGTATATTTTTTTTTCATTTTTCACCAATTATAAATGAGTGGATACAAAAAAGGGTGATTTTTTGTGTTGATCGGGCACCAAAGTGCTCGGGTGCTCGAGTAGAACACCTCGGGTTGCTCAGGAGTTCTACCGAGCACCCGGGCACAATGGAAGTCAATGGGAGATCCAGGCACCCCCTACTCGGAAGAGGGGAGGGTGTCTGGTTCACAGGAAAAGGTCAGAAATTGATGGAAACACCACTTAAATGGTTCAAGAACAGCATGGGGAGGATGTCTGGATGCATCTTGGACTCCCAGGTCGCTGCTGGGAACGATGTTGTCCGAGTAGTACGCCACTTTTACAGACTGACAATAATACGCACAAAACCGAAGATAAAATCGATTTTAAAGGAAAAATTGTTAGGAAACATTCTTTCCTATATATTTACTTGTATATAAAGTGCAAGTGCTGCCAAAAATTGCAAGGAAGAGGAACTCCAATACAACCTATATATCACATAAAGGAGGGTACAATTGTTCAGGTAGTGGGACTCTCATAAAGCCTATGCACTAAGTGAAAGGGCTGCCAGAAATTACAAGGAATCGGCACTCCAATACACCCTTTATTACACATAAAGGAAGGCACCCCTTGAAAAATTATGATTGATGGACTGCTGGTGACCCTCTAAAACATTAGGAGCAAGGGCCTGCTGGTGACACTCTAAAACATTAGGGGCGAGGGCCTGCTGCTGATCTGACCATCTGAAACATTAGAGGTGAGGGTCTGCTGCTGAGTTGACTCTCTAAAAAATTAGGGGTGAGGGTCTGCTGCTGATCTGACCTAAAACATTAGCAGTGAGGTAATGCTGCTGAGCTGACCATCTAAAAAATTAGGGATGGGGGCGTAGCCAGCAGCTAAGATGAACGGACGCTGGTGAGAGGAGCTCTGTGGCTGCAGCTACACAAAAGGATAAATCCTGACCAACACCACAGCCATTTTTCAAAACAAAGACCCCTGACGAAACCCTGCTATACTTGGAAGCCAGAGCTGTGTAGAGGCACCTTAGGCTGTGCACAGAGGAGCCGGTCTGGGAGCCAGTGAAATCGCACCGGGGGCCGGAGGAGCACACCGGACTTGGCGAGGAGAAGGGAGAAAGAGTGGGAGGCGGCAGGCACATTACCTGTCGGGGAACAGTGTGATTGGTCGCAGTGTCAGTCACTCCCTTGGTTTCCCACCAGTCGCCCATTTTACCCGCACCTCCACTACCCAGTAACTGTGCAGAAAATATGCATAGCGATCTGCTGGCCTCATATAACAGCAGCAGGTCACTATATAAAAGACCAGAAGGAAATACAGGTAAGGAGAGAGCAGACATAAGCTATTGCCCTACATATCATCTTACAAGACACACACAGGAGACAACAACCCCTCTGCAAGACAGCGGAAGGCTTATAAACAGAAATATACTATGTCCTAAAGAGGTCCAGATCCTGATTCCATTACAATAAACGGACAGATACCCTGACACTACAATGGGTCCACAAAAAGCACAGAGTGATGCTGACAAATTGCATGAATTTGCTAGACACCCAGAAGAGGGATCATGGTTGCCAATACCACAACGGAATGTCAATACAAGAGCAAGTAAGGGGAAGACCATGAGGAACTCACACTAGGACAAGTATCTATCCAAGTTCTAGAGGCTATAACAGCTTGTAAGTCATCCCTCACAGGGAAACTAGACAAAGCCAAAATTTATTTGGGGTTACTACACCAAGACCTGCACAACCTGCGAGAAAGAGCCCAGCACACCGAAGAGCGCATATCCCACATAGAGGATGCTACTGCCACTGTTCAATAATCCATTTCTGATCTAAACACCAAAGCAGAACTCTGGAAACAAAAAGCAGACGACCTAGAAAACAGACTTCGTAGAAACAACATCAGAATTATCGGTCTATCTGAAAGAGCGGAAGGTTGTGCGCCAGATGAGTTCATACAAAAATTGATAAAAGAGCTTTTCCCTGAAGCAGAGTTCTCATCAGCTTACACAGTGTCATGGGCACATAGAGTACCAGCAAAACCCTCGCCGCCAGGCGCTCCACCTCGCTCTATGCGTGCCAGGTTTCTCAACTGCAAAGACAAATACAAGATACTAGTAGATTTGATCGGACACCTGGATGTTCCGGTTCAGCCGAACTTCACAAAAAAGTTCGAGTTTGGGACCTGAACTGGACCCCGAACCCGAACCCTATTGAAGTCAATGGGGACCCAAACTTTGGAGCACTAAAATGGCTGTAAAAAAGTCATGGAAAGGGATAGATGACTGCAAATGGCAGCAAAATATGGTTAAGGGCATGGCAAGTGCTCTGCAAACAAATGTGGATAGGGAAATGACTTAAAATAATTGATCTTGGAGGACTAGGTCCATATGGAGTAGGAGGTTGAGGAGGCAGTGGATGTGGTGGTGTAGGTGGAAGCGGCGGTGGAGGATGAAGAGGTAGCCTACACTGCTTTTTGGTTTTATTTTTTATATATTCTTTGTTTAAATTAGGGTACACCACAAAACATTGGGAAATATAACCTGTGATAACCCCCTCCAGCCGTGCTAAACAAACAATACACTGGCTGCAGGGCAGGCCAGCACCTCCAAGGCGTAAAGGGCAAGCTCAGGCTATATGCCCAATTTGGAGACCCAGAAGTTGAAGGGGGCAGAACCATCAGTCAGTACATGTAGGCGTGTGCACACATACTGCTCCACCATGTCGCACGTCCCCGTGATGTCCACGATCCAATTGGATATCTGCTCTATCAACTTTCGATGTTCTTTTCTGCGCCTAGCATGTTGATCACGGCTAGCGGCGAATCAGGGTTCCACGCCGGAGTGGGAGCGTGAGAAAGGGATACCACATCCAAGCGAGGTCAATGTATGAAATTAAATGTGATCAAGCGGAAATGTGGGAGAAGTTATCAAAGCGGATCGAATGAAAGAAGGGGGCGCACGGCAATTGCCCACTCCCGACTCGGGGAGGTACTGACAATAAATAACAATACAGGACTCTTAAGATGCCCTGTTAATGGAATGAGTAATAAAAAATTATAGGGAATGTCACTGGATTTTGGATTTGGAAACGTTAGACAGGAGAGGCCCTGCTGCTGCTTTGTTAACTCAAGATAGCTTCTGCCTGATCGCACGTCCCCGTGACGTCCTCGATCCAATTGAATATCTTCTCTATCAACTTTTGGTGTTCTTTTCTGCGCCTACCATGTTGATCATGATTTGCGGCGAATCAGGGATCCATAACGGAGAGGGAGGGTGAAAAAGGGATACCACATCCAAGCGAGGTCAATGTATGAAATTAAATGTGATCAAGCGGAAATGTGGGAGAAGTTATCAAAGCGGATCGAATGAAAGAAGGGGGCGCATGGCAATTGACTCTTAAGATGCCCTGTTAATGGAATGAGTAATAAAAAATTATAGGGAATGTCACTGGATTTTGGATTTGGAAACGTTAGACTGGAGAGGCCCTGCTGCTGCTTTGTTAACTCAAGATAGCTTCTGCCTGATCGCACGTCCCCGTGACGTCCTCGATCCAATTGAATATCTTCTCTATCAACTTTCGATGTTCTTTTCTGCGCCTACCATGTTGATCACGGTTTGCGGCGAATCAGGGATCCACGCCGGAGAGGGAGGGAGTGTGAGAAAGGGAGAGCAATCCAAGCGAGGTCAATGGCTGCAATGTGATTGAGCAAAAATGCGGGACAAGTTATTAAAGCAGAAGGATTGAATGAAAGGGTCAATTAAAAATGAATTTTTGACATTTAAGTCCCTGTCACCTATGCAGAGCAGGGGTTTTTCATCGCCAGAAATGGGTTAATGTCACTCACCAATGGAACAGATGATTTTAAAAAATTTCAGTCCCTGTCACTTATGCAGAGCATGGGTTTATTCAAGGCAAAAATGGTAAAATGTCACCCAAGAATGTAACAGAAAAATGTCAGAAATTTATTAACCTGTCAACTAGGTAGAGCAGGGGTATATCAAAGCCCACAAAATAGTGAATGTCGCCCAACTATGTAACAGAAAAATTTGGGAAATTTGTTTACCTGTCTACTAGGTAGAGCAGGAGTATATCACAGCCAAAAATTGGTGAGTTTCACCCGGAAATGTAACAGGCATAAAATAAAATACCTACAAATTAAAAAAAGGTGGAGGTCAATATGGAGTAGGAGGTTGAGGAGATGGTGGATCTAGCAGTGTAGGTGGAAGCGGCGGTGGAGGAGGATGAGGTAGCCAACACTGTTTTTTTGTTTTACTAAAAAATAATAATAATAATTAAATTAGGGTACAGCCCAAAAGAGTGGGAAATATCAAAAATACAACAATGAGCAATTGCGCTGTAGTATAACAATGGCTGGGTAAGGCCGGTATACATGTCTATTCTGCACAAGGTACGGACAAGTCCTGTGGGATCCATGCTTGGTTCATTTTAATGAACGGGAGCTTGTCCACATTGGCTGTGGACAGACAGCTGCGCTTGTCTGTGATAACGCCCCCTGCCGTGCGTTATCACAGGGCAGGCCAGCACATCCAAGGCATAAAGGGCAAGCTCAGGCCATGTGCCCAATTTGGAGACCCAAAAATTGAAAGGGGCAGACCCGTCATTCAGTACGTGTAGGTGTGTGCACACATGCTGCCTCCTGCTAAGACGTTCCATATCAGCTGGTGGTGCTGGTTTTTGTGGCGTGCTGACAAAGCTTTTCCACATTTCGGCCATGCTAACCCTGCCTTTTGAGGTGCTGGTGGTGCCCCAGCTATGTTGGCGACCTCTTTCTCCTCCTCTGCCTTGGCCCTGTGCTTCCACTGTGCCCCCGCTGTCAGGTGGGAATGCCACCAACACCGCGTCTACCAGCGTGTGCTTGTACTCGCGCATCTTATGATCACGCTCCAGTGACGGAATTTAGGACAGTACGTTGTCCTTGTAACGGGGATCCAGCAGCGTGGCCACCCAGTAATCAGCACAAGTTAGAATTTGGGCAACTCAGAGGTCATTGTGGAGACACTGCAGCATGTAATCGCTCATGTGTGCCAGTCTGCCCAAAGGCAACGAAAAGCTGTCCTCTGTGGGAGGTGTAACGTCTGTGTTTTCTGTAATCCCTCAGCCACGCACCAGTGATGGCCATGAGCTGGTTTGGGTGACACCCTGCTGTGAACACAGTTCCTCCTCCTCCATCTCCTCCTTCTTATTCTCCACCTCATCATCCTCCAGATTTGTGCCCTGGCTGGACAATTGTGTACCTGGCGTTTGTGGGTTCAGGAACCCACCCTTGGAGCTACTTGTGAATGACTGGCCAGAAATGACTGGCCAGAAACCCTATGAAATGATCTCTCCTCCTCCTCCTGTGCCACATCCTCTTCCATCATCTCCAGAATCGTTTTTTCAAGGAGGCATAGAAGTGGGATAGTAACGCTGAGAATGGCATCAACGGCACTGGCCATGTTAGTGGAGTACTCGAAACAGTGCAACAAGGAACACTGGTCTTGCATAGAGGCCCAGTCATTGGTAGTGAAGTGGTGCTGTTCCGCAGAGCGACACACCCGTGTGTGCTGCAGCTGAAACTCCACTAGTGCCTGCTGCTGCTCGCACAGTCAGGCCAGCATGTGGGCACGTCGCATATGAGGCAGTGAGCGGGAAAGCCGAAGTTACGCTGCAGCGCTGACAGGCGAGCAGCAGCAGGGTGAGAACGCTGAAAGCGCTCACAGGTGGCTCGCACTTTATGCAGCAGCTCTGACATATCGGGGTAATTTTTAAGGAACCTCTGCACCACCAAATTCAGCACATGAGCCATGCAAGAGATGTGTGTAAAACCGGCTAGTCCCAGAGCTGATACAAGATTTCGCCCATTATCGCACACCACCAGCCCGGGCTTGAGGCTCACTGGCACCAACTACTCATCGGTCTGTTGTTCCATGCTGGTCCACAGCTCCTGCGCAGTGTGGGGTTTGTCCCCCAAACAGATACGTTTTAAAACTGCCTGCTGTCATTTTCCCCTAGCTGTGCTGAAGGTGGTGGTGAAGGTGTTAAACTGACCGGATGAGGAGGCGGTAGAGGATGAGGAAGCAGAGTAGGAGGAGGAAGCAACAAGAGGCAAACTGAAGTGCCTTGCAATCCTCGGTGGTGGAAGGACATGCGCCAAACTACTATCCGCCTCAGGCCCAGCTGCCACTGCATTTACACAGTGTGCTGTTAGGGAGATATATAACATCCCTGACCGTGCTTACTGGTGGACCTTGCCACAGATGGCGTTAAGCAGTGCACACCTGATTTTGTCCCCCACTTGGTTGTGCAAGGAAGGGATGGCTCACCTGGAAAAGTAGTGGCGGCTGGGCATGACGTACTGTGGGACAGCCACTGCCATAAGGCTTTTAAAACTCTCCGTCTCCACCAGACGGAATGACAGCATTTCAAAGGCCAGTAATTTTGAAATGCTGGCATTCAGAGCTAGGGATCATGGGTGGGTAGGGGGTACTTCCTCTTCTGCTCCAGTATTTGGGAGATGGACCGCTGAAAGATTCTGTGGGACATTGTGGAGATGCTTGGTGACCCAGGTGTTGGTGTTGCTGGCAGATCCTCTGTTTGCGGGGTGGCAGGTGCCACTGTCACCCAGAGGTGGATGAAGAGGCCGAGACTGCAGCAGAAGAGGAAGCAGGACAAGCCAGAGACCTTTCTTGGTATTTGAGGTGTCTACTCTACTGCAGCTCGTGCTTCGTGCTTAGTTGCCTGGTCATGCAGGTTGTGCTCAGGCTAAGAACGCTTATGCCTCGCTTCAGGCTCTGATTGCACAGCGTGCAAACCACTTATGTCTTGTCGTCAGCACATTGTCTGAAGAACTGCCATGCCAGGGAACTCCTTGGAGCTGGCTTTGGTGTGCTCGGTCCCTTGCTGCGTTGGGCAGTAGCAGGCGTACTGTCTAGGGGACGGCCGCTCCGCTTTTGCACCCTGCTCCCTCTTCTGCTGTGTTGGTGGTTCTGTGCGACCACAGCCTCTTCCTCCGAACTACACAGGTTACTCGCATGACCTTGATTCCTTGTGGGGTCGAGGACCTCATCGTCCTCCACATCTTCTTCCACCCAGTCTTCACCCCTGCCCTCCTAGTCAGTCTGCACACTGCAGAAAGCCACATTAGTTGGAACCTGTGTTTCGTCATTATCCAAGACTTTCTGCGGTGGTCCTCCCATGTACTCATCTTGAAACATAAGTGGTTGGGCATCGGTGCAGGCATCGGTCTCTTCCACTTCTGGGGCAGGGCTATGTGGATGGCCCTGGGAAACCCTGCTAGCAGAGTCATCAAAAAGCAGAAGAGACTGCTGCATGACTTGGGGCTCAGACTGCTTGGCTGATTTGCAAGGGGGTGAGGTGATAGACTGATGGACATCGGCTGCAGGTCCTAACTCTGATCTTTCAGCAGGAGACTGGGTGGGAGACAATGTGAAGGAACTGGAGGCACTGTCAGCAACCCAATCTAATATCACCTGTACTTGTTCAGGTCTCACCATTCGTAGAGCCGCATTAGGCTCGACCAAATAATGCTGAAGGTTCTTTTGCCTACTTGCACCTGTGTTTCACTTGTGCGTGTAGATGGCACAGATCGACCACGTCCTTTCCCTGAAACAACACGAGCTTCACCAGCAGCACCATGACCGGGGCCACGTCCCTTATTCAAGGCTCTCCTCATTCTCCACAATATTTGTATTTGGCCCAAAATGGGTGTTTTTTTTGTTTAATAACAGAATATAACAGCGGTATCTAACGCGTGTATTTCACACTGACAGAAGCAGCAAAGGCCGCAAAATTTATTATTTGGCCCAAAATGGGTGTTTTTTTTAATAACAGAAGATAACAGCATTATCTAACGCATGTATTTCACACTGACAGCAAAGGCTGCAAATTTAGTATTTGACACAAAATGGGTGTTTTTTTTAAAATAACAGAATATAACAGCAGTATCTAACGTGTGTATTTCACACTGACAGAAGCAACAGAGGCCGCACATTTATTATTTGGTCTAAAATGGGTGTTCTTTTAATAACAGAATATAACTGCAGTATCTAACGCGTCTATTTCACACTGACAGATGCAACAAGGGCTGTAAAACTTAGTCTTTTGCCCAAAAAGGGTTCTTTTTAATACCCAGAAAATTATTGCAGTATTTCAAGCTTAAATTTCACACTGACTAATGCTGCATACACCCCAGATGGAGGGTTTTGCCAAAAAGGGGTGCTTTTTTAAACCCAGAAAATTATTGCAGTATTTCAAGCTTGTATGTAGCAATGACAGTTGCCGCAAACACCACAAATTTAGTATTTTGCCCAAAATGGGTGTTTTTTTTATAACAGAATATGACATCAGTATATATATTGCTTGTATTTCACACTGACAGATGCAACAAGAGCTGTAAAATTTAGTCTTTTGCCCTAAAAGGGTATTTTTTTAAACCCAGAAAATGATTGCAGTATTTCAAGCTTAAATTTCACACTGACTAATGCTGCATAGGCCCCAGATGGAGGGTATTGCCAAAAAGGGTGCTTTTTTAAACTCAGAAAATTATTGCAGTATTTCAAGCTTGTATTTAACAATGACAGATGCCGCAAATGCCGCAAATGTATTATTTGGCCCAAAATGGGTGGGTTTTTTTTTATAACAGAAGATAACAGCAGTATATAACACTTGTATTTCACACTGACAGATGCAGCAAGGGCTGTAAAAAAAAAATTGCACAAAAATGGTGCTCTTTAAAACCCAGAAAATTATTGCTGTATTTCAAGCTTAAATTGCACACTGACAAATGCGGCATAGGCCCCAGATGGAGGGTATTGCCAAAAATTGGTGTTTTTTAAAACCCAGAAAATGATTGCAGTATTTCAAGCTTAAATTGCACACAGACAAATGCTGCAGAGGCTACAGATGTAGGGCTTTGCCAAAAATGGGTGATTTTTTAAAACCCAGAATATAATTGCAGTATTGCAAGCTTTTATTTGACTGTCACAAATGCACATATGCTGTGCTGGTGCACAGAACTTGCATAAAATGGCCGCCGCCGCCCACCTAACTAACACACGGATAAAAGTTCTTTTTCTGGGTCACTGGGCTCAAGGCAGGGTAAAAAGATTGTGTACTGCTTGCACAAAACCTAGGTAGATCGCTGAGTTAACAAGCACTTCAGATTAAAGATTCTGTCCTATTCTCTCCCTCACAGCAGCAGCATCCTATCCCTACACTAATCAGAGCAGAGTGATGTGCAGCGCTACGTGACTCCAGCTTATATAGAGGCTGGGTCACATGCTGCACTGGCCAATCACAGCCATGCCATTAGTAGGCATGGCTGTGATGGCTTCTAAGGGTACAGAGTTAAACGCTTGTTGATTGGCTGCCTTTCAAAAAGCGCCATTAAATCGCCGAACACCAAACCCGAACTTTTACTAAAAAGTTCACGTCCAGGGTCCAAAAATCCTAAAGTTCGGTACGAACCCGAACTTTACAGTTCGGGTTCGCTCAACCCTAGATCCTAGCACTAGCCAGAAGAAGGCAAGAAATTAAATTTGATGGTATCAGGGTCTCTTTATTTCCAGACTTTGAGAGAAGCAAGCATTCATACTCCATGGGATACCCTGCAAGACTCAGAGTAGTGGATGGGGACAGGGCAGTCTTCTTTTCCTCCCCTGGAAAAGCATTGGAATGGTTGGCCCTAAGAAGAAGATCCCCAAGACAATGAGACTCACGTTATAATTAGGGTCCGGTTGCCGATTGATGACAACAACCTGGTTTGGTTTATCTGCTAAATAGCAGACAGTTAAATAGCGTTGCACAGTTATACTTAGTGACTGTCTATTCAAGGATATAGGGCATTAATATTCACCTTCATCTAGTAGAATGGTTATAACATTGTTGTGGCTACATGCTTCTGCCGATAGTTATAGGCAGGGGCATTCTGGACTTACTGGCCAATAGTTTGGGGTTAGACATAACTCTGAAATAGAATTGCTCGCAAAGAAAGCAATAATAATGTTTTATAGGTTAAATGCAATTGCTTATATAGTAATGTTACACACTACTAAACCCACTGCACTGTACTCCACCTGTGACAACACATGTCTGCCTTGGAATCCATGGCTGAGCTAAAAATAGTGTCATGGAACTTCAGGGGCTGGGAACCCCGCAAAAGAGATCAATGGTGTTTGCCTTTACTAGTAATTCTAACCCACGAGTCCTATGTCTGCAAGAGACACATCTCACCAATAGCACTTCTAGAGTCTTACAAAAGCCTTGGGTTCAATGGGCCGCACATTCCTATCACACTTCTTCACAAAGAGTCTCTCTACTAATTATTAAACAACTGTGCTGGGAGGTAAAAGAACTAGCTGTTGATTCGGAAGACAGATATGTCTTTATAAAGATTAACAAAAATGGAGGGCACTCAAAATGGCTGGGTATATATAAGACGAATCAGATAATAGATATGGTATATAACCTATTATTTATTGTTTAAAATGTATCATGTAAGATAGAATCACTCAATAAATCGATAGTGGTAATGTGATGGTCACAAAATAAAATAAATTACCCTGTATGATTGGCAAAATGAGCATACATCAAATTACATAATAAGCATATATTAAAAGAAGGAATGGCCTATTTATGCAGGTGATCAGTCTGCATATAGGTCCTATGTAAAATTCGCAGTTGTGCACAATGGAATAAGATCGAATCTAATAAAATTCGGATAAAAATTGTGCTATTGTAGGTTCAATCGTATCCTGGAGAAGCAGTCGCTGTACAAGAAGAAGAAGAAGGAACAGTCTTACCCCATATAACTGGATCCCAGAGAGCTGTTGCAGAGGGGTGTCTGTATGGAAGATAGTCCGATCCTGTATGGCGTTGGTCCTTGGCGTCCTCGGCGTGTTCCTCTATCGCGGCTTCCGAATCTCTGCTGTCTTACCCGTATTGCAGGAGATGACGATTCTGTGTAGCCGGAAATGACGATTTTTTGTGTTCCGATCAGTTAACAGATTTCGGAGAGTTGCGATCTATTTAATAAATATTCATCTGTAATTTCTGGTCTCTCTCGATTTATTCGGAGTCCATGTACTATCCTTTATTAAACCAAACTCCGAATAAATCGAGAGAGACCAGAAATTACAGATGAATATTTATTAAATAGATCGCAACTCTCTGAAATCTGTTAACTGATCGGAACACAAAAAAATCGTCATTTCCGGCTACACAGAATCGTCATCTCCTGCAATCCAGCAGAGATTCGGAAGCCGCGATAGAGGAACACACCGAGGACGCCGAGGACCACGTGCGCACCAACACCATACAGGATCGGACTATCTTCCATACAGACACCCCTCTGCAACAGCTCTCTGGGATCCAGTTATATGGGGTAAGACTGTTCCTTCTTCTTCTTCTTGTACAGCGACTGCTTCTCCAGGATACGATTGAACCTACAATAGCACGAATTTTATCCGAATTTTATTCGATTCGATCTTATTCCATTGTGCACAACTGCGAATTTTACATAGGACCTATATGCAGACTGATCACCTGCATAAATAGGCCATTCCTTCTTTTAATATATGCTTATTATGTAATTTGATGTATGCTCATTTTGCCAATCATACAGGGTAATTTGTTATTTCATTTTGTGACCATCACATTACCACTATCGATTTATTGAGTGATTCTATCTTTTTTTTTTTTTTTTATTATATTTATTTATTATTTTCTCCTTCTCATTATAACAAGACATAAATGGGGATTCACCATTGCAAAAATACATATATACACCGTCATAAATTACAAAAGTGTGTCATAACAATACCGATATACACCATCCCAAGCTGCAGAGGCATGTCATAACAATTTGTCCCCATTTTTACTATTACCAAAGGCCTCATAAAAAAGAGAGCTTACCCCCCCCCCCCACCATCCCCGACCCCACCCTCACCTCCTCCCTCCCCTCCACCCTTTTTGGTTGTCTTGGGAGCGTCCTAGTAGCCTTTCCTTTCAGTAACCTCTTTTTCAAAAACTTGTATTTCCCCCTTTTTACTTCTTATTTGCTCACTGACTTTATCTGCCTAGCTTTCTCATAGCTTGTCACCCTTTCACATAAGTTTTTCCATTCTACCACACTTGGCGGGCTATCCACTCCCCATCCTCTAGCCAAGACAACACGTGCCAGCATCAAACCCTTTTCCCATTTCCTTTCACTTTCTCTGTCTACCCCAATTCTTCTAGTGTCTCCCAAGACTGCTATGCTGATCTCAAAAGGGGCAGATTTCCTTGTCTCTCTCTCGAGGTCCTGGAAAACTAGTGTCCAGTACCCCTGTACAGTCGGGCAGAACCAAATCAGATGGGGAAAATCGGCCCTCTCCTCTCCACACTTCCAGCATCTTGCATCTCCTATTTTATACATCTTGCTCATAACCCTTGGTGTGACATAGGTCCGGTGAAGGATAAAAAACTGCGTCAATCGGAAACTGCTGGAGATTGTACTCCTTTTAACATTTTTATATATATTTCTCCAGTCCAAGATTAAGGGTGCCATCTCTTGTGCCCATTTCTTTTCACTATTAAATCTAATCACCCTTCCCAAACCCTTCTTTATCTTTTTATAAATCTGTGAGATTGAGACTTTACTCCCTATTCCCTGATGACAGAAATCAACAAATTCTGAGTGCTTTGTAGTGAAATATTCCTTATTCTTCGTTTTGTCAAAAGCGTGTTTCAGTCTACTATATCTAAACCATGTGAGATAATCTTTATCTAAGCTTAAGCCCATTTCCTCTGGTGTCTTCAACTTTCCTTCCACTACTATCTGGGGCACAAATCTAATTCCTTTTTTATCCCAGAACAAATAATCCTCAAACTTCAAAAATTCTTTTAAGTTAATATTTCCCCAAATGGGTGTGAACTTTAGTGAGTGATTTATTCCTAATAATTTTTTACTGTTAACCCAGACTAGGTGTACCATCTTACTAATTGGGCACTGCCTCCCTTTTATTTTTAACATTCCTGTTTCCAATATACTGATAATATTATATTGAAGAACTTCCAACTCCCCTTCCAGGAAGCGACGTAGTCTGTCATCCTCCATCATTAACCACTGAAGCTGGGATGCGAAATAATAGCCCCTAAAGCATGGAATGGACAGACCGCCATCCTCCTCATCTAACCATAGGTATTTTTGTTTCAGCCTAACCCTTTTTCTCCCCCAAATGAGATCGTTTATCGCTCCTTCTAATGCATTAAAGAAGTGGTCCCCTATCCAAATTGGGCACGAGGAAATAACATACAAAATCTGTGGTAATAAAACCATCTTGATTATTGCTATTCGGTCCGCTTGTCGGATCAACAGTTTTTGCCAAGCACTTGTTTTTTCCCTAACCCTTTTTAGTAAAGGGTCAATATTGAGTTCTAAATACTCCTGTATCCTCGAACTAACTTTTATCCCCAGATATTCAAACGATTCCGTGGGTTTCAGAATTTTAATGTTAATTTCCTCCGGCCCAATTTCCTGACCAATTGGGAGCAGTACCGATTTTGTCCAATTCACCTTGAGACCAGAGACAAGGCCAAACTGGTTAACTACCTCCATCAGATGCTGTATCATTGGTACTCCTCCCTCCACAAAAAACAGAATATCATCCGCATAGAGGCATATCTTATCCAGTGCACCATTTCCCCCAAATCCCCTTATTTTTTCATCTGCTCGGACCTTGCAAGCTAGTGGTTCTACAAATATAGCGAACAGCAATGGGGAGAGTGGGCACCCCTGTCGGGTTCCCCTCTGCAAAGGTATTGACTCTGATATTACTCCATTAATCCTAACCCTAACTTTCGAGTTTTTATATAAAAGCTGTGTCCATTTAATAAATTTCTCCCCCAAATTAAACTCATACATAGTCTTCCAGAGGTATGCCCACTCCACCCTGTCAAACGCTTTCTCAGCGTCAAGAGACAGGATGGAATGGGCACCCTCACCAACCATCTGCATATTCAATAATGTCCGTCTAATATTCGTCTGCGCCTGACGTTTAGGTACAAACCCGGTTTGGTCCGGGTGTATTAGCTTCTCAATAACTTTTCTTAGGCGATTTGCAAGTAATTTAGCACAGATTTTAAAATCGGTGTTGAGGAGCGAGATGGGGCGATACGAGTCCACCTTTCTCTCATCCTTCCCCTTTTTGCCTATCAAAGTTATTACAGCCTCGGAGAGGGAGGGCGGGAGTTCACCTCTATCCATTGATTCATTTAAGACCTGTACTAACACTGGAAAGATGACATCTCCGTACCTTCTATATATCTCAAAGGGTAGGCCATCCAGCCCAGGACTGGTGTTCCCCTGAACAGTTTTCAGTGTCTCTCGTAGTTCCTCAACTTCAATGGGGCCATTCAGCCAGTCCCTCTCCTCATCCGAGAGTCTGGGAATCGGTACTCCCTCCATGAAGATTCTAATTTCTTCAGCCCCCCCCCCCCCCCCCTCCGAGGAGTATAGGGCCCCATAATATTCCATAAATTCGCGCTCTATCTCCCCTTGGCTGGATACCATCCCCCCAGCTCTCCCCTCAAGACCGTCAATCCTATTACCCCCCCTTTGATTCTGTATAAGTGTGGACAGCAATTTTCCCGATTTCCCAGATTCCCTGAAGTATCGTTCCCCCTCAAAAAACACTTTTTGTTGTGCCTTGTCGCTTAGATAACTCCACAATGTACTTTTAGCCTGATCCAGCTGGCTTATCAATTCAGGGATTTTCTTAGTCATAAGCTCTACTTCTATTTCTTTTATCCTATCTATCAGCTTTCTCTCCTGTTCTGCAAATCCCCTTTTCAGGCCCTTAATTTTACTTATCAAAATGCCGCGTAGAAATGCCTTAAAGGCGTCCCAGACATACCCTGAGCCTGCTGAGCCCAAATTATATTTCCAGAACTCCTCTATATTCACCCTTATTTCATATTCCTCCTTAATTAAATTCAACCAATGAGGATTCAGGCGAAACTCACGAGTTGTTCGTCTTGGGTTTGTTTTAAACCGCAGGCAAACAGGGGAGTGATCTGATATACTATTCACTTCATACTTCATGCTGGCTATTTTGTGTACTAATTCTGAGCTGACCAATGCCAAGTCTATCCTGGACATAATTTTATTTGAGTGATTCTATCTTACATGATAAATTTTAAACAATAAATAATAGGTTATATACCATATCTATTATCTGATTCGTCTTATATATACCCAGCCATTTTGAGTGCCCTCCATTTTTGTTAATCTTTATAATATACCCAATACCTTGGCATTAGGTACTGTCATATTTGAGAGAGCACCTATCCGTGTCTTTGCTATCAGTAGAGCCTCTGTAATCCCCGTGGATATGTCTTTGTTCACTCTCTCATTGACAATGTACAATACACATTATTATGTATCTACAATTCTCCGCCTGGTTCAATGCAAATGTTATATCAGGCTGCCACATTCGCACCCATTTATCCACAGTCTAGAATAATATGCATGGGAGATCTTAATATGACGGTAGACCCCTCGATGGACAGATTCAAGGATATAGTAGCCCCAGCAGAGATAGAGAGTCCTTCAAGACTTAACAGGTTCCTAACTGAGTTCAGATGGTTTGATCTGTGGCGAGCTAGGCACCCCGGAGATAGGGTATACTTCTGCCATAACAATAGTCACAATTCCTTAACCCGAATAGACTACATGCTAGGTAATGGACTGACTATGTTGAGCCTCAGGAATATACGATATCTATCTAGAGGTATATCAGACCACTCGCCAATGCTGGGGATTATAACACGAGGCACTACCTCAGTAATGTACAGAATGAGTATACACCCGTTCTGGTTTAACTTACTGGATTCATCAGACAGAACATCATTCCAGCTACAAGAATTCTTGGAGCGTAAGAGACCAATTCAGCACTGGTATGGAACACGTTAAAAGCATTCCTTCGCGGGTCCCTGCATTCTAGCATATCCCACATAAAAAAATACACCAAACGGTTAGAAGCAGAAATGGAGTCTCAATGTTGCACATTAGAACAACATTATAAACACCCACCCAACTGACTTTAACAAAACTTTTGGGCTTCAAGCGGGCAGGAAATATCTTATGATACTTAAGGACAAAGCAGTTAGAAAATTATTTTTCTTGAAACAGACAGCATTTGAACTAGGGAATCAATCAGCTAAACTTTTGCCCCAACGGATCCATCATAACTCACTCTCCTCAACAATACTATTGATAAGGAACTCTGCAGGTCAGATACTTAACACCAGGCCTTTTTTCGCCACCTATTGGGCGCCCGTTGCGGTGTGGTGTAAAAAAAATAAAAAAAGTTGGTTATATAAGTTCGGCCGGTCGGCGGCGCCCCTCATGCTGCGCCTCCTGAGCGCTTGCTGCTCTAAAGTATCTCCGGCAGCCAGGTCAGTGCTGCGCAGCCTGCCTGCGCCTGCTGTGTCTGCTCTGTGCTGTTGTTAATGTTGCGTGGCCGAGCTCTGTTCAGTCCGCGGTACAGGAGATTTTGTTTCCTGTACCCGGCCGGACTGACAGGAAGTGCTCACTTAGTGTGCACTTCCTTTCAGTCCGGCCGGGTACAGGAAACAAATGCTCCTGTACCGCGGACCAAACAGAGCTCGGCCACGCTACACTAGAGGTGACAGGAGGAAGGGGGGGGGGGGAGGAATGGAAATGCGAGTGACAAGGGGGGGGGGTGGAAATGAGTGACAAGGGGGGAAATGAAAATGAGAGTGACAAGGGGAGGGGGAATGGAAATGAGTGACAAGGGGGGGATGGAAATGAGAGTGACAAGGGGGGGGGAGAATTGAGAGTGACAAAGGGGGGAATAAAAATGAGAGTGACAAGGGGGGTGGAGGAAATGAGAGTGACAAGGGAGGGGGATTGAAATGAGAGTGACAAGGGGGGGAGGAAATGAGAGTGACAAGGGGTGGTGGAAATGAGAGTGACAAGGGGGGATGAAAATGAGAGTGACAAGGGGGGGGGGAATGGAAATGAGAGTGACAAGGGGTGGGGAATGGAAATGAGAGTGACAAGGGAGGGGGGAATGGAAATGAGAGTGACAAGGGAGGGGGGGTAGAATGAGAGTGACAAGGGAGGGGGGGTAGAATAAGAGTGACAAGGGAGGGGGGGAGAATAAGAGTGACAAGGGAGGGGGGAATGAGAGTGACAAGGGAGGGGGGTAGAATGAGAGTGACAAGGGAGTCCCCAGTGCCAGACCAAGAGCCAGACTACAGCCAGAGACCAGATCATCTTATTTTCCTGGTGGTAAGTAGACAATGCAATATGTTTATTATGTAATTGTTTAGTTATTATTACTACATTGGAAACTAATTTACCTCACATTTAGGGTCCATTCACACATCCATGTGTGTTTTGCGGATCCACAAAACACGGACAGCGGCAATATGCGTTCCGCATTTTGTGGACCGCACATTGCCGGCACTAAGAGAATATGCCTATTCTTGTCCGCTATTGTGGACAAGAATAGGACATGTTCTATTTTTTCAGGATCGGAATTGCAGAAATGTATGGGTCCGCAATTCCGTTCCGCAAAAAGAGACAGCTACAAGAAGCTTGATTAAGCATAGCAGTTCTTTTAATTTAAAAGCTGAGAAAGGGGTGGAACATATGTGATGTCTGATAACATTGACCTAGTTCACAGGATTACATCTGACATACCTTTGTGGACCAATTAATCTCTGCCACAAATGCAAGCGGTGATTGGGGTGGAAAGATGGAAGATAGAAGGGGTTAACGCTCTCGGAGGTGTATATGAACAGGGAGTGTTGATGACATTCGAAGCACTAGCACAGAAATACAATTTCCCCAGAACCCATTTCTTCTCATACCTTCAGCTTAGGCTACTTTCACACTAGCGTTCGGGTTTCCGTTCGTGAGCTCCGTTTGAAGGAGCTCACGAGCGGACCCGAACGCAGCCGTCCAGCCCTGATGCAGTCTGAATGGAGGCGGATCCGCTCAGACTGCATCAGTCTGGTGGCGTTCAGCCTCCGCTCCGCTCGCCTCCGCACGGACAGGCGGACAGCTGAACGCTGCTTGCAGCGTTCGGGTGTCCGCCTGGCCGTTCGGAGGCGTGCGGATCCGTGCGGATCCGTCCAGACTTTCAATGTAAGTCAATGGGGACGGATCCGTTTGAAGATGCCACAATGTGGCTCAATCTTCAAGCGGATCCGTCCCCCATTGACTTTACATTGAAAGTCTGGACGGATCCGTACTAGGCTATTTTCACACTTAGCTTTTTTTTGCTAAAATAATGCAGACGGATCCGTACTGAACGGAGCCTCCGTCTGCATTATTATGATCGGATCCGTTCAGAACGGATCCGATCGAACGCTAGCCGAACGCTAGTGTGAAAGTAGCCTAAGATCAGTCATACAGATCTAATTCCCGAGCACCAACACCACAATATCTAAATTCCCACTCATAGGAATAGTTAAGACCCAGGGATCTAGAGGACTGGTGTCGGGAATTTATTCGTACCCGGTACAGGCAAAAATTTAAGCTAACCCCCTCAAGACAATAGAGAAATGGAAAAAAGTTATGCCCACACTGACGGAAGAATCAGTATCAGATTTATTGGAATCGCATTTATATGTATCACCAGGAGTCAATAATAAAATGATCCAGTTGAACATCCTTCTTTAGACATATCTCACACCAACTTGGATGTACAGAATAGGTAGAGCGCCATCCACAGCATGTCCAAGGTGTGGGGAAATGGAGGCGGATTTGGGTATTTGTGCTTTCGTTCAAAGGCCTGGGGTATGAACATCTGTACGCTGTGCTGGGACACAGAAGTGGATGTGCTAGCTCATGGTGGTTGCGAAAAAGTCCAGGTGCAGGGCTGGAGGGATCCGGGCCTGCATCCTGCACAGGGGATTGGACAGCACATAACACAGGGAAAGAGGAGGCAGTAGTGTGACCCGCAGACACTGATTGTGGACCCAGGCGTACGGCCCACATATTAGGGTGCTTTGATGCTATGTGGCAGATTATGATGGTGGTAGTGAGGTTGCTAGTGTTCACGCACCTGCTCATTTTGGTACTGCACAGGTTGCAAATGACAATTTTTGGCAACTGTGTCTCATCATCATCCACCTTGTGAAAAACGAATTCCTGTTCCCCACCGCCAACTTCTCCTGACTGTGGATGCTGAAGAGTTTGGGAGTCATGGCACAAGATCTTCTCATGTCCTTCTTCAAACAGGCTTGGAAGAGGCCCAAATTAAGTAATGGCGATGAAAAGAGCTCCTTGGAATATCTGAGTGTGGTATCACTTGTTTGCAAAGACTCTCCATAGTGGGAGGAAAGAGGATCAGGAAAGAGGATCAGGGTAAGGATTCTGTTGACCAGACTCTTGGCTACTGAGACTGGACTTTGTGGAAGACAGGGTGGTGCTTAACCGACTGGAAGCATTATCTGCTGCAATCTAACCGACCACCTGGTCGCACTGGTGTGACTCGAGAGAAGAGTTGAGAGGACACCTGGATGTTCGGGTTCGGCAGGTTCGGCCGAACTTGAACAAAAAGATTCGGGTTCGGGACCTAAACTTGACCCGAACTTGAACCTAAACCCGAACCCCATTGAAGTCAATGGGGACCCGAACTTTTAGCCACTAAAATGGCTCTAAAATAGCCCTGGAAAGAGCTAGAGGGCTGCAAAATTCAGCAACACGTGCTTAAGAGCATGGCAAATGCTCTGCAAACAAATGTGGATAGGGAAATGAATTAAAAAAACATAAAAGACCTTAAAAAAATGAAAAGGAATGATACAGGAGGAAGAGGTTGAGGAGGTGGTGAATGGGTGGATGTGGCCGTGTAGGCTCACGTGGCGGTATAGGTGGAAGCGGCGGCGAAGGAGTAATAGGTAGCCAACATAGATATGTGTTATTTTGCATTTTTACATAGGGGTATCCCCCAAAATATTGAGACATATAAAAAAAAAAAAAATAAAGGAATAAGGATGGATGGTTGAGGCTGTTAGAACTGTCTATTCTGCACAAGGTACAGACAAGGTACAGACAAGTCTTGTGGAATCCAGGCCTGGTTCATTTTAATGAACGTGAGCTTGTCCACGTTGGCTGTGGACAAGCGGCTGCATCTGTCTGTAATGACGCCTCCTGCCGTGCTAAATACACGTTCAGAAAGTACACTGGCTGCAGGGCAGGCCAGCACCTCCAAGGCATACAGGGCAAGCTCTGGCCATGTGGACAATTTGGAGACTCAGAAGTGGAATGGGGCAGAACCATCAGTCAGTACGTGTAGGCGTGTGCACAGGTACTGTTCCACCATGTTGTTCAAATGTTGCCTCCTGCTAACACGCTCCATATCAGAAGTTGGGGCCGGTTGTTGCGGCGAGGTGACAAAGCTTTTCCACATGTCGGCCATGCTAACCCTGCCTTCTGATGTGCTGGCGCTGACACAGCTGCGTTGGCGACCTCTTCCTCCTCCCCTGCCTTCGCCTTGTGCTTCCACTTGTCCCTCGGCGTCAGTCGGGAATGCTCTCAGGAGCGCGTCTACCAGTGTGTGCCTGTAGTCGCGCATCTCCCGATCACGCTCCAGTGAGGGAATTAGGGACAGCACATTGTCTTTGTAACGGGGATCCAGCAGGGTGGCCACCCAGTAGTCAGCATACGTTAAAATGTGGGCAACTCTGCTGTCGTTGCTCAGGCACTGCAGCATGTAGTCGCTCATGTGTGCCAGGCTGCCCAAAGGTAAAGACAAGCTGTCCTCTGTGGGAGGCGTATCGTCAGCGTCCTCCGTATCCCCCCAGCCACGCACCAGTGATGGGCCCGAGCTGCGTTGGGTGCCACCCCGCTGTGAACATGCTTCATCCTCATCCTCCTCCTCGTCCTCCAGTAGTGAGCCCTGGCTGGCTAAATTTGCACCTGGCCTCTGCTCTTCCTCCCTGACCTCCTTTTCGGTCTGCACACTGCAGAAAGACACAATGGTTGGCACCTGTGTTTCGTCATCATCAGAGACGTGCTGAGGTGGTTTTCCCATGTCCTTATCAGGAAACAAAAGTGGTTGTGCGTCAGTGCATTCTATGTCTTCCACCCCTAGGGAAGGGCTAGGTGGATGCCCTTGGGAAACCCTGCCAGCAGAGTCTTCAAACAGCATAAGAGACTGCTGTATGATTTGAGGCTCAGACAGGTTCCCCGATATGCACGGGGGTGATGTGACAGACTGATGGGCATGGGTTTCAGGCATGCGCTTTCTGCAGAAGACTGGGTGGGAGATAATGTCAACCTACTGGATCCACTGTCGGCCACCCAATCGACTAGCGCCTTTACTTGCTCAGGCCTTACCATCCTTAGAACGGCATTAGGCCCAACCAAATATTGCTGTAGATTCTGGCGGCTACTGGGACCTGAGGTAGTAGGTTCAGTAGGACGTGTAGCTGTGGCAGAACGGCCACGTCCTTTCCCTGCACCAGAGGCTCCACCAACACCACCACCACGACCATGACCGCGTCCCTTATTAGATGTTTGCCTCATAGTTAGCATTCTCAAAGCAAAGTAAAAAGTGGTTAAGTCTGTTAAAAATAATTAACCGCCAATAAAAACCCTGATGTAGGGTATTGCACTCCATTATTTTATTATTTTTTTTACTCTATATGACAGCGGTATTTGTGGCCTAAATTTCAGAGTCACTTATGCACGTCTAATCCCAGATGTGCAGTATATCAGAGGGTTTTTTAACCCCAGTAAGCAAAAAGCCGTATTTGTGGCCTAAATGTGAAACTCACTTATGCACCTATAATCCTAGATCTGCACTATATGAAACAGATGGGGTTGTTTTGCTCCAGTATGCCAAAGCCGTATTTGTGGCCTAAATTTCAGTCACTATTGCACGTCTAATCCCAGATGTGCAGTATATCAGAGGGTTTTTTAACCCCAGTAAGCAAAAAGCCGTATTTGTGGCCTAAATGTGAAACTCACTTATGCACCTATAATCCTAGATCTGCACTATATGAAACAGATGGGGTTGTTTTGCTCCAGTATGCCAAAGCCGTATTTGTGGCCTAAATTTCAGTCACTTATGCACGTCTAATCCCAGATGTGCAGTATATCAGAGTTTTTTTTAACCCCAGTAAGCAAAAAGCCGTATTTGTGGCCTAAATTTCACAGTCACTTATGCATGTCTAATCCCAGATGTGCAGTATATCAGAGGGTTTTTTAACCCCAGTAAGCAAATAGCCGTATTTGTGGCCTTAATTTCACAGTAACTTATGCACGTCTAATCCCAGATGTGCAGTATATCAGAGGGTTTCTTAACCCCAGTAAGCAAAAAGCCGTATTTGTGGCCTAAATGTGACACTCACTTATGCACCTATAATCCTAGATGTGCACTATATGAAACAGATGGGTTTTTTTTCACCCCAGTATGCCCCAGTAAGCAAAAAGCCATATTTGTGGCCTAAATTTCACAGTCACTTATGCATTGTGAATAAGCTCTGCCTGTAAAAGGTTTATGTTTAAATTGTATTGGAGCTATCATTTGGCATTCCGTGCACTAGAGGCCACTGTTTTGCAGCACAGTCAGCACACTTTGGAATCTGCATATGCAAAGCAGGTGATGACTCATGCTAGCTGCTTCTGAGTGTACCAGGAAGTGTTGATCTGACATGGTGGAAGGATTGTGCTGTGAGGGACTGAATCCGATTCCATCCTGGCTTGCGGATGTCCGGCAGTGAATGGACACTCAAAGGAAGGAGAATATCTGCTGTCCCCTGTCTGGATCCAGCTCTTTGATAGAGAGGTTGTCCCAGGAAGACCAGTTCCAGTGTATGGACAGAAAACCTTATCCTCAAGCAAGGCCGCACGGTTGCTGAGAGCTTGGTGGCCATCCCGGGTAAGCGGCATCTTAGAGCCAAGAACAGACGCAGGTCAGTACACCTGATTATCAATTGTACTTTACTGTTTGGCGCCTAAAGTAACAGAGACTAGCCTAGGCCTTGTATTAGCTAGTTAGATAGGGTTATAGCTTTGTTAGGTCTTACTGTACTGGACTGCAGCGCAGTAATTGACTTGACTCCGCTGTGTCTGCCACCGGTTAGGTGTGTCCTCTATAGCGGCACAGTGCGACTTGTAGGCTCTGCTGTGTACGCCAACGGGCTAAGCCTGTCCCTCGGACAGGGACGGTGACTGTGGGCCTGGGGTATTACTTATACTGTTTGCACTTGTGTTAATACTGTTTCCAAAGTAAAGTTTCTATTCTTGCATATAAAGCTGGTGTCAGTGTCGCTTTCCTTGTCTGTGACTTTGCTGTATCCTGGGGAGCCCACCCCTGTACATGGCTTACAACTTGGCGTAGTCGGCAGGATACAGTGACTGTTATGGGCGGGAAAGCGGTGGGAGATCGTCCCCCGGGGCCAGTGGTGCCGGATCAGGACCCAGTCCAGGGTGCACAGGCGCAAGTCCAGATTGCCCCCAACAATATGGCTAACCCAGTAGGATACATCCCTGTAGGGGCACTGCTGTGTGATCTGCCAAAGTATGATGGTAGAAACATGACATTGCAGGACTGGACTGAAAGGGTGCAAAGTGCGGTTAAAATGTGTAACCTGACCCCCGAACTGCGGGCCGAGGTTGCGTTGGGAGCCCTAGAGGGTGACGTCAGGCGGACAGTGATGGTAAGCCGACGTTAAACTTCCGATCGCTGCAGTAGCTGGGCGTCCTGCGGCGGTTCACCAGAAGTTAAGCCCTCTGCGTGAAGAACATGATCTGTATGCCAGCAGCCCCGTATTAGAAGCCGAGTTGGAAGGCCGAAAGGTCTGTTGCCTAGTTGATACAGGGTCAGAGTGCACCTTAATGCCTCTGTAGTTCTTCGAGAGACACTTCGGGAATATGATGGAGCCCGAAGATGGGAGCGTCATCAGGCTGACAGTGTCACCACCAGACATCTGAGAAGCTCTGACAGACGTTCTTCAGAACCTCCTCCTTGAGGTTCCTTTTGTTTTGCTTTCGTTTTCTCATCTCGTTAGCCTCTCTTAGCTGTCATGTAGTTGCACTGATTGCATCCCTTTAAATCCCTTCCCATACTGCATCACTTTGCGAATTATACAACTTCCTGGAGTGTGTGCATGCTGGATGCTACTACTGAGTCTTCTACAGATAAGTTTTGTTCATTAATTTGTGTTTTCCTGTTTGCTGGATCCCAGGTGACCCTGACTCCCTCCGTATCAAGTGTAGGGAGCCGGTGGTCGTGTCCCCTCACTATTATAGGGTGTTCAGGTGTTATACAGTCGAGGATATGCGATCATCTACCATTGAGATTTTTGCATAGGCTGAGCAGTTAGGGAGAGAGCCAGGTCTGTAGCAGGGCTCCCTTTGGTTCCTTAGTTTTAGATCCAGTCAGTCGGATCTTCATTTTGTGTCTTCTAGTTTTCTGTACACCTTCCGTGACAGACAGCTGCCGATAATAGAGAGATGGATGTTCGAGGGATAGTCTGGATGGGGGTCCGACTGTTTGGGCAAGACATCGGCAAGAAAGTGGTTGTGCTGGTGGACCATTCATCCCGAAAAGAAATGGACGTGACCCTGGGCATGAATATACTGAGAGACCTAGACCATCAACTCTATGCCAAGGAAGGGCCGAAGTATTGGCAACGGGGCACCGCACACCGGCCTACCCAGAAGGTCCTACAACAAATGGTGAGGAGCGGTAGCCTTCAAAAGAGTAGCCTGTCCTGACAGGCCATTGGAGACGTAAGGGTGCTACTGAGGACTCCGTTGAAGATCCCACCTTGACAGGAGCGAATATTGATGCCCAGTGGGGGATGGACGACGACTAAATGGACTGGAGGTCCTGATCGAGCCCGCTTATCAAGAAGAAATGCAGATTCGCCCACTAGTAGCCCGGGCCCTCGCCGTTGTGAAGGACAGATGTGTGCCTATACGTTGCTGTAATGTTGAGGACTGCGAATTAACCATCCCTGCAAACACCCTGCTGGCCAAAGTTTATGTGCCTGAAGGGGGTATCGCTCGACAAAGGGGCTTAACTCTGCAGCCGGATAGGAGATCAGCCTGGACCTATGCTGTAGAGATCCATTCAAGGGAAACCCCGACAGCGGAGTGGAACGGTCGAGTGATCATTCATGGCCCGTATGGGGGTGGACTGCAGAACCCTGACCACAGGGGAACAAAAGCTACTGGAAGACACCCTCTGGGAATTTCAGGAGGCCTTCTCAAGACATGATGAGGACTTTGGGTGTGCTACTGCCATCGAACATGAAATCCCAACCGGCGATGCAGCGCCGATCAGGGAACGTTACCGGCAGATCCCACCTAAGATGTATCAGGAGGTGAAAGACATGGTGGCCAGCATGTTGGACAACCGGGTGATCCAGGAGAGTCAAATTCTGTGGGCTGCTCCGGTAGTCTTGGTGCGGAAGAAAGACGGGAGTCTCCAGTTCTGCGTGGATTATCGGAAGCTGAATGCTCAGACCATCCGGGATGCCTACCCCTTTCCACGGATTGAGGAGTCATTATCAGCCCTAAGCCAAGCAAAGTTCTTCTCAACTCTTGACCTGGCTAGTAGGTACTGGCAGGTGTCAGTGGCCAAGAAGGACAAAGCCAAGACGGCCTTCATTCTACCTATGGGACTCTACGAGTTCAACCGAATGCCCTTCGGCCTCTCAAATGCTCCGGGGACATTCCAGCAATTGATGGAACACTGTCTGGGGGACCTCAACTTCGAATCAGTATTGATATACCTGGATGACATAGTAGTGTTTGGGGCTTCCTTTGAAGATCACCTCCAGAAGCTGCGACAAGTCTTGGGACGGCTACGAGACCATGGGCTCAAGATCAAGCCAAAAAAATGCCAGCTGTTCCGACAGCAGATAGAGTACTTAGGACATGTGGTCACCCAGGAGGGGGTAAAACCGGCCCCCAGCAAGGTGGAGGCCGTTCAGAAGTGGCCCCGGCCAAGTACGCTACTGGAGGTACGGGCGTTCGTGGGACTGGCTGGCTACTACAGGAGGTTTATACCCAAATTTGCTCATCTGGTGGGCCCGTTGAACGAGTTGCTAAGAGGCACGGCTGGGGGCCCGAAGAAACGCCCCGTCGACTGGGGGCCCCGACAACAAGAGGCCTTCGAAGCGGTGAAAGAGGCGCTGACCAATGCGCCGATCCTGGCTTACGCGCGGTTTGATACCCCATTCCTGCTGTATACTGATGGAAGCCTACATGGTCTGGGGGCCGTATTGTCTCAAGTCCAGGATGGACGGGAGAGAGTCATCGCCTATGGGAGCCGGTCCCTAAGAGAGTCAGAACGCAACCCTGATAACTATAGCTCCTTTAAACTGGAACTGCTGGCACTGGTGTGGGCCATGACCAAAAAGTTTGCAGAATACCTGACTGGTGCAGAAGTGACCATTATGATGGACAAATGGCATACCTTGAGAATGCTAAGCTTTGTGCACTCGAGCAAAGATGGTTGACCCGCCTTTCTAAGTACCAATACAGCATCAAGTTCCGGTCCGGTAGGAAGAATGGCAACGGCGATGCACTCTCTCGAGTTCCAGGACAGTCGACTCAGAGAGCCAATGAGGAGTTAGAGAATACTGAAACTCCTGACCTTGGTCGCTTACCTCTGTTTCCGGATGTGGCACATTCAAGTGGGGTAGCGTCTGGAATGACGCTGGTGCTGGGGAAAATGTTGACTGATTGGGAGAGAGTCCAGGATAGCTGCTGAGACTTGTGGAAAGTGAAAGAATGGGTTCGGAGCAAGAGCTGGCCTTGGCCAGAAGAACAAGCCTGCCTGACCCCAGAGGGTCAGAAGTTGTTGAGGCAGTGGGATAAGCTGACAATTACCCAGGGCCTCCTGTGCCGTATCATATACTTACAGTCAGAGCTGCAGTACCGGCAACAGATTGTCATTCCCATGTCATTGGGACCGGAGGCCGCCAGGGAAGCTCATTAAAGGGAGCTCATTTTGGGAGCAATAAAACGTTCAAGTGGCTCCAACGGCTGGTATACTGTCCAGATCTGGCCGACATGGTGGCCGCGGCATGTCTTAAGTGTCGATCCTGTGGGTTGAGTAAGAGTACTGAACAGTGGGCTCCTGTGCAGACCATCCGCAACTCAGTGCCCCTAGAACTTCTGATGATGAATTATGTACAGATTGGATACTCTACCTCGGGACACTCGTACTGTCTAGTTATGACAGATCACTTTACCAAGTATGCGGTGGCTGTGCTCACCAGAGACCAAACCGCAGAATCGGCCACCGAAGTTGTTTGTAAACACTTTATACAGGTGTTCGGGTGTCCACGGAGGATACATTCTGACCAGGGAGCATGCTTTCAGGGTACTCTAATGAATCAACTGTACCAACTTTATGGGATTGAACGCTCCTGCACCACTCCGTATCACCCACAAGGAAACGGGGCGTGCGAACGCTTCAATCGCACCTTGCTTCAGATGCTGCGGACTCTGGAAGACAGTCAAAAAGCCCAGTGGCCCGCGTACCTACCTGAGTTCATGTGGGCCTATAACAACAGAGTACACAGTACCACCGGATACTCTTCACATATGTACATGTTTGGACGAGCCGGACGGGAGATTGAAGATCTCCACATGCCCAACCCGATGGAGCCCCTACCAAGAAGTACCACCGCATGGGTGCAGGAGCACCGCCGCCGGCTGAGAGTGGTCCACAAGGTTGTGGGGGAGCGCCTGGGACAGGTGGTACACCCTAACCCAAGACCAGTGAAGAAAGATGGGTATGTCCCGGGTGATCGGGTGATGGTCAAAGCCAAACGGCCATCTGGGAAGTTGGATGGACTGTGGGAGGCAGTTCCATACACGGTGAAGAGAAGGGTAGACCCCGCTATTCCGGTCTATGAGGTAGAGCCAATAGGGACAGGGGGACCCTCACGGAACTTACACCGCAATATGTTGAGACATTGCAATTTTCATGAGCCGGTGTGCATGGAGGGAGTGCTTCCCTATGCTCAGGGTATAGAGGAAAGTCCCCTAGATGAGGAAGAGGAGGAATGGTGGGTCGTCCCTGCCCAAGTGTCCACATAGGTTCCCGCCGTGGCAGGTTTGCCACCCAGATGCAATGCAGAGCAGTCAACAGCTCCTCTCTTGTCAAATATGCCTGATGGCCCCAGTATTTCTAAAACCCCCAATCTGAGAAGGTCAGCGAGGCCCAATGCTGGTGTGCCTCCACAGCGCTATGCCCAGGATGAGTTTGCATGGGGAGAGTTGCCGAGGACGACAACTTCTAGTGGGGTGGCATGTGAGATTGTGGATAAGCTCTGCCTGTAAAAGGTTTATGTTTAAATTGTATTGGAGCTGTCATTTGGCATTCCAGGCACTAGAGACCACTGTTTTTCAGCACAGTCAGCACACTCTGTGATCTGCATTTGCAAAGCAGGTGATGACTCATGCTGGCTGCTTCTGAGTGTACCAGGAAGGATTATGCTGTGAGGGACTGAATCCGATTCCATCCTGGCTTGCGGATGTCCGGCAGTGAATGGACACTCAAAGGAAAAAGATTATCTGCTGTCCCCTGTCTGGATCCAGCTCTTTGAAAGAGAGGTTATGCCAGGAAGACCAGTTCCAGTGTATGGACAGAAAACCTTATCATCAAGCAAGGCCGCATGGTTGCTGAGAGCTGGTGGTGGCCATCCCGGGTAAGCGGGATCCTAGGGCCCAGAACGGAAGCAGGACACCTGATTACCAATTGTACTTTACTGTTTGGCGCCTAAAGTAACAGAGACTAGCCTAGGCCTTGTATTAGCTAGTTAGATAGGGTTATAGCTTTGTTAGGTCTTACTGTACTGGACTGAAGAGCAGTAATTGACTTGCAGGCTCTTCTGCGTCTGCCTCCGGATAGGTGTGTCCTCTATAGCGGCACAGTACAACTTGTGTGCTCTGCTGTGTACGCCAATGGGCTAGGCCTGTCCCTCGGACAGGGATGGTGACTGTGGGCCTGGGGTATTACTTACACTGTTTGTACTGTTAATACTGTTTCCAAAGTAAAATTTCTATTCTTGCACATAAAGCTGGTGTCAGTGTCGCTTTCCTTGTCTGTGACTTTGCTGTATCCTGGGGAGCCCACCCCGGTACACGGCTTACATGTGTCACGGCCATGGTCATGGTCGTGACTCCTGTGTCCGCATGCTGTTGCCTGCGGTTTGGGTGTTGTTGTTCAGCCACAGATGAGGGCCGCTAGTAAGTTGCCTCACTTGTGGTTGCCGCTGGCAACATGTGTTTGTACTTGGCAGTATAGCAGCCTGAGCTGTTGCTAGGTAGCTTGCTGTCAAGTGCATGCGGTTACACCTGAGTGTGTGTGTGTATGTGATGCACTTGGAATGTCTGGTGTGCACTCTGTTTTATGTTTGGTGTGCACTGTGACATTTTCCCTTCACTGTAGCTGCCCGTGGCAACGTTTGGTTTGATGTACATGTGGTGGCAGTGTCTCGGCCTTTTGGCCGGCTCCCAGGACACGTCTGCCACACATGTCGTTGTCATCGGTAACAGCTGCAGTGAGTATGTGTGTGTATTTCCCCTTTTGTGGTCTCTCTACACTTCCTGGTGTTGGAAGGGTTAATTCCCTTCTGTGTGTGTGAACACTGGGTGTGTCTGTGTGGGTGTGACTACTTGGGCCTATAAAGCCTCAGTGTTATCTCCAGTCTGAGGGGTACTTCAGCCATGACTAGCTGGAGTAGCCTCCTGTGTTATATAACCTGCCAGTGGGGGCCACCCTTGTGGTCATAAGTTTAAGTTTATGTCATGATGTTCAGTTTATGTTTTCCTTTATTATTCTGTGCAGCTATGGATCTGGGTTCCTGTGTGTGGATGTGTGTGTGCTGAGTTCTGTTTGTATTGTTGTGGACTTCAGCTTGCCTACACATGGATCCAGTCAGCAAGGCTGTGACAGGTGGCTGGAACTAGTGCAGTACCTGCCATATCCATAGGCCTGTTTCTGTTCCCCTTTTTCCTGCAGCTTGGCCAGTGAGACTCCTGTTCCTCCGTGTCCAGAAGGAACAGGTCGTCTTACCCTTCACTCCTAGTTCAGGGACCGGCGGATGGTGAGTAGGGATCCGAGGCTCCTGAGCATGGGCCCTCCTACCTTGAAGGTCGGCCCATGCAGCTAGGAGTTAGGGAGGAATTAGGGATGCGTTAGGAGGTGACCTGCTCCCTAATTCTCTCGTCCTGGCCGAGCAGTGGTTTACATCTTCTGGCATCGCACGGCTGAGGGTTTTCCCCATCCTCAGCCGTGACAACATGCACGTCCAATCCCAGATGTGCAGTATATCAGAGGTTTTTTTTAACCCCAGTAAGAAAAAAGCAGTATTTGTGGCCTAAATGTGACACTCACTTATGCACCTATAATCCTAGATGTGCACTATATGAAAAAGAGT
This sequence comes from Bufo gargarizans, assembly GCF_014858855.1. Lineage (NCBI taxonomy): Eukaryota > Metazoa > Chordata > Amphibia > Anura > Bufonidae > Bufo > Bufo gargarizans. Next base: position 475,964,212 of record NC_058080.1, on the reverse strand, counting down.
TTTTTTTTTTCACCCCAGTATGCCCCAGTAAGCATAAAGCCGTATTTGTGGCCTAAATTTCACAGTCACTTATGCATGTCTAATCCCAGATGTGCAGTATATCAGAGGGTTTTTTAACCCCAGTAAGCAAAAAGCCATATTTGTGGCCTAAATTTCACAGTCACTTATGCATGTCTAATCCCAGATGTGCAGTATATCAGAAGGTTTTTTAACCCCAGTAAGCAAAAAGCCGTATTTGTGGCCTAAATGTGACACTCACTTATGCACCTATAATCCTAGATGTGCACTATATGAAACAGATGTTTTTTTTCACCCCAGTATGCCCCAGTAGGCAAAAAGCCGTATTTGTGGCCTAAATTTCAGTCACTTATGCATGTCTAATCCTAGATGTGCAGTATATCAGAGGGTTTTTTAACCCCAAGTACGCAAAAAGCCGTATTTGTGGCCTAAAATGAACAATCCCTTATGCACCTATAATCCTAGATGTGCACTATATGAAACAGAGGGGTTTGCTTCACCCGGTATGCCCCAGTATGCCAAAGCTGTATTTGTGGCCTGAATGTGACATACACTTATGCACCTATAATCCTAGATGTGCATTATATGAAACAGATGTTTTTTTTTCACCCCAGTATACCCCAGTATGAGAAAGCCGTATTTCTGGCCTAAATTTCACAGTCACTTATGCAGCGATAATCCTAGATGTGCACTATATGAAAAAAAAAGGGGTTTCTTTAACCCCATTGTCTCAAATCAGTATTTCTGAACTTGCAGACATGAAGATATCCTGTGCTGGTGCACTGTCGTTGCATAAAATGGCTGCCGATTATGTATTGATATTGACTAACTGAAGGAAAAAAAGTTTGTTTTCAGCAGTAGTTGGCTCAGGCCAGGCTTAAAAGAATTGTGCACTGCAGCCACAAAACACATTTGCTGTAGATCGCTGAGTAAAGAAGCAGTTCTTCATAAGGTTTCTCCCTATTCTCTCCCTCACAGCAGCTTCAGCCTATCCCTACACTAATCTGAGCAGAGTGACGTGAGGCGCTACGTGACTCCAGCTTAAATAGAGGCTGGGTCACATGCTGCAGTTGGTTAATCACAGCCATTTTTCTCTGAAAAAAAAAGGGTTAGGGCTTATTATCGGGGTAGGGCTTATTTGGCTACATGAACAACAATCAAACATTTATGCTTGAACAAAAAATCTCGATTTATTCAAATACAGTATAAGCAGGTCATCAAATTCTGGAAAAACACCATAACTCTCCAAACTCTCCATTTCCTTCAAAAGCATTGGCCCCAACTTGTCATGTCTAGCTATAGCTCTTTCCTGAAATGAGCACCTTTTGTCCAAGTAGCCTGCTTGTAGCACATTGGCAACGTAACTGTCAGTAACCATAGTAACCATAACCCTACAGTAACTTACATTGAGTGGTGTACGGTAGAGTCAGTGGGTGGCACAGTACTATGATACCGGTACAGTACTCTAACAGGCAATGCCACACTTCTTTCTGGTACGTACACTGCCCATGAGCCCCTACGCAGCAATGTGTACGTTACCAGGGAGATCCGTCGCAAGAGATGACAGGGTGCTGATTGGTCAAGGTGGGGGAGGGAGCAGGACGCGCTTACCACTAATCAGCACCGCCAGCTCCAGGCAGCAGAGAGGAGAAGGAGATCCTCCTGCTGCCTTATTCATCTACGGTAGAGGTAAGTTAGAAAGTGCGGGCTGGCGGCAGTACAGGGTAGAGAAGCCATCCAGCCCACCCAGCGATGTACCCGTACGATAGATGGAAGCATGGCTGCTGCTGTAACTTCTACCCCCCTCCAATCAGCTGGGAGAGCGGAGATTTCCGGCGCAGAGGTCCTGCCCGACCAGGCAGCTCAGGAGCCATTAGTGAGCGCTCCTGAGCTGCTGAATCACCCACAATTCCATAAATATAAAATGTATCATGGGCTTATTTTTGAAGTAGGGCTTACCTACTCCTACTCCCAAAACCCTGCAAAATAGGGCTGGGTCTTAATTTCAGGGAAACACAGTATGTCACACGTACAGTAGCGCAGGTTTTGCAAGTGTATGCGCAAATAAATTAGACTTAATGTCACTGATATTTTGGATGCGCTAACGTTATACAGGAGATGTAGCGCAGGCAATCTCGCTGTCACCAGCGGCCAAAAAATTACACTGAATGTCACTGATATTTCGGATGCACTAATGTTATACAGGAGATTAACCAAAATTTATATTTTCTTTTACTCTTTTTTTAAGTCCCACTTGGGGGCTTAAACAAGCAATTTATTTGGTGGTACAATAGTCTGCAATAGTCATCTATTGCAGTGTGTTGTACTGTCAGATTTACACTGACACTTGGCCTGATCAGACCCTGACAGCTGCTATGGCAACCATCAGAACCCTGGGGCCTGATGGGGGAGAGAGAGGGCATCACTCCCTCTATAAACCTCGTAGATGCAGCGCTTTCTACAGACCATGGCATCTAAGGGGTTCAATGGCTAGGATCTGCGCTAGCTCTGATCTTGGCCATTGGAGTGGGGTTTTAGCTGTATGTTTCAACTGACAAACACTGCTGATGACAGCTGCTCAGTTCCTGATCCACTGCCATCCCCCATGCGGTAAATGTAAGACATATTGCATTAATGTAATGTATCCCATGCCATTTATTTACAACATGGAGCAGGAAGGGGTTATGCTCACTAAAACACCTTAATCCCATTTACAATTAACCGCCTCCGGACCGCCTAACGCAGATCCGCGGTCCGGAGGCGGCAGCTCTGCGCAGAGTGACGCGCCGGCGCGTCATCTCTCGAGAGCCGAGACTTCCTGTGAACGCGCGCACACCGCCGAGCGCGTTCACAGGAACGGAAGGTAAGAGACAGGATCTCCAGCCTGCCAGCGGCGATCGTTCGCTGGCAGGCTGGAGATGCAATTTTTTTTAACCCCTAACAGGTATATTAGACGCTGTTTTGATAACAGCGTCTAATATACCTGCTACCTGGTCCTCTGGTGGTCCCTTTTGTTTGGATCGACCACCAGAGGACACAGGTAGCTGTGTAAAGTACAACAAAACACCACTACACTACACTACACCCCCCTGTCACTTATTAACCCCTTATGAACCCCTGATCACCCCATATAGACTCCCTGATCACCCCCCTGTCATTGATCACCCCCCTGTCATTGATCACCCCCCTGTCAGGCTCCGTTCAGACATCCGTATGATTTTTACGGATCCACGGATACATGGATCAGATCCGCAAAACACATACGGACGTCTGAATGGAGCCTTACAGGGGGGTGATCAATGACAGGCGGGTGATCACCCATATAGATTCCCTGATCACCCCCCTGTCATTGATAACCCTCTGTCATTGATCACCCCCCTGTAAGGCTCCATTCAGACATCCGTATGATTTTTACGGATCCACGGATACATGGATCAGATCCGCAAAACACATACGGACGTCTGAATGGAGCCTTACAGGGGGGTGATCAATGACAGGCGGGTGATCACCCATATAGATTCCCTGATCACCCCCCTGTCATTGATAACCCTTTGTCATTGATCACCCCCCTGTAAGGCTCCATTCAGACATCCGTATGATTTTTACGGATCCACGGATACATGGATCAGATCCGCAAAACACATACGGACGTCTGAATGGAGCCTTACAGGGGGGTGATCAATGACAGGCGGGTGATCACCCATATAGATTCCCTGATCACCCCCCTGTCATTGATAACCCTCTGTCATTGATCACCCCCCTGTAAGGCTCCATTCAGACGTCCGTATGATTTTTACGGATCCACGGATACATGGATCGGATCCGCAAAACACATACGGACGTCTGAATGGAGCCTTACAGGGGGGTGATCAATGACAGGGGGGTGATCACCTCATATACACTCCCTGATCACCCCCTGTCATTGATCACCCCCCTGTCATTGATCACCCCCCTGTCATTGATCACCCCCCTGTAAGGCTCCATTCAGACGTCCGTATGATTTTTACGGATCCACGGATACATGGATCGGATCCGCAAAACACATAAGGACGTCTGAATGGAGCCTTACAGGGGGGTGATCACCCATATAGATTCCCTGATCACCCCCTGTCATTGATCACCCCCCTGTAAGGCTCCATTCAGACGTCCATATGATTTTTACGGATCCACGGATCGGATCCGCAAAACACATACGGACATCTGAATGGAGCCTTACAGGGGGGTGATCACCCATATAGATTCCCTGATCACCCCCCTGTCATTGATCACCCCCCTGTCATTGATCACCCACCTGTAAGGCCCCATTCAGACGTCCATATGTTTTTTACGGATCCACGGATACATGGATCGGATCCGCAAAACACATACGGACATCTGAATGGAGCCTTACAGGGGGGTGATCACCCCATACAGACTCCCTGATCACCCCCCTGTCATTGATCACCCCCTGTAAGGCTCCATTTAGACATTTTTTTTGGCACAAGTTAGCGGAAATAGATATTTTATTTTTATTTTATTTTTCTTACAAAGTCTCATATTCCACTAACTTGTGTCAAAAAATAAAATCTCACATGAACTCACTATACCCCTCACGGAATCCAAATGCATACAAATTATTAGACATTTATATTCCAGACTTCTTCTCACGCTTTAGGGCCCCTAAAATGCCAGGGCAGTATAAATACCCCACATGTGACCCCATTTCGGAAAGAAGACACCCCAAGGTATTCTGTGAGGGGCATATTGAGTCCATGAAAGATTGAAATTTTTGTCCCAAGTTAGCGGAAATGGAGACATTGTGAGAAAATAAAATAAAAAATCAATTTCCGCTAACTTGTGCCAAAAAAGAAAAATTTCTATGAACTCACCATGCCCCTCATTGAATTCCTTGGGGTGTCTTCTTTCCAAAATTGGGTCACATGAGGGGTATTTATACTGCCCTGGCATTTTAGGGGCCCGAAAGCGTTAGAAGAAGTCTGGGATCCAAATGTCTAAAAATGCCCTCCTAAAAGGAATTTGGGCCGCTTTGCGCATCTAGGCTGCAAAAAAGTGTCACACATGTGGTATCGCCGTACTCAGGAAAAGTTGGGCAATGTGTTTTGGGGTGTCATTTTACATATACCCATGCTGGGTGAGAGAAATATCTTGGTCAAATGCCAACTTTGTATAAAAAAAATGGGAAAAGTTGTTTTTTGCCAAGATATTTCTCTCACCCAGCATGGGTATATGTAAAATGACACCCCAAAACACATTCCCCAACTTCTCCTGAGTACGGCGATACCACATGTGTGACACTTTTTTGCCGCCTAGGTGGGCAAAGGGGCACACATTCCAAAGAGCACCTTTAGGATTTCACAGGTCATTTTTTACACATTTTGATTTCAAACTACTTACCACACATTAGGGCCCCTAGAATGCCAGGGCAGTATAACTACCCCACAAGTGACCCCATTTTGGAAAGAAGACACCCCAAGGTATTCTGTGAGGGGCATGGCGAGATCCTAGAATTTTTTATTTTTTGTCACAAGTTAGCGGAAAATGATGATTTTTTTTTCTTACAAAGTCTCATATTCCACTAACTTGTGACAAAAAATAAAAAATTCTAGGAACTCGCCATGCCCCTCACGGAATACCTTGGGGTGTCTTCTTTCCAAAATGGTGTCACTTGTGGGGTAGTTATACTGCCCTGGCATTTTAGGGGCCCTAATGTGTGCAAAGTAGTTTGAAATCAAAATCTGTAAAAAATGGCCGGTGAAATCCTAAAGGTGTTCTTTGGAATGTGGGCCCCTTTGCCCACCTAGGCTGCAAAAAATTGTCACACATCTGGTATCGACGTACTCAGGAGAAGTTGGGCAATGTGTTTTGGGGTGTCATTTTACATATACCCATGCTGGGTGAGATAAATATCTTGGTCAAATGCCAACTTTGTATAAAAAAAATGGGAAAAGTTGTCTTTTGCCAAGATATTTTGCTCACCCAGCATGGGTATATGTAAAATGACACCCCAAAACACATTCCCCGACTTCTCATGAGTACGGCGATACCAGATGTGTGACAATTTTTTGCAGCCTAGGTGGGCAAAGGGGCACACATTCCAAAGAGCACCTTTTGGATTTCACCGGTCATTTTTTACAGATTTTGATTTCAAACTACTTCTCACGCATCTGGGCCCCTAAAATGCCAGGGCAGTATAACTACCCCACAAGTGACCCCATTTTGGAAAGAAGACACCCCAAGGTATTTCGTGATGGGCATAGTGAGTTCATGGAAGTTAGTGGAATATGAGACTTTGTAAGAAAAAAAAGAAAAAATCATCATTTTCCGCTAACTTATGACAAAAATCAAAAGTTCTATGAACTCACTATGCCCATCAGTGAATACCTTAGGGTGTCTACTTTCCGAAATGGGGTCATTTGTGGGGTGTTTGTACTGTCTGGGCATTGTAGAACCTCAGGAAACATGACAGGTGCTCAGAAAGTCAGAGCTGCTTCAAAAAGCGGAAATTTACATTTTTGTACCATAGTTTGTAAACGCTATAACTTTTACCCAAACCATTTTTTTTACCCAAACATTTTTTTTTATCAAAGACATGTAGAACAATAAATTTAGCGAAAAATTTATATATGGATGTCGTTTTTTTTGCAAAATTTTACAACTGAAAGTGAAAAATGTCATTTTTTTGCAAAAAAATCGTTAAATTTCGATTAATAACAAAAAAAGTAAAAATGTCAGCAGCAATGAAATACCACCAAATGAAAGCTCTATTAGTGAGAAGAAAAGGAGGTAAAATTCATTTGGGTGGTAAGTTGCATGACCGAGCAATAAACAGTGAAAGTAGTGTAGTGCAGAAGTGTAAAAAGTGGCCTGGTCATTACGGGGGTTTCAGCTAGGGGGGGTTGAAGTGGTTAATTAAAGAGGTTGCCTGGTCCCAAAATCAAAATAATTTTTATGTGTTAAAGAAAAAACTCAACATGCATACATATGCCCCCAATACCTGTTTTTCACGTCCAAGCTTTTCTTTCTCCCTGGAAGACATCACATTATCCTGGCAGATCTGTTTGCTTTTTTCCCCTTCTTGTTTTGTTGAACACATAACTTTATTGCTACACAAGCCTGGCTGCACTGCACAGAGATGAGTTACGGGCTGGCCACGCGCCCCACTCTGCTCTGCCAGCTACTCCTATAACTCTCCATCTTTCTGCACACAGACATGATTCTACTTCTCACTCAGTGTCTAAATCCCATTACTGACTATCCACAGGCTCTGCCCTCACCATCTCCAGAGTGTAATAAACAGCTGAAAGCAGCAAGCACACCCAAACATATCTGTATCTAATCCTATTCTGTGTTATACAGCCTGCTGAGCTGTGTATCTAATCCCATCACTGACCGTCCACAGGCTCTTCCCTCACCATCTCCAGAGTGGAATAAACTGCTGGAAGTAGCAAGCACATCCAGACACATCTGTATCTAATCTTATCCTGTGTGATACAGCCTGCTGAGCTGTATCCAATCCCATCACTGACCATCCACGGGCTCTGTCCTCACCATCTCCAGAGTGTAATAAACAGCTGGAATCGTCAAGCACGTTTAAATACATCTGTATCTAATCCTAACATGCATGTGTGCCTGATACAGAGCCTGTTGTGTGCGATACTGTCTGCTGAAGTGTGTATCTAATCCCATCTATTATGATACAGCCTGCTGAGCTGTGTATCTAATTCCATTCTGTATCATAAAACCTGCCGGGCTGTGCATCTAAACCCTTATGCCCACAACCGTATCCATTTTGCGATCCATATTTTTTGCAGTCCCATTGAGTTCTATGGATTTGCGGTCCTCATTTTGAAGACAAGAATAGGACATGTTCTGTCTTTACTGGAACTGACATAGGGATGTAAAAAACACACTGATGACGTCCATGTGCTTTCCACATCCGTATGTCAGTTCTGCGAAAGATAGAACATGTCCTATTCTGGTCCTCATAATGCAGATCTAAAACTCATAGAACTCAATGGGACTGCAAAACAAAATGTGAATCGCACACAGACAGTATCCTTATTTAGTGGATCCGCAACTTGCAGACCGCAAAACAGATATGGTTCTGTGCACGAGCCCTATCACTTATACTTAGCGCCCATAACAGTGACATCCACAGGGCTCCCATTACAGTGACATCCACAGTGCCCCCATAACAGTTACGTCCACGGTGCCCCCATAACAGTGACATCCACAGTGCCCCCATAACAGTGACATCCACAGTGCACCCATAACAGTGATATCCACAGCGCCCCATAACAGTGACATCCACATCGCCCCTATAACAGTGACGTCCACAGTGCCCCCGTAACAGTGACATCCGCATCGCCCCCATAACAGTAAAGTCAACAGCGTCCCCATAACACTGACGTCCACGGTGCCCCCATAACAGTGACATCCACAGTGCCCCCATAACAGTGACATCCACAGTGCCCCCATAACAGTGACATTCACATTGCCCCATAACAGTGACATCAACAGCGTCCACATAACAGTGACATCCACAGTACCCCCATAACAGTGACATCCACAGCGCCCCATAACAGTGACATCCACATCGCCCCCATAACAGTGACATCAACAGCGTCCCCATAACAGTGACGTCCACAGTTCCCCCATAACAGTGATGTCCACAGTGCCTCCATAACAGTGACGTCCACAGTGCCACCATAACAGTGACATTCACAGTGTGTCCATAACAGTGACATCCACAGTGTGTCCATAACAATGACATCCACAGCACCCCCATAACAGTGACATCCACAGTGCCCCCATAACAGTGACATCCACAGTACCCCCATTCTGCCATTTATTGCCCCCCTTGTGCCATCCAGTGCCCCCTTGTGCCATCCAGGGCCCCCTTGTGCCATCCAGTGCCCCCTTCTGCCAACCATTGCCCTAATTGTGCCATCTAGTGCCCCCTATTTGCCATCCAGTGCCCCTGTTTGCCATCCAGTGCCCCCTGTTTGCCATCCAAAGTGCCCCCATTCTGCCATCCATTGACCCCTTTTGTCATCCAGTTCCCCCTTGTGTCATCCAGTGCCCCCTGTTTTCTATCCAGTGCCCCTGTTTGCCATCCAGTCCCCTCTTGTACCATCCAGTGCCCCCATTGTGCCCCCTTGTACCATCCAGTGCCCCTTTGTGCCATCCATTGCCCCCTTGTGACATCCATTGCCCCCATTGTGCCATCCAGTGCCCCCTGTTTGCCATCCAAAGTGCCTCCAGGGACATGCACAGCATAGCGATCAGCCTCTGTGGCTGATCGCTATGCTGTCACTCCTGCACAGCACTTACATCGCGCTGTTCAGGAGTCAGTACAGGCTTCACATAGAAGCCTGTACACTGCAGAGAGCGGCCTGCAAACCCACGCATGCGCACTATGATTCAGCATAGTGCGCTTAGGTTGTAAGTGAAGACGGCCGTGCGGTGCTTTCTTTTGCGGGAGGCGGTGACGTCATTCACTGTATCTTGTTCACTGGAGGGGTTATGGACCAGAGGAGAGAATGTGGGTTCCAGCGGCCGACGTTAATGCTAGTCGTCTGGTGAAAGCCTTTCACAAAGCTCCTCTGGATAAAGTCGGTCCTTGGTGTCCGGAGGCCACCCGTAGAAGGGGGGTACTGTCACGATCTCTCCTGTGACATGGATCAGAAGATCTAGGAGACTGGCTGCACGTGATGTGATCTGACTACCTCTCTGGTTTCACTCTTCTGTGTTGTTGCTGGGTATGACCACACCTCTGGTCTCAGGTGTAGCTTAAGTGGTCATTCCTACTCCTCTATTTAGTCTGGTCTCACCCATTATGCTATGCAGTTGATAGCTCCCTTTGGTTGTGAAGAGCTGGTGTATGGTTCTCCTCTGACTTCCTGCTCATCTGCATATTTTGGAGCTAAGTGCATTTTCCCTATTTCTTGTTCGCGGTTTTCTCCTACCTTTTGGTATTAGGCCTGAGGGAGTCTCCTGTTCCTTCACACTATTTCCAGGGCCCTTTAGGGTTAGATAGGGCCCTAGGTTACAGCGAATGAACATTCCTACCATCAAGGTCTGTTCATACTTATAGTAGTCAGGGCTTGGGTTAGGGATTCACTAAGTGGTGACTTTTCCCCCTTTCCCTAGTTTCCAGGCCTGCCTAGTATCTTTCCCCTTCCCTCTTGTGGTCAGTGTGGAGTTATCCTCCCACACCACGCCGTGACAGTAACTTAGTCACAGGCTTGCATGCACCATGCAGTTTTTGCCCATCTGAAACATTGCACTGATAACAGAAACGGGCCAAATCCCTGCTGTATTACAGTCAATGGGCTTTGGCAGTGCATGGCCCTATCCAGCTATGCCTGATATGGTGAAATACCTTAACCTAGATGTAAAATTAGCCTAAAAGTTGATCAGTAAGTTACATATAACCCAAACTGGTGTGATTAAAAACTACAACTTCCCCAACAAAATACAAGCCCTCATATGACTACATCAATGGAAAAGTTAAAAATGTATAGGTCTTGAAATGTGACAATAAAAAGAAAAAAATTAGCTTGGTCACTAAAGCCCAAAACAGGCTTGTCACTGAAGTTTTAAATAAGAGAAGCAGAAGGGCTAGGCAATAGCTAAGGCTGTTGACTCCAATGGTTCTGCATTTTGAGGACAAGTATAGGAGATTTTTTTGCGGCACGGACATATAGATGTGGAAAGCACACAGATCATCTGTGTGCTTTCCTGTTTCGCATGTTAATTCCACCAAAGATAGACTGTGACCGCAAAATGCAGACCACAGATTCATTGAAAATAATGGGTGCGCAAATAAAATGCGATATGGCCATATGCATGGGGCAGTAAATAGACCTTTGGGTCTAACATCGTCTGGAGGTCCTGGTTATACAGATATTTGAACACAGATGTTATGACTACAGGAAACAGGAGCATTGCAGCCCAGAACTGAAGTGGCACTGGCAAGTGCTGGGGAAGACATTTTATTAGGGCGTGTCAGAAATTTGATACGGTGACGGCCTGGGTGCTGAAAGCCCCTGTTCCGTGATATTTCCCCTACCCGTGAAATTTCCCTACCCTCATCACTTCCTGTTGTGACGCGGCCGCACCAGACATGACGTTCCCAGCTTTGGAAGGAGATGTGCCGCGCCGCGCAGACACACGACGACGGGGTAGGGAAATTTCACACCAGAATTGGGGAGAAGGGGCCACCTAATGCACTTGCACCTTACCTCTCAGCTGGACATCGGCCGACACTGTGCATGCGACGGGAGCCTTAGCAGGGTAGGAAAAAATTAGGGGCCAGTGTGCAAGCATGGCTAACTACTCCCGTTGGGATACACCACGTGTGCGCACCAGCGGACAGGGCGATCTCTTACACCGACCATCAATCCGATCACTGCGCCTGCGCAGTGTGGGGGTAGGGAGATCTGATGGCCATTTGTTCTGTTAAATCTCCCCACCACTCACTGCACACGCGCTGTGTCTGATCATCTGGAGCCAGCTGAGAGGTAAGGCACAAGCGCATTAGGTGGCCCCTTCTCCCCAACTCTGGTGTGAAATTTCCCTACCCCGTGGTCGTGTGTCTGCGCGGCGCGCCACACCTCCTTCCAAAGCTGGGAACGTCATGTCCGGTGCGGCCGCGTCACAACAGGAAGTGATGAGGGTAGGGAAATTTCACGGGTAGGGGAAATATCACGGAACAGGGGCTTTCTGGTGTGAAATTTCCCCACCCCGTCGTGGTGCGCCTGCGCGGCGCGGCACACCTCCTTCCAAAGCTGGGAATGTCGTGTCTGGTTCGGCTGCGTCACAACAGGAAGTGAAGAGGGTAGGGAAATTTCACAGGTAGGGGAAATATCACGGAACACCCCCGGCAATTGCTATAATAAAAGGCTCTACTCGAACAGGCAAGGTTAGTAATGTACGGCTATAGATTTTCTACTAGGTTTACATCATTCTGATCCTAGGACAGAAGTAAAAAGCTGAACTGAGCTAAAGGGGCACAGAGCTCATACCTCCCTTTTTCATAGATCATTTAGGGTCTCAGCATCTGGACCCCACCTATCGAAACTTCCGATCTGATGCCACTATGTCATGTCACAAAGTTTTTGAAATGACAGAGCTCCTTTAAGATTAAACCAGCTGTTGGAGAAATAACATTTTAAATCTTACGAATACAAACACCATACAAATGGTCTGACATTTACATGGCAGCTGGTACAGCTAATTTATAGTGTGACTTTTGCTTTTCCAATACGGAACAGTAAAGTACAAACAGTACGGATTCTTTTGCATTGGTTACGCACATTTTGCTGACATGGACTATAGTAAATTGTGAAAACCATCTTTGGAATATTAGCCTGAAGTGTAACAAGAACTCTTAAGCTCTGAGCACAGGAAGGGGGTTTTCTCATGTCTCCCTCTTACTGCTTTACAAGCCCCCCAAAATGAGCAGCCAGCAATACAAACTGGAGACTGAATAGTGCAGGCACAAGAAATATTATTTGCATAAAACTATAAAAAATAAAAATAATTCGATTTGTTTTAAAATAGTTTACATTTTTTTTTCTTTTGGTATGTGAGAAGATCTACACCTTCATGTGTTCATAATATAGCAGATATAGAAATTATAAGTGTTTCAAGGAGGACATGTCACAGGCAGTGGGTTTCGAGCAGAAGCTGAGCAGATTGATAAACAGTTTTGTGGGAAATGATTCAGTAAAACTTGTAATTAACACGTTTAAAGTGTCACTTCAGCAAGTAGTATTTATTATGTAGAGGAAGTTAATACAAGTCACTTAGTAATGTATTGTGATTGTCCATATTGCTTCCTTTGCTGGCTGGATTCATTTTTCCATCACATTATATACCGCTCGTTTCCATGGTTTCGACCACCCTGGTCGTGCTTGCACACTATAGGTAAAAGAGCCAACCTCTCTGGTAGCCAGGATCATGGGAGCATGCATAGGCTAGTGTTTTTTTTCTATAGTGTGCAGGCACAGCCACCACTGATGGATTGCAGAGTGGTTGTAACCATGGAAACGAGCAGTGTATCATGTGATAGGAAAATGAATCTAACCAGCAAAGGAAGCAATATGGACAATCACAATACATTAGTAAGTTGCTTGTATTAACTTCCGCTACATAATAAATGCCACTTGCTGAAGTGAGACAACCCCTTGATGGTGCTTGGTCGTTGTTGGGGTGCCCTTGATGGTGAACACATTTGCTGACTGCAAGGCAGGAGTGCAGATGTAGAGCCAGCAGACAAATGATTATGTCAATAATACAGGGGCAAAAGGCACAGTTCTAAAGTATATCACAGTGCATTCTTTCTCCCAATAGCAGTGTAAAGGCAGCAACAATGATGGAGGTTGTAGTGTTCTCTTTTTCTCTCCCTAAATACACTTTGCAGTTTCTCTAAAATAACCACAAGAATGCATTCAGATTATTATGAGCTCTGTAGTTCCTAGACTGAAGGAAGCAGATTCAAGATACAAATGTCCCGTTTGTCTCAAAGTGTGGTAGGTGCCGAAGCAATAATTCTTTCCACAGAAGTAAAGTCTTTTATGCCATAAACAAGTGAACACCTTCCTGTCTGAAGCTTGCATGGCCTCGTTGGTTCGGGACCTGGTCTATTTCCTTCAGGGGTACTCTGATAGGTCATCAGTATTAAAGGGAACCTGTCACCGGGATTTTGTGTATTGAGCTGAGGACATGGGTTGCTAGATGGCCGCTAGGACATCCAAAATACCCAGTCCCCATAGCTCTGTGTGCTTTTATTGCTTTAAAAAACCGATTTGATACATATGCAAATTAACCTGAGATGAGTCCTGTATGTGAGATGAGTCAGGGACAGGACTCATCTCAATAAAAGCACACAGAGCTATGGGGACTGGGTATTGTTGATGTGCTAGCGGCCACCTAGCAACCCATGTCCTCAGCTCTATACACAAAATCCCGGTGACAGGTTCCCTTTAAATGCCTGGAGAATCCTTTTAAGCAGCAGACTCGGGCCCCCACTGCAGTGTTATTCTACTCTCCTCCTCAGCAGAGGTACAAAGTTTAACCTTGCCTCTGAAACATGATACAGCCAACAGAACCAGTGTCGGGATGGAGAGAGGGAGTGCAATTGCAGACACTGTGGGGAAGTCAAGAAGAATGCAGGGCCCTCCCCATCTCTAAAAGCGCTCCCCGTCCACTCCATGTGTGTTAGTCTCTCTAGTGGTACCTTCTATGAGCTGATCCCGCAGAGTTTTGTCTCTCTCTTCTGCTTCACGGGGGTCCATGTGAACGACCTGTGCTCTCAGGGCCTCTTGCATTGATAAGTCAAAGTCTCTGAGGGACTTACCAAGCTATTGTTTCTTGCCAAAGTACCACATTTTAAGTTCTTATGAAGTTCTGGTTTCAAAGGTAGTGCATAACTTTTCAAGAATTTGTTCTACTTTTTTTTTTCTCTGACCATGGCTTTATGCAGCACCCTCTAATTGGTCAATGAGAATTTCTACTGTTTGCTCTGTGGACACAGGATACAGCTTGAAGGTGGCAAACATTTTCTCCTGAATGTCTCTTAATGTGTGGGTTTCTCCTGTATAGTGTGGGAACCATGGTGCCCCAAAGTAGTATGGCTTAGTCATGGTGCAGCAGTTGTAGGGCAGTTCCTGCAGCTTGATTGAGCACTATCCTCGTTATCAGCCATTTTGACAGTGAGTTCTTCCAAATACAGAGTTCAAAGGGAGGCTATTATACAATTTTGTGATGCATTGCTATGGGCAACAGCTGTAATATGGGGTACAGGTCCCTTTTGGAAGCATGAGAAGTGGCTATAGTGCACAGCTATGGCAGTGATGGCCCCAGACAATCTGTTCAGAGTCTATTGTCTCCAGTAGTACTCATTATGGCTGGGCTGGAACCTTGCATGGGTTATCATTGTTGGTGCTACAGCAAAGTCATACTGAGAAGCAGTTGTCTATGCGCCTTTTTCAAGATGGCAGCTCCCTTGCACTTCCTGTGGGTGTACGGCTGTTTTTTCTTGCAGTGGCCGGGTTTGAGGTGGCCCCCAATGCTACAATACGCAAGGTACCAGTCAGATCCCTATTCACTATAATAGGATCCGTCGGGTGTTTGGCAAGAGTGCCGGCTTACTGCATGTAAAAAAGCCAGCATTCATGCCAGAAACTTGCTGGAAACCCAACGGATCGCATTATAGTGAATGGGGATCTGGCGGGCCCTGGCAGTGTCTGGCTATGCCAGGCTACCAGATTTACTGAACGCAGATGTGAACCTGGCCTAATAGTAAAATGCATGATGAACATTGGATGTAAAATAGAATACAACACTAAAGGCATAAGGCACTAAAGAGTTATCTAGAGTAATTAGATCTTAGAACAGCTAACCCTCTTTTGCTTTGATACATAGATACAGACCTCACAAGACATTTGCAATCAATACAGGGGCTTAATGTGCACACAGAAACCTATGTATTGATTTCAAAACCCTTCTGCGTGTTGTGACTACATGAAAATGTATCACTCATTTCTTTTTATAACACACTTTCTGTATGTAGTTAGTATAAGGAGTTTCATCTTTCTTGAAGCATCGTATGGACTCCTTTTAATTAAGGGCCACATAACAAGTACACCGCCATATATTCATCTTTATACATCATCTGACGTGTTAGCGCCAGAGCATCTGCAATGAGCCCCTAAAGAGGTCATCCTCTGCACTGGCTCCTCTTAGTATTTGAAAATGAAATACTACAAGAAAATATGTGAAAGAGTTGTGTTATCAGCAAAAATAATAGTACCATAAATGATCTTTTTCCATTATCCCACTGACAACTCAAGAAGTATGCAGTCTCTGTTATTCGCAGGAGACTGTCAGACAGCTTTAGTAATGTACTGACAGGCACTACAACACTCAGCCTCTCTAACTAGTCTATCAACACACTGTAGGCTTCCACAAACAAGGCCTGCATTCTTTTAATTTGGAATTCTTAGTAGACATGTTAGCTAGACACATTACTAATTCTTGTAAAGGGGGTGATTATCAGATTCCGTCCTCTTTGGAAAAAGTAAGTAACCAGTGTGCGTTAAAAGTCTACTTTTAATTAATCATGATTAAAACATTCTCCTGAGATGAACACAGCCTCAACCAACATGTTTCCACCAAACATGGTCTTACTTATGGCTGTTCTCAGATATGGTATACGATTTACTAAATAAAGCTAATTAAAGGGCCATGCAAACATTGTACATTGGGGCTCTATTCTAAAGCTAACCACACATACAACATAACTGTAGACTGGCAGCTATTCCTCCGAAGAGTACGGGGAAATCCTGCATGCCCGGTCTCTCTTTCCTCAAGATGTGCCATCAAGGGAGGACACAGCACACATTGGACAATTCTATTGAAATTGGTGCCGCTATTCAACCACATATTATCTGTTTTGGCCACTTTAAACGGTATACCTATTTTAACTTTTATGGCATATGCATAAAACCCAAATCCTATGGCTGCTGTAAATGAAGAGATTGGGCCTGCATGCAGTTTTTTTTCGTTCACTTTGATAGTATTTTTTAAATAAGCAAAGTAAGGCTACTTTCACACTAGCGTTCGATCGGATCCGTTCTGAACGGATCCGATCATATTAATGCAGACGGAGGCTCCGTTCAGTACGGATCCGTCTGCATTAATAACTTAGAAAAAATTCTAAGTGTGAAAGTAGCCTGAGCGGATCCGTTCAGACTTTCAATGTAAAGTCAATGGGGGACGGATCCGCTTGAAGATTGAGCCATATGGTGACATCTTCAAGCGGATCCGTTCCCATTGACTTACATTGTAAGTCTGAACGGATCCGCTCGCCTCCGCACGGCCAGGTGGACAGCTGAACGCTGCAAGCAGCGTTCAGCTGTCCGCCTGTCCGTGAGGAGGCGAGCGGAGCGGAGGCTGAACGCCGCC
Source organism: Bufo gargarizans (assembly GCF_014858855.1). NCBI lineage: Eukaryota > Metazoa > Chordata > Amphibia > Anura > Bufonidae > Bufo > Bufo gargarizans. Next base: position 475,947,220 of record NC_058080.1, on the reverse strand, counting down.
AGACTGATGCAGTCTGAGCGGATCCGCTCCATTCAGACTGCATCAGGGCTGGACGGAGGCGTTCGGGTCCGCTCGTGAGCTCCTTCAAACGGAGCTCACGAGCGGAACGACGAACGCTAGTGTGAAAGGAGCCTAATGGAGCTAGTACTTGTGATTACACCATGCCGCCGTTGCCAGGGAGACGACAGAGCTCGCATAGAAGAAGCGATCACGTGGAGCACCGCCTCCTCTAAAACAGCTGATTGGCGGGCATAAAACCCCTGCACAACCTCTTTAAGTAACTCAGCAACTGAATTAAAGTAACTGCGTTGAAGAAGAGTTCAAACTATATGAAAAGTTTATTGCATTATGTTGTTAGGAGATTTCATTCACTTTTATTTTTAATAACTAGAATTTAATTAGTTAAACAAAGCTAATTAACTGTTCACCAGCTACACCGACCCTTGTGTCCAAGAGCTAAAATAATTCTACTTTTGCTTGGCTGTGGTAGTGACAGCAATTACTCAGTTCATGCGCTGCTTTATACTGTTTGTCTCTTAATGCGGAGGGCACTCATTAGAACATAATATCGTGACATTAATGCTGAGTTGAACAAATACATTAAAATAGCTACAGCATAATATTGTACAGAATCTTTTGTTCCCCTAAAGTCACTTTTGGGGCTTCCTAGGTAATAAGGAGCAGTGATGAGCGACAGGGGCAATATTTGAATTCGCAATATTTCGCGAATATTCGGGCGAATATTCGTAATATATTCACGCATTTGAGATCTCCAGTCATTATTTTCTTGATTGCAAAAATATGCATTTGAAAAATTCACAATACGAAAATTTGCGATCAACACTACTTCTAAAGTTAAAGATATTGCAGCCTTCTCATTGGCCCACAAGCAAGAAGCAGTGAGGGATCATGGTGTCACGAGGGTGTCAAGAGCCACGTCTGACTCCGTTATACCCGGGGTCAGGAAGTCGCAGCGGGTGGCTGCGCGCTCTATGTCTAAAGATCACGTTGTTTCCTAGTGATTGTTTTCTGTGTTTGCCTTGCAATCCTTTTTGTCTCACTCAGGGATCCGTAGCTTCTCCTCCTCAGCTGTTTCTTGTCTGCCACTCCCAACCTCCTTATATTCTCCTCTCACACTTCTCTAGTTGCCAGTTATAGAGCTTCCTGCCTGGACTTCTATACTGACCCACTGGAGCTGTGAATCCTGGTTGTTGTTCCAGAATGCTACCCTCCGGATCCCTGTTGGGCTTTTTGTTGTCTCCTGTTGTCGCCCACCTGGGATTATATGTTGAGTCTGTATTGTCTGTCCTCCCCTTGGTGTTTTCCTTTAGAGCTAGTGGTGCGGACTAGTGTTCCCACCGCCCTGTTCACTATCTAGGGCTCATCTTAGGGAAAGCCAGGGTTTTAGGCACGTGATCGGCGTACGGGTGAGGAACCCGTCTAGGGACGTCAGGGCAGCCAGGTGCCAGCCGCAAGGTAAGTCAGGGGTCACCACCTTCCCTCTCACTTGGGCAGGGCCTTCCTCTTTCCCTCCCTCTGTGTCACGTATGTGATAGTCACGCCGATCGTGATATTATAACTGGCCCTTATTTTTTGGGAGAAAAAAAAAAAAATTATTTTTTTTTCTCTCTACTTAGAATCCAATATGGATCCTATTGCTGCTTTGGCAAAACAGCTTCAAGGCCTGTCTTTGGAGGTGGCAGGATTGAAGGCGTCTGTCCTCCAACAACAGCAGCAAATGCAGCAGACCGCAAGCCCAGCGGTTGCTAGCGGTTCCTGACAGATTTTCTGGGGGAAGGGACAAATTTGTGACGTTCCGAGAGGCCTGCAAATTATATTTTAAGCTGCGCCCTTACTCCTCAGGTAATGAAGAACAGCGGGTGGGGATTGTTATTTCCCTGCTTCAGGGGGACCCGCAATCCTGGGCGTTCTCGTTACCCCCTGGTTCCCAGGCTCTCCGGTCAGTGGAGGGATTTTTTGGGGCTTTGGATCTCATATATGATGACCCTGACCGAGTCGCCCTGGCTGAGTCGAAGTTACGGAGACTCCTACAGGGAGATCGGCCAGCAGAGGAATATTGCTCAGAGTTCCGTAGGTGGGCTACGGATACTCAGTGGAACGACCCGGCTCTCAGGAGTCAGTTCTGCTCTGGGTTATCTGAAAGGGTTAAGGATGCGCTGGCGCTGTATGAGACCCCCCTTTCCCTTGATGCTGTTATGTCCCTCTCTATCAGAATAGATAGACGTCTTACCCTAAGTTCACACCTGAGCGTTTTACAGCGCGTTCAAACGCGCTATAAAACGCTCAAGACATGAAAAGCAATGCTTCCCTATGGGAATGGTTCACACCTGGGCGTTTTACAGCTCGTACGAACGCGCTGTAAAACGCCCGACGCTCAAACAAGTACTTGAGCTTCTTTGGGGCGTTTTGACGCGCGTTTGTGGCCATAGGACACTGCAGTCAATCACACAAACGCGCGTCAAACGCGCGTTTACTATTACAAAAAACGCGCATAAAAACGCACGACAAAAACGCACAGGTGTGAAAGCAGGGTTAGGGAGAGATCGAAAATTCCTGAGCAATTGGTAACCTCTCCCAAGCAGCAGTTAGTCTGTACTGACTTAGATGAGCCTATGCAGCTAGGAGGAACTTCTCGTCAGGTCCGTCCTCCTGAGGTTCGCCGTAGGTGGGGGGCTTGTTTTTTCTGTGGGGGGAGGGGTCATTTCATTAATGTCTGTCCCTCCTTTCTCAAAAAACAAAAGACCGTCGGAAAACTACTAACCCCAGGCTGTGCGGAGGATGTCAGCCGGGGGGTATACGTTTCCTCCATACGAACATCTCAATTTGTGTTGCCAGCGGTTATTGTTTTTGGTGTTAAGACGGAGTCTATTTCTTTTTTTCTAGACAGTGGAGCAGGGGTAAATTTGATAGATGCCCATTTTGCCCGCACTATGGGTTTGTCTCTCTGTACGCTGCAGAGACCTATTCCCATATTCGCTATTGATTCTGCTCCTCTGTCTCAGAGAAACCTCACTCACATTGTCCATAACTTACACCTTCGGGTAGGGGACCACCATAATGAGTGTCTTTCATGTTACGTTCTGGAGGGCCTTCCCTCTCCTGTGGTATTGGGTCTTCCCTGGTTGGTAGCGCACAATCCAGTGGTGGATTGGCAGGCCAGGGAGATATTGGAGTGGAGTGAGCATTGCAGAGAGAATTGCTTAAATAACAATTGCTTAATCGCCTCCATAGCTTCCCTACCTACATTTATTTCGGACTTTGAGGACGTTTTTTCTGAAAAGGGTTGTCAGAAGCTACCACCTCATCGTCCTTATGATTGCCCGGTTAACCTGATTCCCGGTGCAAAATTACCCAAGTCCAGGTTGTATAATCTTTCGGGTTCCGAGAGACAAGCCATGAAAGATTATATCTCCGAGAGTCTGGCTAAGGGATAAATCAGACCCTCTTCTTCACCCGTGGCTGCAGGGTTTTTCTTTGTTAAAAAGAAAGATGAGGGCCTGTGTCCTTGCCTAGATTTCCGTGAGCTAAACCGGATAACCATCCGAGACCCATACCCTCTTCCTCTCATTCCTGACCTTTTTAATCAGATTGCGGGTGCTAGGTGGTTCTCCAAACTTGATCTTAGGGGGGCCTACAATCTGATTCGTATCAAGGAAGGGGATGAGTGGAAGACAGCTTTTAACACCCCTGAGGGGCATTATGAAAATTTGGTCATGCCTTTCGGTCTGACCAATGCCCCTGCTGTCTTCCAACATTTCGTTAATTATATTTTTAGTCATCTCATCGGCAGGTTTGTAGTCATATACCTAGATGATATCTTAATTTATTCGGCGGATCTGAAAACACATGAAGTACATGTCAGGCAAGTACTGCAGGTCCTACGGACGAATAAATTATATGCGAAAATTGAAAAATGTGTCTTCGCCGTTCAGGAAATACAGTTCCTGGGATATCTATTATCTGCTTCAGGTTTCCATATGGATCCTAGGAAGGTCCAGGCAATTTTTGATTGGGATCTTCCTGAGAACCTTAAAGCTCTACAACGGTTTTTGGGTTTCGCAAATTTCTATAGAAAGTTCATTAAAAATTATTCAGTGATCGTTAAACCCCTTACTGACATGACTAGGAAGGGGACTGATTTTTCTAAATGGTCTGACGCCGCTAAAATTGCATTTTCCTCTCTAAAATAGAGATTTACCTCGGCACCTGTTCTAATTCAACCTGATGTCTCCCAGCCTTTTATTGTTGAAGTAGATGCGTCAGAGGTGGGAGTGGGGGCTGTATTGTCTCAGGGTCCGTCTCCTGGCAAATGGCGTCCTTGCGCTTTCTTTTCCAAAAAATTATCTACTGCAGAAAAGAACTATGATATTGGAAATAGGGAACTGTTGGTGATTAAACTGGCGTTTGAAGAGTGGCGTCACTTCTTAGAGGGAGCAATCCACCCCGTCACGGTGATTACGGATCACAAAAACCTTCTGTACCTAGAATCGGCTAAGCGTCTCACCCCTAGACAAGCTAGGTGGTCGCTATTCTTTACCAGATTTAACTTTGTAATCACCTATCGTCCTGGGGCAAAAAATACCAAGGCAGACGCATTATCTCGTAGTTTCCCTGGAGGAGGTAATGTTAGTGATCCGGTACCTATTTTACAAAGAGGAGTGGTTGTCTCTGCTGTACACTCTGTTCTAGAGGGAAAGGTGTTAGAGGCCCAGGGGGACGCCCCGGCCTCTTGCCCCTCAGAGAAATTGTTTGTACCGTTAAACCTGCGTCTTGAATTATTAAAGGAACATCATAATTCGGCACTTGCTGGGCACCCGGGTAGTAAAGCAACCTTGGAGCTATTGTCTCGTCGTTTTTGGTGGCCAAGGTTGCGTCAGGATGTAATGGATTTCGTGTCTACTTGTTCTACTTGTGCACGCGCGAAAGTCTCTCATACACGTCCAGCAGGGTCTTTATTGCCACTTTTCATCCCCAATAGGCCATGGACACATCTGTCAATGGATTTCATCACTGACTTACCGTTGTCTGCGGGTAAAACAGTTATCTTGGTAGTAGTAGACAGGTTTAGCAAAATGGTACACTTTATTGCGCTACCCGCACTTCCTAATGCTAAGACTCTTGCTCAGGTGTTTATCAGTGAAATCGTGAAGCTTCACGGGGTCCCTTCCGATGTGGTTTCGGATCGGGGAACCCAGTTTATTTCTAAGTTTTGGAAAGTTTTTTGTTCCCGTTTGGGGGTACACTTGTCCTTTTCCTCAGCTTTCCATCCTCAGTCGAATGGACAGACTGAGCGTACCAACCAAAACCTAGAAACATATTTAAGGTGTTTTGTGTCTGAAAACCAAGAGGTGTGGTCATCATATTTACCGTTAGCCGAGTTTGCCATAAATAATCGCTGTCAGGAATCCACTGGCAAGTCACCATTTCTTGGTGCATACGGTTTTCATCCCCAATTTTGTACTTTCAAAGAGGGGGGGTCTTCTGGGGTTCCCGAAGAGGAACGGTTTTCTTCATCTCTTTCATCGGTATGGCAGAAGGTGCAAGCTAACTTGAAAAATATGAGTGGTAAATATAAATGCATGGCCAATAAGAAACGGTCGCCAGGTCCGGACCTAGGAGTGAATGACTATGTGTGGTTGTCTACTAGGAATATTAAGTTGAAGGTTCCCTCTTGGAAACTGGGCCCTAGGTTCATTGGTCCTTATAAAATAGTAGCCGTCATTAACCCTGTGGCTTTTCGCCTGGAGCTACCTCAGACTTTTAAGATCCATAACGTCTTCCATAAGTCGTTACTCAAGAAGTATGTTCCACCTCTAGAACCATCACCGCTGCCACCTCCTCCTGTTATTGTGGATGGTAATCTGGAGTTTCAAATATCCAGAATTGTTGATTCTCGTCGGGTCCGCCGCACTCTTCAGTATCTGGTGCATTGGAGGGGTTACGGTCCCGAGGAAAGAATGTGGGTTCCAGCGTCAGAGGTAAACGCCAACAGGTTAATTCAGGCTTTCCATGCCTCTCATCCTGAGAGACCTGGTCCTGAGTGTCCGGAGGCCCCTCGTGAAAGGGGGGGTACTGTCACGAGGGTGTCAAGAGCCACGTCTGACTCCGTTATACCCGGGGTCAGGAAGTCGCAGCGGGTGGCTGCGCGCTCTATGTCTAAAGATCACGTTGTTTCTAAGTGATTGTTTTCTGTGTTTGCCTTGCAATCCTTTTTGTCTCACTCAGGGATCCGTAGCTTCTCCTCCTCAGCTGTTTCTTGTCTGCCACTCCCAACCTCCTTATATTCTCCTCTCACACTTCTCTAGTTGCCAGTTATAGAGCTTCCTGCCTGGACTTCTATACTGACCCACTGGAGCTGTTAATCCTGGTTGTTGTTCCAGAGTGCTACCCTCCGGATCCCTGTTGGGCTTTTTGTTGTCTCCTGTTGTCGCCCACCTGGGATTATATGTTGAGTCTGTATTGTCTGTCCTCCCCTTGGTGTTTTCCTTTAGAGCTAGTGGTGCGGACTAGTGTTCCCACCGCCCTGTTCACTATCTAAGGCTCATCTTAGGGAAAGCCAGGGTTTTAGGCACGTGATCGGCGTACGGGTGAGGAACCCGTCTAGGGACGTCAGGGCAGCCAGGTGCCAGCCGCAAGGTGAGTCAGGGGTCACCACATTCCCTCTCACTTGGGAAGGGCCTTCCTCTTTCCCTCCCTCTGTGTCACGTATGTGATAGTCACGCCGATCGTGATACATGGGTACTGATGAAAGAAATCCTAGAATATTTGCGATTACGAAGATACAGCACTATATTCTAGATATTTATGATTTCTCGAAGTGCCAATATTTGCCATAGAAATTTGTGATTAGAATATTCACGATCAACACTAATAATGAGAAGCTGGTAATGTTCCACAGCTGCCTACCATAGGGTTTAAAGAAGAGGGAAAAGAATAGACTTGTTTACCACCAAATAGACTTGTTTACCACCAAAACCATACAGACTGACCTTTTGAATGTCAGGTGCTGCTATGTTATGTCTGAAAACCTGTTTTTGTCTGGAAAAATTGCTATGTCATTGAGTATCATTAAAGCTTTAATGCTAGGAGAGATGGAACGTGTAACATTGTATTTATTTGTACTGATTTTCTCCACTCCACCCCTCCCATTAGAAGATTCTAGTTCAGCAAGAAACTACGGTATAAACAAGGAGAACAGTCCCTAGTGTTCTACAGTTAGGGATCAGTGCTTAGGCTACTTTCACACTAGCATTTCTATTTTCCAGTATTGAGATATGTCATAGGGTCTCAATACCGGGAAAAAAAACGCTTCAGTTTTCTTCCCATTCATTGTCAATGGGGACAAAATGTAACTGATCAGAACTGAATGCTCCAAAATGCATTCCGTTCCGTTCTCATACCGGAGAGCAAACCGCAGCATGCGGATCCGTTTTCTCTGACACAATCTGACACAATAGAAAACGGATCCGTCCCCCATTGACTTTCAATGGAGTTAATGACAGTTCCGTCTTGGCTATGTTAAAGATAATACAACTGGATCCGTTCAGAACAGATGTAGATGGTTGTATTATCAGTAACGGAAACGTTTTTGCTGAACCCTGCCGGATCCTGCAAAAACGCTAGTGTAAAAGTAGCCTTAAAAGAAGAGATTCATGCCAGACTACTTGAGTGACCAGAAGAAGATGCTGAGACGGGGATACTCTACCAAGGACCCTGGATCATCAGCCTTTGTCCAGGCTACAAGCCATCTTAGAGAGAGGGACAGCATCACTATAGAAAAATAATAAATGGTTGGCACTCGGATTCAATGTAGATTGTTTTTACGTTTTATTCCATCAATAATGATTTTTTTGCAAAATGGCCAATGTTTACGTCCGTCCCGGATCTTGTTCACGGTCGATCGGTGCTGTAATAACTAGAGGAATGGATGGCCATGAAAGTGATGTCACTGTGTTTTTTACTCCTGTACTATGACATCACTGTGTTTATTATCTCTATACTCTGACATCAATGTGTTTATTATCCCTGTACTGTGACATCACCATGTTTATCATCTCTGTACTATGACATCACCATATTTATTGACAAAAAGAACAGAGAGCGCCGGGTGCTTCCTAAAGAAGCACTGTATAGGTTGTGATAAGGGTATCGTTTGCGAGAACTGATATCTGCCATTGAAACAGTTAAACTGTGTTTGGTAAGCCTTGAGTGTGTCTCTGGGAACCGAAAAAGGTTAACCCAGACACAGGATAAGCAGGGTTGATAGCCTGTTTTGTCTGTCAGCCACAGCTAGCATAGACAGATTGTAAAATACATACTAGGACCTGCTTATACTGGAGTGAGTGAGGTTGGCAGTGGGACACTCCACTCGGGCTTCGGTCCTGGGCTTCCATAGCCCACAGCTGTGGGTCACATCGGTCATTAGGGCCTAAATTAAAGCTCAGTGTAGAGCTGAGCAGTGTGGCCATACCTGGAGAAGCTGACTGCTGAACTACTGAACATGTGCCAGCCAATACTTTCCATTTGTACCTGTGGGCCGGGTAGCTGGTTCCACGTATAGTCAGGTACTGTCTTGTTGTATTAGGCACTTGCTCAGCCGAGCAGGTTTTTTTTTTTTTTAAGCCTATTTGTTAAGGCTATGCTTATGTTTAAATATATCAGTGTGAAATAAAAACACTTAAATCTGACTTTATCCTGTCTGTGTCCCTGTTTCCTGCACAGCTACCAAGTGTCTGGCGACCCCCCCACAGGTTATTCACATAAATGCAGCACTATGGTTGCACTTACCGGCGTGAGTTGCGCACACTGAGGCCCAACTGTGGAGTAAACATATGGATGTGACCACTGCTCCTACCACTCAGGACTTCAAAAATGGCACTACAATATGATGAAGAGGGAAGAAAATGGTTTTGGTGCGTTGGTCACTAAAATGGTAGTTTATTAAATAAAATACATAGGAAAATAAAGATAGAGAGGACAAAGAGTGAAATGTTTTCGGGTGGACTGCCTAACTTCTTAGGCTATCAGACAACGGTATCCTCATGCCATTATATGTGGATGTTTCACTACCTGATTTTAATTAGTATAAGTGACATATTCTCTATAAAAATGATCACATACCACATAGTATACCAATACATAGTGTAGGGATTTGTTCTGGTAGGCAGGATAAGCGGACGCAATACAGAGGCAAGACCACGGTTGAAAAAAAAGTTCAGTGTTTATTCACACAAAAAGGCAGAAAAGAAAAACAATACTTTGCAGGGTCCTGGTGTTAATTCACACAGCAAGAGTCCTGGTGTTAATTCACACAGCAAGAGTCCACAGAACAAAACATGCCACCTGGCAGTTCACAGCAGGGTTTACGGCGCCTGACTCCCAGCAGGCGGCTCTCAGCCTTGCAGCATGGTGGAACTCCTCAGCTCCCAAACACAGAGCTTCCACAGCTCCACTAACCCCCTTTAGGATCATTCCACACTCAGCTGAGCTGCTGGCTGGGTTTTTAAATCCCAGCCCAAAACCTGGCCTGAAATGTGGGGAACAGCCATCCACCCTGCTCTTTGGCGGCCCCCAATAAGAACCGGCCCGGATCGGCTCTACAGCCACACTAAGTATCTCAGGAACCTCGGTGACAAGTACCTTCCGTTAATGACGGACCCTTGCGCCTTCCTACAATAGTAACATAGCATATAAGGCCGAAAAAAGACATTTGTTCATCCAGTTCGGCCTGTTATACTGCAAGTTGATCCAGAGGAAGGCAAAAAAAAAACGTGAGGTACAAGCCAAATTTCCCCACTTAAGGGGGGAAAAATTCCTTCCTGACTCCAATCAGGCAATCAGAATAACTCCCTGGATCAACTACCCCTCTCTAGTAGCTATAGCCTGTAATATTATTACACTCCAAAAATTCATCCAAGCCCCTCTTGAATTCTTTTATTGTACTCACAATGTTACTGTTCACACACCATGGGCGGTTTAGTGGTAGGACCCCATGCGTGCTGAGACATCGTGACGTGGTGCATGAGGGGCCGATATGTTCCTGACTGGAAAATATTGGCAAAGTTCTCAGCTTTTAACATCGGCCTGAGTAATTAGCTAGTATTGTCAGTTGCATATCAATTTGGTGCATTTTTTGTAGTGATTTTTATTTTACTCACCACCTCCTCAGGCAGAGAGTTCCATAGTCTCACTGCTCTTACCGTAAAGAATCCTCTTCTATGTTTGTGTACAAACCTTCTTTCCTCCAGATGCAGAGGGTGTCCCCTCGTCACAGTCACAATCCTGGGGATAAATAGATGATGGGAGAGATCTCTGTACTGCCCCCTGATATATTTATACATAGTAATTAGATCTCCCCTCAGTCATCTTTTTTCTAAAGTGAATAACCCAAATGTTGATAATCTTTCAGGGTACTGTAGTTGCCTCATTTCAGTTATTATTTTAGTTGCCCTCCTCTAAACCCTCTCCAGCTCTGCTATGTCTGCCTTGTTCACAGGAGCCCAGAATTGTACACAGTACTCCATCTGTGGTCTGACTAGTGATTTGTAAAGTGGTAGGACTATGTTCTCCTCATGGGCATCTATGCCCCTTTTGATGCAACCCATTATCTTATTGGCCTTGGCAGAAGCTGCCTGACACTGGTTTTTACTGCTTAGTTTGCTGTTTATTACAATTCCTAGGTCCTTTTCCATGTCAGTGTTACCGAGTGTTTTACCATTTAGTATGTACGGTCGATTTGCATTATTCCTTTCCATGTGCATAACCTTACATTTGTCAGTGTTAAACCTCATCTGTCACTTCTCTGCCCAAGCCTCTAATCTGTCCAGATCCATCTCTAGCTGTATACTGTCCTCTTCAGTGTTAATCACTTTACACAGTTTAGTGTCATATGCAAAAATTGATATTTTACTGTGCATGCCTTCTACAAGATCATTAATAAATATATTGAAGAGAATAGGGCCCAATACTGACCCCTGAGGTACTCCGCTAGTGACAGTGACCCAATCTGAGTGTGCACCATTAATAACCACCCTCTGTTTTCTATCATTGAGCCAGTTACTTACCCACACACAGACGTTTTCTCCCAGTCCAAGCATTCTCATTTTATATACTAATATTTTATGTGGTACAGTGTCAAATGCTTTGGAGAAGTCCAGATATACAACATTCATTGATTTATAACTGTGAAGTCTAGAAGTTACCTCTTTATAGAAACTGATTAAATTAGTTTGACATGACCGATCCCTATGAAGCCATGCTGATATGATGTTATTTACATGTTTTCATTGAGATCCTCCAAGATAGCATCTCTTAGAAAACCTTCAAACAGTTTGCCGTCAACAGATGTTAAACTTACCGGCCTATAGTTTCCGGGCTCTGTTTTTGAACCCTTTTTGAATATTGGCACCACATTTGCGCCAATCCTGTGGAACACTCCCTGTCAGTATAGAGTCTGTAAATATCAGAAATAAGGGTCTGGCTATGACATTACTTAATTATCTTAGGATACGAGGGTGTATGCCATCTGGTCCTGGCGATTTGTCTATTTCAATCTTTTTAAGTTGCTGTTGTACTTATTCCTGGGTCAGACAGGGAACTTTTAATGGGGAATTTACTTTTACATTCTGCATTTCATCTGACAGTTTATTTTCCTCAGTGAATACAGTGGAGATTTTTTTTTTATAGCTTTGCTTTCTCCTCGTCGCTCTCTGCAACTTCCCCCTCATTGCTCTGTAGAGGGCCGACACCTTCAGATTTATACTTTTTACCATTTATATAATTGAAGAACATTTTAGGGTTAGTTTTGCTCTCTTTGGCAATTAATCTCTCGGTCTCTAGTTTGGCGGCTTTTATTTGTTTTTTTCCTTATAAATTTTCAGTGCTTCCTCGCTACCCTCCTGTTTTAGTGATTTAAATGCCTTCTTTTATTAAATGCTGTCATTTATTGCCTTCTTTACAGTTCTATTTATCCTTATTGGTTTCATCTTGTTCCTTAACCTTTTATTCCCATAAGGTATGTGTCACAACCAGACAGCTGAGAAGCTCTGACAGAAGCCTTTCAGAACCTCCTCCTTGAGTTTTTCTTTGTTTTGGTTTTCAGTTCCTCATCTTGTTCGCCTCTCTCAGCTGTCATGTAGTTGGACTGATTGCATCCCTTTAAATTCCTCCCCATAATGCAGTAGTATGCGGCTTATACAACTTCCTGGAGTGTGTGTGCATGCTGATCCTATTTCCCACTCTTCTACAAGATAAGTGCTGTACATTTATTTGTCATTTTCTGTTTGCTGGATCCCAGGTGACCCTGACTCCCTCCGTATCTAGTGTAGGGAGCCGGTGGTCGTGTCCCCTCACTATTATAGGGTGTTCAGGTGTTATACAGTCGAGGTACGTGGATATGCGATCATCTACCATTGGGATTTTCGCATAGGCTGAGCAGTCAGGGCGAGTGCCAGGTCTTATGCAGGGGTCTCCCTTTTGTTCCTTAGTTTTGGATCCAGTGAGTCGTACATGCATTTTGTGTTGTCTTGTTTCCTGTACACCTTCCGTGACAGTATGTATCTCTCACAATTAGATTTTAGGATGCTTTTAAAAATATCCCATTTTGTGGCGGTATTTTAATTTTTGAGGACTTTGTCCCAGTCAGTTATTGCCACTATGTCCTAGTCCTCCTCACATATCACTAATTCCAGCTCCCCAGTTTTTAGTCAGGCTTCTGGCATTAGTATACATACAATTAAGAGGTTTATGTATATTTTTTACCCTACACCTTTCCTACTGAACTGTTTTAGTCCCTCCTTCCATTCCTCCCCCAACAATTGTATTGAAAAGCATAGTTGGTTACATTTTCCAATGTAACGTATATCTCAACATATACAGTAACAGCCAAATTTATGCCAAAGGGCCATTCTGTGGAGATTTTTACATTTTTGCACTGTTTGCTATTACAGAGTATTATTGGTTTTTTGGGCACAGTAACTATTGGACCCTTTAAAGATTTCAATTCATATATGTGATCTCTATTTATTTATTAATAATGTTATGCTATAATGGGAATTACACTGTATTCTGTTATGAAGGCTACTGCCAGAATCAAATTGGCACGTGTGGTTGCAAGCTCGATACAGTACACCCAGTAAGTACAAGTAATGCCAAAATAGGGATTTTCCGTAGGATCATGCTGAAACTCTAGATTGAAGATAATGTTTTCAGAGAAGTGATCTCTCTTTATATCAACTACTTAAATTAAACAAGCTATTAGCTTGCCACAGAAAGGTCTTGAAAAAGATGGTAAATGGCTTCAGGAATATAATTTGTAGTGTTGTGCAAGAAGACCTGTTTATACAAAGTAATGTTTAAGCAAAGTAATGCAAGTAGTGATATAGTATGAAATCTTTTTATGATGTGTTTGACAGATCACTTTGATTTTTAATGTGCAGATTCCTTTATGTGTACTGTGCATGAATAATATGTGGATGCAACCTTTAAATGTGAGGAATGTGTTTTATCTTCATTTTAAATGCATAAGTTCTCCATCAAAGAGAGAATATGGAATAAAAAATATATATGCAGTGGATATAAAAAGTCTACACACCCCTGTTAAAATACCAGGTTTCTGTGATGTAAAAAAATTAGACAAAGATAAATCATTTCAGAACTTTTTACATCTTTAATGTGACCGATAAACTGTACCACTCAAACTGAAATCTTATAGGTGGAGGGAAGAAAACAAAAAAAAACTAAAATAATATGGTTGCATAAGTGTGCACATCCTCTTATAACTGGGGATGTAGCTGTGTTCAGAATTAAGCAATCACATTCAAATTTATGTTAAATAGGAGTCAGCATACACCTGCCATCATTTAAAGTGCCTCTGATTAACCCAATAGCCATGGTCCACGGAGAGCTTCTAAAACATCAGAGGGATCTCATTGTTAAAAGGTATCAGTCAGGAGAAGGGTACAAAAGAATTTCCAAGGCATTAGATTTACAATGGAACACAGTGAAGACAGTCATCATGAAGTGGAGAAAATATGGCACAACAGTGACATTACCAAGAACTGGACGTCCCTCCAAAATTTATGAAAAGATGAGAAGAAAACTGGTCTGTGAGGCTACCAAGAGGCCTACAGTAACATTAAAGGAGCTGCAGTAATATCTGGCAAGTACTGGCTTTGTGGTACACGTGACAACAATCTCCCAAATTCTTCATTTGTCTGGGCTATGGGGTACAGTGGCAAGACGAAAGCCATTTCTTATGAAGAAAAACATCCAAGCCAGGCTACATTTTGCAAAAACACATCTGAAGTCTCTCAAAAGCATGTGGGAAAAAGTTTATGGTCTGATGAAACCAAGGTTGAACTTTTTGGCCATAATTCCAAAAGATATGTTTGGCGCAAAAACAAAACTGCACATCACCAAAAGAACACCATACCCACAGTGAAGCATGGTGGTGGCAGCATCATGCTTTGGGGATGATTTTCTTCAGCTGGAACTGGGGCCTTAGTTTAGCTAGAGGGAATTATGAACAGTTCCAAATACCAGTCAATATTAGCACAAAACCTTCAGGCTTCTGCTAGAAAGCTGAACATGAAGAGGGACTTCATCTTTCAGCATGACAACGATCCAAAGCATACATCCAAATCAACAAAGGAATGACTTCACCAGAAGAAGATTAAAGTTTTGGAATGGCCCAGCCAGAGCCCAGACCTGAGTCACATTGAAAATCTGTGGGGTGATCTGAAGAGGGCTGTGCACAGGAGATGCCCTCGCAATCTAACAGATTTGGAGTGTTTTTGCAAAAAAGAGTGGGCAATTCTTGCCAAGTCAAAATGTGCCATGCTGATAGACTCATACCCAAAAAGACTGAGTTCTGTAATAAAACCAAAAGGTGCTTCAACAAAGTATTAGTTTAAGGGTGTGCACACTTATGTAACCATAATATTTTATTTTTATATTTTTTCTTCCCTCCATCTAAAAGATTTCAGTTTGTTTTTCAATTCAGTTGTACAGTTTATAGGTCATATTAATGATTTATCATTGTCTCATTTTTTTTACATCACAGAAACCTGATTTTAACAGGGGTGTATATATATATATATATATATATATATATATTCAAGACTTTATTATTAATTTTGTACCTTAAAGAGTATGAACACTTCCTTCAGGGCCAATCATAACTTTTTACTCATTTTGGGCTAAAAATAATTTTTCTGCTGCTTTTAACTTAAAGGAGTAAATTTCAGTCTAGCTGCGGACATATAAGAATATGGATTAAATTAGTGTTTATGAGCTATCAGGAATTCAGAGATAAAGGCAACACGTCCAGACGGCCTGGGGTGTAACTATAATTCATAGTGCCCCATAGCAAAATAAGACAGGACTCTCATCACCTAGTGTAAGAAAATGAAAACAGTAGAATAAATAGCAATAACTAAAAATCTGTATAATAGCACTATATATCAGAAAACCCACATTATAGCAAAAAGCCACCATATTCTTATTAACCACAAAATAATACAATGTTCTTGAACCTGATTAGATGCCCCCAACCTCTGGCCCCACAGCAAGTGTTATGGCTGCTATGGTTATAGTCACGTCCTTGCGACTGTTAGAAGAACAAAATGAAGTGACCTAGTGTAAAACTGAAACTAAGATACTCTACAGCAAGGCTAAAACTTAACCCTGTGATACAAAAACTTCTGAAAGTGTAATATAAAGTAGGAAAACAAAAAAGAGACCAGAGGTGTCCAGATGGAGGATGGAAAACAATGTCCACCTAATATAACCAATAAGGACACCCGTAGTTATGACTCGGTACTAGCTCCCGAGTAAGATAAGCGAAGAAACAGAGAAGCGGAGCTCATAAGTACCAAAAAGTAAAAATGTATTTTTATTAAATTATGACATGATAAAAGAACGTACAGTACAGACCAAAAGTTTGGACACACCTTCTCATTCAAAGAGTTTTCTTTATTTTCATGACTATGGAAATTGTAGATTCACACTGAAGGCATCAAAACTATGAATTAACAGGGTGTTAATTGGTGACTCTTGGTCTTCCTTTCCTGGGGCAGTCCGCATGTGAGCCAGTTTCTTTGTGGCGCTTGATGGTTTTTGTGACTGCACTTGGGGACACTTTCAAAGTTTTCCCAATTTATTTGACTGACTGACCTTCATTTCTTAAAGTAATAATGGCCACTCGTTTTTCTTTACTTGGCTGCTTTTTTCTTGCCATAATACAAATTCTAACAGTCTATTCAGTAGGACTATCAGCTGTGTATCCACCTGACTTCTCCACAACGCAACTGATTGTCCCAACCCCATTTATAAGGCAAGAAATCCCACTTATTAAACCTGACAGGGCACACCTGTGAAGTGAAAACCATTTCAGGTGACTACCTCTTGAAGCTCATCAAGAGAATGCCAAGAGTGTGCAAAGCAGTAATCAAAGCAAAAGGTGGCTACTTTGAAGAACCTAGAATATGACATATTTTCAGTTGTTTCACACTTTTTTTGTTATGTATATAATTCCACATGTGTTAATTCATAGTTTTGATGCATTCAGTGTGAATCTACAATTTTCATAGTCATGAAAATAAAGAAAACTCTTTGAATGAGAAGGTGTGTCCAAACTTTTGGTCTGTACTGTACATGTAAAGAGAGAAATAAATTATATGCCATTAAAAAGTGAATGGGAGCAGAAGAAAAGCGCCACCCTGGGATAGCACACATGTCAATGGTAAAGATGGATATATTGATTACTGGAATGTACATGGTACAATGACCGACCAATGACCAAGGAAAAGTATGGTGGATACAATACAAATGTGAGTCAGCAGTCAAAAAAGAAACCACATGGCAAGGTTTGTGTTGCAAGTGCAAAAAAAGGGAATAAGCAACAAACCGCAATAGAAACCAGGTATAGGTAAAACCTGTATTGAATGCCGTATGGATAAAAAGAAGACGGAGACTCACCTGAAAGAGACTGTCACCCAGGGTAGCGCTTTTCTTCTGCTCCCATTCACTTTTTAATGGCATATCATTTATTTTTACATGTACGTTCATTTTCACTCTTTACATGTACGTTCTTTTATCATGTCATAATTTAATAAAATACATTTTTACTTTTTGGTACTATGAGCTCAGTTTCTCTGTTTCTTCGCTTGTAATATAAAGTAGTATGTCACTTTAATAGTTAAATATACTTTGCCTATTTTTCAAAAATGTCTAAGGGTTGGGGCTCAGGTTGACGTGATGACGTAGGACGTAGGACGTCACGCTCTCCGCCTCCCCCCCCCTCGGCTCGGCTGCCCGGCTGACTGAATAACCTGCTCTCATGTCGGAACCTACCCGCACCCTGGCTATTTCCGTGCGCTAAGCGCTGCTGTGTGCCTCTGCCTTTGCCTCTTGTTTTGTTTGGTTTACCTCCTTGCCGCTGCCGACTCCCGGGCCCGGATGTGGTGACGTGGTGATGCTTCAGCGTGGTGTTGACTCCGTTGCTCCTGCCGCTTCCTCCCTCCGGCTTTCCATCTCGCTCTGAACAAGTTCCCTGTGCGGGGTCTCTCCGTGGAGTGCGTCTCCGGCTCCTGCTGTCCTCTTCTTCCCTCCCTGGCGACAGAGTGAGTAATCTCTTTGTGCTCCCCCTACCCGATGGTAGCTTGGATAAAACAGACAAGCTGAATAATTATACCAAGGAAAGCTGCTATTCTCCTTGTGCTCTCGCTCAGGTACTCCACATGACTTAGCCCTCTCCTTGTGTGTTTTCAGTTCTCCCCTGATTTGTTAGGTCTCCTCCATTGTCGTTGTGGTGATCAACCTCCCTGTAGCTGCTGATCCTAACTAACCCTGACTGATGATCAATGTGCTGCTGTAGGACTCTCTAGGGGAGGTTGTATGAAGACCAAGATCAAGATACATTTAACCCCGTTTAGAGGCTTCCGATTCTGTCCGCGTACTTTTGATTAATACCCCTTTTCTCCTCTGTATTGCTGGGACTAATCTTACCGACCCTACTCCGATAGGTTGCTGGTATTAATAGTTTTGGGGGAAAAAAAAAAAAAAAAGGAGAGGTGTCTACGACTTTAAAGGAAATGAAGTATAGAACATAAAGTGAAAAAAAAAAAAAGGAGGAGTAAGAGTATAAAGAAGAGCGGATAAATTTGAAAAAAAAAAAAAAAGGGGAAAAAGAAGAAAAAACAGGAACAAACAAGAAGGGAAGGGGGGGGGAGAAAAAAAAGGAAAAAAGAAGGAAAAAAAAAAAAAAAAAAAAAAGAGAGCGAAGAATAAGGTATATATACCCACTGTATATATACTTAAAGGGAGATAAAGAGGCGGAACAAGGGAGGGAAAAAAAAAAAAAAGCAGGAATAAGATATGGCCCCAAAAGCTAGCAGGCGCTCGACTAATCTCCAGAGTCAGAAACACGGGTCTAAAACCGTGGAACTAACAAAAATAGACCAGTTCCTGAGGTCTCCGAGGGTTAATACAAGGGGCGGACAAAAGGAACTTGCCACAAAAAAAAATGAGGAATCAGAGATGACTGAGTTGGAAACACAAAATGCCGCTAGATACCCCGAAGAAGAAGACGGTATAATGGGGGAAGTTATCCCTAATGACAACTCCTCTCCGCTAGAAGAAATACTGCTAGCGGTTAAACAGAACGGGGATTTAATACAGGCGGTCACAACCCAACTTGGGTTTATTCAAGTCGATGTCGGACTAATAAAAGATGATGTGTCCAAAATGCGAGACAGAGTCAATATCCTTGAGAGCTCAGTCACTCTGATACAGAATGAATCCAAAAAAACAAATATGGAAGTCTCTACATTTAAAGCAGAATATAATCTTTTGAAGAAAAAACTAGTGGACCTTGAGGATAGGTCACGAAGATACAATGTGAGAATAATTGGGATTCCAGAGGGTGTGGAAGAGAAAAATCCAACTCAATTTATACAGAAGCTAATCACTGAGAACTTCGGGAAAGAGTCATTTTCTTCTTTATTTATGATTGAACGAGCCCACCGGATCCCAGGGGGAAAACCAATCCCAGGGAGACAACCTCGGACATTCCTTGCCAAGCTATTGACCTCAGGGGACAGAGATACCCTCCTGAGAAGGGCGCGGGAATCTGCTCCGGTTGTATTTAACGGGACTAAACTGGCCTTTTTTCCCGATTTTTCAAAAGATGTACAAGAAAAGAGGCGCACATTTATGACCGTCAAAAAGAGATTAAGAGAAAGGGATATTAAATACTCTCTTATATTCCCAGCCAAATTGCGTATTGTTTATGACGATAAAAAAATTTTTTTTGACACCCCGGAAGAAGCTGAGGATTGGCTTGAGCGAAACAACCGATAACTTGACTGGGATATGTTCTGGCGGGAATAACCAGTACTATAAGGGGCTTATACCCCTAAATGTATTTTCCTGTGCGCCCTAATGGGGGTGGCTGAGTGGGGGGGGGAGGGTGGGAGGGATGGTCATAGGAAAGAAATCTACTACAATATGTGGTGGATTGCTTGTAGGAGGGGGGTGAGGGGAGGGGGGGGTGGGGTTGGGCTGTGGTGCGTCAAAGTAGGTGTGGTTTCCCTTATTTTAGTTTTTTTTGTCTTGTTCTTCCTCTTTCTCCGGTTTTTCCATCTGACCACTGTTAATGACGCTGATTAGAATTCTTGCTTGGAATATACGTGGTCTGGGAGATAGAGGTAAGAGACAAGCGATTTTTTATTTAACTCAGGCCCACTTACCAGCAATAATTTGCTTGTTAGAGACCCACCTTACTGAGGAGAATACTAGAGTGCTCGACAGGGGATGGGCTGCGCACACGTTTCATTCCACCCTCTCCAATTACTCGAGAGGTGTCACGGTGTTGATACACAGACTTATTGATTTCGTTTGTGAGGCATCCTCTGTTGACCAACAGGGGAGATTTATTTTCCTATATTGTAGGATAGGGGGGAAGATATGTATCTTGGCCTTTGTCTATATCCCACCGCCGTTTTCTCTCTCGGTTCTTAACTCTCTTCTACTATTCATGGATAAATGGCCAGAATGTCCAACATTGATTATGGGTGACTTTAACTGTGTCATCGATCCTCTTTGTGACAGGGTTTCTACGAGAGCTAGGAGTGACAGTCCGCTCCGGGGGTCCCCCCTGGCACGGTTCTGCATGGAGACTGGATTTGAGGATGCTTGGGAACATCTGAGACAGGGGAAAAGGGCTTTTTCATGCTCTAGCAAAGCAGGTAAATCATTGTCCAGAATAGATCTTGTATTGATTAATAGTAAATATGTGAAACTCATAAAGCGAATGAAATATGAAACAAGGTCAATATCAGATCACTCTCCGATACTAATTGAACTATGTCTATCTCAGGAAAGATATATACCAAAATCTCCCTTTAGATTAAATCCCTATTGGTTATCAGTTATAAAGACACATGAAGCAATTCGAAATGATATAGGCCGATTCTGGGATATTAATTATGGTTCAGCAAAAATTCAAGTAGTATGGGATACCTATAAGGCGTATATGAGGGGATTGATGGTTAGTAATATCGCGAACCTTAGAAAGGAATATGGAAAAAAACAGAAAAATCTAGAAGAACACGTAGTGTTGGCGACAGAATCCTTCCATATGCACAAGACGGAGAAGAATAGGGAAAATATGCAAAGAGCCACACAAATATATGCTAAGTTTTTATTGGATAAGGCCCAACAGAACCTTTTTTTTAAGGGGCAAAAAAAGTCAGGGCGACCTGGTAAACTCCTCGCTAGAGTAATCTCCAATCAACAACCTAAAAAACATATAGATAAGGTCCGATTGAGTGATGGTAGGATAGTCACTTCACAGGGCCCGGTGGAGAAGGCCTTTCTTGACTACTTTGTTGATCTGTATAAAGCTGACTCCAACATTACAGATGATAAGATAGATCTCTATTTAGATAGGATCAAGTTTCCAACTATTACTGAGATGCAAAAGAAAGCACTAGAATTGGAGGTCTCAATTCAGGAACTTGAGGGAGCTATTAAACTATGCTCAACTAACTCCACCCCTGGCTCAGACGGGCTTCCATATGAATTCTATAGTAAATATGAGGACTGTATTCTTCCCAGACTGTTGGAGGTCTTTGCTGAATCAACAGAGGAGGGGATGCTTCCAGACTCAATGATGGAGGCCATAATAATATTAATTCCAAAAAAAGGCAAGGACCCTTTAGATTTAGAATCCTATAGGCCAATTTCACTGCTTAATGCAGATGTAAAGCTTCTTGCGAGGGTCCTGGCTACAAGGCTCTCCAGGGTCATTTCCTCCATTGTCCATCCTGATCAGAGCGGCTTTATACAAAGCAAGGGTACACACCATAATCTACACCGACTCTTTTCTAATATCCAGGCCCCGGGGGGGACTGCCCGCTCCATCCTGTCATTGGATGCCTCTAAGGCCTTTGACAGGGTGGAGTGGCGCTTCCTCTGGAAGGTTCTTGCTAAGATGGGCTTTGGGGAAAAATTTATACGTACTCTTAGGTTGCTGTATAGATCCCCAAGGGCAAAACTGAGTCTCAATGGAATTCTGAGTAGTAGTATTGATTTAAACAGAGGCACCCGACAGGGTTGCCCATTATCTCCCCTGTTATTCGATATTTATATCGAGCCCCTTGCGTTGGCCATCAGGCAGGATGACCAGATTAAAGGATTCGGTACCCTAGGAACACAGGACCGCATCTCATTATATGCAGATGATGTCCTGTTTTTTATAGACCATACGGAAACCATTCTTCCTAGGATTATTCAAATGGTTAACGCATTTGGTGAGGTATCTGGTCTCCGAATAAACTGGGCAAAAACTAGTCTGCTCCCAATAGATCCCCTGCCACAGAAGGAGGTTCCTGCTACACAGTTGGATATCGTTGATACTATTCAATACTTGGGTTTGACTATATCGCCTCGGGTTGAAAATTTTGTACAACTCAATCTGATCCCCACAATGGTAAAGATCAGAGCTAAAATAGGAATCTGGCTGAAACTTCCCCTATCCAGAGCTGATCGAGTTTCACTAGTTAAAATGGTGATACTACCACAATTTCTTTACGTGCTCAGGAACACACCTATTTGGATACAAGACAAACATTTTAAACTCATGGAAAGAATAATTAATGATTTAATATGGGGAAGAAAGCGAGTGCGAATTAAGCTGGAATACTTGTATAAATCAGTGGAGTGGGGGGGTTTAAATCTCCCCTACTTTAAAGGGTATTTTATTGCAGCCCAGCTATTGAGGTGCTATGAATCAGAGGACAGTGCACTCCTGGGGAAGTTGGTAACTAGCCACGCTCATAACAATATTTTTACCTTGTTGGAATCCGGGCTTTTGAAGAGCTACGAGCAAGGCTATAAAGAGACTATAAATCTACTCCTGAAAGTGTGGGGTACAACTAGGACATGGTTGAAGGTTAGGGGTTCACTCACATTTACGCCTCTTTGGCATAATTTCTATTTACAAAGGTTAGATGATATTGCAGCTGACACATTTTGGCAGAAGAATAAAATATTATATATTTCACAGGTAGTTAAAGATAGAGAAATTAAATCCTTTACAGAAATGACACATAATATAAGAAATCTCTCATGGTTTAGGTATTTTCAATTGCGATCTGTACTATCCAGTTTGGACGATAAACGTCTGCTGGATATAGATAATTTATCTTTTCTGAATGATTGGGTAGGGGGTACACCTCTTAGAACTAAGATTTCCAATATATATAAGTTATTAATTAAGGCACGGTTTAGCGATACACAATCACCAGGACAAAAAGCATGGGAAGCGGACTGTCCGCATTTGCGAGTAGAAGGGTGGGAGAATATTTTTGGGAATCTTACTTCAGTATCCCAGAACTTTAACCATGTTCTAATACAATTTTACATTTCCCATAGACTATACATTACCCCCCTATGGATGAATAAATGCGGGTTGAGAGCCACGTCCAACTGCCCCAAATGTGATATTGTAGGAGCAGACTTCCTCCACATGATTTGGATTTGTCCAGAACTTGTAAAATACTGGAATAGTATTAATAATTGTATTATCCATAAACTAAAAATTCGAATTTCTTTTGAACCACATGTATTCGTGCTTAACGACTTTTCCAAATTAAAAAATCACAAGTATCAAAAGATCTTTCTGAGCAGAATATTGATGTTGGCTAGAGTTCTGATCAGTCGGACCTGGTTTGCCCGATCCACTCCAGACATAAATATATGGATAAATTTAACCGATAAGGTAAAAAACTACGAGAAAATTATATATAAATGGAGGGAAGTTGAGGACCAGTGGAATAGGATATGGGGTGGCTGGAAGATTGACTAATTGAGGTCATGTTGGTTTGTTTATGGGGGTCCTACTTTGACGCACCACAGACTAGGGGTGAGGGAGGGGAGGGTTTTTTTTTTCTAAATGCAACCAAAAGATGAACTGACTATATTTATATTTATCTACATTTGGTTGGGTCACTAAGAATTGAGGGGTTGTAAAAAATTTTGCTGTTAATGCTTTGTAATTTTCCCAATAAATTTTTTTGTTTAAAAAAAAAAAAAATGTCTAAGAACTTTTGGGGCAATTGACACTGTGAGCAGCATTCAACAAAAATTCTAGAACTGTACTATTTTTAAAGTGACCCTCAGGTAACAATATAAATACATCTATAAAATGGCCACCAGCTTTTCACACTACTCTATGTACACTGTGACACTCCTCCCTGCACTTGGATGGGCCGGACTAAAACACGGAGGAGTTTCTCAGACTACTAAAGCCCAGTGTGCATAAAGCAGTCTCAGATCCATGTGGCAATTTTGCAGAGATAAAAAGGGAGAGGGAAGTTGGATGGTAGAAAGATTAAAAAAGAGGACAGCAGGTATGTTAACTGTGCAATATGGGTCATGTGGCCGCTGCACCCAACAACTGCCAACAGCTGTGATGTATCCCTCATGGGTCAAGTGACACATCACATCAGAGACATATCACCACTGCAGCCAGTTACTAGCTGCAGCAGCCACGTGACCTGTGTCAAACAGGATGTTGACACGTGGAGACATACGGAGCGACACGTAGAGTGTAATTACAACTGCTGAAACGAAGGAGTTGTAATTACTCTGCGATGCCACTACAAAGGAGATGGCGCATAGGTAAACTTTGAAGAGGATGCAGCAACTCTTGGCTGATGTGCCTGTCAGAATCCTGATCTATTTCTCTAATTTACCACTAGTGACCGCTGTTTCACTCCCTCTGAACTATTGTGTTGCACTTCCACTCCTCACCACTGGAGGCCGCTGTGTTTGTCCTAGGATTTGCCCTTTACAAAGATGGCCAATGTGTGCTGATTGGAAGCCATCTTGTTTCCTGTTTGGGCCTACTTATACCCATGAGGCAATTCAAACATTTCTCTAGTATTATGACTTGTTCCAGTCTTCTGCTCCTCAGAATATAGAAACATAGAATGTGTCGGCAGATAAGAACCATTTGGCCCATCTAGTCTGCCCAATATACTGAATACTATGAGTAGCCCCTGGCCCTATCTTATATGAAGGATGGCCTTATGCCCATCACATGCATGCTTAAACTCCTCCACTGTATTTGCAGCTACCACTTCTGCAGGAAGGCTATTCCATGCATCCAATACTCTCTCAGTAAAGTAATACCTACTGATATTACTTTTAAACCCTTGCCCCTCTAATTTAAAACTATGTCCTCTTGTAGCAGTTTTTCTTCTTTTAAATATTCTCTCCTCTTTTACCGTCTTTCCCAGACTGTTTCTACTCTTCACTGAATTATCATATTGCGATCTACACTTCAAGCCACACTATGGAATACAACTCTACAGTTCATTACTGCGCCTGACTTATTCCATCTGGCTACCAGATTCCAGCCGTGTCTACCAGCATCATAACTGTCACCGCCATCTCTCTGAGAAGGTCTGGCAGACGTTCTTCTGTACCTCTTGCATGATGTCCTTTGTTTTAGTTTCACTTTGTCATCTCCTTTCTTTCTCCCAGCTGTCACCTATTCACACAAATTGCCTCCCTTTATATTTCCTCCCATACTACCTCACTTTGCGGTTTATACTACTTCCTGGATTGAAGTGATCACTGCTGGAGACTTCTGTTACTGCTTGTTCAGATAAGGTCCTTTCTTGTATTGTGTTTCTTTGCTGGCTTGATTCTAGGTGACCCTGACTCCCTCAGTATTAAGTCCAGGGAGGCGGTGGTCGTGTCCCCTCACTATTTTAGGGTTTTCAGGTGTCACAAAGTCTAGGTACGAGGGCATGCAATCGTCTACCTCTGAGACCCTTGTATGGGCTTACCAGTCAGGGTGAGCTCTTAGAGTTTTACAGGGGTCACCTTTATGCTCCTTAGTTTGGGATCAAGCCAGTCGGATGTTTATCCATAACTTCCAGCTATCTGCAATGTCATCCGTGACAGTAACAGTGTCACGGCCATGGTTATAGTCGTGACTCCTTGAGACCCGCATGAATTTGCCCGCGGTCTTGTCCTTGTCAATCACAGGTGAGGGCCAGTATCTTGCCTCACGTGTGGTTGCCACTGGCAACTTGTGGTTGTTGGGCAGTGGAGGAGCTGGTGGCTGGGCGGCTTGCTGTCCATGCGTGCGGTGGTTTTTGGTAATGTGTGTATGTTATGCACTTTTGTATGTCTGGTGTGCACCTGGTGTTATGTTTGGTGTGCACTGTGACATTTTCCCTTCACTGTAGCTTCCCGTGGCAACGTTTGGTTTGATGTACATGTGGTGGCAGTGTCTCTGCCGTTTGGCCGGCTCCCAGGACACGTTTGCCACACATGTCGTTGTCATCGGTAACAGCTGCAGTGAGTATTTGTGTGTATTTCCCTTTATGTGGTCTCACTTCACTTCCTGTTGTTGGAAGGGTTAATTCCCTTCTGTGTGTGATCACTGGGCGTGTCTGTGTGGGTGTGACTACTTGGGCCTATAAAGCCTCATTGTTATCTCCAGTCTGAGGGGTACTTCAGCCATGACTAGCTGGAGTAGCCTCCTGTGTTATTTCACCTGCCAGTGGGGCCTCCCTTGTGGTCATAAGTTTAAGTTTGTGTGATGTTCAGTTTATGTTTTCCTTTATTATTCTGTGCAGCTATGGATCTGGGTTCCTGTGTGTGGATGTGTGTGTGCTGAGTTCTATTTGTATTGTTGTGGACTTCAGCTTGCCTGCACACGGATCCAGTCAGCAAGGCTGTGGCAGGTGGCTGGAACTAGTGCAGCACCTGCCATATCCATAGGCCTGTTTCTGTTCCCCTTTTTCCTGCAGCTTGGCCAGTGAGACTCCTGTTCCTCCAGGTCCAGAAGGAACAGGTCGTCTTACCCTTCCCTCCTAGTTCAGGGACCGGTCGGAGGGTGAGTAGGGATCCGAGGTTCCTGAGCATGGGCCCTCCTACCTTCAAGGTCGGCCCATGCAGCTAGGAGTTAGGGACAGATTAGGGATGCGTTAGGAGGTGACCTGCTCCCTAATTCTCTCGTCCTGGCCGAGCAGGGGTTTACATCTTCTGGCATCGCACGGCTGAGGGTTTTCCCCATCCTCAGCCGTTACAAACAGTGCCTTTGCTGTGGCTCACAATCACTAGTGCTAGCAGATGAGGGCAACATTACAAATTGTTTGCTAGCTAGCTCTCTCAGTATCTGAGAAGATCATGGCATATGCCTATTTTGCCAAATACAGACGCTGAACCCTTTTTTCTAATCAAATAAACCTGAAACTATATGATTCTATCTATCTATTTATCATACTTTAAACCTGAACCTAACGTTCCCTATGCTAACCCTAACCAACTGTAGGAGAATAAGGGTAAACTTTGATAAATGATGTTTGAAGTTATTGGGCCAGATTTATCATTACTATGACAGCTCACTCCACTTTCACATATGGCTAAAGTCAGTTTTAGCCAAGTCAGATTTATGATCGGCCTTTTAAGACTGCAAAAATGTGGTTTGACAGTAGCAGTTTATCCTTCAGTAAGCAGCTTTACAAAGGTCGCACATCTTTACAAAAAAGTCGCACGTCTTTATGAAAAAGTCGCATGTTCTATTAAAAAGTCTCATAAGATAAGCATGGTCCTCACTGGAGCGACTTTTTTGCGACTTTTTAAATAGTCGCAATAGTAAATCTGTCTAGAGATTCATTTACATAAGAAAACACGCCCACTTTCAGAAAACTGGCGAGCATAGCGCAGAGCAAAAAAAAAAATTGCGCAATTTTTGTGATTGCGCAATTCTTTTCGACTTTTTCACTCCATTAGGCCTCATGCACACGACTGTGCCGTTTTTTGCGGTCCGCAAACCGTGGATCCGCTAAAAACGGCAGGCGCCCGTGTTGCCTTCCGCAATTTGCAAAACCGACGCAGGCAATATAAATGCCTATTCTTGTCCGCAAACTGCGGACAAGAATAGGACAAGTTATATTTTTTTAGCGGGGCCGCGGAACGGAGCCACGGATGCGGACAGCACACTGAGTACTGTCCGCATCTTTTGCGGCCCTATTGAAATGAATAGGTCCGCATTCGAGCCGCCAAAACAGCGGCTCGGATGCGTACCCAAACAACGGTCGTGTGCATGAGGCCTAATTCTGACTTGAGCTAATGATAAATCTGGCCCATTGTCTCTAATGTCCAAATGTTCTGTATCAGTAAGGCCTCATGCACATGAGTATTTTTTTGCGGTCCGCAAAACGGGGTTCCGTTGTTCCGTGATCCGTTTCCGTTTTTGTTTCCGTGTGTCTTCCTTTATTTTTGGAGGACCACCAGACATAAAGGAATGTAAAAAAGTCTAAGACAGGTTTGCCATGCAAATGATAGGGAAAAAACGGACACGGACGCGGATGACAATCTTGTGTGCCTCCACGATTTTTAGCGGTCCTATTGACTTAAATGGGGCAGCAAACCGTTTTTCGCGAAAATAATAGGACAGGTTATATTTTTTTGACAGACTGGAACCACGGATCACGGACGCGGATGGCAAACGGTGCATTAGCCGAGTTTTCAACAGACCCATTGAAAATCAATGGGCCCGCAGAAAATCACGAAAAACGGCGCAACGGACATGGAATAAAACAACGGTCGTT
The DNA here is from genome assembly GCF_014858855.1 of Bufo gargarizans. NCBI lineage: Eukaryota > Metazoa > Chordata > Amphibia > Anura > Bufonidae > Bufo > Bufo gargarizans. The sequence goes on along the minus strand of NC_058080.1, from coordinate 475,919,063 downwards.
TGCATGAGGCCTAAGTATGTGTATGAATTCTAAAAGTCTGAGAAACTTTTTAATGTCTCCGAAAGATGATCATTGTAGCAGGAAAAGGCTTTATTATGTGGGAATGACATGTAGAGAGCTTTGACATTAAACATTATCCGTCCATATACTTTGTGCCATTTAAATTTGCTCATGATTTTCAAGATGTCTTTAAAATGTTCAATAGATCCAGGGGTGCAGCTAACTAAGGCTGGTTTCACACGGGCGTTGCGAAAAAAGAAGCGGGTTGGTAGCGGGAAAATGCACGATTTTTCCGCGCGAGTGCAAACCATTGTAATGCGTTTTGCACGCGCATGAAAAAAATCGCCATGTTTGGTACCCGAACCCGAACTTCTTTACAGAAGTTCGGCTTTGGGATCGGGGTTGTATAGATTGTATTATTTTCCCTTATAACATGGTTATAAGGGAAAATAATAGCATTCTGAATACAGAATGCATAGTATAATAGGGCTAGAGGGGTTAAAAAATAAAAATAAAAATTAACTCCCCTTAATCCACTTGTTCGCGCAGCCGGCATCTCTTCTGTCTTCATCTGTGAGCAATAGGACCTTTGATGACGTCACTACGCTCCAACACATGATCTTTTACCATGTGATGTATCACGTGATAGACGATTTGATGAGCGTAGTGATGTCACCACAGGTCCTTTTCCTGTGCACATGATGAAGCCGGGCTGCGCGAACAAGTGGATTAAGGTGAGTTAAATTATTTTATTTATCCATCCCTATTGTACTAAGCAGTCTGCATTAAGAATGCTATTATTTTCCCTTTTAACAATGTTATAAGGGAAAATAATAATGATCGGGTCTCACTGCTCATGTGCACAGCCCCATAGAAATGAATGGGTCCGGATTCAGTGCGGGTGCAATGCGTTCTCGCCCGTGTGAAAGAGGCCTAAGGGTGAAAGAGGACCTTTCAGGGGTCCGGACATTATCATATAACTAGCGGGTGTGTAGGGCATACTGAAGACGTGTTATATAGCTTACTATTTTTCCAATGCGCTGCTCCGTTTGCCCACTGTGCCCCCCTTATTGGTTTCCTGCCTGATATGTAAATTCATACCATCAGTACAGGGAGGAGGAGACAGCTGTGTTTCTAAAGGGGTGTATCCTTCTCCCTTTCTGTGAGCTGCCCAATAGCAGCGGAGAGAGTCACAGCTAGGGAGAAAAAAATACTCACCTTCTCCCTGGCCTTCTCCCTGGCTGTGACGCTCTCCGCTGCGATTGGGCAGCTCACAGCCAGGGAGAAGGAGACGTTCTATAGTAATGTTAGATTGAGGTCTGTATGAAAAACAAGTAAAGAATCCAGTATGTTATACGAAGAGACCATCTAAACTCAAGACTGATCCCACTAAAACATACTAATGTCAATTGTCCTCTATTTTACAAGAGGGAAAGACCATTGGTATTTTAAGCTAAGAACAACTGGATTATATGTTTGTGGAGAATATAATTAGGGTCCATTCCCATGTCCGTAATTTAGGTCCGCATTTGTTACGCAGTTTGCGGACCCATTCACTTTTAATGGGGCTGCAACGGATGCGAATCTGCATTTCCGTGATCCGCATCCGCATTTTCGAGATCCACATCAGTTTTTTCGGGATCTGTTTTTTCAGGATCCATTCCTGAAAAAATTGCGGACCAGAAAAGGCATTTTCTATTATAGTGTCTGTGATGTGCTGTCCGCAAATTGCGGATCGCACATTGCTGGTGTCCGTGTTTTGGCGGATTCACAAAACACTTACGGACGTGTGAATGGACCCTTACTGTAATTTTACATGCATTCCCTACATTCCAGGAATTTTAAATTCTAAGAATGTTTCTACCACTACTGAAACCAATAATTTCTGGAACTAAATCCCTAAGGCCCCTTTCACACGGGCGAGTATTCCGCGCGGGTGCAATGCGTGAGGTGAATACATTGCACCTGCACTGAATCTGGACCCATTCATTTCTGTGGGGCTGTGCACACGAGCGGTGATTTTCACGCATCGCTTGTGCGTTGCGTGAAAATCGCAGCATGCTCTATATTGTGCGTTTTTCACGTAACGCAGGCCCCATAGAAATGAATGGGGTTGCATGAAAATCGCATAGCATCCGCAAGCAAGTGCGGATGCAGTGAGATTTTCACGCACGGTTGCTAAGTGATGATCGGGATGGGGACCCGATCATTATTATTTCCCCTTATAACATGGTTATATATTTTTTTTAACCTCTCCAGCGCTATTTTACTATGCATTCTGTATTCAGAATGCTATTATTTTCCCTTATAACCATGTTATAAGGGGAAATAATACAATCTACACTACAATTAACCTAAACCTGAACTTCTGTGAAGAAGTTCGGGTCTGGGTACCACATTCAGTTTTTATCACGCACGTGCAAAACACATTGCACCCGGCCACGCACGGGATATCAAACCTGGTGTACAAAGTGCCGGTCTTAATAAATCTCCCCCTTCATGCTTGGGTAGATGATTTCTTACAAACCTTAGTTAGCTGCACCCCTGGATTTTTTTTTACATTTTAAAGACATCTTGAAAATGGCACAAAGTATATGGATGGATAATGTTTTTAATGTCACAGCTCTCTACATGTCATTCCCACATAATAAAGCCTTTTCCTGCTACAATATCATCTCCAACTGTACAGTGATTAACATAGAAACATAGAATGTGTAAGAACCATTTGGCCCATCTAGTCTGCCCAATATACTGAATACTATGGATAGCCCTCGGCCCTATCGTATATGAAGGATGGCCTTATACCTATCCCATGCATGCTTAAACTCCTCCACTGTATTTGCAGCTCCCACTTCTGCAGGAAGGCTATTCCATGCATCCACTACTCTCTCAGTAAAGTAATACTTCCGGATATTACTTTTAACCCTTTGCCCCTCTAATTTAAAACTATGTCCTCTTGTAGCAGTTTTTCTTCTTTTAAATATTCTCTCCTCTTTTACCTTGTTGATTCCCTTTATGTATTTAAAAGTTTCTATCATATCCCCTCTGTCTCTTCTTTCTTCCAAGCGATACATGTTAAGGTCCTTTAATCTTTCCTGGTAAGTTTTATCCTGCAATCCATGTACCAGTTTAGTAGCTCTTCTCTGAACTCTCTCCAAAGTATCAATATCCTTCTGGAGATATGGTCTCCAGTACTGAGCACAATACTCCAAATGAGGTCTCACTAGTGCTCTGTAGAGCGGCATGAGCACCTCCCTCTTTCTACTGGTAATGCCTCTCCCTATACACCCAAGCATTCTGCTAGCATTTCCTGCTGCTCTATGACATTGTCTGCCTACCTTTAAGTCTTCTGAAATAATGACCCCTAAATCCCTTTCCTCAGATACTGAGGTTAGGACTGTATCACTGATTTTATATTCTGCTCTTGGTTTTTTTTTACGTCCCAGGTGCATTATCTTGCACTTATCAACATTAAATTTTAGTTGTCAGATTTTTGACCATTCCTCTAGTTTTCCTAAATCCTTTTCCATTTGGTGTATCCCTCCAGGAACATCAACCCTGTTACAAATCTTTGCGTCATCAGCAAAAAGACACACCTTTCCATCGAGGCCTTCTGCAATTTCGCTGATAAAGATATTAAACAATATGGGTCCCAGAACAGATTCCTGAGGTACCCCACTGGTAACAAGACCATGGTCTGAATATACTCCATTGACTACAACCCTATGTTGTCTGTCCCTCAGCCACTGCTTAATCCATTCGACAATATTGGAGTCCAAGCCCAAAGACTGCAATTTATTGATAAGCCTTCTATGTCAGACAGTATCAAAAGCCTTACTAAAGTCTAGATAAGCGATGTCTACTGCACCTCCGCCATCTATTATTTTAGTCACCCAATCAAAAAAATCAATAAGATTAGCTTGACATGATCTCCCTGAAGTAAACCCCTGCTGTTTTTCATGTTTCAATCCATGGGATTTTAGATGTTCCACAATCCTCTCCTTAAGTATAGTTTCCATTAATTTCCCCACTATTGATGTCAGGCTTACTGACCTATAGTTGCCCAATTCCTCCCTACTACCTTTCTTGTGAATGGGCACAACATTTGCTAATTTACAATCTTCTGGGACGACTCCTGTTGGCAGTGATTGGTTAAATAAATCGTTTAACGGTTTTGCAAGTTCACCGCTGAGCTCTTTTAATAGCTTTGGTTGTATCCCATCAGGCCCCTGTGACTTATTTGTATTAATTTTAGACAGCTGACTTAGAACCTCTTCCTCTGTAAAGAGACATGCGTCAAAAGATTCATTAGTCTTCTTTCCTAACTGAGGTCCTTTTCCTTCATTTTCCTTTGTAAAAACTGAACAGAAGTATTCATTGAGGCAGTCAGCTGGTTCTTTATCTTCTTCCATATACCTTCCTTCTTTTGTTTTTAATTTTGTACTTCCTTGTTTTAGTTTCCTTTTTTTATTTATGTATCTGAAGAATGCCTTATCGCCTTTTTTTCCTGTCTGAGCTAATTTCTCTTCTGCCTGTGCTTTAGAAGCTCTTATAACTTGTTTGGCCTCTCTCTGCCTAATCTTATAAATTTGCCTGTCATCCCCCCTTTTTTTTTTTTTTTTATAATTCCTAAATGCTATCTTTTTGTTTTTAATGATTTTGGCCATGTCTGCTGAGTACCACAGTGGTCTCTTCCTTTTTTTGCTTTTGCTGACAAGCCTAATGCAATTTTCTGTTGCCTTCAATAGTGCCACTTTTAAGTAGTCCCATTTCTCCTGGACTCCAATGAAACTGTTCCAGTCTGATAGGGACTCGTATACCACTAATCTAATTTTAGAAAAGTCAGTTTTTCTAAAATCTAAAACTTTTGTTTTTGTGTGGTGTGACTCAATCACTATACTTATAGTAAACCACACTGACTGGTGATCACTAGATCCTAAGCTTTCCCCTACAGTAATATCAGATACCAAATTCCCATTTGTGAATACTAAATCTAAAATGGCCTCCTTCCAGGTTGGCTCCTCCACTACTTGCTGTAGAGATAATCCCAGTAGGGAATTTAGAATGTCTGTACTCCTGGCAGAACTAGCTATTTTGGTTTTCCAGTTTACATCAGGAAGATTGAAGTCTCCCATAATTATAACTTCCCCCTTTAATGTCATTTTAGCTATTTCCTCAACTAGTAGATCATCAAATTCTTTGAATTGGCTAGGTGGTCTATATATCACACCTACACGAGTTACCTTATGATTATCAAGCTGCAAGGTAACCCAAACTGACTCTAAATTGTTCTCGCTAACTTATATCAAATTAGATTTTATGCTATCTTTCACATACAGGGCCACCTCTCCCCCCTTCTTGCCTTATCTGTCTTTCCTGTATAGAGAGAACCCTGGTATTGTTATATCCCAGTCATTACTCCCATTGGACCACATCTCAGTAACAGCCACTACATCTATATTCTCAGATGCCATTATAGCCTCAAGTTCATTGATCTTATTCCCTAAACTGCGAACATTTGTAGACAAGAATCTAAAGCTTGTCATTTCTTAACCGTTGTGCTACTGGCATCTTCTAGCATTGTTCCGGGGGGCAGTTGGACTGCTGGATTACCACTCTTTTGCCCCCCTTTGCTAGTTTAAATGCTCCTTAGCAAATACTTAGCAAATACTTATTATCATGGCAAAATTATATCCTGGATGTGGTAATGTTCATTTTTTTTTTTCTTTTAATTGAACACAACTTTTTGTTTTGTTCCTTTAATGAGGAATTTTCCATACAAACACAGAGATGCCCAATGGGTACTGAATTTTCACCTTTATTAGCTAATTTGTATGTGTCCTTTTGGGAGGAACTATATATAGTACCTATAATGAGAACAACATCTTCCGTAACCACATTAAGTAGTACGAAACTACTGTGGGGTGGAAATCGGATATCCCACGGTTCATAGAATATACCGACCATAATATGGAGAACTTGCAATTTACATATCAATACAAGGAAGTAAATCAGTGGTACATCTTCTTTGGACCTCTGTCTGACTGGTGATGCATTCAAACACTTCACACTAAACTATTCAGGAAACCCACATCTTATCTCATGCTACAAGCTGTCACCCCTGACATATTCTTCATTATCGACCTTTCGGGGAATACATTAGGGCATATCGTTCTGATCAGGATTTATTTAATCAAGAATGTAGAATAATTCATGATAGACTGTCTAATAGGGTATATACTCTGGAAAACCGCTAAATAGACCCAAGAAATCATGACCGTGAGAAGGTTGTCTTCTTCAGTATAAGAAGTATTTCAGCCATTGCCATTTGAATTCAGAAAATTAAAATGAATATGTTTTTGTCAAATTTATTTTTATTAAGCAAAGATGACAGACGGGCACAGGATCCAACTCCTTACCCACATTGCACATCAAAAGTATGACAAGCCCATCAGGGGCGCATATGAAAAGCGTAACAGTACAGGAATTGCATATGTGCATAATAAGGCATACAATCAAGCATACAGTTAGCATTGCACATCCTGTGTACATACAAATACTTCACCTGTACAATCCGTCTAATACAAATAAGGTGCTTAACAGTGAGAGCAGCTCATACAAAGAAGGCAAAAAATCTTTATTGCATATACATATAAGTCAGATATTGCTGAGTAAGTGTTGTTCTCTATTTTATCAGATAAGTAGGCTTAAATACATTTAATATATATAGGTAAGGAGGGAATCAAGACCCAGTCTGGGGTAGGGGAGTAGAAAACAACCGCAATTCTACAACCTGGGTATTGGGAGGGGGAAGGCCTCAAAGAGAAGGCCCTCCTGTACACGCATGTGTCAAGTGCTTCATTATAGAATATGGCATTGTGAGCAACGTTCCAAAAGGTGATACTAAGTATTAATGGTTCTATCGCGAATATCTAAGAGGACGAGAGGTTAATCCCCTCCAACACCCGAGAGGTAAGCAGTACCCTCATATAAGCTTCTGAATATTAGCCATGGCTTCCAGACCTTTAAATACTGCTCGTGCTGCCTAGCCTCCCAACCGGCCAGCTCCTCCAATCTACATATCTGATCCACCTTTGTTACCCAATGTGGGACTGTCGGCGGGTTTTCACTGAGCCATTTCTGTGGTATGAGTAGCCTCGCTGCCTGTATCAGATGCGTTGCTAAGTTTCTTTTAGATGGGAACAAGGCCGGTGTGGGGAGCCAGAGAAGCACCAGCGCTGGTGACAGTTGGATCGAAGTATTCAGTACCTTATCTATAATAAGACTGACACCCCGTCCCAATACGGGCGCAGTTTTGGGCAGGACCAGAATATGTGGGTCTGTGTCCCTGACGCTTCCTTGCACCTCCAGCATTGATCTGAGTTGCTTAGCCCTTTCAAGAACAATTGTTTAGGGGTCTGGTACCACTGTGTGAGCACCTTGTATGAGTGCTCTTGCACCTTCACACATCTCGAGAAGCCATGAGAGTGCGCATGTATGCGTAGGATATCCGTCTCCGAAAATTCTAAATCTAACTCAGTAGCCCAAGTTTTCAAATATTGCGGGGTCCGTATAGGGGTCTGAACATTCAGTGCTAGGTACAGCTTTGAAATTAATTTACTTGGGGGGGACTCTAGTTGCAACAATTTCTCGAACCACGTAGTGTCTGGAGTGTATTGTCCTTTACTTAATATTGGTTTACTAACAGAGTTAAATTCTATCGTGTCTATAAAGTTCCTAGAGGATAGAATGTGGTTTAGCGGGTGTTGGTCAGGGAGAGCACCTGATGCTCCATACAGGAATTCTGTGATGGTGTATCCATGCAGTCTGTGCCACGCTTGTAATAGGTGATCTGCAGTTGGTCTTACTATGAATAGTGCAAGCACTGCTGGCATCAGTGGGGAAGGGGCATGTAGTAGTCCCTGATCTTTGTTTAGTTGTCGGATAACGGACGATGTGCCCTTATGCAACACATGCGAGTGTAAAGACGATGAGTTCAGGCCCCACAGTCCTGCTCCCTGCTTCATGTCAAGTTGGGAGATCTCGAGTTCCCTACCCAAGGTGGTAGACCAGGGGGTGTGGATCTGTAGCCACCTCTTCAGGTGTATGGCCTTGTAGTATAGCTGAGCGTCAGGTAGAGCCACGCGCCTCACTGATTTTTCCTCAGTATCAGCGTGATATGTGCCAGTCTCGCTCCCCTTCCCCCACATAGAAATATGCTGAAAAGCCTTCTAATTTATGTGAAGGAGGAGGAGGGAAGAAAGACAGGCAGCATCTGCATGACATACAATATTCTGGGCATAATAAAAGCTTTTTGCAAATTTTTACGTCCCATCCATGAGATGTATGGTATTCGCAATGTGTGTAGTTGTTGTTGGGCGTCCTTTAGTAGTTTAGCTGGAATAGCTTATCTAAGTTTGAGGGAATCTTGATACCCAGGTAGGATAGGTGGGATGCCTGCCATATAAAAGGGGTTTTTGACTTTAATAACTGGATTTATGTAGTTGGTGTTACATTCATAGCTTCTGATTTTGAATAGTTTACCTTGAAGTTTGACACTCGTCCATACTGTTCAAACAGAGATAATAGATGCGGGAAGGCCTCAACCGGGTTGGAAACCATGACCAGCAGGTCGTCGGCATAGGCTGCATTAAGGCTTTCTGTGGGGCTATTCTCTGGCTTAATTCCCTTGATGTTTGGATGATCTCTAATGGCCTGGAGCAATGTTTCCATGACAAAAATATAAAGGGCGGACGACAGGGGGCAGCCCTGCCTCGTCCCATTTCTGATAGGGAAGGGGGGGGTGATAAAGTGTCGTTAACTCTGATGCGAGCGCTGGGGTCACCATACAGTGACAATTGCTTTCTGGAATTGTACAGGGAAGCCGAATTTTTGCAGGGTTTTCGTCATATAGGTCCAATTCACCCGGTCGAAGGCCTTCTCCGCATCTATGCCCAACAGAACCAGGGGGAGGTGCCTTTTCACCGCCAGCTGTATAGTGGACAGGGTTCTGCAGGAGTTATGACTACCCTCCCTGCCCGGGACAAATCCCGCCTGCTCAGGGTTTGAGTTTCGGGAGAAGGACACTGATCCTAGTTGCTAGCAGTTCCGCCCAAACCTAAACATCCACATTTAAGAGCGAAATTGGCCTGTAACTGCCACATAATTTGGGGTCTTTACTGGGCTTAGGGAGAATTGTGATTGTGGCTTCAAGGGACTGTTTGTGTAATGGGGAACCATTCAGGAGCTCATTGCACCAGGCAGCCAAGTGGGGAGCCAGCACTTTTAAAAACTTTTTGTAATATCCTACCGGAAAGACGTCGGGACCGGGGCTTTTCCCCATCGGCATGGAGCTTAGTATGTCCGTAACCTTTTTCTCTCCATTATCGGGGATAATAGAGTCTTGCCTTCAGCACTGCTTAAGGTGGGGAGTTGCAGGTGAGATAAAAAGTTTTCTATTAAGGTATCTCTGGCCTCACGGGATCCAATCGCCTCTTCGGGAAGTCCATATAGGTCCCGATAGAATTTTTGGAACTCACTAGCTATATTTGATGTTTTGTGCAAAGTGACACCGTCTTTTGTAGTGATCCCAGCTATGTACATGGAGTCCTTCTTTTGCTTCAGGAGGGAGGACATTAACTTCGTGCCCTTGTCTCCATGTGAATAGAAGCGGAATTGTGAGTATTGGTATGTTTTTGCATAACAAACATTTAGGTGATCTGACAGTTGTTTGCGCAGGCTAGTTAGCATTTCTTGAGCCTCAAGGGCTCTAGAGCGCTTATGTGCAGATTCAATGGCAGCAATTTGCTTAAGCAGGGAGTTTAAGTGCTGTTGTCTCTCTTTCTTAACCCTACTGCCCAGTGCAATGAGCTCTCCCCTCATGACCTGTTTGTGTGTTTCCCATACAGTTGTGTGCGGCATCCCCTCCGTGGTGTTTTCCACAAAGAACCAAGACAGCCTCTGGTTGAGGACATCCAAGTCAGACAGTTTATCTAGTAGTGTCTCATTCAACCTCCATTGTCTGGTTTGTGTTGGTAATGATGGGAACTGCAGGGAAGTAGATACCGGGGCATGGTCTGAGATCGTGATGGGTTCAATGGTAGATTGCTCCACCCTGGCACAGCTGCCAGAGATCAGGACATAATCCAGTCTCTTATGGGTATTGTGTGGAGCCGAAAAAAAGGTGTAGTCTCTGTCAGCAGGATGGAGCAACCTCCACGAGTCCACTAAGTTAACCTCTGCCAAATAAGAGTTAACCCGGCCTAATGACGCTTGGGTCAGCTGAGACGAGCCATCAGAAGCATCAACTATGGGGTTCAATGTTATGTTAAGATCACTGCCTATTAGTCTGATACCTTCCGCAAAAGAAGCGACCGTCTTCAGAGTGTCCACAATCCATTTAGTTTGGCCTCGGTTGGGGCCATATAGACTGGCTAAAGTCACTACTTAGGTACCTATTGAAGCTTTCACAAAAACATATCGCCCTTCCGGGTCATCTTGTATACATGTTAGTTTGAAAGGAACCCTCTTAGCTATAGCTATGCCCACTCCTCTAGCTGCCTTACTGAATGCGCTAGTAAACCAGTGTTGGAAGTAAGTTCTGAGGAGGGTGGGTATATGCGCTGACTTAAAGTGCAATTCTTGGAGAAAGCATATGTCAGTATGCGACTTTCTCAGCATACGAATAACCTGCAACCTCTTCTGTGGAGTGTTAAATCCTCTAATGTTAAAGGAAGTACATTTGATCAATGCCATGGTATAGTATAAGGGGTAGCCCTAGAGCAAGCTGTAGTTTGAATTCATGCGTGTGACTAGGGAAACGGATTAAAACAATGAACGATAAGAACAACAGAGAAGTGGAGTAAGTCTCCAACATGGGTATCGGGTGACTCGTGCCTAACGCGCAGCCCACTAGAAGGAGGCAAAGCACGAATGGCCCGAGCCAGCCTAATGCAAGGCGCTTGCACCAGGTGTGCGCCAACGGATCCCTGGTGAGTGCCATATACTGTAGATCTGTAGGCAAGCGGCTATATGGGGGGATAAGCCAGCTCGCGATGTGAGTAGTGGCAAACCGAGTTAGAGAAGACATACATCCTATCAACCTAGCCAATGAGAGTGTGGCCCATCCAGTCACGGGGTCACACAAAGAGGCGGACACCCCGGACCGCACAGACCACTGTGCACTTCAATCTAACATAAAAAGCAAACGAATAAAGTGAACATATAGAATGGGGCTATGCATACCATCCACAATATCGCAACAGTAATATCAAGGCAACCCTGTGCGTCCGCCCGTCCGGCCGGACCCGACGTGGGAGCGACCCGCCAGTGTCCTGTCGATCCGAGGCACCAAACTGAGTCCCCGGACCGCGAGGCCACAGACGAGAGCCCCATAATAGGCAGCAGATAAAAACAGGCACATACGATAACGGTGTATACTTGCACGCTGGAAATTGAAAACGTTTGGATGGTGGAGTAGCATAACAATGCTGGGTCCAACTGCCGCCATCTTTAAGCGAGGTATGAACTGTCAAACAGGGCGTAAGGCCTGTTGTTGGACTTTCTTTTCGTAGCAGCTTTGATCCACCTCTGCTCCTCGGGCAAGTCAGGTAGCGGGACTCCTGTGTCGGCTGACGGGAGCCATGATATGTTCAGAGGGGTCGTCTGAAGCAGAGTCCATGCTGCTGGTAGGTCCGCTGGTGTACGGATCGTGCATCTCTTGCCCTCAGAGGAGAAAGTAAGGCCGAAGGGGAAAAGCCACTTGTAGGGCATTTTAATACCCCTCAGATGATCGGTGAGCGGTCTCAGGATTCTCCGCTTGTTCAAAGTGGAGGGTGCTAGGTCCTGAAACAAGAGGATCTTGGACCCTTCATAAAGCGGTTCCCTCTGTTCTCTGGCAGCTTTGAGGATTGCTGCCGTGTCGACATACCGCAAACCACATCTCTAGTGGGTCATTGTCCCTGGGCTTTGGCCTAAGTGCCCTGTGGATACGTTCCACACAGATTTCAGCTGCTCGTTCGGCTCCCAGCAGGCCGGAAAAAATGGCGGCTGCCGCTTCGTGCAACACCTGCTCTGGGAGACCTCGCAGCCGGATATTTTTCCATCGTCTGCAGTTCTCCTGGTCTTCTATCAGAGCGTAGGCATTATCCAGGGAAGTAGCAAGTGCGGCACTGTTGTCGCCCAGTGTGTGAGCAAAAGTCAGTATGGCCGCCTGTGTGTGCTCCAGCTTCTCAACACGGTGCCCGATGTGTTTCACGTCGCTCTTAATTTCAGTGAGGTCTTGTATCACCGGAGCCAACGCTGATGACAGGGCTTGCTGTATGAACTGGCGCGAGATGGGCGCTGAGGAGTTCGCACGGACCCCGGCATCTAGATCTGAAGGGACGCCGTCCGCTTCCTCTGCGTCCTGCAGCCAGTCCTCATGCTCATGTGGCGCCATCTTGGCGGCACTCGCGGCCGGAGGCCTCTTATTTAGGAATTTATCCATATCTTGAGCACCACGGTCCAGTCTGGGAGGTTCTGGCTTTTCTCTGGGGATATACCGTCCAACTTTACTCATTCTTTTTCAGGCTAGGTAGCGAAATTAACCAGCTTGCTGGCTCACATGGAGAGGAGCTCTCACATGCGTCTGGCTCAGTCGGCAGTCAGGTTCCGCTCAAAATGAATATGTTTTTAACACAGTATATGAACCAGTTCAAAGAAACCATCACAATTATAAAAGAAAGTTTCCCTTTGCTGTATGAGGATCCTTGTTTAAATTAAATTTTATGTAATGGGTGCAAATCTATAACAAAAACGTTGATTGGCTTATACAGAAAACAGGACAAGGGACTGAAAGGAACCTGGCCATCATATCAGGTATTTGGGATGTGATCTCCCCCACAGAATATGAAGAAGCAATCGCTAATGCCATTGCTAGTTTCCATACAGGCTGTTTAGATGGCATGATCTGCTGCAGACAAACTATGATTTAGGTGTCTGCACCAACAGTCCTGTTATTCGATGAAGGAGCGTTTTGCTTGTTCATGGGGTAATAGGAGGTGCCTTTACACTGGCAGATTATCGCTAATGAGCATTTGCGATAATCTGCCCGAACATTGGGCTGTGTAAAGGTGCCTTTATGCATGGCATACTGGCAATACAAAGTGTAACATTTATATATTCCCACCATCCAATCAGATAAACATTGCAGGTGTAAAATAAATTAAAACCAACATGTCAGCAAAGCAGCATGTCAACACTTTCATTACACAGTAAAGAGAATAGATTTAGTCACAGTGAAACTAATAATGCTAAATAAAGTCTTGGCGCCTATTCATACCTCTTCTTGTGCAGGTATTTATAACCATAAATATCTAAAAGGCTTCTCTACTCATTGGTTTGTGCGTTAGTCACCACAATGCAAAGATGGATTGACTCATTCTATTCTACACCTTGCACCTTTACCGTGGGTTCACACCTGAGCGTTTCTGAGACGTGCGTAAAACGCGCGTATTTGTCACGCGTTTTTATGTGCGTTTTTTGCAATAGTAAACGCGCGTTTGACGCGCGTTTGTGTGATTGGCTGCAGTGTTGTCCAATGAGTCTATGGCCCAAACGCGTGACAAACGCCCCAAAAAAGCTCAAGAACTTGTTTATGCGTCGGGCATTTTACAGCGTGTTGAAACACGCTGTAAAACGCTCAAGTGTGAACCAGGGCCATAGGGAAGCATTGGTTTTCACGTGTTGAGCGTTTTACAGCGCGTTTGAACGCGCTGTAAAACGCTCAGGTGTGAACTTAGGGTTAAGGATAAATAGCTATCATTATGTTTCTGATGAGTGTTACGACACTGGGGCAGAGCAATTGCCACAAATGGAATAACCCATTGGTTGTGCCACTGTGGTCAAAACAAAATATTGCTCATCTGCAACTATGTATTTCTGTCAAAAGAGGAGCCCTTCTGTCAGCCTAAGAACATTGAATATCTTTAAGAGAACAACCCCTCTAAAAGATCATATTTTACTGTAATTTTGGGTGATTGTTTCAAATTTAGATTCAGTATTTAAGTTATACATTCAATAAGTATTATTCTTGGCCCTTCCAATTAAGCATCTGCTTACTGAACTTTTGTTGAACCGTCAACTGCTACTTAATTTTATCACGCTTCCTTTCAAGCCATCCTTACAACAACTGTAGAATCTAATTGCGCTGTAATTGAATTATTCATGCAATTCTATGACAAGGTTTTGCTTTAGTACCTTAAAAGTCAACTTGACGGGTGTTGTAATAAACTTATATTAACAAATTTGTATCTTCAATAGATGCCAGACACCAGGATGTTATATGGCTTCCTTTGAAACGGAATGAAATGTTCCTGACTTATCTACGTCTCTTAGCAACAGAGATACACAGAATACATTGGGTACACATTTGTTTAGTCACTTGCTAGTGTGAATTCCCAAACGATTATTGTATTTTTTGACATAAGTAAGTCGTGGGAGAGATAAAAGAACAATAATATTGTGGTCCTAATACTGTGCTCAATATGCCAAGTGATTCATAGGTGAAAGAGAAGGCCGGAGAAGCTCTTCATCAAGCACCAAATATGCCTGAATGTCAGGAGTCAACATAATTTTATTATCATTAAGGGATATTCTGACAATTGTGTGTCATATTTGTATTCGGAGCTCATACATCTTCATTAGTAGTTTGGTACATATCCACATAGCTGGTCCAACTCTAATCCATTATTATGAATGCTCAGCAAAGACTTGATGGATAATAATAAATTATATACAACTGTCAATGGAGTAAGCCAAGAACTGGTTTCATTGTATTAAACTGGGTAGCAGCTGAGTTAGGTAGATGGACTAAAACAATTAGGATCTGTCTGCAATATTTCAGATGAAACAACAAGAAAGTAAGGCCTCTTTCACACGGGCGTCGCGTGTGAGGGCCGGAAAGGATGCGGGTGCGTTGCGGGAAAATGCACGATTTTTCTGCGCAAGTGCAAAACATTTTAATGCGTTTTGCACAAGCGTGAGAAAAATCGGCATGTTTGGTACCCAGACCTGAACCCGGACTTCTTCACAGAAGTTCGGGTTTGAGTTAGGTGTTCTGTAGATTTTATTATTTTCCCTTTATAACATGATGATAAGGGAAAAGAATAACATTCTTAATACAGAATGCTAAGTAATCTAGAGATGGAGAGGTTAAAAAAATAATAAATTAAATTCACCTTATCCACTTGTTCGCGCAGCCCGGCTTCTCTTCTTTAGTCTTCTTTGAGGAAAAGGACCTGTGGGGACATCACTGCGCTCATCACATGGTCTGTCACATGATCCATCACTATAGTGGTGGATCATGTGACGGACCATGTGATGAGCGCAGTGACGTCACCACAGGTCCTTTTCCTCAAAGAAGACTAAAGAAGAGAAGCCGGGCTGCGCGAACAAGTGGATAAGGTGAGTTTAATTTATTTATTTTTTTAACCCCTCCATCTCTAGATTACTTAGCATTCTGTATTATGAATGCTATTATTTTCCCTTATAATCATGTTATAAGGGAAAATAATAATGATCGGGATCCCGTTCGTCTCCTAGCAACCATGCGTGAAAATCGCACCGCATCCGCACTTGCTTGCGGATGCTTTAGATTTTCAGGTAGCTCTATTAACTTCTATGGGGCCTGCGTTACGTGAAAACGCACAAAATAGAGCATGCTGCAATTTTCATGCAACGCACAAGTGATGCGTGAAAATCACCGCTCATGTGCACAGCCCCATAGAAATGAATGGGTCCGGATACAGTGCGGGTGCAATGTGTTCACCTCACGCATTGCACCTGCGTGGAAATCTCGCCCATGTGAAAGGGGCTTAATAGAGGAACTGTGACTGGATTCAAGACAGATCACACTAAATGGATAATGAGCCAATTAGATGAATGTTGTAACATTCAAAAATATTCCCCAAGAAGTTCCCCCAGTAAACAAAAAAATCCAGAAATCAAAGTCTTTACTGGTCCTCTTATGTGAAGACTCTTAAAGCAACCCCTGGTCCAAGTTTAAAAGAAAAAAAAAAAAAAACATTAACTGGGCAACGAATAGAACACTTACATAGTGACCTCCTTTTCATCTTTTTTGTTGCAGGTATTCTGCCATCCAAAATGGTCACATTGCTTCTTAGCCCAAACCACTTCCGACTTGTCCAGCCCTGCTCTTGGATTGGCCAGCACTGTTCATGTAAATACTGCTAGTCCATCCAAGGGCAGCAGGAAGTGTCTTGGCCTACCAAATACACAGTATGCATCAGGAAGTCTGACAAGCAGTGCTGCCATCTTGGACCACAGAAGAGCATGGAAATTGAAGCTGAAAAGGAGGGCACCATGTAAGTGTTCTGTTCATTCCCCAGTTAATGTTTTTTTTTTCTTCTTGAACTGGAGTGTCACTTTATAAATTCGATTTAGCCCTTTCAGTGTTTTCTTGGTTTAGATGCCTGAAGGTAACCACTAATGTTAGTCATTACAGTGTCCATGGAATTGTATGAGCATTCAAACCAGCAATTCACAAAGAGGGGCATTACTTTGCTCCCAGTCTCCCACTTCTACTACTGCTATGCCTTTGCTAGGGGGCCCCTAAAAAAGTTTAAAATGAGGCCCGCTCTGGTTCTGGCTAACATCATCATACCCATAAACATCTAGGTTTGGAAGACTTTGTTCTTGTTACCACCTACATTTCCTTTTAAGGTTCCAGGGGTTAATTCCTTGCATGTGTGGAGAAAAGATCCCTGCAAAAGTTTCCATCATTCATTAAAATATGGGATGCAGCCCACCTGGTCAGATCCCTCTCAGCCTTATTTCTGATTGCTAGAATTGTTGGAAGAATATAGTGCCAAAGTTTAAAATGAGGCCCGCTCTGGTGCTGGCTAACATTATCATACCCATAAACATCTAGGTTTGGAAGACTTTGTCCTTGTTACCACCTATATTTCATTTAAAGGTTCCAGGGGTTAATTCCTTGCTTGTGTGGAGAAAGGATCCCTACAAAAGTTTCCACCATTCATTAAAATATGGGATGCAGCCCACCTGGTCAGATCCCTCTCAGCCTAGGTGCCTCATAGAAGCCCTATGGACTGCCTCTGTGATATCATGCCCTGAATCAAAGATGTCAGGACTTGAGCAGTGCTATAAACTTCCTCCAGATAAATGAATGCTGCATTGCATGGAAGAATGAGGACAGCCAAGGAAAAAGAAATTAAAATTTAAGATAAAAAAAATGTGGTCATCGTTTATAGGTGGATGAAATCTGTTGGGACTTCCTGTAACAGATCTTAAATGTAAGGTGAAATTTTGAGAAGTGTATTTGGATGTACATGAATTGAGCAATAAGAGTAAAGTATTTAGGTTTTAGTATTCTGCTGTGAGCTGAGGATGAAGACAGAGATTTCTTTTAAGTGAAAATGAAACAAACATAAAATGTAGCAGATCATTTTGCAGCTTCTCTGGAACAGTTTTCAGGGAAAACGATGGCATATTAAAAAGCTTACCATTACCTGTGTGAAGAGATGAAATGCACATTTTGGAGTTGGCAGTGAAAACAAAACCTCAAGAGACTGTAGGAGCCAGACAACAATGTCCTAGTTGAATGGGAAACAAGTTAATGAAGATGGGCTTCTGACCTGGGTCTTGATGTTCTGTAACAATCTTATTTGTAGTCATGATATAACCAGTCAGTCTTAAGTGATGGCCTATCATCATTTACTGCAGTGACATGTAATAGATGGGGTGTGAGATGTGGCATCCGATCAACTAGTCCTGAGCATCCTGAGGATAGGCCATCACTTAATAATAATAGGTGGACAATCCCTAATGTTTTGTGTTTTGTTTTGTTTTAGTAAATAATTCATCTTGCTACCAGTGGCTAGAGATGTTATAGCTGCCAGTTGAGTTCGTATTTGGTCAGGTCCATAAATACATTGACTGGTAGCTGCCATGGCATACAGAGGTGTAACTTGAAGCTTTTGGGTCCCAATGCAATGCAGAATTCTGTCAATAGAAAAAATAGCACAGCATGCAGCACTATTATTGTCATCAAAGCAATGGACACCTCGGTGGAACCTTAAGAGAACCCATGATAAGTCAATGGGATCCATCTGTCTCTGTTCAAATCTTACCATGTGTAGTCTTGCACCATAGTAAATAAAAACATCTTTGCCCATTAGATTTTATACTTTGAGTTTTGTACATTTCTTGCTCATCTGCAGACTCACTGCATTATACAGTATGGTATGAGTAATCTCCTGCTAGGACTACCCTTGTGAGTCTGATCCATCGGATTATAAATTCTGCAAGTGACAGTAATGTTATTAGTAATTTACACTACTGCTGTGGAATAAATAATCTGAGGTTGGGTAAGTAAGAAAGTGTAGATATGAGATTGAATAGCACTGTCCTAACAAAGGGGAAAAAAAAGAATAATACAAATTCTATATGGTTTGACACGCTTCTGGAGGACAGGTTCCAGTAAGGTGAAGTTAAGAGATGATTGTCAATGTTGGATTATTATATATAGATTGCAAGGGAAATACTTCAAGCAGTGAAGCAATGCGGCAGAAGGCTAAAGCAATCAAAAGAGCATGTGATGAGTGCACTTATCAGAAAGCCTGAGTATCTTATCTAATATGGAGGAGCATGTGGTTCACAAAGGTATGATAAAATGTAATGAAAGAATGAGATGTGTCCAGCTTACACTCTGCTTTGGACACAAAAGGTATATTCCAGAATTACTATCATATTGCTATATGACAAATTATAAACCAGTAGTAAACATATTACTTTGGATTCACATGAAGCTTGCTCAAATGCCTGTATTTTCTAATTTTATTGAAAAAGGGGTTTACATTAAATTGTTATGGTGTGGAAATGTAATTCAAATAGTTAATAAAAGCAAAATATTCAGGTGAAAAAAAACAGCTGTTGCAGAGGTCCTGTGACTCCATGAGAATGTTTATCATGATCCATCACCTGTGAATATGCATCTCTATGTAGACATATATGCTGGTGCTCGCTCCCTCTTATTTCTGATTGCTAGAATTGTTGGAAGAATATAGTGCCATGCATTTTAGGACTTTAGAAGGGTTGAATGGACAGACTGCTGTCATGTCCAAAAATCCTGGGCCTGTCCTGTGTTGAGTGATCCTAGAGCAGTGGTGGCGAAACTATGGCACGGGGGCCGGAGGCGGCACTCAGAGCCCTCTCTCTGTGGGCACCCGCACCCTGGAAAAAGGCTATGGTGTACCAATATGCCATAAACTTTTCCTGCCATTCATCAGGGCAGAGCGCATTATGAACAGCACAGGCAGCACACTTAATGTAGGCAGGCTATTATAGCTAAAGTACACGGAAGATATTATATATTGGTATACAGGTAAAATTGCCGCGATAAAGTGGGTTTTGGGTTGCAGTTTGGGCATTCTTTCTCTAAAAGAATCACCATCACTGTCCTAGAGGCTTCACAAGGTGCTGTAGGTCTACCTCTCGATGATGTGAGTGTGGAACAAGGTGACTTTAGGTCCTACTTTTAGTGTAAAATCCATCTAAGCCATGGAGTACCAGAAATTAACTGTACTGTCCCTGTTCTCAAGATTTGTTACACCTAAGGCACCTATGGAATTGGAATTAAGACTGCATCTTGGTTCTCTCAGCAATGTTTAGAAATAAAGTCGCTGACAAGAAAATATATCACATAGCGAAGGAGTTGTAATCGAAAGAAACTTAAGTGGAAATGTAATGATAATATATGTAAGTGATTGCAATAAATGAAAGGATACATTGTTGGGAAAAATTGTACAATTGAAAGGAAACCCTAGTATCATGTTAGGCTGCCTGTAGCCTGGATAAAAGATGAGATATGGTTGGGCACAGAGGCATACAGGTTCCATATGTTATCCTGTGGCACATTTTCCCACAGATGTTACAGCAGGGTCTGTAGATCCTGCATACACCTAGGTTGCTGAAGCTGGCATCCATCAATTCTTGATTGGCTATAAATCTAGCAACTAGGCAGGCAAAAGAAGTGTTGCAATCTGGAGGAGATATTCCTGGGAATCCCTGTGTGTGGGCGAGCATTATCCTGCTGAAAAATGCCAATTAGAAGCCCTGACATGAGAGGCAACACACATGTGCACAGGTTGTCCTGCACATATCACTGAGCTGTTAGTGTCCCTTATATTACTACTAGAGGGGATCCACTGTCATATGCGATGACATATCACAGTCTGAGAAAAGTAGGGATGATGACTATGATGATGACAATGATGATGATATTGCCTTGGACAGGACTTTGGAACTAGATCAGGGTAAGTAGGAGGTGGTAACATCAAAGGAGGAGAGTGGTGGTGGAAATAAAGTTCAGAGCTAATATACAGCCAAAACATCTAGAAAACTGCCAGGAGCTGATCCCCAGGAACAGGGGATGCCACTGCTTCTTTTGGAGTAGGCTCAAAAGCTGCGAGACCCAGAGCTGACTTGGGTGCTGGTAGAAATGTTATTGAAGTGTTGCTGGTAGCAGCTCTGTGGAGATCATTTCTGTGGGAATTTTTTACGACCACTACAGGCAAAAAATAGGACATAGTATTTCAAGTAAAAATGTAGGAGCTATACCTCTCCTTCAGCACATGAAGTGGCATCACTTGCACACGTGGAAAAATTAAACTGGCCACCAATGTAAGCAAGACTGTTCTCCTTCTCCCTGTCATCAATATAGTAGCCATGCCACATCCACAAGCAGTACAGTGTCATTTTTGTCATCATCACAGTCAACATCATCAGATACTGCTTCTCATTCTCATCCTGCGCTTCATAGTTATTTATCCAAAATACAATGTGTGGGAAGGAAACAACAATACACGTCTAGGAATCGGTGTGCCTGATCTAAGGCTGTTATAGCCCAATGTGAAGTAGATGGAGCAGATTCCTTTCTACCCTATTGACTATATTCTCCTTAAATTGCAACCCTTATATTGCCAAAAGTTATCCCCTGAAGGAAGCTACTTAGCGTAATGCACATTGGAACAAATCAACTGTATGGATTTGTATCTATATGGTTTATACTTTTTATGTGGCTGCTAGCACAGTTTGTGTTAATTTATTTATTGTGTATTATTGGGATTATTTTGTTTCACCTTCTGCCTACATTGACATATGCCAAACTACTACAATATGTGTGCCTGCTTCCATTATTTATATTATGATTTGACCCTACCTACTTTTTTGTGTTTGATTTTCACCTTTTTACCATTCTCATATGTGTATGCAGGGGTGTAGCTATAGGGGGTGCAGAGGTTGCAGTCGCTACCGGCCCAGGAGCCTGAGGGGGCCCAAAGACCCTTGTGTCACATAAGAAGACACCAGTATTATAGAAAGTGCTTGATCGTCACATCTCTGGCTGGAGGGAAGTAGTTAGGTCAAGAATTTAGCATGGGGGGGGGGGGGGGGAATTTCAATTTTTGCCTCAGGCAGCATGAAGGCTACGTGCTCCTCTGCCCCTGGCCATAGAGCACTGAGGGAAGGAGGGCCCAAGCTGAACTCTTGCACCAGGGCCCATGAGCCTTTATTTACGCCCCTGTGTGTATGTGACAGTAAGTGTTTTTAGTACGGTCAATAAAGATGATATACTACAGTATAATTATTACAAACAGAGGTGTTCTGTATGGTTCTATGTAGGTGTTATTATATTGATGTGTGTACACATCATTTGTACATTGGTATAGCTATGCCCAAATATTGTAAGTGTGGTAACCTCATGGATGGAAAGAATTTTACAGTATTATTCTAATGTATTTCTCCTTGAATACATGACAATGGATACAAGAAAAGCTGGAATACAACATATTATCCAAGGGTAGATAAAGAAGAGTATATAGTCAGAACATAAGAGATTCTATGTATCGCCTCATGTGCTCCACATCAGCTTTTCCCCAAGGAATCTCGTAGATCAGTATTTTCTTGCCTGCACCATCCTTCAAATTCCAGGATATCTTTTTTTCCTGCTTCCCTATGTGGACCACTGATTATAACATCAGTTGTGAATGATGTAGAACCCAAGATTATTGTTTCAGAGATGTGTAAAGAAATAGAGCTGTTCATGCTGGTTCTTGGGAGAACTGTCCTGGTAAGCACAAATGACTATGTTGATCTCAGAAGAGATGAGGCCCCGTAACGTATATATAGCTAAGACTATATAAGAGCAGAACTGATGTTGCTCAAAAAGAGCATTATATTTACAAAAGGGACACAACCCTCATATATGTGTAGATGTGGGCTCTAAGAAATTTGCAGTGTACAATACAGAAATGGGGATCATTGTGAGTTCTACAGATGAATAAAGGATCAGTACTGTGGGTGTAGGATCAGGGCAAACAATGGCTTTAGAGAACAGATTCTTCATGTGAACGAAATAAGAATTGCTTAACCCGTTCGCTACCAGCGCCATAGCTGTGAGGCTGTGAACTAGGTACAAAATACCTGCGCAGTACAGCTACAGCACGCTGACCGGGCGGGTGCAGGAGCTGCGCCCGCCCAATCAGCGGCAGGGGTCTGGTTGCCGGACCACTGCTGATGCCGGGGAATTAACCCTTGCACGGCCGTGGAAAAAAAGAACAATAGACATATTAGGTATCACCACGTCCGTATTGACCGGCTCTATAAAAATATCACATGACCTAACCCTTTAGGTGAACACTGTCAAAAAAAATTAATAAAAACTATGCTAAAGAAACTCTTTTTTTTGTCACCTTACATCACAAAAAGTGAAATACCAAGCGATCAAAAAGTCATACGCACCCCAAAAATAGTGCCAATCTAATCGTCACTTCATCCTGCAAAAATTATATCCTACCTAAGACAATCGCCCGTCTATGGAGACACTAAAACATGATTTTTTTTGTTTAAAAAATATCATTATGTAAAACTTGCATAAATAGAAAAAAGTAGACATATTAGGCATTGCCACGTCCGTAACGACCAGATCTATAAAAATATCACATGACCTAACCCCACATAAAAATGGTGTAAAAAAAAAGCCACCTTTTGTCACCTTACATCACAAAAAGTGTAATACCAAGCGATCAAAAAGTCATGCACACCCTAAAATAGAGACTCTACTTAAGAAAATTGCCCAAAAAAAAAAAAAACTAGGGCTCTCGGATTTTTTTATTTTTTATAAAAAAATGCTTTTATTGTGTAAAAAATAAATAAATAAAAAAGTTGACATATTAGGTATTGCCACGTCCGTAACAACCTGCTCTATAAAAATATCACATGATCTAACCTGTCAAATGAACATTGTAAATAACAATAAATAAAAACGGTGCAAAACAGCTATTTTTATCTTGCCCCACAAAAAGTGTAATGTAGAGAAACAAAAAATATATACCTTAAAATAGTACCATCAAAACTGCCAACTTATCCCGTAGTTTCCAAAATGGAGTAATTTTTTTGGAGTGTCTGTCTTCAAAATGTGACATGGCAGCTTAAAATGTGACATGGCAGCTTAAAATTATCCCATTGAAATCTGCTTTCCAAAAACCATATGGTGTTCCTTTACTTCTGCGCAATGTTGTGTGTCCGTACAGCAATTTATAACCACATATGGGGTGTTTCTGTAAACTACAGAATAAGGGCAATAAATATAGAGTTTTGTTTGGCTGTTAACCCTTGCTTTGCTAGTGGAAAAAATTGATTAAAATGGAAAAATCGGCCAAATAAGTGAAATTCGGAAATTTCATCTCTATTTTCCCTTAATTCTTGTGGAACACTTAAAGGATTAACAAAGTTTGTAAAATCAGTTTTAAATACCTTGAGGGGTGTAGTTTCTAAAATGGGGTCTTTCTTGGTTGGTTTCTATTATGTAAGCCTCACAAAGTGACTTCAGACCTGAACTGATTTGTCATAGGATCTCAATAGGGGAGGAAAATTAGTTCCATTCATTGTCAAAGGGGACAAAACTGAACTGAAGGGAACGGAGTGCACCAGAATGGATGCCGTTCCATTTTATTGAGTTCCAATGGTGCACACGAAAGCTCTGCAAGCAGCATTTTTTAGTGCGTCCTGAGATGCGTCCTCTGACACAAAAGAGAACTAATCCGTCAACCATTGACTTACAATGGTTTTCGACAGCTCCGTCTTGGCTATTTTAGAGATAATACATCCGGATCCGTTCAGAATGGAAGCAGACGGTTGTATTATCATGACAGAATCGTTTTTGCTGATCACTGTCGGATCCAGCAAAAGAGCAGATGTGAAAGTAGCCTAAGGCCCCTTTCACACGGGTGAGATTTCCGCACGGGTGCAATGCGTGAGGTGAACGCATTGCACCCGCACTGAATCCGGACTTATTCACTTCAATGGGGCTGTGCACATGAACAGTGATTTTCACACATCACTTGTGTGTTGCGTGAAAATCGCAGCAAGCTCTATTTTGTGCATTTTTCATGCAACGCATGCCCCATAGAAGTTAATGGGGCTGCATGAAAATCACAAGCATCCGCAAGCATGGTTTCTAGGTGATGATCAGGATGGGGACCCGATCTTTATTATTTTCCTATATAACATGGTTATAAAGGAAAATAATAGCATTCTTAATACAGAAAGCTAAGTAAATTAGGGATGGAGGGGTTTAAATAAATTAAACTCGCCTTCTTCACTTGCTCACGCAGCCCGGCTTGTCTTCTTTCTTCTTCTTTGAGGACCTGGGAGAAAAGGACCTTTGGTGACGTCACTGCGCTCATCACATGGTCCATCACCATGATGATGGACCATGTGACGGATCATGTGATGAGCGCAGTGACGTCACCAAAGGTCCTTTTCTCCCAGGTCCTCAAAGAAGAAGAAAGAAGACAAGCCGGGCTGCGTGAGCAAGTGAAGAAGGCGAGTTTAATTTTTATTTATTTAAACCCCTCCATCCCTAATTTACTTAGCATTCTGTATTAGGAATGCTATAATTTTCCTTTATAACCATGTTATAAGGGAAAATATTAAAATCTACAGAATACCTAACCCAAACCTGAACTTCAGTGATTTTCCTGTGACGCACACGCATCCTATCCGGCCCTCACACGCAACGCCTGTGTGAAAGAGGCCTAAAAGTGAGCACGCTTTGTTTTAGCCGTCTTGTATTCTTTCGAATTAATGAGTTTGTATAGTGATGCTGTGGATAATTTCCCATTCCAGAAGGATTGCCCAAAATATGTGAGATATTTATTATGTGACTACTTGGTTTGGTCTCCAGAAAAACATTATGTGGTCTATGGGAGGAATGGGCTCCCAAAAAACCTCCCTGTAGCATCAAAATAGTATATTTAAACCTTATTTAATCGGAGGCTGAAGTAAAGGTATAGAACATCTTTACATCAAAGCTACTGAGTGTATGCACTTTTATGTGCACTTGATGTTCCATACATTATCTATGCAATGATATTAAAACCAAGGCGACAGCTTTAAGCTGTACTCTATTTAATAGATTAGAATACAATTACAATTAAATGCACCAGGGAGGAAATAATTACAGACTCCGACTCAAGCCCCTTGATGCTTGTAGCCTATCGCAGTAGATGTCCCTATGTATGTGTACTGTAAAATGTCTCAATTATATTGCAAAGTTTCAGGTGAAGTCCATAAAATATCTGCTTTGCACTATATGTGCAAACAATGGGCACAGTTACAAAAGATGAGTTTAAATTTATTGTTCAAGCAGACAGTAATTTACAGGCGCACATGTGGCAGTTTACCACTAGATGTCAGTGTCATAGCTTTTATTATCTGGTGAAACCTGACCTTGACTGAGATTGAAGATTTCAAGTAAATAGATCCAATTAGCCCATGATAACTTTGGAGATGTTTCAGGCAACTCCATTTATTCGCAGAATTGCACATTTTTAATCTACTATCCACAAGTAATTTTGCATGACCTTGTCCACCATTCAAAATAAGAATGAAAAGGTCCATTCTAGTTGATCTGGATCTTGGGATAAAAAAAATAATAATTAAATCAAACAGATAAAAAATAACTAATGTTAATTGTCTGCTCTTTTGTTGACGTTATTGCATACAGTATATATCCTGTTATCATTGACCGTAATAGCTCTTGTAATTAATAACTATATACATGAAGTCTGCTGAGGGAAAGGATATTTTCTTGGAGAAGGCTTTCTCACAGATGTATCAGTATGTCTCTGACACTGCTGTGGGTTCTGGAACTAGGAAACATTTAACACCTGTAGAGAGCAATGGAGAACCATGGAGAAGCTAAGTGTGTTGTATTACAGCGGCGCTGTGACTGGTATGTTTCTGTGTGCACTACTCCTCCATACAAACAGGTATTAGAAATCTTTTCAGTGAGACACATATTTGTGCGGTCACTGTTATAGCAGTTACTACCCTATTGTACTACAATGCGATTGGAACTATGTTATGTACATTGCATTTTGTCTGGCACAATATTATGTTAATATTTTGGATAATTTTATGTAAATATCAGAATGATATATGCAATTTTGTGTTGATTATTCCTGTGCTGACACTATTTTTTTCGTAAAATTCTATATGCGCACACAATGGGGAATAGCTAGAAAAGATGGTAAAGGTACTTTTCGGTCCTAGAGTGGAGACAGTCTGTTTTCTCACAATTTTTCGATTATATTATTATTACATACCTCCCAACTTCTAAAATGGCCAAGGAGGGATATTATCAGTGGCATTCGTAATACACCACAGGATTTTTTTTTACACATAGTCATGCCTGTAACTCCGCCGAATACCCATCTCCTATTGACAAACCCCAAATCCCGCTCAGTCTCATTTGTGCACACACACAGTAGTTATGCCCCATTGGTGCCACACACAGCAGTAATGCCCCATTGGTGCCACACACAGCAGTTATGCCCCATTGGTGACACACACACAGCAGTTATGCCCCATTGGTGCCACACACAGCAGTTATGCCCCATTGGTGCCACACACAGCAGTGGAATGGAATGCCTCTTAAAGGCTTCTGTTTTGCATTCCATCCGGGAATTCCGTTATATTCTGTTATAAACAGAACCTATAACGGAATTGCCTTCTATTATGACAGATCAAAACGGAATGCCACTTAAAGGCTTTCATTTTGCATTCTGTCAGGGGAATTCCGTTATATTCCATTATAAATGGAACCTATAACAGAATGCCATAACGCTAGTGCGAACCAACCCTTAATGCCGCACACAGTAGTTATGCCCCTTTGTGCAGCCACACATAGCAAAATGCTCCATTAGTTTCCCCCTTCCAAAAGTAAAGCCTGTACCAAACAAAGTAAGAAAATGACACTCACCTAGTCTTGTTCTCCTGGTGAATGGCGCTCATTCTGGGAGCACAAGAGCGCTCAAGCTGGGTAATAATGATTATCTCCCGGCCTGTGTGCTCTATCATTCAGTCTGGAAATTATTATAGTACCAGCCTTCTTCTTTACCAAAATGGTAAATATTTTTTTTTTTAGGGGGAGGGGATTTGGCAAACCCTACTCTTGATCAGCCCAGTGAATAGAAGCCAACCTAACCTTATTTCTGGCACTGTTTTGACACCACTGCATCCAATTGCTGGCTGCAGTAGTGACCTGCTGCCATTGTATCACGTGATTATTTGACATGATGCAAAGGAAGGAGGTCACCACTGCAGCCACTGGTTGGTGGCAGCGACATCAAAATAGGAGTTGACATCCAGGAAGTGCAGCGGAGCAGCAAAAGCTGGGGAGAGAAGGACCAAGGAGCCCACACAGAGAAGCAGGTAAGTAGACTTCCATTTGCAGGTCTTCCTTGATGTTTAACCCTTTCCTTGCCATGTGGGCTTGAATTTTTTTGCACCTCTGGTAGCCAGGACAATTTTGTAGTTTTGACATCTTCTATATATATATATATATATATATATATACAGACGTGGACAAAATTGTTGGTACCCTTTGGTCAATGAAAGAAAAAGTCACAATGGTCACAGAAATAACTTTAATCTGACAAAAGTAATAATAAATTAAAATTCTATAAATGTTAACCAATGAAAGTCAGACATTGTTTTTCAACCATGCTTCAACAGAATTATGTAAAAAAATAAACTCATGAAACAGGCATGGACAAAAATGATGGTACCCCTAGAAAACACAGAACATAATGTGACCAAAGGGACATGTTAATTCAAGGTGTGTCCACTAATTAGCATCACAGGTGTCTACAACCTTGTAATCAGCCATTGGGCCTATATATATGGCTCCAGGTAATCACTGTGTTGTTTGGTGATATGGTGTGTACCACACTCGACATGGACCAGAGGAAGCAAAGGAAAGAGCTGTCTCAAGAGATCAGAAAGAAAATTA
The DNA here is from genome assembly GCF_014858855.1 of Bufo gargarizans. NCBI lineage: Eukaryota > Metazoa > Chordata > Amphibia > Anura > Bufonidae > Bufo > Bufo gargarizans. The sequence goes on along the minus strand of NC_058080.1, from coordinate 475,890,688 downwards.
TAGACAAGCATGTTAAAGGTAAAGGCTATAAGACCATCTCCAAGCAACTAGATGTTCCTGTGAGTACAGTTGCACATATTATTCATAAGTTTAAGATCCATGGGACTGTAGCCAACCTCCCTGGACGTGGCCGCAGGAGGAAAATTGATGACAAATCTAAGAGACGGATAATCCGAATGGTAACAAAAGAGCCTAGAAAGACTTCTAAAGAGATTCAAGGTGAACTTCATGCTCAAGGAACATCAGTGTCAGATCGCACCATCCGTCGTTGTTTGAGCCAAAGTGGACTACATGGGAGACGACCAAGGAGGACACCATTGTTGAAAACGAATCATAAAAAAGCAAGACTGGAATATGCCAAACTACATGTTGACAAGCCACAAAGCTTCTGGGAGAATGTCCTGTGGACAGATGAGACAAAAATCGAAGTTTTTGCCAAGGCACATCAGCTGTATGTTCACAGACGAAAAAATGAAGCATATCAAGAAAAGAACACTGTCCCTACTTTGAAACATGGAGGAGGCTCTGTTATGTTCTGGGGCTGCTTTGCTGCGTCTGGCACAGGGTGTCTTGAATCTGTGCAGGGTACAATGAAATCTCAAGACTATCAAGGAATTCTAGAGAGAAATGTACTAGCCAGTGTCAGAAAGCTTGGTCTCAGTCGCAGGTCATGGGTCTTGCAACAGGACAATGACCCAAAACACACCGCTAAAAACACCCAAGAATGGCTAAGAGGAAAAAATTGGACTATTCTAAAGTGGCCTTCTATGAGCCCTGACCTCAATCCTATTGAGCATCTTTGGAAGGAGCTGAAACATGCAGTCTGGAAAAGGCACCCTTCAAACCGGACACAACTGGAGCAGTTTGCTCATGAGGAGTGGGCCAAAATACCTGCTGAGAGGTGCAGATGTCTCATTGACAGTTACAGGAAGCGTTTGATTGCAGTGATTGCCTCAAAAGGTTGCGCAACAAAATATTAAGTTAGGGGTACCATCATTTTTGTCCATGCCTGTTTCATGAGTTTATTTTTTTACATAATTCTGTTGAAGCATGGTTGAAAAACAATGTCTGACTTTCATTGGTTAACATTTATAGAATTTTAATTTATTATTACTTTTGTCAGATTAAAGTTATTTCTGTGACCATTGTGACTTTTTCTTTCATTGACCAAAGGGTACCAACAATTTTGTCCACGTCTGTATATATCCATAGAAAAAGTCAGGCAGCACTCCTTTTGTTATAGCTGTGAGGTGCCCGCGGTGGTCCCTCGATTCAGGACTTAAACAACAAAGAAAATCCGCAGCACTCCTTGAAGTATAAAAAATGTGTAGTTTTATTAACACATGTCAAAAATAAGACTAAAAATAAGTCTTATTTTTGACATGTGTGAATAAAACTACACATTTTTTATACTGCTGCGGATTTTCTTTGCTATATATATATATATATATATATAAAGAAGGACGTATACTGTATATTTGTGTGTGTATGTATGTATGTTCCGCAATCATTAAAAAACGCAATCATCGATTTCAACTAAACTTGGTATACACATCCCTTGTTACCTGGAAAGAAATCTTGTGGGGGTCATACGCCCCTACACAGCATCTGCATAGAGTTTGTATGCTCCAACAGTTTATGCTACACACATATTGCTCTGTAACTCAAAAACTCATCGATCAATTTCTACTAAACTTGGTACACATATCCCTTACTATCTGCAAAAGAATACTGTGGAGGTAACATGCGGGTACACAATGAGTTTATATCTGTCTCAACGTCTGTCTGTCTGTTCTTTATGTGCGACCAAACGACTGGACCGATCTTCACCAAATTTGGAACACAGGAACATCATGTGGCCGTGAAGGTTTTAGACCGGGTTTCAGCTCTCTAGGACGTATTGTTCCTGAGAAATAACCAAGAAATTACCTGCATTAGCCAATACAAGCCTACAAGTCTTTCACTTCATATCCCAACTGCCATACACAAGGTCACATGTCCCTTATCAGCCAATAGAAGCTTGCTGGCCCTTAGTCTCCACATACAAACAGTTTCACTCCAGGTTTCCATAACAGCCCAGCCATTTTTCTTCACTGCTGTATGTCAGCTTTAGGCTAGGTCTACACGACGACAATAAGTCGCACGACACATAGGGCACATTTACACTGCTACATGTGTCACGCGACATTGATGTCACACCAATGTTGCGCGACAATTTTTATAATGATAGTCTATGGTGTTGCACTGTGACATGCTGCGACTGCGACAGTCACAGAAAAATACATCTTGTTATGGGGGATACTGTTTATATCTTTTATTGACACAAACATAAAATGAAATAGATTAAATATACCCGTGCGAAGCCGGGTCCTTCTGCTAGTGTACAAATAAATTCAAAATAAAATAAAAAAAATCATATTAATACCCATGCATTTTCTGACAGTAGCAATACATTGTCAAAATGACACTGAACACTTTATACACACAGAAACCTTCCTGCAGATTTGTGTCAAAGTGTACTTTTTCATAAAAATGGCAATAAAGTTGATACATCCTTAGGTCTAAATGTACATGCACATGAAATCATCAGATCTGGAAAGAAAGACAACAAAATCTGGTTTAAGCTGGAAATTTTAAAAAAGGAGTAACCTATAAAATACAGGTATTACAGTCATTGAAAAGTGCACCCTAAAACCTATATATTTCCTGAAAGCAGACAAACTGTTGATTGCCGTTGCCTTGATAGACTGACAATCATGTTCACCTTCATGTAACTTTGGGATAAGCAGAAATTATTGTGTTGTGTTAGGTGTGATTTATTTTATTCTGTGATCTGGATGATGGTAAATGTCTGGAACATGGCATCCACAAATGGTCTAAAAGAAAAGACTCCCCTACCATATGTAATAATCAGAGATCAAGGATTTTCTCTGATTGATGAGGGAAGAGGGTTGCTAGCATGAATGAAATGGCTGGCATCTCAGCTGGCTGAAGGGGGGATGCTCTCTGCTGGTATATCTCAGGCTTTCTAACAGTTAAATATTCATACCAAATCGTGTTTTAAAACTGACAATCTTGTTATTGATAAATCACGCGTTAGAGCATGGGAATGAAAGCTGCAGGTAAATACAGGCTTCATTGAGACCCATTTATCAGGGCTCTAATGTACATTATATTGTGAATAAAGCCTCAATCTTGGTCTTGTTTATAAGCTGAGCTTGTCAAACATCTGCTTTAGTCTCTAGCTGTTAAACAGCCTGAGATCCAGCCATCAGTAACAAGGACATATGAGGTACGTCCTTGCCTACTGAAATTCCACCCTGCCAGGATGTATGAGATATGTATTTGGCAGGGAAAGCGTTGAAGTTAGCACAAAATTGAATATCACAAAAACACTGGTTCCATCTAGATAGTGGATTCAAAATATGTAAGATTGTTATGTTCTATAAATAGTGTGACACAATGAACTGTCTTCTTGAGGAGATGTTGCTATTCCCTAAATGCAAATTTAATAGCCAACAATTCCTGATTGCCAATATCATAAATGGCTTCTTCTGGTGAAAATTTATGGGAGAAGAAGACATAGGATCATAATTTAGAATGTTTTGACAGACCCTGAAACAGGACATTTCACATCCTCACTTTGGAAGCGTCACTTAAACTATGAAAGACTGTTGGAAATCAAGTGGGACCAGAACAAGTGTGGTAATGAAATGTTTCTTCAGAGACTCAAATGTCTCAACAGTTACTAGACTCTATCCCCTTTCTTACTTGAGATAAGCAAACTTTTAGAAATTTGCTTTGTGTCCGATTAGTCAAAATTTTCCAAAAATGTGATTCTTGTCTATTCTACCTGAATCAAAGAGGCTCTAATTGCCCTGACACTCTAAGTTCTTCTAGGACTCATTTTATTCTCTCTTTTCTTTTTATTAAATTTTTCATCTCCTCCTCTACCAACGGTAGCAATAGCAAATAATGTCAGCGTAACACTGATAAATATAAATATGGGGAAATGCATGGTCGACTGTTAACTAGCACACTTTTTAAAAACACACTGCACCATCAAATCTGTTATGCTTTTTAAATATTAGAACACCCCAAAAATTGCCTCAGAAGAAAGAGTTGCATGTTCTGAATGTGCCTGGAAAAATGTTCTCATTTTAATTGGGAGCAGCAGCAGTACAGTGTGAATGTGGAAAGGGTAGCGTAATAGTGGCATGTGGCCACAATAGCAGTGGCAGCACAGCATGGATCAGACAAGGCAGTTGAAAAGATGTTTGTGTAGAGGTAATAGTAGTAGTGACAGGGTAGGGTTAATGGGAGTGGCAGTTGGGGGAGTAGCAGCTGCGGCAGTGAAGGCAGCAGAGGCCATAGAATATAAAACATGATGGAGAACAGAAAGACGGTGGCAGTGAAATGATTTGGCTGGTGATCGATAGACACTGTCAGAAACGGTAGTTCTATTCACCAGCCTCAGCCGGAGGTGTCTGAAAATCCTCATGGATCTTTGCTTCATTCATTTTCACAAATTTGATGTTTTGTACACTAAGGGGAGAACAAGTTTGTCTGTTTAGCTGTGACAATGCCACCTGCCATGCTGAAAACCCTCTCTGAGATGACACTGGAGGCTGGACAGCGAGAGCAAACTGGGTCAGTTCCCACTGTTCCAAACTCTGCCTGCCCAGAAGTCCATTGGGTCAGGGAACATAGTATGTATTGGGAAAAGGCCACAGTCATTTAGAAAATTTGACAATTTTAAACAACTTTTTTGAAAAAAAGAACACCTGGAAAAAAGTCAGACTGATAGAGAGAGAAGAATTACATTTTAAAGTAGAATTACATTTCGTTGAAGGAGAAGGAGTCTGATGCTTCTCACACAAGTCTTCAATAGAGAGACTAGCTTGTGTACAGCGCAGTACTAGCAAGTAGGGATGAGCGAACTCGAACTGTATAGTTCGGGTTCGTACCGAATTTTGGGGTGTCCGTGACACGGACCCGAACCCGGACATTTTCGTAAAAGTCCGGGTTCGGGTTCGGTGTTCGTCGCTTTCTTCGCGCTTTTGTGACGCTTTCTTGGCGCTTTTTGAAAGGCTGCAAAGCAGCCAATCAACAAGCGTCATACTACTTGCCCCAAGAGGCCATCACAGCCATGCCTACTATTGGCATGGCTGTGATTGGCCAGAGCACCATGTGACCCAGCCTCTATTTAAGCTGGAGTCACATAGCGCCGCCCGTCACTCTGCTCTGATTAGCGTAGGGAGAGGTTGCGGCTGCGACAGTAGGGCGAGATTAGGCAGATTAACTCCTCCAAAGGACTTGATTAACTGATCGATCTGCAGCTGTGGATCATTGAGCTGCTGATCCTCAATTGCTCACTGTTTTTAGGCTGCACAGACCGTTTGTCAGTCTCATTTTTCTGGGGTGATCGGCGGCCATTTTGTGTCTTGTGGTGCGCCAGCACAAGCTGCGACCAAGTGCATTTAACCCTCAATGGTGTGGTTGTTTTTTGGCTAAAGCCTACATCAGGGTGAAGCTGTCACACCAAGTGCATTTAACCAGCAATAGTCTGTTCATTTTTTGGCCATATACAAAATCAGGGGCAAGCTGCGCCTGTCACCAAGTGCATTTAACCCTCAATGGTGTGGTTGTTTTTTGGCTAAAGCCTACATCAGGGTGAAGCTGTCACACCAAGTGCATTTAACCAGCAATAGTCTGTTCATTTTTTGGCCATATCCCAGTCTAATTCTGTCACTAAATCCATACCGGTCACCCAGCGCCTAAATACTAGGCCTCAAATTTATATCCAGCTAAATCTGTCCCTAGTGCTGTAGCTGGGCGAGTTATTTAGTGTCCGTTCAAGCACATTTCTTGTTCTGGGTTGAAATACAATTCCCAATTTAGCAATTTCATAATTTAGTGGTTCCTGCTATATCAGAGCTCTTTGAAATCTATCCCAAAAAGGGTATATAATATTGAAGGTGCACATAGGGTCATTCAGAGTAACTTCCCACACACCCGCTACTGTGTATTTCCAAGTCTAATTCTGTCACTAAATCCATACCGGTGACCCAGCGCCTAAATACTAGGCCTCAAATTTAATTCCCTCTAAATCTCTCGTTACCCACCGCTGTACTGTTGTTGCTGGGCAAGATATTTAGTGTCCGTCAAAGCACATTTTTTGTTCTGGGTTGAAGTACAATTCCCAATTTAGCAATTTCATAATTTAGTGGTTTCTGCTATATCAGAGCTATTTGAAATCTATCCCTAAAAGGGTATATAATATTGAAGGTGCACATAGGGTCATTCAGAATAACTTCACACACACCCGCTACTGTGTATTTCCAAGTCTAATTCTGTCACTAAACCCATACCTGTCACCCAGCGCCTAAATACTAGGCCTCAAATTTAAATCCCTCTAAATCTCTCGTTACCGTTGTCCTGTTGTAGCTGGGAAAGTTATTTAGTGCCCGTCAAAGCACATTTTTTGTTCTGGGTTGAAGTACAATTCCCAATTTAGCAATTTCATAATTTAGTGGTTCCTGCTATATCAGAGCTATTTGAAATCTATCCCAAAAAGGGTATATAATATTGAAGGTGCACATAGGGTCATTCAGAATAACTTCACACACACCCGCTACTGTGTATTTCCAAGTCTAATTCTGTCACTAAATCCATACCGGTGACCCAGCGCCTAAATACTAGGCCTCAAATTTAATTCCCTCTAAATCTCTCGTTACCCACCGCTGTACTGTTGTTGCTGGGCAAGATATTTAGTGTCCGTCAAAGCACATTTTTTGTTCTGGGTTGAAGTACAATTCCCAATTTAGCAATTTCATAATTTAGTGGTTTCTGCTATATCAGAGCTATTTGAAATCTATCCCTAAAAGGGTATATAATATTGAAGGTGCACATAGGGTCATTCAGAATAACTTCACACACACCCGCTACTGTGTATTTCCAAGTCTAATTCTGTCACTAAACCCATACCTGTCACCCAGCGCCTAAATACTAGGCCTCAAATTTAAATCCCTCTAAATCTCTCGTTACCGTTGTCCTGTTGTAGCTGGGAAAGTTATTTAGTGCCCGTCAAAGCACATTTTTTGTTCTGGGTTGAAGTACAATTCCCAATTTAGCAATTTCATAATTTAGTGGTTCCTGCTATATCAGAGCTATTTGAAATCTATCCCAAAAAGGGTATATAATATTGAAGGTGCACATAGGGTCATTCAGAATAACTTCACACACACGCTTCTGTGCATTTCCAAGTCTAATTCTGTCACTAAATCCATACCGGTGACCCAGCGCCTAAATACTAGGCCTCAAATTTAATTCCCTCTAAATCTCTCGTTACCCACCGCTGTACTGTTGTTGCTGGGCAAGATATTTAGTGTCCGTCAAAGCACATTTTTTGTTCTGGGTTGAAGTACAATTCCCAATTTAGCAATTTCATAATTTAGTGGTTTCTGCTATATCAGAGCTATTTGAAATCTATCCCTAAAAGGGTATATAATATTGAAGGTGCACATAGGGTCATTCAGAATAACTTCACACACACCCGCTACTGTGTATTTCCAAGTCTAATTCTGTCACTAAATCCATACCGGTGACCCAGCGCCTAAATACTAGGCCTCAAATTTAATTCCCTCTAAATCTCTCGTTACCCACCGGTGTACTGTTGTTGCTGGGCAAGATATTTAGTGTCCGTCAAAGCACATTTTTTGTTCTGGGTTGAAGTACAATTCCAAATTTAGCAATTTCATAATTTAGTGGTTTCTGCTATATCAGAGCTATTTGAAATCTATCCCTAAAAGGGTATATAATATTGAAGGTGCACATAGGGTCATTCAGAATAACTTCACACACACCCGCTACTGTGTATTTCCAAGTCTAATTCTGTCACTAAACCCATACCTGTCACCCAGCGCCTAAATACTAGGCCTCAAATTTAAATCCCTCTAAATCTCTCGTTACCGTTGTCCTGTTGTAGCTGGGAAAGTTATTTAGTGCCCGTCAAAGCACATTTTTTGTTCTGGGTTGAAGTACAATTCCCAATTTAGCAATTTCATAATTTAGTGGTTCCTGCTATATCAGAGCTATTTGAAATCTATCCCAAAAAGGGTATATAATATTGAAGGTGCACATAGGGTCATTCAGAATAACTTCACACACACGCTTCTGTGCATTTCCAAGTCTAATTCTGTCACTAAATCCATACCGGTGACCCAGCGCCTAAATACTAGGCCTCAAATTTAATTCCCTCTAAATCTCTCGTTACCCACCGCTGTACTGTTGTTGCTGGGCAAGATATTTAGTGTCCGTCAAAGCACATTTTTTGTTCTGGGTTGAAGTACAATTCCCAATTTAGCAATTTCATAATTTAGTGGTTTCTGCTATATCAGAGCTATTTGAAATCTATCCCTAAAAGGGTATATAATATTGAAGGTGCACATAGGGTCATTCAGAATAACTTCACACACACCCGCTACTGTGTATTTCCAAGTCTAATTCTGTCACTAAATCCATACCGGTGACCCAGCGCCTAAATACTAGGCCTCAAATTTAATTCCCTCTAAATCTCTCGTTACCCACCGGTGTACTGTTGTTGCTGGGCAAGATATTTAGTGTCCGTCAAAGCACATTTTTTGTTCTGGGTTGAAGTACAATTCCCAATTTAGCAATTTCATAATTTAGTGGTTTCTGCTATATCAGAGCTATTTGAAATCTATCCCTAAAAGGGTATATAATATTGAAGGTGCACATAGGGTCATTCAGAATAACTTCACACACACGCTTCTGTGCATTTCCAAGTCTAATTCTGTCACTAAATCCATACCGGTGACCCAGCGCCTAAATACTAGGCCTCAAATTTAAATCCCTCTAAATCTCTCGTTACCCACCGCTGTACTGTTGTTGCTGGGCAAGATATTTAGTGTCCGTCAAAGCACATTTTTGTTCTGGGTTGAAGTACAATTCCCAATTTAGCAATTTCATAATTTAGTGGTTCCTGCTATATCAGAGCTATTTGAAATCTATCCCTAAAAGGGTATATAATATTGAAGGTGCACATAGGGTCATTCAGAATAACTTCACACACACGCTTCTGTGCATTTCCAAGTCTAATTCTGTCACTAAATCCATACCGGTCACCCAGCGCCTAAATACTAGGCCTCAAATTTATATCCCGCTGAATTTGAATACAATACATTGGGCCAAATAATATATTTGTTGTTGTGGTGAACCATAACAATGAGAAAAACATCTAGTAAGGGACGCGGACGTGGACATGGTCGTGGTGGTGTTAGTGGACCCTCTGGTGCTGGGAGAGGACGTGGCCGTTCTGCCACATCCACACGTCCTAGTGTACCAACTACCTCAGGTCCCAGTAGCCGCCAGAATTTACAGCGATATATGGTGGGGCCCAATGCCGTTCTAAGGATGGTAAGGCCTGAGCAGGTACAGGCATTAGTCAATTGGGTGGCCGACAGTGGATCCAGCACGTTCACATTATCTCCCACCCAGTCTTCTGCAGAAAGCGCACAGATGGCGCCTGAAAACCAACCCCATCAGTCTGTCACATCACCCCCATGCATACCAGGGAAACTGTCTCAGCCTCAAGTTATGCAGCAGTCTCTTATGCTGTTTGAAGACTCCGCTGGCAGGGTTTCCCAAGGGCATCCACCTAGCCCTTCCCCAGCGGTGAAAGACATAGAATGCACTGACGCACAACCACTTATGTTTCCTGATGATGAGGACATGGGAATACCACCTCAGCATGTCTCTGATGATGACGAAACACAGGTGCCAACTGCTGCGTCTTTCTGCAGTGTGCAGACTGAACAGGAGGTCAGGGATCAAGACTGGGTGGAAGACGATGCAGGGGACGATGAGGTCCTAGACCCCACATGGAATGAAGGTCGTGCCACTGACTTTCACAGTTCGGAGGAAGAGGCAGTGGTGAGACCGAGCCAACAGCGTAGCAAAAGAGGGAGCAGTGGGCAAAAGCAGAACACCCGCCGCCAAGAGACTCCGCCTGCTACTGACCGCCGCCATCTGGGACCGAGCACCCCAAAGGCAGCTTCAAGGAGTTCCCTGGCATGGCACTTCTTCAAACAATGTGCTGACGACAAGACCCGAGTGGTTTGCACGCTGTGCCATCAGAGCCTGAAGCGAGGCATTAACGTTCTGAACCTGAGCACAACCTGCATGACCAGGCACCTGCATGCAAAGCATGAACTGCAGTGGAGTAAACACCTTAAAACCAAGGAAGTCACTCAGGCTCCCCCTGCTACCTCTTCTGCTGCTGCCGCCTCGGCCTATTCTGCTGCTGCCGCCTCGGCCTCTTCCTCCGCCTCTGGAGGAACGTTGGCACCTGCCGCCCAGCAAACAGGGGATGTACCACCAACACCACCACCACCACCTCCGTCACCAAGCGTCTCAACCATGTCACACGCCAGCGTTCAGCTCTCCATCTCACAAACATTTGATAGAAAGCGTAAATTCCCACCTAGCCACCCTCGATCCCTGGCCCTGAATGCCAGCATTTCTAAACTACTGGCCTATGAAATGCTGTCATTTAGGCTGGTGGACACAGACAGCTTCAAACAGCTCATGTCGCTTGCTGTCCCACAGTATGTTGTTCCCAGCCGGCACTACTTCTCCAAGAGAGCCGTGCCTTCCCTGCACAACCAAGTATCCCATAAAATCAAGTGTGCACTGCGCAACGCCATCTGTAGCAAGGTCCACCTAACCACAGATACGTGGACCAGTAAGCACGGCCAGGGACGCTATATCTCCCTAACTGCACACTGGGTAAATGTAGTGGCAGCTGGGCCCCAGGCGGAGAGCTGTTTGGCGCACGTCCTGCCGCCGCCAAGGATCGCAGGGCAACATTCTTTGCCTCCTGTTGCCACCTCCTCCTTCTCGGCTTCCTCCTCCTCTTCTTCCACCTGCTCATCCAGTCAGCCACACACCTTCACCACCAACTTCAGCACAGCCCGGGGTAAACGTCAGCAGGCCATTCTGAAACTCATATGTTTGGGGGACAGGCCCCACACCGCACAGGAGTTGTGGCGGGGTATTGAACAACAGACCGACGAGTGGTTGCTGCCGGTGAGCCTCAAGCCCGGCCTGGTGGTGTGTGATAATGGGCGAAATCTCGTTGCAGCTCTGGGACTAGCCAATTTGACGCACATCCCTTGCTTGGCGCATGTGCTGAATTTGGTGGTGCAGAAGTTCATTCACAACTACCCCGACATGTCAGAGCTGCTGCATAAAGTGCGGGCCGTCTGTTCGCGCTTCCGGCGTTCACATCCTGCCGCTGCTCGCCTGTCTGCGCTACAGCGTAACTTCGGCCTTCCCGCTCACCGCCTCATATGCGACGTGCCCACCAGGTGGAACTCCACCTTGCACATGCTGGACAGACTGTGCGAGCAGCAGCAGGCCATAGTGGAGTTTCAGCTGCAGCACGCACGGGTCAGTCGCACTACAGAACAGCACCACTTCACCACCAATGACTGGGCCTCCATGCGAGACCTGTGTGCCCTGTTGCGCTGTTTCGAGTACTCCACCAACATGGCCAGTGGCGATGACACCGTTATCAGCGTTACAATACCACTTCTATGTCTCCTTGAGAAAACACTTAGGGCGATGATGGAACAGGAGGTGGCCCAGGAGGAGGAGGAGGAGGATGAGGAAGAGGGGTCATTTTTAGCACTTTCAGGCCAGTCTCTTCGAAGTGACTCAGAGGGAGGTTTTTTGCAACAGCAGAGGCCAGGTACAAATGTGGCCAGCCAGGGCCCACTACTGGAGGACGAGGAGGACGAGGATGAGGAGGAGGTGGAGGAGGATGAGGATGAAGCATGGTCACAGCGGGGTGGCACCCAACGCAGCTCGGGTCCATCACTGGTGCGTGGCTGGGGGGAAAGGCAGGACGATGACGATACGCCTCCCACAGAGGACAGCTTGTCCTTACCCCTGGGCAGCCTGGCACACATGAGCGACTACATGCTGCAGTGCCTGCGCAACGACAGCAGAGTTGCCCACATTTTAACCTGTGCGGACTACTGGGTTGCCACCCTGCTGGATCCACGCTACAAAGACAATGTGCCCACCTTACTTCCTGCACTGGAGCGTGATAGGAAGATGCGCGAGTACAAGCGCACGTTGGTAGACGCGCTACTGAGAGCATTCCCAAATGTCACAGGGGAACAAGTGGAAGCCCAAGGCCAAGGCAGAGGAGGAGCAAGAGGTCGCCAAGGCAGCTGTGTCACGGCCAGCTCCTCTGAGGGCAGGGTTAGCATGGCAGAGATGTGGAAAACTTTTGTCAACACGCCACAGCTAACTGCACCACCACCTGATACGCAACGTGTTAGCAGGAGGCAACATTTCACTAACATGGTGGAACAGTACGTGTGCACACCCCTCCACGTACTGACTGATGGTTCGGCCCCATTCAACTTCTGGGTCTCTAAATTGTCCACGTGGCCAGAGCTAGCCTTTTATGCCTTGGAGGTGCTGGCCTGCCCGGCAGCCAGCGTTTTGTCTGAACGTGTATTCAGCACGGCAGGGGGCGTCATTACAGACAAACGCAGCCGCCTGTCTACAGCCAATGTGGACAAGCTGACGTTCATAAAAATGAACCAGGCATGGATCCCACAGGACCTGTCCGTCCCTTGTCCAGATTAGACATTAACTACCTCCCCATAACCATATATTATTGGACTCCAGGGCACTTCCTCATTCAATCCTATTTTTATTTTCATTTTACCATTATATTGCGATGCTACCCAAAGTTGAATGAACCTCTCCTCTGCCTGCGTGCTAGGCCTAAATATATGCCAATGGACTGTTGCAGTGGTGGCTGACATGAAGCCTGATTCTCTGCTATGACATGCAGACTAATTCTCTGCTGACATGAAGCCAGATTGTCTGTTACGGGACCTCTCTCCTCTGCCTGGGTGCTGGGCCTAAATTTATGACCATGGACTGTTGCAGTGGTGGCTGACGTGAAGCCTGATTCTCTGCTATGACATGCAGACTGATTCTCTGCTGACATGAAGCCAGATCGTCTGTTACGGGACCTCTCTGCTCTGCCTGTGTGCTAGGCCTAAATATATGCCAATGGACTGTTGCAGTGGTGGGTGACGTGAAGCCTCATTCTCTGCTATGACATGCAGACTGATTCTCTGCTGACATGAAGCCAGATTGTCTGTTACGGGACCTCTCTGCTCTGCCTGTGTGCTAGGCCTAAATATATGCCAATGGACTGTTGCAGTGGTGGGTGACGTGAAGCCTCATTCTCTGCTATGACATGCAGACTGATTCTCTGCTGTCATGAAGCCAGATTGTCTGTTACGGGACCTCTCTGCTCTGCCTGTGTGCTAGGCCTAAATATATGCCAATGGACTGTTGCAGTGGTGGGTGACGTGAAGCCTCATTCTCTGCTATGACATGCAGACTGATTCTCTGCTGACATGAAGCCAGATTGTCTGTTACGGGACCTCTCTGCTCTGCCTGTGTGCTAGGCCTAAATATATGCCAATGGACTGTTGCAGTGGTGGGTGACGTGAAGCCTCATTCTCTGCTATGACATGCAGACTGATTCTCTGCTGTCATGAAGCCAGATTGTCTGTTACGGGACCTCTCTGCTCTGCCTGTGTGCTAGGCCTAAATATATGCCAATGGACTGTTGCAGTGGTGGGTGACGTGAAGCCTCATTCTCTGCTATGACATGCAGACTGATTCTCTGCTGACATGAAGCCAGATTGTCTGTTACGGGACCTCTCTGCTCTGCCTGTGTGCTAGGCCTAAATATATGCCAATGGACTGTTGCAGTGGTGGGTGACGTGAAGCCTCATTCTCTGCTATGACATGCAGACTGATTCTCTGCTGACATGAAGCCAGATCCTCTGTTACGGGAGCTCTCTCCTCTGCCTGGGTGCTGGGCCTAAATTTATGACAATTGACTGTTGCAGTGGTGGGTGACGTGAAGCCTGATTCTCTGCTATGATATGAAGACTGATTCTCTGCTGACATGAAGCCAGATTGTCTGTTACGGGACCTTTCTCCTCTGCCTGGGTTCTGGGCCTAAATTTATGAAAATTGACTGTTGCAGTGGTGGGTGACGTGAAGCCTGATTCTCTGCTATGATATGAAGACTGATTCTCTGCTGACATGAAGCCAGATTGTCTGTTACGGGACCTTTCTCCTCTGCCTGGGTTCTGGGCCTAAATTTATGACAATGGACTGTTGCAGTGGTGGCTGACGTGAAGCCTGATTCTCTGCTATGACATGCAGACTGATTCTCTGCTGTCATGAAGCCAGATTGTCTGTTACGGGACCTCTCTGCTCTGCCTGTGTGCTAGGCCTAAATATATGCCAATGGACTGTTGCAGTGGTGGCTGACGTGAAGCCTCATTCTCTGCTATGACATGCAGACTAATTCTCTGCTGACATGAAGCCAGATTGTCTGTTACGGGACCTCTCTCCTCTGCCTGGGTGCTGGGCCTAAATTTATGACAATGGACTGTTGCAGTGGTGGCTGACGTGAAGCCTCATTCTCTGCTATGACATGCAGACTAATTCTCTGCTGTCATGAAGCCAGATTGTCTGTTACGGGACCTCTCTGCTCTGCCTGTGTGCTAGGCCTAAATATATGCCAATGGACTGTTGCAGTGGTGGGTGACGTGAAGCCTCATTCTCTGCTATGACATGCAGACTGATTCTCTGCTGACATGAAGCCAGATTGTCTGTTACGGGACCTCTCTGCTCTGCCTGTGTGCTAGGCCTAAATATATGCCAATGGACTGTTGCAGTGGTGGGTGACGTGAAGCCTCATTCTCTGCTATGACATGCAGACTGATTCTCTGCTGACATGAAGCCAGATTGTCTGTTACGGGACCTCTCTGCTCTGCCTGTGTGCTAGGCCTAAATATATGCCAATGGACTGTTGCAGTGGTGGGTGACGTGAAGCCTCATTCTCTGCTATGACATGCAGACTGATTCTCTGCTGACATGAAGCCAGATCCTCTGTTACGGGAGCTCTCTCCTCTGCCTGGGTGCTGGGCCTAAATTTATGACAATTGACTGTTGCAGTGGTGGGTGACGTGAAGCCTGATTCTCTGCTATGATATGAAGACTGATTCTCTGCTGACATGAAGCCAGATTGTCTGTTACGGGACCTTTCTCCTCTGCCTGGGTTCTGGGCCTAAATTTATGAAAATTGACTCTTACAGTGGTGGGTGACGTGAAGCCTGATTCTCTGCTATGATATGAAGACTGATTCTCTGCTGACATGAAGCCAGATTCTCTGTTACGGGACCTCTCTCCTCTGCCTGGGTGCTGGGTAGTGTTGAGCGCGAATATTCGAAAAGCAAATTTTTTTCGCGAATATCGCAACTTCGCGATTTCGCGAATATTTCGAATATAGTGCTATATATTCGTAAAAACGAATATTCGTTTTTTGTTTCCCCCCCCCCCCCCCACAAAATTACAGTACACATATAATTGATTGTTTCCCAAAGGTCCAACAGCTCAGATCTTACTCACATTGCCTAGAAAGTGATTGAGGCGCGAATCTTCGTAAGGCGATTTTATTAGCGCACATGCGAATATCGGCACGTCCCAGAACAGAGGCAAAGGGCTTTGCATTCATACATTAGTGAATTGAGTTGCGAATCTTCGTAAGGCGATTTTATTAGCGCACATGCGAATATCTACACTTGTCCCAGAACAGAGGCAAAGGGCTTTGCATTCATACATTAGTGATTGAATTGAGCTGCGAATCTTCGTAAGGCGATTTTATTAGCGCACATGCGAATATCGGCACGTCCCAGAACAGAGGCAAAGGGCTTTGCATTCATACATTAGTGAATTGAGTTGCGAATCTTCGTAAGGCGATTTTATTAGCGCACATGCGAATATCTACACTTGTCCCAGAACAGAGGCAAAGGGCTTTGCATTCATACATTAGTGATTGAATTGAGCTGCGAATCTTCGTAAGGCGATTTTATTAACGCAAATGCAAATATCTACACTTGTCCCCAGAACAGAGAGGCAAAGGCCTGTGCATTCATATAGTATAGCACCATATTCGCGAATACGTAGAACTTCGTAAAATTCGATTTACGAATATTCGTATTTTTTATTTTACTTTCCACCTTACAGATTACATTGATCTGTACTCTGTCAACTACTGTCATCACCCCCCACTGTATCTCGATTGATTCCCAAAAGTCTCACATTCCCTAGAAAGTGATTGAGGTGCGAATCTTCGTAAGGCGATTTTATTAGCGCACATGCGAATATCTACACTTGTCCCAGAACAGAGGCAAAGGGCATTGCATTCATACATTAGTGATTGAATTGAGTTGCGAATCTTCGTAAGGCGATTTCATTAGCGCACATGTGAATTTTGCATAGCATATGTATTATGCGATGCGAAAATTCGAATTATCGCATATGCGAAATAATAACGAATTTGAATAATCGCGAATATTTTACGAATATTCTTTCGAATATTCACAAAATTTCGCGAATTCGAATATGGGACATGCCGCTCAACACTAGTGCTGGGCCTAAATTTATGACAATGGACTGTTGCAGTGGTGGGTGACGTGAAGCCTGATTCTCTGCTATGACATGCAGACTGATTCTCTGCTGACATGAAGCCAGATTGTCTGTTACGGGACCTCTCTCCTCTGCCTGGGTGCTGGGCCTAAATATATGCCAATGGACTGTTGCAGTGGTGGCTGACGTGAAGCCTCATTCTCTGCTATGACATGCAGACTAATTCTCTGCTGACATGAAGACAGATTCTCTGTTATGGGACCTCTCTCCTCTGCCTGGGTGCCGGGGCCTAAATATCTGAGAATGGACTGTTCCAGTGGTGGGTGACGGGAAGCCAGATTCTCTGCTATGGAACCTCTCTCCAATTGATTTTGGTTAATTTTTATTTATTTAATTTTTATTTTAATTCATTTCCCTATCCACATTTGTTTGCAGGGGATTTACCTACATGTTGCTGCCTTTTGCAGCCCTCTAGCTCTTTCCTGGGCTGTTTTACAGCCTTTTTAGTGCCGAAAAGTTCGGGTCCCCATTGACTTCAATGGGGTTCGGGTTCGGGACGAAGTTCGGATCGGGTTCGGATCCCGAACCCGAACATTTCCGGGATGTTCGGCCGAACTTCTCGAACCCGAACATCCAGGTGTTCGCTCAACTCTACTAGCAAGTACAGTACTAGCACATTAGGTTTTGTTGCCTCTTAGGAAAAAATAAAAGCACCTTACTAGAAGGGACAGTGAAGACATAGATGATGAAACTGAAAGGCTTTTCTAGGGCCACAAGGAGGAGGAGCACATTTTGACTCTCAGATGACAAGGCCTGGATATTTTGTTCTTCACTCATTTGATCTTTCATATACCAGAAATGTTATTATGATACCTATATAAATCTAAAGTCATACGTTTGGTACACAGATTATTAAACAATAGCAAAATTAAAAGTGTTTTTTTTCCCCCTGTAATTTACAGAGGCACAATTAAACATCCATTTCTTCTGCAAACACGCTGCACACTGGTATTGACTATTTACAATAGTAATATAATGCGTTGAATGAAACTACAACATTAATGCATTTGTTAAAAAAAAAATTGCTCAGTAGCAGAATGTATGCTATTGATGCTGGAGGTGCTGGCAATAAGCTTATGGGTTTTTACAAAGCAAAAAGGCTGGCTGGCGGTCCATTTACAGAAAAAAATTGATTTTTTGCAGGATTTTGTAACATGAGTGACAAGCAAGCTAGACTAAGAATTTCATTCCTTTCTTCTGAGCAAAAGAACCTACTAGAATCCTGCCCATGGATTGGCTGACAGACTGTCAGTGTCTGAGCCAATCAGGGAAAACTCCCTGCCTCCCTCCAAGTGTCATGTGCTCCTTCATCGTCCCTCCTGTTTTCCCAGCCAGTTTGCATAGTAAAATGGCACTGGCACAAATTTTGTGCGATTCATCCGAAATGAATCGCCAAACCTTGTAATAGGTTTGGCATACAAATTTTTGTGAAACGGGTAACAAATCCAATTAGTTTAGGATTGATCCGCTCAAGTCATCACATTACTAAGGTCTAAGAAGTTTCATCCTGAAAGCTTAAAGCACACACTTTTCTGTTTGCAAACAGAATTTTTTCACAGCACGAACATAAAGGACTTGAGAGACCTGGTTCAAAGAGAAAATGTTATCTAGTAAAGAATTGCAAACTAATATATAAAGTCCCTGAAAATATAATTTACAAACTCCTGGAGAACAGTTGGAACATTAAAAAAAGACTGAAAGGCATAACCAGGTATTTGAAATGTCTCTCTGGGATATTAAATGCTGTCTTCTATTCATCCTCAGAACTTATTCTGATTAGTTATTTACCACCCAGGAGTCTGTCAAGTTGGCAGCAGCCCCACAGTCAATAAATGCCTTTTCACAATCATTTTAATTCTTATACGACAACATCACTGACAGCAAAACCTTGAAGGAAAAGAAGAATAATGTATGCCTTGGTGGTCTTCCTCAGAGAGGAGTTAATGTCCGAATCCCCACTATAGAAGCATAGTCCACAGGGGTGGGATTCAAATTTATAATTGGTTCCCTACTCAGTAGGAAGTGGCAGACGTGTGGTGTCACAATACATTTACAAAGGCACCACACATAAATACACTTTCATCATACATACGCTATACAGGTCCTTCTAAAAAAATTAGTATATTGTGATAAAGTAAATTATTTTCTGTAATGTACTGATAAACATTAGACTTTCATATATTTTAGATTCATTACCCACAACTGAAGTAGTTCAAGCCTTTTATTGTTTTAAGATTGATGATTTTGGCATACAGCTCATGAAAAACCAAAATTCCTATCTAAAAAAATTAGCATATCATGAAAAGGTTCTCTAAACGAGCTATTAACCTAATCATCTGAATCAACTAATTAACTCTAAACACCTGCAAAAGATTCCTAAGGCTTTTAAAAACTCCCAGCCTGGTTCATTACTCAAAACCGCAATCATGGGTAAGACTGCCGACATGACTGCTGTCCAGAAGGCCATCATTGACACCCTCAAGCAAGAGGGTAAGACACAGAAAGAAATTTCTGAACGAATAGGCTGTTCCCAGAGTGCTGTATCAAGGCACCTCAGTGGGAAGTCTGTGGGAAGGAAAAAGTGTGGCAGAAAACGCTGCACAACGAGAAGAGGTGACCGGACCCTGAGGAAGATTGTGGAGAAGGACCGATTCCAGACCTTGGGGGACCTGCGGAAGCAGTGGACTGAGTCTGGAGTAGAAACATCCAGAGCCACCGTGTACAGGCGTGTGCAGGAAATGGGCTACAGGTGCCGCATTCCCCAGGTCAAGCCACTTTTGAACCAGAAACAGCGGCAGAAGCGCCTGACCTGGGCTACAGAGAAGCAGCACTGGACTGTTGCATGTCATTCGGAAATCAAGGTGCCAGAGTCTGGAGGAAGACTGGGGAGAGGGAAATGCCAAACTGCCTGAAGTCCAGTGTCAAGTACCCACAGTCAGTGATGGGCTGGGGTGTCATGTCAGCTGCTGGTGTTGGTCCACTGTGTTTTATCAAGGGCAGGGTCAATGCAGCTAGCTATCAGGAGATTTTGGAGCACTTCATGCTTCCATCTGCTGAAAAGCTTTATGGAGATGAAGATTTCATTTTTCAGCACGACCTGGCACCTGCTCACAGTGCCAAAACCACTGGTAAATGGTTTACTGACTATGGTATTACTGTGCTCAATTGGCCTGCCAACTCTCCTGACCTGAACCCCATAGAGAATCTGTGGGATATTGGGAAGAGAAAGTTGAGAGACGCAAGACCCAACACTTAAGGCTGCTATCGAAGCATCCTGGTCCTCCAGAACACCTCAGCAGTGCCACAGGCTGATTGCCTCCATGCCACGCTGCATTGAAGCAGTGATTTCTGCAAAAGGATTCCCGACCAAGTATTGACTGCATAACTGAACATAATTATTTGAAGGTTGACTTTTTTTGTATTAAAAACACTTTTCTTTTATTGGTCGGATGAAATATGCTAATTTTTTTAGATAGGAAATTTGGGTTTTCTTGAGCTGTATGCCAAAATCATCAATATTAAAACAATAAAAGGCTTGAACTACTTCAGTTGGTGTGTAATGAATCTAAAATATATGAAGGTCTAATGTTTATCAGTACATTACAGAAAATAATGAACTTTATCACAATATGCTAATTTTTTTAGAAGGACCTGTACATGCAAGAATACCCATTAAAAGTAATGCTACTTTCACACTAGTGTTTTTAATTCTGCTATTGAGATGCGTCATAGGATCTCAATAGCGGATGAAAACGCTTCAGTTTTGTCCCCATTCATTGCCAATGGGGACAAAACTGAACTGAATGAAACGGAATGCACCAAAATGTATTCCGTTCCGTTTAGTTGCGCTCCCATTGCGGACAGAATAACACTGCAATCAGTGTTTTTCTGTCCGCGATGTGGTGCGGAGCAAGACGGATCCGTCCTGACACACAATGTAATTCAATGGGGGCACAATAGAAAATGGATCCATCCCCCAACGACTTTTAACGGTGTTCATGATAGATCCGTCATGGGTATATAAGACATAATACAACCGGATCCGTTTATGAGGGATGCATGCAGTTGTATTATTGTAACGGAAGCGTTTTTGCAGATCTATGACGGACCCGCAAAAAACACTAGTGTGAAAGTAGCCTTAGAGAAGTCCACAGCATTCACTATAAACAGCTGAAATCCTTATTTTTAGTGCTTCACTGCTGGTAATACAATGAAGGCAAAACATGGCGATCGGCTTGCAGAAAGTGTCAGTAGACATAAAACAGTCATTGACTGATCGCTATGTGTCTGCCTCCTGTGTATTACCTGCAACCAAACACTAACCCTTTCCTAATGCAGCAATTTCCAATTTTTGCGTTTTCATTTTTCGCTCCCGGCTTTCCTAGAGCCATAACATTTTTATTTTTCCATTCACAAAGCCATATAAGGATGAAATTGGAAAAATAAATGCAATACCACTACAGTTTTATGGGTTTTGTTTTTACAGCGTTCACTATTCGGTAAAACTGACTTGTGTTCTTCATTCTTGAGGTCAGTACAATCACAGCAAGAGCACACATATACTTTCATATGCATTTTATTACTGGGAAAAAAACTTTAAAAAATATTTTCTTCTTTTTATCGCCATATCCTGACCCCCATACCTCTACGGCAGCAGTCTGAGGCATCTGTTAACGCATACATTTTTGGTATGCATTAAATGGATGGCAAAAATAGGATGTGAACCCAGCCCTAGTGTCAGAATAAGCACCAGTACACATCGGAGCAGCGTGGCGGAGAGGGTAGTCCGCCATGTACTGACAGAGGGCTAACTGGTCCTGGTGGTCAGGGATGAGGACTGTGTTTCCCAAGGATCATTTTCTATTGGGAAATACAGGGTACAGTACAAAACACTAGAATCTATATAATATAAAGATATTAGCCCTACCCTCGAATGATAATACAATTAGGTGATCATTTATATGTTAGACATATTTCTGACACAGATTGTGGCGCAAAGGTCCTTAGCACCTCAATCTGCATATTTTTTCTGCTCATGCCAGGTCTAAAAAAGGATGGCATGGGCAGGGAAAGGGATACAGTTATGGCCATCCAGATATTGGATACCACCGCCATACATTGACCCAGATAACACCTCTGCACAGTGACCCGATAACACCGCCATACCGTGATCGGATAAAAGAGTATAGAGAACACCATACAGGGAATGACTAGGGGCACTGCACAGTGTGTGGTAAGAGGGCACAATGCAGGGTATAAGCGGACACAGTACTGGATGAGGGGCACAGTACAGGGTGGGGGGCACAGTCACATGACCCTGTGACATTAGAAGGTCCTTATGGTGAATGCTATACATACGCCACCATAATAAGAGGCAGAGGAGTGAGACAAGGGTGTGATTATGTGGCTAGAGATAAAAAAATTTAACTGTCGGCCAGTACAGGCCCAAAACATTAGGCAATAGGCGTTCACCTGACAGCAAAGAACTTTGGATTCTGTGGCTGGAGGTACATTAGGCGGTCACAGGATAAATATGTAACTGTTGGCCAGTACAGGCCCCAAAAATTAGGCATTCAATGGACATAAAAGGCCTTTTATGCCACTGTATTTACCTAAGACAGGGACCATGATTTGTTCTGGGGGGTGGCGGATATTTGTGGGTTGTCATGAGGAAATTTAATCAAATGTGGTCAACTCGCCACATATGTTGAATTCCTCTGAGATCTATGCCTCATTCATTTTTAGAAATGTGAAGTAGTCCACACTGTCATGAGCTAGGCGAGTGCGCTTATCGGTCACTATCCCCCCTGCTGCGCTGAGCGTCCTTTCGGACAGGACACTGGACAAGGGGCAAGCCAATAGTGATGAGCGGGAGGTGCCATATTTGATTTTGCGATATTTTGCGAATATTCGAATGAATATTCGTGTTATATTCGTCGAAATCGAATATTCGTAATTATTTCAATTATCGCGAATAATATGCGATTTAATTAATCGCGTATTGCGATTTTTCTTTTGATAGTATAAGGCAACGTTCCTATGACTAATTGACTATGGCTAGGCTAATATGTGTATTTTCCGAAATTTCGTAATATTGCTCTAACTTCGTCTTTTAGAATATTACGAATATTCTAAAAGACGAAGTTAGAGCAATATTACGAAATTTCGTAAAATACACATATAGATTGTAATTTAGCTAATATAGTGCTATAATCCTTTTTTTTTCTATTTTTTTTTGCCTCTTCTGAACTTAAGTTTTGTAAAATATGTACACTATTGAAAAAATTACTATAGCAGTATATTAGCTAAATTACAATCTATATGTGTATTTTACGAATATTCTTAATATTGCTCTAACTTCGTCTTTTTGAATATTCGTAATATTGCTCTAACGACGTCTTTTAGAATATTACGTATATTCTAAAAGATGAAGTTAGAGCAATATTAAGAATATACGTAAAAAGTTGAAATCGCAATTCGATTATTATAACTTGAATTAATCGAATTGCGATTTCAACGTAATTCTCAAATCCAACAGTACATTCTAGTATATGGAGACGTTCCCATGGTGATGGGGACGCTCCATGAGCACGGAAGTCGGCAGAAGCGGCAACGGGCACTGACTGGAGCAGCTAGGAAGCCAGGAATCCAAAGGACAGGTAAGAACAACTTTAGGGAAGTGGGAAAGAAAAAAATATAACAATAAAAAAAATGAATATTCGATTTCGCAAATATATATAACTATATTCTAAATATTTGCGAAATCTCGAAGTTGCGATATTCGAGAAAAAAAAAAATTTGCAATTCGAATATTCGCGCTCAACACTACAAGCCAACAGTTCCATGCCAAATTGTGCCAGCTCTGGCCACAGGTCAAGCCTGCACACCCAGTAGTCCAGGGGTTCATCGCTTCTCAGAGCGTCCACATCGGCCGTTAACCCGATATATTTGGACACCTGTCGGTTTAGGCGTTCCCTGAGGCTGGAGCTTGAGGATGACTGTCGATGGGTTGGCTGCAAGAATGATCTAATATACAAAGTCACCAACACATCGTCAAACCACCCTCTTCTTGGATGTGCTGTTGGATTGGTACCCTCAACTGTTGTCTGTGAGTGGAAATTCCTCTGCCAGCGCCCAAAAAAGCAGAATGCAGCATTTCTCGAAGCAAGGCTTGTAAGTGCTGCATTCTGATAGCCCTCTGTGATGGTGGTAACATTTCCGCCATTTGTGTTTGTACCAGGGGTCTAAGTATGTCACCCGGTACTGGTCCTTGCCCTTTATGCTTTTTATACAGGGGTCACTCTTCAAACACTGGAGCATGAAGGCCCCCATTTGCACTAAACTGGAAGCGGTGGAGTGGCCTGGCTTCTGCTCATCATCCAGGATAATGTCGTCCTCGTTCTCCTCCCCCCAGCCACGGACAACACCAGGGATCCCAGAAACGTTTAAAGCATGCTCTTCTTGCTCCTCTTCCGCCCCCGCACCATCCTCCTCTGACTCCTCTTGTTGACTTGTCTCAGATGGAGTAGCTACCCCTGGGAATTCATCCAGCATTGCGACTTCCTCATCTTCCTGCTTCTTCTCCTCGACGGCTTGATCAATGACATGACACAATGCATGCTCCAGAAAGAAGGCGTAAGGTACAATGTCACTGTTGGTGCCCTGGCTGCGACTGACTGCAACCTGTCCTGCTGCAGAGTTCTTACAGGTAGTCGTTAACTGCACATTTCTGCTGAAGCAGCCTATCAAGCATATACAAGGTGGAGTTCCATCGCGTTGGGCAGTCACAAATCAGACGTCTGACTGGCAGGTGATGTCGCCGCTGAATGTCAGCAAGAAAAACCATGGCCGTGTAAGATCTTCTAAAATGGCCAGAGATTTTCCTGGCCTGCCGCTAGACATCCTGGACCCCAGGGTATTTGGCAACGAATCGTTGCACGACTAAGTTCAGGATGTGTGTCATGCACGGCACATGTGTCATTTTGCCCTGTTTCAGTGCACTCAGCAGATTGGCACCATTGTCGCACACCACTTTACCAACTGTCAAATTGAGCGTGGTTAGCCACTGATCGGCCTGTGACCACAAAGCTGAAAGGAGTGCAGGACCGGTGTGGATGTTGGCTTCCAGGCACAAAAGACGCAGCACAGCATGGCAACGTCTCACCTGGCACGTCGAATAGGTTCTGGAGAGCATGGGGGGCGCAGCGGAAGAGACGGTAGCAGTGGAAATGGAGGAGTCAGCCGAGAAGGAGAGGGAGGATGGAGTAGGAGGAGGAGAAGAAAAGGCAGGCCTGCATGCAATCCGTGGTGGTAACACCAAATCTACACAGGTGCCACGGGTTGCATGCTTGACGGCCATCAGAAGGTTCACCCAGTGGTCAGTAAAAGTTATGTACTTTCCCTGCCCGTGTTTGCTAGACCACGTCTCTGTGGTCAGATGTATCTTGGCACCGACACTGTATGCCAGAGATACATTAACTTGCCGCTGAACGTGATGCCCTTCTGGGAGAAATATTTCCTTCCGGGGACCTTCCATTGCAGTGTTCCAATGGCCATAAATTTTCTAAAGGCCTCCTAGTCCACCAGTTTATATGGCAGTAGTTGGCGGGCTAGCAGTTCTGCCAAGCCTGCGGTCAGCCGTTGGGCAAGAGGGTTATCAGGCGTCATCTTTTTTCGCTCGAACATTTGGGGCAAGGAAGCCTGCCTTTTGCCAGATGAACGCAACAACGGCATAGTGGAAGGTGGAGTGGAGGACAACTGGGAGGAGAGAGGAGAAGGAGAAGAGGCAGGACGGTGAATTCCGGGAGTGTGGCTTTGTGGGTTCAGACTGTGTTGCTCCCACTGGGCTCGGTGATGGGAGGCCAGGTGCCTTCTTAAGGCGGTCGTCCCTAGGTGAGTGTTGGGCTTACCGCGACTTATGCGTTGACAGCACAGGCTGCAGATGGCAACACTATTGTCAGTAGGGTACACGTTAAAAAAAGCCCACACTGCGGAGCCATGGGGAGCACAAGATGTGACTGTGCATGGTGGATGGCTCGCTCCAGATACATTTGCAGTCTGCCTTTTGCCTCCTGTGCACTGCGAGTTCTTCCTGCTTCTCCTCCCTATCTGCTGCTCCGTCTCTCCTTCTGAACTCCCCCTCCGTCTCTCCCTGTGAACTCCCCTCCTCTTCCTTTCTTGTGGGCACCCACGAGACGTCCATCGACACATCATCATCGTCACCTTCACCACCACTGACATTAGAGATCTCGGAGTAGGCAGCAACAGCGGGGACCAACCTCCTTGGGCTGATCTGGGTACTGTCGTCAGACCGCTGGGTGGCGGCCGTTGCTACCTCCTCTTCCTCATCCGATGCCAAGAATGGCTGCGCACTGGTAAGGTCTGGGAATGGATGGAAAAATAATTCCTCTGACTCGAGTGGATGGGCTATGGTGGTGATGGTGGTGGTGTCTTTGGGGGGGGGGGGAGCACAGCAGAAAGTGAAGAGGGTGCAAATACAGAGGATGAGAAGGGTGCAGAAGCAGAAGGCTGAGTGAGCCACTCAACCAACTCTGGTGCGTCCTTTGATGTAATCACACGCACCTTATCCAACTTCCCACTTACGCTCTGGCCTGTTGCACCTGCCCGAACCCTACCACCCCTGCGGAACAGCCTGCCTCTTCCTCTGCCTGTTATTTTCAAAATGTCCCTAGAGAAGAGCAGCATTTGTGGAAGTTGGTATATCGTAGTCCTCAATCTGTATTTTGTGGAAGCTGGTATATCGCACCCCTCAAAAAGTATTTTGGGAAGCAGGTATATAGAACACCTGAATCAGTATTTTGTGGAGAAGGGTATATCAAACCCTTTAATCATTATTTTGTGGAAGCAGGCATATCGCACCCCTAAATCATTATTTTGTGGAAGCAGGTATATCAAACCCTTTAATCTGTATTTTGTGAAAGCAGGTATATATCAACCCTCAATCCGTATTTTGTGGAAACAAGTTTATAGAACACCTGAATCAATATTTGGTGCAAGCAGGTATATCGCACCCCTCAATCTGTATTTTGTGGAAGCAGGTATATCGCACCCCTTAATCAGTATTTTGTGGAAGCAGATATATCGCACCCCTCAATCAGTATTTTATGGAAGCAGGTATATTAAACCCCTTAATCAGTATTTTGTGGAAGCAGGTATATCGCACCCCTCAATCAATTTTTGGGGGGGGCAACAGGTATATCACACCCATTGCAAATAGTTGTTCCAATAACGCTTGTCCCTCTATATACCTGCGGTATCGCAGCAGAACCGCACACAACTGCCGCACAATACAAATGCACTATAACATACTTTCTATGTTAGAAAGTATATTATAGGTATATCACACCCCTCAATCTGTATTTTTGGGGCAACAAGTATATCACACCAGTTGCAATTAGTTATTACAATAGCGTTTATCCCTCTATATAGCTGCGGTATCGCAGAAGAACTGCACAGAACTGCTGCACAATACAAATGCACTATAATATACTTTCTATGTTAGAAAGTATATTATAAGTATATCACACCCCTCAGTATATCACACCTATCAATAGCACACCTATACCAGTCCTTAAAAGAACTTTTGTGGCCCTATTAGCTAGCGTTTGGTGTCCCTAACAGTCTGTCCCTGCTCCACAAAGCAACCTCTTCCTACACTGGCAAAACACAGAATGTAAAATGGCTGCCAGATCGGGTTCTGTTATAGGGTGGGGGTGTGCCCATGTGCTGAAACGTCTCAATTGGCTGTCCTGTCCCACCTGATGGATGTGTCATGGGTCAAAGTTCGTCACAATGCAAAAGAATATGGCGCATGCAAACATCGCCATATGTTCGCATGTTCTGCGAATTGCGAACGAGCAAAGTTCGCCGCAAAACGACCGCCGGGCGAACCGCAAGGCCATCTCTCTTTATAACCCCCATAATGCTTCTAATAGTTATAATGCTGCCATTGTGCCCGCAGTACTTATAATGCCCCCTATACTGTCCTCAGTACTTATGTCTCCTATAGTGGCCTGGTGCTTATATCCCCCATCCATAGTACTCCAATTAGTTATTAATGTCCCCATTCTGTCCCCAGTACTTATATAATGTCCCCTATAGTGACCAAGTGCCTATCCCTACCTCATAGTGCTCCTAATAGTTATTAATGCCTCCATGATGCCCCCAGTACTTATATAATGTCCTTTATAATGGCGCAGTTCTTATAACCTCCCTATAGTGTCCCTAAGAGGTATAATGTCCCATTAGTGCCCCAGGAAATTATAATGCCCCTATATTACCTATAATCCCCCTCTCTTAATATTCAAATTGTTATAATGGCAAATGAAAAAAACAAAAAACAAATACTCACCTTACTCCCGCCATGAGCCGGGTCCACCCATGTTGCCTGCATCGTGGCATAGATGGTTGCACAGATCGTGCCCACCTGAGACCTGGTACAGGTGATGGGAGGATGGAGAAAGCCAGAAGTTCGTGAATATCAGGATTCGTTGGTATGCTTTAGAGCTGTTAGAACTGGTGACAGTCTTTAACACGTAGGATGCCAGCGCTGAAACAGGGTCACAAATTCCTGCGCCGTAGAGCTACAGTGCTCTGATCGGGCGGGTGCAGGAGCTGTTCTCGCCGATCAGCTGCAGGGGTCTGACAGTCACTAACAGCAGGACCCCTGCTGTATGCGCCGACATTGGTGAAAACACAGATGCTGGCTCATTAACCCTTGCACTGCCATGGTCAGCTCTGACCACGACATCTGCGGTATCCTGTTGGGTGTCCATTGGGTCCCCTGCTGTGACGGGAACCTGATGGCTTGGGTAACGTTTTACAAAACAAAATTTTAAGTTTCAAGTAAAAAAAAAAGTCTGTATGAACCGGCTCTATAAAAATATCACATGATCCACCCCGTCAGGCAAATGCTGTAAAAAAAATAAAAACAGCCATTTTCTGGTCACCTTGTCTCACAAAAAGTGTAATACCAAGTGATCAAAAAGTCTTATGTACCCCAAAATAGTAGCAATAAAACCGTCATCTCATCCCACAAAAAATGAGACCCTACTTAAGACAATCGTTCAAAAAATAAAAAAATATGGCTCTCATAAAATGGCAAAACAAAAACAAGATTTTTTTTCTGTTCAATAAGGCTTTCAGGCTGGGTTCACACGGGCGTTGCGGGAAAAGATGCGGGTGCGTTGCGGGAAAATGCACGATTTTTCCACTCAAGTGCAAAGCGTTTTAATGCATTTTACATGCGCGTGAGAAATATCGGCATGTTTGGTACCCAGACCCGAACCCGGACTTCTTCACAGAAGTTCGGATTTGGGATCGGTGTTGTGTAGATTTTATTATTTTCCCTTATAACACAGTTATAAGGGAAAATAATAGCATTCTTAATACAGAATGCTAAGTAAACTAGGGATGGAAGGGTTAAAAAAAAATAATTAAACTCACCTCATCCACTTGTTCGCGTAGCCCGGCTTGTCTTCTTTCTTCTTCTTTGAGGACTTCCATCGCTAATTTACTTAGCATTTTGTATTAAGAATGCTATTATTTTCTCTTATAACCATGTTATAAGGGAAAATAATAACGATCGAGTCCCCATCCCGATTGTCACCTAGCAACCATGCGTGAAAATCGCACCGCATCCGCACTTGCTTGCAGATGCTTGCAATTTTCACGCAGCCCTATTCACTTCTGTGGGGCTTGCGTTGCGTGAAAAACACACAATATAGAGCATGCTGCTATTTTCACGCAACGCACAAGTGATGCGTGAAAATCACCGCTCATCAGCACAGCCCCATTGCACCCGCGCGGAATTTTCACCCGTGTGATAGAGGCCTCACTGTGTAAAACTTAGCAAAAATAAAAATGATAGACATATTAAGGTATCACCACGCCCATAACAACCTACTCTAGAAAAAATATCACATTATATGCCCCTTCAGTTGAATGCTGTAAAAAAATTAATTAAGAAAAAACCCATGCCAAAACAGACACCCGTAAACCAATCCATCAAAATCTGTGCTGCAAAAGCCATATGGCGCTCTTTCCATTCTGAGTCATGCCATGTGCCCCCACAGCAGTTTACCACTACATATGGGTTGTTGCCGTATTCAGGAGAAAATGGGTAACAAATTATGGGGTGCTTTTTCTCCTGTTACCCCTTGTGAAAATGAAAAAGAAAAATTTGGGGCTAAAGCAACATTTTCTTGGAAGAAATTTATCTTTTCATTTTCACAGCCAAGTGTTTCCAAATTCTGTAAAATGCTCAGTACCCCCCTTAATATATTCTTAAAGGGGTGTAGTTTCCAAAAAAGGGTCACTTTTTGAGGGTTTCCACTGTAGGGGTACGTCAGGGTCTCTTCAAATACAAAATGGTGCCTAAAAACTATTCTAGCAAAATCTGCCTCCAAAATCCATATGGCGCTCCTTTCCTTCTGACCACTGCCACATGCCTATAGGGCAGTTTACAGCCACATATGGGGTATGTCTGTAAACTTCAGAATCAGTGTAATATATGATGAGGTTTATTTTGCCGTTAACCCTTGCTGTGTTGCAAGAAAAAAATGGATTTACATAAAAAATTCTTGTGGAACACCTCAAGGGTTAACAAAGTTTGTAACATCAGTTTTTAAATAATTTGAGTGGTGTAGTTTCTAAAATGGGGTCATTTATAGGTGGTTTCTATTGCATAAGCCCCTCAAAATCACTTTATAACTGGATTGGTACGTAAAAAAATGGTTTTGGAAATGTTGTGAGAAAATTGGCTTCTAAACTTCTAAGCCTTCTAACGTCCTAAAAAAATTAAATTACATTTACAAAATGATGCCAACATAAAGCAGACATATGGGGAATGTGGATTGATAGCTATTTCATGAGGTATTACTATCTGTTTTAAAAGTAGAAAAATTCAAATTGAGAAAATTGTGAATTTTTAAACATTTTTGCTAAATTTTTGATTATTTTATAAATAAAGGTGAACTATATTGACTCAAATTTACCACTGTCATGAAGTACAATGTGTCACGAGAAAACAATCTCAGAATGGCTCGGATAAGTAAAAGCGTTCCAAAGTTATTACCACATAAAGTGACAAATGTCAGATTTTCAAAAATCGGCCTGGAATTTAAAGAGGACCCTTCATGGGTCCAGACATTAAAAACTAAGTATCAGGATACGTAGGGCATAGTACAGGGGGATCTAACTGCACTTACTATTTTTTCTGGGCGCCGCTCCGTTCACCCCCTGTGGCCCCCGTTGTATTCTCCCGCCTGGTATGCTAATTTTAGCATCGGAGCAATGAGGAGGAGACTGAGCCTTTCTCAATGGGCGTCTTCTTGGCTGTGATGCTCTCTGCTGCAATTGGACAGCGCTACAGCCAAGGGAGAAGGAGATGCCTTTTGTAATTGTAGGCTAACAATTCATCATTTCATAAACAAATGCAAAATGTTTAAGTTGAAGTGTTAAAATGGGACATTTAATTGTATTTGCGACAATGCATCTGTGCTCAACTGATTTTACAAAGTGCAACTCCTTTAAATCCAATATGCAACATTTAATAATAAAAGTCTCATCTATCTGATCTGTTGTGCGCCTTACTAACAATTTACACTGCTACAGAAGTAAACTTAATCTACAGCTACATTTTGCACCCTTTAAGACAAACATAAGTTGATAAATATATGCCAATTTGATAGCCCCCCCCCCCCCCACCCCTGACATTCAAAACACTTTTCTGGCATGTTTTATTCCTTGTGGCGAAAAATAAGGAGAAAACAGTTGATATATTTGGTGCAAATCAAAACGCCATTATTTTGCCGCATATTACACCATAATTCTAGAGCGACATGATAAGTAAATGTCCTCCATTATTTGGCTCTCCACTAATCCAACACAGTCATCATAC
The DNA here is from genome assembly GCF_014858855.1 of Bufo gargarizans. NCBI lineage: Eukaryota > Metazoa > Chordata > Amphibia > Anura > Bufonidae > Bufo > Bufo gargarizans. The sequence continues at coordinate 475,859,142 of NC_058080.1, read as the reverse complement.
GGTAGACCAAGGGCATGAAAGAGACAAACAAAAGACAGCTCTGGTGAGTCAGGAGACTGTCCAAGGTCTGAGGAAGAAGGGAAATAACTATGCCTACCCTTTGAGCCTCTGTGCCTGAACACCTAGACCTAAATCTCAAATAAAGATTATAGTGCTCTTTAAAATTGGTAAATTCTTTATGGTTGCCAGAGAAGATTAACTATAGGTTCTTGCTTAGAGGGAACAACTGTAACTGTCTGAATCTGAATTTCTTCTGCCTGTATACAAATTGCAAGGTTCTATACAAGTCAGGCATTGAATTTAATCAGCTACATGCTAAAGTTGATCCATGATGATTTTAGTTTGGGACAATTATTTTGTGACGGACCTGATGGGAAACAGGTTAGGGTACCTTCACACTAGCGTTTTTGTTTTCCGGCATTGAGTTCCGTCACAGGGGCTCAATACCGGAAAAAGAACTGATCAGTTTTATCCTAATGCATTCTGAATGTAGAGCAATCCGTTCAGGATGCATCAGTTGAGTCCCTTTTATGTTTTTTGGACGAAGAAAATACCGCAGCATGCCGCAGTTTTCTCTCCGGCCAAAAATACTGAACACTTGCTGGAATGTCGGATCCAGCATTATTTACATTGAAGCAGTGGCGTCTCTAGCTTTCAAATTTTGGGGGGGCACACTGGGGGCCAGGACAAAAGTAAGGGGGGCAGCTATAACAACGATACATTTACACAAGTATGCTTAGAAATGCGATACTTTACCCAATACCTAAAACCGCAATAGGGAAGAAAAACCCCAATCACTCAGATTTCAACATGTCCTAGCTGCCTGGGGATCTGTGGATGACACATACCGTTTATAGCATCTTATGCTATGTGTCATCCACAGATCCACCTCATATCAGTGTCATATCGGGATCCCTCTCCCTATAAGGCCCCATTCACACATCCGAAATTTGCGTAACGGAATTGCGGACCCATTCATTTCTATAGGGCAGCACGATGTGCTGCCGGATACGGAAATGCGGACCCGCACTTCCGGGTCCGCAATTCAGTTCCCGCACATTGCCGCTGTTACGGACGTCTGAATGGAGCCTAACAGTGTCATCCACAGAGTGGCACAGATCCCCCCCCCCCCCCCCCCCGTAACAGTGTCATGACATCCAAAGACTCCCGATTCCCCCTCCCTATAACACTATAAGAGTATCATCCACAGATACCTCCCCCCCATAACAGTGTAATGACTCATGACATCCAAAGACCCCCGATCCCCCTCCCTATAACACTATAAGAGTATCATCCATAGATCCCTCCCCCCTATAACAGTGTAATGACTCATGACATCCACAGACCACACATCACCCTCCCACCGCTCACATTTGAACATGATTTCTCTAAACGGCAAAGTAAACACTGTAATCATCCAGGCTGCACTGACAGTAACTTTAAAGGGGTTCTGCACGTTCATTTAATTGATGATCTATCCTCTGGATACATCATCAGCTTCTGATCGGCAGGGGTCAGACACCCGGGACCCCCGCCGATCAGCTGCTTGAGAAGGCACCAGCGCTCGAGCAGCACCGCGGCCTTCTCACTGTTTACCGCCAGCCCACTGACTGACATCACGACTAGTATCAACTAGCCTGAGCGTGGCTAATCTCTGTTCACTTGAATGGAGCTTAGCCACTCCCACGCTAGTTGATACTAGTCGTGACATCAGTGGGCTGGCGGTAAACAGTGAGAAGGCCGCGGCGCTGCTGGAGCGCTGGTGCCTTCTCAAGCAGCTGATCGGCGGGGGTCCCGGGTGTCTGACCCCCGCCGATCAGAAGCTGATGATCTATCCAGAGTATAGATCATCAATTAAATTAAAGTGCAGAACCCCTTTAAGATTCTGGGGCAGCCGCCAGCCAGCTCTCCTCTCAGACTCAGTCAGAGTCAGATCTAATCTCTCTAGTTAGAATAGAAAGAGACTTAGTCAGTCCACTCAGTCACTACTTGTAAGTTGTACCTTATTATTATTAAGTTAACCTGCTACACACCGTCACCACTAGGTCAGGCTCAGTCCAGTCTGTTCGGTATCGGTAGGTTAGGGTAGGGCCACGCCACGCCACGCACTGTCTGTTCTCTAGTCTGGGCCTGGCTGGCTTAAAGGGCTTCTGTCACCCCACTAAAGTCATATTTTTTTTTTGGGCAACTTAAATTCCGTATAATGTGATCTATCAATAAATAATGCTCTTACTCATTTTGGTTGGGCAGTTTCTTCAAAAAATTGACTTTTATAATATGTAAATTACCTGTCTACCAGCAAGTAGGGCGGTTACTTGCTCATAGCAGCCGCATCCTCCTTTCATAAAGAGGCCCCCTCCTCATGTTGATTGACAGGGCCAGCGAACGCGCTCGTCCTCTGGCTAGCCCTGTCTGCATTCAAAATCTGGCGCCTGCGCCGTACCGGTCTTCAGTCGGTGCAGGCGCACTGAGAGGAGGACGCTCGCTCGGCCGCTCCTTCCTCAGTGCACCTGCGCCGGGTGTAGATGTGATGTCATCGGGGCAGGCGCATTGAGGAAGAAGCGGCCGAGTGAGCGTCCTCCTCTCAGTGCGCTTGCGCCGACTGAAGACCGGTACTGCGCAGGCGCCAGATTTTGAACGCAGACAGGGCCAGCCAGAGGATGAGCGCGTTCGCTGGCCCTGTCAATCAACATGAGGAGGGGGCATCTTTATGAAAGGAGGATGCGGCTGCTACCAGCATATGTAGCCGCCCTACTTGCTGGTAGAGAGGTCATTTACATATTATAAAAGTCAGTTTTTTTTTTAAGAAACTGCCCAACCAAAATGAGTAACAGCATTATATATTGATAAATCGCATTATAAGGAATTTAAGTTGCCCAAAAAAAAAAAAAATGCTTTAGTGGGGTGACAGAAGCCCTTTCAGCAGCTGCTGCCAGTAGTTGAATCAATGAATCAGAGTCTGACTCAACTTGTCAGGTCCTGGGGCCGGGGGCGGAGCTAGGGGCGGAGCCGGGGACGCGGCAGCGGTGGGTGGAGACTAGAGAGTGAGACCGCAACGGCACCAAGTCCGAGACTCAGTCAGATCATCAGATGTGAAGAAGATGTCCGGTAGGGCTGCCTAGTGCCTACACAGTGCACAGCAGCGCAGCATAGACCATCCACCACCAAAATGAATGGGGGACATTTTAGTTGGGGGGGCACATGGGGGGGCACAGCTTGATGTAGGGGGGGCCGTGGCCCCCTCTGGCCCCCCCCTGGCGACGCCACTGCATTGAAGTGTATTAGTAAGTTAAGTTAGGTTAACGGCATAAGTGTTAACCTTTTAAAAATGCAAAACAAAATAATACCGGATGACACCGGAGAGACGGATCAGGTATTTCAATGCATTTGTGAGATGGATCTGCATCCGGATCCGTCTGACAAATGCCATCAGTTTGCGTCCGGATTGCTGGATCCGGCAGGCAGTTCCAACAACGGAATCCTCTGCCGCAAGTGTGAAAGTACCCTTACCTATCCAGATAATTGAGCACCCACTGGCAGACGTGTTAGCTACCAGGTTCAGCAAGAGCTGGTGAATTTACCCTGCACAAACCCTAGACCTACAGAAGCCCTGCCTAGAGGGGAAGAGCTGTCCCAATAAGGGCATCCATCTTAGGAGCCTAACTAGTTAAGGCAGAGAGTAATTGTGTAAATAAGGCAAGTCAAAAACAAAAGGATGCTTACAATATGTGAATACTAACAATTTAGCAGAAATGAACTAGGTTGAAAATACAAGAACTGTCATATAGTTACCTGACAGAAGGATTTAATTAAAGCACATATCTCATTGAATGCCTCTCAAGCCAAGCCCCCTTCTGCCCCTCATCTCCAGAACAGGTTATCTTCTTCTTAGGCTACTTTCACACTAGCGTTTTTTTTTTTCCGGTATTGAGTTCCGTCCTAGGGGCTCTATATCGGAAAAGAACTGATAAGTTTTATCCCCATGCATTCTGAAAGGAGAGTAATCCGTTCAGGATGCATCAGGATGTCCTCAGTTCAGTCATTTTGACTGTTCAGGACAGAGATAAAACCGCAGCATGCTACAGTTTTATCTCCGGCCCAAAAAACTGAAGACTTGCCTGAATGCCGGATCCGGCATTTTTTTCCATAGGAATTAGGAAAGAACTAAACCTCCAGTATGGACAGACTTATTATGAGGCATGAGTATACATTACAGAGTGGGGGTATAAGAGGAAAAAACTACAACTCCCATCATTACCGGACTGTACTAAGGTATAAGTTGAAATTACATGGAAAGAGATATAATAGGACAGAACTACAACTCCCAGCTTTTCTAGGATGTTATATGGGCTATCCCAGGACACCACTAAATTCTCCTCCAGGCCCCACCCAGAAGCTCCACCCCCTCACAACAACATCTCATAGGTCTTTCACCAGTTCTCTGCACTGGACACATGATGATGACATCACCAAAGGTCCTTCAGACTCCCCTGCTCTGCTATTCTTTGGCTTCCTGCACTGGTCACATGGTTGATGACATCACTAAAGGTCCTTCTCCACTTCTTCCATTCTCTTTTCACAGATAGCTATATAACTGTAATTAGTGGGTGTGGCCTATCCTCCACTGCAGGCCCCCTTCCCCCAGGGGCCCCATAGCAGCTGTGTGGTCTGCCTCTATTGGAGGTACACCACTGTTTTGGGGCTATTTATGCTAAGGGGGAAATAATAAGAAATTTGAATAACGTTTTGTGAATTGTATATTTTAGTGGAGCACAGATGCATTATATATTTTTTGGTCATATATTACATATAACAAGAGTAAATCGATTATAAACATAACTGTATTAGGGATTTTCTCTTTTGATTACTGATTTTACATGTTAGTAAATAAATAAGTAAGTCATTTTAGTAAATCAGTGTGGAAGTTGTGGGGATTTTAATGGAAATCTAAATCTTTTAGAATGTGATTAACATGGTATATACAGTAGAATAACTTTTCTTATAATCAGCGAATTAATGCTCTTAAAACACACTAGTGCTTTTCTCGTTCCTAAATCCTGTACCATGCTTAGCCTTGAAGGCAAACAATATTATCGTCCACAGTTCTAGCAGTTATTCATGTGGATATACTGTGCTCTCTGTTGCTGAAAAGCATCTCTTTGGTTCACAGGAGAGTCACTCTATAACGAAAACTTAGGAATTTCAACATGTTCCCTTTACACCTGCATCAACCGTATAGCCAAGACGGATCCGAAGTCCAGTGTTGTAATTTACAAAACAGGCTAATTACATACGTACATAAATATATTGGGGCCCATCCACACCCACAATTTTAGACCTGGCTTGAGCAGGGAAACTATCCGTTGCGCTACCATCTGCGCCTGAAATTTAGGTGTATTTCAGATTAGTAAATGACCCCCATTGTTTTACAACGGTGCACTAACCTCAGAGAAACGTGTGATCTACACAAATATGTATTTTCCAGCTTTGATGGACCTTCACAATCTAAACGTAGACAAATCTGGATAATTACAATGAACGAAACTGTACTTCAGATAAAACACAATGGGGCAGGTTCTATTAACCATTTCATTATCAGTGTTTCCCCCTCCTTCCTTATCAGTTGTAGCCATGGGCATATCTAAATATCTAACTGCAATTAACTAATTCATCTCTGAGCCAACCAAAGGAAACATTGAAAATTATAAATAAAAAAATTATATTTTTCCTATCATCAATTTTTTTTTGTTACAAAAAGTCAAAACATTTCTAAAATCATTACTGTATGTTTGTACCATGAAAATGAATACTATTTGTGCAATGTACTCTATCTACTGGCTAGAGCGCATTTGGGATTTTGTCAACCTATTTTTCTATTGCTGGTTCTTTGATGCTAGTACAGACAGGGGCGGATTGGCCAATCACTCCGCTGGGAAAACTCCCGATGCGCGGGCTGCACCCTGCCTCACTGTTCACACAGACCCTCTGTGCCATCTGACCCTTTGTTCTGTATGGTAGAATATGGGCAAGCCGTGTGTGCCCCATGTAACACTGCAGACTGCTGGCCCTGCTGCGCGCTCACTATGAAAGTAGGTAGTGAGAGATTGCAGCAGGGCAGAGGCTTGCAATGTCACACACCGCAGGCCCATTCTCTCTATCATACCGTATGAACTGTCAGCGCAGCCCGGGCCACCACCTCGGCTGGCTCACAGGTACCACCACCTGCTGTTATCAGGTGCTGGATAGCTGGCAGCCATATAATTTTACTTTGGTGGAAGGGACAGCACAATACCATTCAAGGCTTGTTCATTTCTCAAAAGTAAACTTTACGGCCCCCAAAGGAGCAGACAGCCCCCAATTCCTTCATGTGTGAGGAAGGGGCGGAGCCAGAGGAGCCGAGTCAGCAGCAGGAGATAAAGGAGAGGTTGCTGCTTCTGACCTCCTATGTCACTGTGCTTCCAGTTAGGGCCGGCGCCACCTGTAAGACGACCTAGGCAGCCGCCTATGGCGCAATTTAGCTGGGGGAGTCGGCCCCGTGCGGTTTAAAAAAAAAAGCGTTGGTTAAGTGGCGGCCGGGCCGGTCCTGCCGCAAGTATTTTTTATAAGTACGGCGGCGGGCCCTTCCCCGCACCGGACGGCTGCCGCACTGCCCGGGCTGGTGCATCTATGATTGTGCATAGCGGGCACAGCCTGAAGAGAGGGGCAAGGGAGGGGGGAGAAGAGTGTGACAAGGGAGGGGGAGAGAAGAGAGTGACAAGGGAGGTGGAGAGAAGAGAGTGACAAGGGAGGAGGGAGGGGGGAGAAGAGAGTGACAAGGGAGGTGGAGAGAAGAGAGTGACAAGGGAGGTGGAGAGAAGAGAGTGACAAGGGAGGAGGGAGGGGGAGAAGAGAGTAACAAGGGAGGGGGAGAGAAGAGAGTGACAAGGAGGAGGGAGGGGGGAGAAGAAAGTGACAAGGGAGGGAGGGGGAGAAGAGAGTGACAAGGGAGGGGGGAGAAAGAGTGACAAGGGAGGAGGGGGGAGAAGAGAGTGACAAGGAGAGGGGGGAAGAGAGTGACAAGGGAGGGAGGGGGGAGAAGATGACAAGGGAGGAGGGGGGAGAAGAGAGTGACAAGGAGGGAGGGGGGAGAAGAGAGTGACAAGGAGGAGGGGGGGAGAGAGTGACAAGGGGAGGGGGAGAAAGAGTGACAAGGGAGGGAGGGGAGAAGTGACAAGGGAGGGAGGGGAAGAGGGTGAGGAGGGAGGGAGGGGGAGAAGAGTGTGAGGAGGAGGGGGGGAGAAGAGTGTGAGGAGGGGGGGGGGAAGAGGAGAGGGG